>NW_026126567.1:11982500-12582500 GCF_943737965.1 Phodopus roborovskii | reverse complement strand
TAAGTTCATTCTGTCAATTTGAATATTTTCATCAGTTTTTAAAGGAAAGCAAAACCAGTGTGCGTGTGTGTGAGTGTGTGTGCGTGCGTGCGTGTGAGTGTGCACGTGGGTGAGTTTGTGCGTGTGCACGCACATGTGTGTGCGTGCGTGTGTGTGTGTGTGTGTGTACATACAGTCGAATTGCTAAAGGAGACATTTAGCCAAGCTTGGTAGTATGCTTATATTTCTATAATTTCTAACCTGGGCTATGTGAGCCTCTGTCGAAAGTGACAGATTATCTTTAGGTGGGCTTCGGTTCCTAGCCACACTGAACTGAGTCCATCAGTGGCACCATTGTTTGTTTCTTTTAGACACAGCATCTCATTGTGTAGCCCAAGCTTCTTCAAACTCACAGTCCTCCTGGTGCAGCCCTTGAGTTGTGTGCTTATGGGCATGGACCGCCACACTTGGTTATTTAAAATTTTCCGTGCTATTTCCTAGGTAATTCCTGACTGCAGGGAAGTCCTTTGGTACGTGGTTCTGGTCTATCCCAGCAGAAAAGGACTCCTTCTGTGAGTCCTTAATGAGAACATTTATTTCCTTGCTCTAACATCTTGTACCCACTCCTATATTACATGTTATAGCATATTAAACCGAGGACCTGTATTCTCAACCCTGCTCAGCTGTTCTTTAATTGAAGGTAGCGTCATGCCTTGCTCAGCTCTGTGCCCTACATGGGCACATTGAAACTGCTTGGTCCACATTGACTGAAAAACTATAACTACTAATTAAGTTGATGCTTCTTAGCTGAGTTTCATTTCTAGACTCAGGAGTCAGTATTTGCCAGCAGACAAGAATCAATTGTTAATACTCTATTGCTGGCCTGTGAGGCTTGGGGTAACATAGAATTCTTGATATAAAGCTTTTTATTCTCGTCCCCTATTTATAGAATAAGACATTTCCCTTTTTATCCCTAAATATAACAAGTGTGCTTCTTTTACACTTGGAAATTAATCATATCTTTCTCATTCATCTTACTGATGGTGTCCATGAAATGGCCTTGAGCCTTGGTCTCGTCCCATCATGGGTCGGAATTATCTGCCGGAAGGAGTCACATAGACTCCTTAGGTTTAGAAATGTGAGGTCCTGTCACTGAGGAGTCACACTTGGAGCCCTCTGAGTTATTCTTCCTTCCACGTATCCATGGAAACCGTCCTTGTTCAACCCTGGCAAGCCCTGATGTTCCTGAGGTCTTGCCCTGTGGTACTGATGTCTCAGAACACAGATAGCAAAGGCTGTCACTCAGGTTCAGCCTCATTCTTTATCTCCTGTGCAGAAAATAGGTCTTGGTTCAGACCAAACCCAGGCCATTATTGGGGTTTGATCATGACCACACATGATTGTTTTCAGATACAAGGAAATCTGCTGTTGCATTTTCTGGGGCCAGCGTGACTTTCCTTGCGCCCCCCTCCCAGGGCAAGGTGTACATAAGTATTATGAGTTTGTGTGTGATTTTACTAACTGAAAGAAAGACTAGATCTGGCCTCTTTCTGTTAAAATGCGCTCTCTCCTCGGGGTAGTGACCTCTGCTGAGAAGTTTTGGGAAGCCCCGAAGGGTTCAAGCTCTTTCCTGCCTCCTCTCAAGATCTGGCATGGGAGTTAAGTGAATTCTGAAAGCCCCTTACTAGGCAAGCCCAGCTTTAAACACGACTAACTGGCCTGGCCCCACACACCTTTAACCTCAGCACTCGGGAGGCAGAGACAAGCAGATCTCTGAGATTGAGGCCAGCCTGGTCTACAAGAGCTAGTTCCAGGACAGCCAGGACTATACAGGGAAATCCAGTCTCTAAAAACAAACAAACAAACAAACAAAACAAAACAAAAAACCCAAAACAAAAAAATTCTATTTCATATTCAAAAGTTGAACCTTGGATTTCTTTATAACAATTCACATTTTCTCAAAGGCAATATAGGTGTCTCTGGGCTTTTAAATTAATTTTAACTGATTTTTTTTTGCTCCCTTGAGCATATTTTTAAAAGGTATATGATTCAAAAGACTTCCTATACTGGAAAAAAGTGAAAAATAATAAAAATTAATGCGTGCTATGGTTGTGTAATTTCTTAAATGATGTAGCCAATAGTTAAACCTGAGGAGAGAGAATTTCACATTTCTGTGAAGCGAGGAGCGAATGTTTCCACAGTCAAGAAGCAGCCATTGACATTTACCCAGAATTAGTTGTAGCCATAGCCAATAAACTGTTCCCGATCTGTTCCTCAAATCTCATTTTAGAGACCACAGAGCCACCCTACTCTGCTTGAACTTGATCTCTGATCACATTAGCAGACAAACTTGTATTTCTTGTTCAAGGATGGAGGGTTACTTGTTGCTAAAGGCATAAACTTTGGATGACGTAATGTAGAAGGAAACAATAGAATACTTCCATCAAGCCCTAAGCCACTGGGAAAGAACACCCAGATAAGCTAAAAAGACCAAAGGACCAATGCATAAGGAAAACACAAACTCAGGTAGTTTCCATATTGGCTCAAGAGTGGGTACTTTTTGACTTCTAGCTCTTCTGATTGCTATCAAAGGATGGAAAAATATTTCCTTGGTCTTCACAGGGCATCCAATGATGAGTAGTGTTGAAAATACTCATTTTTATATATAATAGGAGGCCTAGATTGGGCAGACCTTCTTGCACATGCAAATGAAGTATTATATTTGTCCAAGCATAATATTTTAATTATTGTGCATTATAAGATAGATTGAATTATTATATCTGGTCAGTAGAATTATTGACTTAGAGAATTAGAATCAGATATTATTAATCTTTGTCCAATCTCCTCCTCATTTTACAAATTAAGATAGATGTTTATAAGTGGTGGGAACCCTTCCTGCACCTCACAATTCCTGGAGACACTTTATAAGCACATGGCACCAGGTTTCCAGCCTTAGGGATCCTGACATCTTCTTTCTGTTTCCAGAGTGTGAGGTCTGAACACTGGTAATTCAAAACAAAACAAAACAAAACAAACAAACAAAAAAGAATGACATGTTTATAGCTGGCTGGCTTGTCCTGTGGAAGGGAGCTACCTAAAGGCATGCATGGGGACCTTGAGATCAGAGTGGCTTTATAGCTGGATCAAGTGACAATCAACAGGCTTTGGTGCTGTTGACTTAAGCGAAAAGCAATTGGCGGAAGTCAGAGGTTTTAAAAGCAGATATGTTGTATAAGATCAGCCCCTGGTGGCCACCTTCACTACTACAATTGTCCAGCTTTGGGGTGGAGGCCATTTGGTTTAACACAAGTCTCCCTTTCCAAGTCACATTGAGAATGTTAGGAACACAAACCGACTCTAGATGGCAGACAAAGAGCATCCCTGTTTATGCATAGATACGGAGTACTGGCTTTTTAAAAGGTTGCATGGCAGAGCACCTGTCCACTTCTCTCTAAAATAAGTTGTGTCTCTTCAGCTGTTGCCATCATTTGCAAAAGAAACAGCCCAGAAACTCCTTTGTTCATTCCTTTTGAGACTGGGTCTCACTGTTAGCTCAGGCTAGCCTTGTACTCACTATGTAGCTCAAGCTGGCCTAGAATTTTCAGTAATCAATCATTCTGTCTCAGCCCCTTGAGTGCTAGAGATACAGACGTGAAATGCAATGGCCCGCTAGTCACAGACACTCCACAATGCAAATGGAAACCCTGCTCTGTTCTTTCCACCCTCCCCAATGCTGCATTTGGTTTCTCTAGCGTTCCTTCAGAGCCACCAAGCACTTTTCCAGCATCACAGAGATGGGCATTCTATACCCAAACCCCAAAGGGACCAGTAAAGGGAGTTGCAACTGGGTTAATATTTCCTAACAGAGGATGGTTGGCTGGGATGTCCTGCCTCCCTGGTATTTTCTGCTTTTTTGATACAGATAAAGGTCTAGAAGCAGTTCTCCACATTAGCATAGAGGGTTGATGATTTCCACCATGAACAAACACTTCAGCAGGGGGTAGCAGGGTGTGTGTGTGTGTGTGTGTGTGTGTGCGCGCGCGCACGCGTGTGCACATGCACGAGCGCGTGCTTGTGTGTATGCGAACACACATGTTCTGTCTTAGAAAGGTAGCCTTTGTCCAGCTCCCTTGGCTGGTGTGGGAAATGCTTAGGACTTTCCAAAATTTCAAGAGAGTCCTCTAATCTAAATGTTAATTAGGGTTCTGCTCCATGTGTCCATTCATTCCGTGTTTGCTGAGTGACTACTCTAAGCTCATGTAAGTTTGAACTCAAGCAGACAAAGCCCCTGGCTTTGGGAGGCTTCTGACCTAATAGATGATAGGCTCAGAAAAGGGATGAAATTTAAAATACATACAGTGGCTTCCTTCTTCTTTTGTTTTAGAAATTGTTTCCTGCCCCCCATTTAATCCCTGAGAATGTATTTCTTTCAAAATTACTCTCCGAAAAGGACATAACACATTTGTTCCTCAAATATTAATGCTAAGAAAGTATTATTCCTCCAAGAGGCATTTGAATTTGGAGCTGGAGGATGGTAACTATAAACTTTTATACATCACTTGTTTGGGTGTTTGAGTATTGTTAGGGTTTGGCATCAAAAGAAAACCTTGGCAGTACATCCAAGGACGTACAATGCCACTAACAAGTATTTTGTTGGGAGAGTAATGTCCTACTGCTTTTGTGACAAAGCACCATGTTAAAAGCTTGGAATTAAGAATTTATTATTTTACAGACTAGGAGTTTGGAAACAAAATGTCTTTGCAGGGGTGTTTCTTGAGGTTTAGGGGAGAATCCATTTCCCTTTTCAGCTCCTAGTATCTTTCCAGAGCCTTGGCTGTGATCCCAAATCACTGGGTTCCAGACTTCCATCACCCATTGATCCCTTCTGTAACTCACACTCCCTGCTTTCTAGTTAAGGGCCCTGTGACTGCCCTGTGCCCTTGTACATAGCCCTAGGTAATCTCTAGGTAAATTAAGTGGGCCTTAATTTAATCACATTGTCACAAAGGAAGAACTTACTTCTAGGTTCTAGACACGGCCATCACTGGGAGCCATTATTCTTCCCACTATAGAGCATGCTAATCTAGACTGTGAGTGGGGTTATTTGACAGCTCCTTAGTTAAAACTTTCTGCTTCTCATTTGTTGAAATTTTGGGAACAAAATAATTGGATAGTCTTTTTGAAGAGTAGACTGCCAGGCCAGGCACAGAGTCACATGCGTGCAATCCCAGTACTAGGGAGAAAAAAAGCAGGAGAATCAGAAATTCAATGACCTTAGTCATGGTGAGTTTGACTTGAACTATGTGAGTTCAAGGCCAGCCTGAACCACATAAGGTTTGTCACCATTACTTTTTTTCCTTTGAGACAGGATTTCTCTGTGTAATAGTTCTGGCTGTCCTGGAACTTGCTCTGTAGATGAGGTTGGCCCCGAACTCACGGAGATCCTCCTGCCTCTGCCTCCTGAGTGCTGGGATTAAAGGTGTGTGCTAAAACTGTCCAGCTATCATCATTACTTTAAAAAAAAAAAAAAAAAACCTCAGGTTGCTCAGATCCAGTATAGCTTTCGAGAAGGTATCTTATCTCATTTGCATGTCTGAACTTATCGTTTACCCTGAAGGTGTCTTTGGACCATAGTTTGCTTGTAGGATGGGTCTTGCAACAATACTGTACTTTCAGATCTCTCTCGAATTTGAAAGGCAGAGGCCAAGTAAAGAGGCAGTGGCCAGTCAGGAACTAAAAGAATGGTTATCACTGTTTTCCAAAAAGGACCAGGGTTGCTCACATTAGCAGCTGGTTTTTGTTGTGTTGTTGTTTTCCTTCCTGATGCCTAGGTAACTGTCTTGTTCCTGGAGTTTCCACACAGCAGCTGCTGGACCTTGTGGTTCCTAGTCACCTCGAGGGAAAATGGAGGCAGTCCAGTCTGTCCACTAGCATCTTGGATTTTCATATATTGAACTGCTGCAGGTTCCTACTCTGAAGGAATAGTTGTCTTCTTCCAGTCCGCATAGCTTTGACCTATTGTTATTTCCTCCTTTGAATATCTGCTTTTGGGTGGGTTTCATACTAAGAGCCTTTATAAGTCACTGTGATAAGATTTTCAAAGGTCTCTACCTTATTGATTTAGCAGGCATCCATTCACCATAAGTAGCTTCGGCTGAGTCCAAGTTAAATATTGTTTGAAAAACATAAAAAGATGAATTTAATAGGTTCACACCAGTTTAAGTACCATCAGCAGCTGCAATAAAGATTTGTAGGGATTTTAAAATGAAGATGTCTTTAATTTTCTTGTTACTTACACTGTACTAGATAAAAAGATTTTGACGAATACTGTTTGGAACACATGTAGAAACACAAAAGAATGTAGAGGGGAATTTATGTCACTGACTCTAAGTGAACTTCCTAAGCTGGCCTAGGAGGCAGAATACTCCTGGGAAGGCTGTCCTTGAGAAATCCAAAGTGTGGCTTACTTAACAGCCTAGGCATGGAGAGATGGCTCAACAGCTAAGATCACTTGATGCTTCTGCAAAGGACTTGGGTTTAGTTCCCAGCACCCGGGGGAGGTTCACATCGACAACAACAACACACGGCACAGGACTGATATCTGATGCTCTCTTCTGGCTTCTGAAGGCACAAGGCACACCGATGTGCACATACCTACATGCAGACAAAACACTCACACATAAAATAATAAATACTAAATCCCCCGTGGGCTCCGTTATACTGAGCAATTTTGTGAACTATTGCAGGGTTAAGGAGCTGATACATAGTAGGCAGGTTGTACTTTTGTATACTGTTCTATTGTTGGAGTTCAGTAAATTTTAGCTATGTTGGGGGGGGGGGTTCAACAGGACATGAAGCTACTACAATCGTATAAGCAGACCAATACACCTTTATAAGAGCAGTGTGTAGCACAATAGTTTCAATTAATTAGGTACAACGAGTATGCCTCAGACTTGCCAGCTGCTGAGGTATGGATTGTCTTAAGTGTTCTCAGTTCGTATCCGTCGTGTATAACGAAACATGACTTAAAAAACATTGCCTTAAAATGAAAACAAGACACACAAAGACTGAACTTGTGTCTTGCTGTTGCCAGTACCATCAATGAGCTTGCTTAGGAAGTATACTGCACTCTGGAAGAAACCATTCCAAAGACCCGAGTTCCGCCTTTAAAAAGCGATCGAAGCTAGTTAAAAATTCTGCTCCCCCAATCCCTACATTTTAAGAATTTGGATCTTGGAAGGAGTCCAACGTTCTCCATCCCCAGGATACCGCCGATGCTCGGAAGGGATGACGCCGGTAGCGACTCCCGCCCCCTGTCACACCCGGTGCTCCCCGTGCCCCTGTCCTTCCACTAGCAGCGCCGTTAGCCGCCTGTGCAGAGCCCCCGCAGACACGCATCGGGGAAACCGAGCCACAGAAGCTCAGCGATCGGCGCGACTCTTCCTCCGGGGACCGCGGGCACAGCCCGGGAGCAGGAGCCGCTCGCTGGCCGGGTTTCCCGGGGTCTCCGGGCCCCGCCTCGCCCGGCTCGCGCCGCTCCAGCACGTGCGGGGCGCGGGGTAGATCCACCCGCGCGCTCCGCCCCCGGCCGGGCGCCTGCGAGCGGAAGTGACGTCGGCGCAGAGCCATTTCCGGCAGGCCGAAACTAGGAAGAAACTTGGAGCTGCCGAGGTCCGGGTCGGAGTCGCCGCCACCGTGCCCCGTGGCCGGCGCCGCGCGGAGCTGTGGAGGCCTGGCCATGGGGCGGCGCCGGGCTCGCGCGGCCTAGGCGTGCGGGCTCCGCGGACGGGCGGGGCGCGGGCGAGCGGGAGCCGCGGCCACCGCCGGCCTGGGCTCCGGCGGCATCATGAACATCGACGTTGAGTTCCACATCCGACACAACTACCCCTGGAGCAAGTTGCCAGCTAACGTGAAGCAGGTACGGCCCCGCCCCGCCCCGCGGAAACCGGGCTGCGGAGCGCTCGGTCGCCCGAGACCGAGCTGGAGAGATGTCCCCCGGGCTCGCCCAAGCCTGGGGGCTGCGCTGCCGAGATCGGAAACCAAGCCCCTGCGCTCCTAAATTTAAGGGTGGCGGGAGAAAGGAAGATGGGAACAGTGCATGCCGAACAGGGGGGCGAGGGGGTCACACTTACAGCTGGCTGTGTAGCCGACGGCAGGCATTTACACTGGACCGAGGAAGACAGGGACCCTCCTCTCCCGGGGAGAGCGGAGAACAGGTCTCCACACAGTCGCGAACAGTCACCAAAGTTTGGAGATGTGTGTGTTTCGATGCATCTGGAAGCGTCCCGTGACTGCTTCTGTGTGAGGGGGGTGGTGGTGGCCGATGTGGCCGACAGGGCGGTCAGGACCTGATTTGGATGTGTGTGTGCTTTGAAGCGTCCCGTGACTGTGTCTGTGTGTGTGTGTGTGGGGGGGGGGTGGCCGATGTGGCCGACAGGGCGGTCAGGACCTGATTTGGAAGGGTACATGTGCTTGGTGTCGTCGGACTTTGTCCTTTAGACAGACCGACTTCAGAAGGGATGTGTCAACAGGAGCGTGACCTGAGATGTTCCAATCTAGTGCTTACCTGAAGGGCAGATTCACTCAGGTGTTTTAACAGGTATGTGTTGGGCTCCTGCCGGATGTTACGCCTGGTTTTGGGTGCAGGTAGTTTGCATCGGCCAGACTCTGCCTCCCCAGAGTGTGTATTTTATAGCAAAGCCACACAGCAAACGGACTTATGAATGGGTGCCACACACGGCAGGTGCTTTGACTTCCCAAGAAGATGTCAGTGCGTGTGGTACGTGTAAGGCTCTGCGCTTGGCCGCGGTCCCCTTGATCTGTTTTCCCATGGTGATGGGCAGCAGGTGTACTTTTGGAGAATGGTGGTAATGGTCGCATCATTGCTGTGGTGTATTTTGAGTTCCAGTTCTAGGGAATGAGTTAAGAGGTTCTGGTGAGCATCACGTGAGAAAGAACATGCTTTGAAGACACCAGAGCCCTAGATAATGGCAAGGCGTGTTTCAGGGACAAAAGTCTCTAGGATGTCAGAGTCAGTTTCTGAAACTTGGAAAGACAAGTCTAAACCTTTAGGAACATGCTCCTCCTAAGTTTGAATGAGGGTTTGGCAGACAGTTTTGTTCTTTAGACAAATATGTTCTGAGACATATCTGAAGACAACTAGAAGTAGTAGATTTTTAATTCCATTTTTAAATAGATCATACCCAATTTAAATAATTGATTCTAGTTAGCATTGGCAAAGCCTCCTCCAACTTAAGTATGATTATTAAGTGTAATTATAGGACAGTGCTAAAACTTAAGTCCAAATAAACGGTTAGTTTTTGTGTGTGAAATCACTGAAAACCCTCGCTGCTGTCGTTTAGGCTGACTGTGGTCTCTGTTTCTATAGCTTGTTTCTGCAGACCTTCTCCAGGCTTGCCATGGCTTCCTGGAGTCAAGGTCCACTTCCGATCACACCAGCTTTCTGTCTGGTGTCTTACAGGGCCTTGCCATCCCCGCTTCACGCACACTGGTCTGCGGCGACTCAGGAAAGCCCAGTCCTCTCGGTGCCTGTCCGCCCTCTGTCCCAGCGTCTTCTTGACAGTCACTTGGGCATTTCCTGGGAGGTTTCCTGGCCCCCTGATTCTGAGATGGTTTCCCTCAGCCATGCTGCCGTGGTGCTGTTACTTCTCATCCATCACAGTGGTCACCCACCATGGTGCATTTTCTGGTTAGATTCTTCGTTAGGCTTTGTACCCTCAGCATCTATGAGCATAGTTGGTTGTTAGTAGCTGTTTGTCAGATGTTATGAGGCTTCAGTTTGAGATGCTTTCTAAGTAGCTATAAAAACCTCAACTGTATTAGGGAGTTTTCTTTATTTTGTGTGGAAAGACTGTGTATTTTGATTTCCAGTAAGTTTTGGTGGGCTTTGTTTAGAAATGACTCATTTCCCAGTCCTGAAAGCTGTAGGAAGGAGACTCAGATAAAAAAAGTCTTAGAAGCCAGTTTTTGTTTTCCCTCCAGTTTGGATGGGTTTTATTCTGTGGGTCACACCAGACTTTAGAAGGCACATTAAACAGTTGTAGATGGTGGCCGAGCATGTACAGAGAGCCTAGGGTTCCTTCCTAGGGCAGGAAAGAAATGTAAGTCGGGCTACTGTTTTCAGGATTTTCTGCATTTAGCTAATATCAGGCATTCTTTGTCTGACACGTGTAGTTCTTTTATTCAAGGTAAGTCATGTGATGGATCAGTTTTAAAATGTGGTTCGTCCGTCTGTCTGTCAATCATCTATTTGTTTATCTTTCTATCTATCTTTCTATTACCCACCCACCCACCCATCCAAACGGTAGAGGAATACACGTTAGGATGCACACTTTGGTTTGTGGGAGCCTTGGGCGTAGAAAGCCTGTTTTCAGGCGTATCTGCTGCACAGGGAGTGAGTGTGCTCTGTAGCTGGTGCTCATTTCTACATCACTGCTTCATCTGCTGTAGTCCCTCTTCTCTGAAGCCCATCTTTGTCTGCTCGGCCTTCCCATGTGCAGCCAAAACTGTCCTAGTGAAATGGCCGTTTCCCTGTTCTGTCATCAAGGTCTGTAGTGGCAACAGCATTTTAAAATGGTGGAGATTTGGAGAGGGGCAGAGTCAGGGTTGCTGGACAGATATTTATGTATTTCTTGAGGGAAAAATAAAGCGTTCACTGTGGTTAGGGATTTATGTGCATAACACATACTGACTGATGGAGACCAATCAGATGCTCCACACGTGGTCCTAGACCTCACATGGTGATAGAGTTCCCATTCTCCACTGATAATTAACTGATAAGTAATGATAACTTAAGCCTTACTTTGAACCAGAAGATGAAAACCTCGGGTCTGGAACTTGCTGTGGTTGTAGCGGGATGACACACTTGTGTACAGTGAGTGTGTGTGGTGTTTCCTGAAAAAGAGGCTTTGACCGGGCAGCGGAGCTGTGTTCTGAGCCCCTAAGTGAGCTGCTGCCGTGGGATGAGCCTGTTGCCGTGTGTAGAGGGTGAGGGAGTCTCTGCACAGTGCACTCCCCTCCAGCGTGTGGGGTTACAGGTGGAAATAGCTGGACTCCCCCAGCCGTGGTAGACGAATGTGATGCAGGAGGAAAGACTCTCAGGGTTCACATCATGCCACTGCAGCCTGACAACTGCAAAACATAGGTGTGTGCACATTTAGTTTCTGCTTTTATGAACCTGTAAAAAATTACAACCAACTGAATCCTCTAATCATTTTGTCATTTAAGATGTCTAGTGTAGCTTTATATTGTGCCAGGAAAAAAAACAAAAAACCAAAACCAAAAAAAAACAAAAAAACCTATACCTAGTAATTAGAAATGAGAGAGCATTCAGATACTAAATAAACTTTATAAGCATATTCTTTGCTTTCATAGTTCCAACTTTGAATTTAAAACACTATGTGCACAGCTAGAGAGTATTTTGTTTATTATGTGTAATTCTGTATTTCTGCCTGTAGTATGTGTATTGCTGATTCAATGGTCACTGACTGAAAATACTACAAAAGCATGCTTTATCCAGAATGTGTACAGACTTGTTTCTTATCATTGTTCCATAGATAATACAGTCTATCAACTTGTTAGTGGGTGTTAGATTTAATCTCAAGACAACTAAAAACATGCAGGCAGGTGTATGGTGTGTGCAGATTATGTGTACATGTGATGCTATTTTATGTAAAGGGTTGGAGCGTGTCTGGGTTTTGGTGTCCTTATGGCACAACTGTCCAAATGTTTGCCAAGGTGGAGGAGGGCAGTGACATTTACAGGAGCAGTTTTAGCACATTTGAAATGCACATTCTGAGATCTTAATCTCCAGGAATCAGGGCTCATTTCAATGATGGAGTTGTCAGTCTGGCCTTCCTTGGTTGTATTCTTGAGTTCACATAGGTGTGGGTTTGCAAAACCACCTACCATCCTCTCAGCTGTCTGTCCGTCCGTCCGTCAGTTCTTCCATCCAGCTATCCATCTGTCCATCCCACTTAAGTTTGGGATATCCTGGAATGAAATCTTTGTTAACAGCCTTGCTAACAAGTACTTATCTTCTTATATTGCTTTTTTATTTTGTGTAACTATTTTGAGTAATTTAAGTAAATCATTCTAGAAAGGCACACTACAAAGAACATGTGAGATTTCGTTTTAATAACATAGTAGTAAAGTTAGCATAAAAAAACTTACTCCTTATTTAGTTCCAGGCATGAGAGATGCCCAGGTGAAATTGGGGTCATGGTTTTTTTTTTTTTTTTTTTTTGGTTGTTGTTGTCTTTAATTTTATGGTAGACAAAGTACTGTTGTTCATCTGGAAACTGTTTAATGGTCATGTGTAATTTCTTTTAGAGTCTTGGAAACTCACAGCGAGAATATGAAAAGCAGGTTGTCCTGTACAGTATCCGCAACCAGTTGCGCTACAGAAATAACCTAGGTAAGCGGGGTGTCCTTACGCTGGGTTGGGGTGACTGTCGCTGGGTTTCACGTTTACAGATCCCTCGTTCTTTCACTGTTGTGCCTGGGTCTCTCCATGTGTGGACTTTAAGAACATTCGTACTGATTCACTCCACGTAGTAACTGTTCATATCATAGCGTTTTCTTTCTTAAGTGCTTATTTATTTTTTTGCCAAATTAGTTTGGTTATCTGTGTCGTGATGGTATGTGTTACTTCTATTTTAAGCTTAATACTCCAGAGAGTTTCTGTGCAGACATACTTTATTGACGTCAGAAGGCTTTCTGCATTCGAGAAACAGAGTAGGGACAAGGAAGATAGTTCAGTTTAGGACCATGCTTACCATATGGGGACCTGAATTCCATTAGAGGTGGTGGCATGCTTCTAATTTTTGCCCCAAGAGGTAGAGACTGAACTATTGTGGTGACTCCCTGGGCAGATTGCCTAGCCTGAGTGCTGAGCCCTAGGTCCCAGTGAGAAATCCTGTCAGAGGGCCTACAGGGTAGATTAGCTTTGTGGATAAAGACAGTTGTTGCCAAACCAAACCATTTGAATCATCTGAATTCCATCCTTAGGACCTACATGGTGGAAAGAGAGAGCTAGCTCCCCCAAGTTACCCTTTGACTGCATTTGTGTACACACATAAATGGATTTTAAAAATGAACATGGTGAATAATACCAAGGAATAATACATGGGGTTGACCTCTGGCCTACACACACATGCATACACACACGCACAAATGCACGCATGCACTCACACACACGCTGCCTGGCCTATAGAGTGAATTCAAAGCTAGGTTGTTACAGCTGAGTAGTGGTGGATATGTGCCCCGGTTTCAATCCCTAACACACAAAACAAATGGAAACCAAAAAGGGTTTTAAAAACGGGCTATGCTGTGCTATGCTGTGAAGTGATGTTCTCAAGGGTGTGAGACTGACAGCTTATGTCTGTTGATTCTGTGCTTGCTTCTTGGTTTGTTAAGAATTCTTTTCTCTACTTACGTGTCTTACTACATTTTACTTACACATATTACAGGAACTGTCTAATTTTTTTTTGTGTGGTACAATTGTTGCTTTGTTACAGTAATTTATTTGTTCTTGTCTAGTTTGTATAATGTTCCAAAAGTTGAAAAGTATGTGTTTTACCCTGTGTTATAGTGAAGCAGTAAGAAACCCGAGAAGAGCGTACGTTTTCCTTTTCTTGCAGTTAAACATGTCAAGAAAGACGAGCGCAAATACTATGAGGAGCTGCTGAAATACAGTCGTGACCATCTCATGCTGTACCCTTACCACTTATCTGACATTATGGTGAAGGGCCTAAGGATAACACCGTTTTCATACTACACTGGGATCATGGAGGTCAGTATCTACTGTGAGTGACAGGTAACAGTGGGGTGGGACTCTGAGTCAGGGCACCCTCAGGGGACCGCCAGCTTCCCCGCTTTCAGCTCTCATGCATGTTGACTATCCAGTTGGTGTGTATCAAGGACGGCTGGTCACACGGTAGCTGAGGCAAACATGCACACAGGGTTGCCGTTATTGATGTTTTTATGTTGGAAAGGTAGCTGCCTGTATGCTGTGGCTTTGAAGGTGTTTACCCTTTGTGCTGTCATGGTACTAATCAATTATTTATACCAACAGCTGGTACAGTTACTGCTTA
Organism: Phodopus roborovskii; assembly: GCF_943737965.1. NCBI lineage: Eukaryota > Metazoa > Chordata > Mammalia > Rodentia > Cricetidae > Phodopus > Phodopus roborovskii. The sequence goes on along the minus strand of NW_026126567.1, from coordinate 12,568,407 downwards.
TAATATATAAGATTAAAAAATATGGGTTGCAAACTTGAACAGTAAGATCAGGGAAACTTAATTATTTAACTATTCACCGCGTATAAAACATGATGGTGTAGACCCAGCATTTTATGTATATAATGCATGTCAGGAAGGAGAGTTGTATTCATTGTCCTGGCTGTTAGTCTCTGTGGTTGTTGATTTTACTGGTTTGTACTTATTTCTTGTTGAATAATGTTATAGTGGTTCTATACGTTTTTAAAGCGAGCTTTCTATAAAGATTGACATATATATCCAGTATTTACTCACTGTTTATACTTGAGTCCTGCTGCTTTGGGCTCTCTCGACACTTAAAGAGCAGAGGAAGGCATCTCAGGAAAGCTAAGCACCTGCAGGAGCAGGCAGGCTAGTGAGTGTCCTGAGGTTCAGCTCCTGCCATTGGCTCTGGAAGCCACTCTTCTGTGGCGCTTGTCCAGTCGTGTGTTTCTGAAGTTCTCCTCTTGGGCTCTGATAGTCCCTGGTGGAGAAGCGTGGCGGTGTAACGAAGCGGTAACTGGCCCTTCCTTCCTGTTGTCTCTGACTGTTTTTCTGGTCTCTACCAGTTTGGGGTAGAACAGAAGAGTTTTGAACCTTTACCAGCTTACCTCTCAGTTATATTCACATGCTCACTGTTGTCTGGGTTTTCTTCTTCAATGATTGTCAAGTCTGGGCTGAAAATGGGTCTTATCCAACAGGAACCAGTTGGGAATTGTTGGAGAAGAGTGAGTTGAAACCCTGATACTAGTTGAGATGGGGGCAAAGACTTGGAGGCAGTTAGAATCTTCGTTGGAAAAGTGTTGCTGGAGTTGACACTTTATTGGCCTTCTCTCAGCAAAGGAATGAAGGATCCAATATGAAGTATGGAGAAACTAGAACCCTGAGTTCTAGTAGAGATACAGGGCAGCTGTCTGGGACTCAGAGAATGCTCTGAGAAACCCACACCCAAAAGCCCAGCTTTCATTACGGTGTTGAGGCCCTGGTCTTAGTACCATAGCCACTGTGACCCACTGTTTGTGTAATAATAATTGTTCTCTGTGTGTGTGTTTTATCTAAGGGAAGTTATGTTTCATATTTTTTATTTTTTTTTCTTTAAAGGACATCATGAACAGTGAGAAAAGTTATGATTCATTGCCTAATTTTACTGCTGCTGACTGTGAGTATCAAGAGTAACATTTAGATTGTGTCTTTGTGTATGCACCTTGTCTATTAGGATTGTCTGTTTCTGCCCTGAAGTAGCAAAAATTGAAATAATAAGAATAGGTCTCATTACTAATGAGAACTTTGTTGCATAATACAAATCAGATGTGAGAGTTAGCTTGCTGTCAGTGGGAGGCTGTTTTGGAGTCAGAAAGTTAGGACTAACCATTATTCTAGAGAGTGAAATTCTTGCTATTCTATAGGCTGTGTGTCTGCTGATGGAAGGGGGACAGTCTGCACCCAGGCAGCTCATCTTACAGTAGCGGGTGGAGTTTCATAACATGGACTGCTGTTCCACTGTGCTGATCTCAGTGAGACTCACACTGAACACGTGATGTGGTTCTGCTTTTTCTCCGTGTCCTCACCAGCACTGACAAGAGTGGTGACTCGAGTTCACCTCTCCAGGGTCAGGGTTGAGGTTTCTTCGTGTGTGTGACCAGTTCTTTTGATATTGATGGCCCATGTCAGTGACTTTTAAGGGACTGTTGCCTCATGCCATCGAGTGTGCACTCACTCCCATTTCAAAATGTACTAACGGGAAGACTTCCTTTCAGGTCTGCGGCTTCTTGGCATAGGAAGAAACCAGTACATCGACCTGATGAATCAGTGTAGGTCTTCAAAGGTGAGTCATCCCCTTTGCTCTGCAGCCTGCGTGTCAGAGCTCGATTACAACCAGAGCTTGGTTTAGAGTGGTAGAAGCGTGAGTTAACATGCGTGTCATAGGAGCAGTGCACAGGTCAGACCTTCAGTGTGAGTGACAACATGTTAACGTTTCTTTGCTTAGCCCCAGAATTCACGTAATGGGTGAAATATGTTCACATTTTCAAATGCAGTTTCTAACCTCTGGGGTTTCATTCCTTTCATTTCTGGATAGAAGGTTTAAGTAATTTATCTTAAAATAAGTTAAGTTTCATTCTACAGTATGTAGACTACTTAGTATTTTAAACATGAAAGTTTGAAAGGATTTAACCTGGTGTAATGACTTATATGATGATAGAAGAGAGTGGCAATTTGGATTGGTTGCAGACCCTTAAATGTTGTCCTATTTATTGCAGAAATTCTTCAGAAGGAAAACTGCCCGTGATCTTCTACCGGTAAAGCCAGTGGAAATTGCCATCGAGGCATGGTGGGTGGTACAGGCTGGATATATCACAGAAGATGACATCAAGGTAGAGTTCCTTATAGACTAAAACCAGAAGAAAAAGAAGACTAAAACCAGAATATTTATTTTTTTAACTTATTTTATAATTTTAAATTACATTACATAATGTTTTAAAAAGTAACATTTGATTTTCTTGTAGAAAATCAATTCAAGCTAATTCAAAATGATTTAGTAGGTTAGATGGAGTGTGCAAACCCTCTTTAATGGTTCAGGAGGCATGTTTGGGTTCATGCACAATAACCTTGGGGTCTTAATTACAGGCCTTGTGTAAAGGGGTGATGGCAACTTCTGAACACTGACTTTGTCACATGTGCTACACACTAATGTGGCTATGTTCTTGTCTCCTCTAAGTCTCATGACAATCCCAGGAGAAAGTATTCTTTGTGCCCAGTGCACAGATGTGGAAAGAGAACACAGCAGTTAACTCAATGACCCAAGTTAGAATGATAGGAAGGGTCCAAGACTGATCGATACTCAAGTGGTTTCTTTGGGATCGCTAATCCAGTCACTGTTGAATTACACTGAAATCGGGCAGGTGTCCTGATAGGGCAAGGGTATGGAGGCCAAGAGCAGTGATGTCCCAGAGTTGATTCAGGCTGTACATGTCTTGAAGAGGACTGTGCTTGAAGAAAGGGAAGAGCCCGAGAGATATCTTGTGTGGTTGAAAGAATGTATGTGGCCTCTTCATTATTTATTTGTCTGTGTACTTCTAGAGGGCATTTTAAAGTTGCAAGCTGTACATATTTTGCTTTGCTGTAAGCCCTTACCAGCGGAGTTGTCGGCCTGTCATGGCTTCACCATTGTTCATGTGGAGTTTTTCTCAGTGGATGTGTGATAAGGATTTAGATTCATGTGTCTGATTCCATTTTAGAGAAAAGGAATAAACAATGTGTTTATCAGTGAGCATTTACCACTAACCAGCAGATGTTGGTATTTATGGTTATTGTTAGCTAATTCTAAGGTGATAGATGGCAATGATAAGGCTCATGTAATCAGTCATGTGCTCCAATGTGAATACATCTGGCAGATTAATTAATTAGGACAGAAGTTAATTGAAAATACTTCCTTTTTCTTAGATATGTACTTTCCCTGAGAAAGGCGCTATTGATAAGATCATCGACTCTGGCCCACAACTCTCTGGGTCACTAGATTACAACGTGGTACACAGTAAGTCCAAAAACTTGCTTTGCTAGCCCCAAAAGAGTATCACCTGAGTCACATTGCTTGAAATGTGATCTTAGTCTTTATTTTCTGGTGTGGATGTAATTATCGACCTACACAAGGGAATGGCAAGAGATTTGTAGTTCAAAAATATGTAACAAATCAAGATTTAGAAAATGTAGTTAGTTTTCTCTTACACTATTTTCTTTTTCTTCATGTAGCATTCAGCTTAAGACATCACAGAAAGCCAGCAGTCAGGCTTGTAGAAAAAAATGCTGTTGTATAGTGTTCTGTCTAAAATAAGGTGCTTTGTTTTTGTAGGTTTGTATAACAAAGGCTTTATTTATCTGGATGTACCCATATCAGATGACAGTTGTATAGCTGGTAAGTCTGGGCTGACATTTTGCACAGTATTTTGAATGACTACTTAAAGCTACATGGTGTGTATCACCTAGTAAATTTAAAACAAATCATTCTGTAATCTTAGATATTCAGATTTTTTTAAAAGAATATTATTTTTACATTTAACCCATTGTAGTTTTACTAAAACTTATTTCATTTTTATGTTATTTTTATTATATATTTTATAAACAATTTAATATGTAAATATATATTATACACTATATTAAAATAGTAGAACTTCATGATAAATTTCCTACAATCCCAGATGAAATCACTGTTTTTTAAGCTTTAAATTTTGTAGCCTATGTATCCCACTTTCCCATGAGATTTTATTTTTTTGTATTTTGTGTGTTTGAGAGCATGTGCTGCATCTACATGCTGTGGAGTTTTTAGTGGCTTGTGCAGATTGCACTGTTTCCAAGGAGTAAAACCACAACAGTCTTCTGTTGCTCACTTTTTTGGCCTGTGAGGCTTGAAAGCCCATATCACAAACCTTTTGCAGGCTCAGCTCTGCTCCTGTGTGTTTCGCCAGCCCTGTATTGTTTAGTGTTCCCTCAGCCTTAGTAACTCCGAGTCCCACATGAACCCTTTAGATGGCCCTGTGTAGATAGATGGTGTACGTGGCCTTGACTAGGACCTTTGGAAAGGTTGCTCAGGAGTGGATGAAATGTGTAAAAGCTGTGTTCTGTCTCTGAACGATTTCACTCTTTGCATCGGCCTCTGAGCTATACTTTGTTGTTTTATTGAAGCTAGTGCTGAGAAAAGTCTGTTTTGTGTGTTTCAGTTCCTCCTCTGGAAGGGTTCGTAATGAATCGGGTACAAGGAGATTATTTTGAAACTCTGCTCTATAAGATATTTGTGTCAATAGATGAGCACACTAATGTCGCGGAGGTAAGTGTGGCAAAAGCATTTTTGAAAGGCTGTGCTGGTAATTCTGAACTAGACCGTAATTCTCAGTTTTGTTTCCTAGCTGGCAAATGTCCTTGAGATAGACTTGTCACTGGTGAAGGTATGTTATTCCTTACCTTTTATTTGTGGTGTGAGTACTAGGTGGATTTTGCTATTTGACTTTTATCTTGATTCATTGCTGATCTTTAATGGCTGCTTGAGGAAGTCTGCATGGTAAAGGGATGGTTGCAGAGAGAAAAGGGGAGATGAGCCCTGGGTCTCTTTGCACTCAGTTAATGTCGCAGCAGAGTTGGCCTGGTCTGTGGCTGTTGAAGCTGCATCTCTAGCCTCATTAGAAGAGGATTTAGGGCAGGGTAGTCCTGGGCAGGTTGCTCCATAGGAAAGGTATGGAAACCTTGCACATCACCAGAGGCTTAGTCTTTTGCGGTCTGTTTTTCTCTACAAATATTCTGATGTCTGTTGTAATACTAATTCCCTTACATTCCTTTCAGAATGCTGTTTCAATGTATTGCCGATTGGGTTTTGCCCATAAGAAGGGACAAGTAATAAACTTGGATCAACTTCATTCATCATGGAAGAATGTTCCCTCTGTGAACAGATTAAAGTAATTCATTTATTCAGTATGATACAGTTTCTTTTTGAGAAAAATTTTTACGTGCAGAAAGTCTGTGTGTGCAATATGCTTTTGAGTTGACTCCTGTATGTAGTGTTTCAGTCATCTGGCAGGGTAGACCTGTATAACTTGATGCAAACTGAGAACGCTTCATTTAGGGAAAAAGCGCATACGGTATCTTATAAACTGTGTAAGTTAGAAGAACTGGATTCCCCAAGACTGTGCTTGAGCTATAACCGTGATTGTCTGTATGTGTCCAGCACTGTGTGAGTGGTAATCTCACTTTCATGCGTGTGTATTGGCCCATGTTCTGGTGGGTTGTCGTGAGATCTTTTATGTGATTTTTAAAAAAGTGAATGTGTTTTTCATTAATAGGAGCACTCTAGACCCACAGAAGATGCTTTTGTCATGGGATGGTGGGGAGAGTAGGAGCCCTGTGCAAGAAGCTTCTTCAGCTACTGACACTGATACAAATAGTCAAGAAGACCCAGGTTAGCGGCTGGCTGCTGTGTTCCCTTCAGTTTGTCTGTAGGTCCGCCGTCCGTCCAGACACTCCTCCATCCCTTGTGCAGCTCGTGTTAGATTTCTTATTTCCTATGCAGTCTGAGTCCTTACCAGCATTGTGAACACTATGCTAAGTCTTGAAGGTGTGCGATAAATAAGAATATGGCGCTTGCCTTCTAGAAACTAAGCTGAGGGGGGAAAGGGGGGAGCGCATAGCTCCCAAAACAAGCAATTGTGGTGTTTGGACTGGAAAACCAAAACTTCTTTCACTTCAGGAAGATTAGAATGTCTGTGAGTTCACTGGCCAATGAGGCAAGGGCATTTCAGCCCAAGAGAAGGTGAAGGCTAAGTCCAAAGGGAGACACACAGGGTTTAAAGTTGAGGGTAATAGGAACCTGGAGTGGCCTTTCTACTGTTCTTATTGATCTGGCAATCATCAAGAATTTTTATTTCTGGTTGTCAAGGAAATTGACTGTGCTTCTTTGCTTTTCTGTTGCACTGATAAAATACCATGATCAAAAGCAATTTGAGGAGGAAAGGGTTTATTTCTACGTACAACTTACAGTCCAGTGTAGTTGGTTGATTTTTACTCTTACTCTTTTGGGGGCTTACTATTTTGGTGGCTCCAAAATAAAAATACACACGGAGGTTTATTCTTTCTTATAAATGCCCGGCCTTAGCTTGGCTTTTCTTAAGTCCCATCTGTCTTTTGTCTCTGGGCTTTTACTTTTCTCTTCTTCTGCTTGTCTGTCTTTACTTCTTACTCCGTGGGTTGCTGGGTAGCTGGACCCTTGAGTCCTTCTCCTGCTCCTCCTTTTTTCTTCCCAGATTTCTCCTTATATTTTCTCTCTGTCTACCAGCCCCTCCTGTCCTTCCTCCTGCCTTGCTATGGGCTGTTCTGCTCTTTATTAGACCAATCAGGTATTTTAGACAGGCACAGTAACACAACTTCAGAGTTAAACAAATGCAACATAAAAGAATGCAATACATCTTTGCATCATTTAAACAATGTTTATGCATATTCAACAGCATAAACAAATTAACACGTGTTAAATTAATATTGTACAACAAGCCAATGCAGAAACTTCAACACGAATCTGTAGGCAGGAATTCAAGTGGAGACCATGGAGGGATGTTGCTTACTACTTTACTCCCCAGGCTCCTGTTCAGCTACCTTTCTTATACTTCCCCAGACCAGGGTGGTCCCACCACAGTAGGGTGAACCCTCCCACAACAATCAATCAACAATTAATCAAGGAATGCCCTCAGACTTGTCAGTCTAATGGAGACACTTTCTCAGTTGAGGTTTCCCCTTCCCCAATGTCCCTGGTTTGTGTTGAGTTGACTAACTCACTAGGACATCAACACAAATTTAAATGACTTTTAAACTTTAAAAATAAATTTCCCCTCATATGTTGTTAGTACACACCTGTACCCTTTCCTGGGAAGCTGGATGCAGGAGGGTCAGAATTCAAGGCCAGTTTGTGCTACCCAGTGAGGACCTGACTCAAAGGACTTGAGTCTGAAGACTGCAATATTGCTTATATTTAATTACGTTTGTTAGGCTGTCAGATAAAACACTTATTTCAGGTGATGACAAGAAAGACTTTTATTGACTTGATTTTGTATTCTATTTTCTTTTCAGCTGACACAGCCAGTGTAAGCAGTTTGAGTCTGTCCACTGGGTATACAAAGCGCATTGCATTCTTATTTGACTCTACTCTTACTGCATTTTTAATGATGGGAAATCTTTCACCGGTAAGTCAAATGTTGTTTCAGTGTAAAGATGTTTAAAGTAGAGATGAGATATAAAACAGTTTGGTGCTTTATACAAATGTCTTCGAGTTCGGAGCTATTTCTGAAAGCAGCCACTGTGAGGGTTCCCAGTGAGGGCTGCTCTTACAGTTGGAAGATCTAGTTGCTCATGTGTCCATCTTCAGTTTAAATATATTAGAAAGCATAAGTGTTATTAGCTTACAAGGGGAAAGAGAATTTTAGTATTGTGCTTCTTTTTGCAGAACCTGAAAAGTCACGCGGTCACCATGTTTGAAGTCGGCAAACTCTCGGATGAGTCCCTGGACAGCTTCCTGGTAGAACTGGAGAAGGTCAGTGCACCGGGCGGCAGGGCCACAGCTCTCCTGCCGTGAGCCGTGCTCATCTGTCCCTGCTCTGCCTGTCTCTACCCCATCTGATTCTCCGTGTGCTGACTAGACTTCAACACGGTGAAGGAGGGAAATGCGTCCTGGGGTTGTAAAGTGACATAACTAACTCCTAGTGTGATTTGCTATAGAGCAATTTTTCTAACCTTTGTTTTGTTTCTGTTTTTTAATTTGGTATGCCCGAGGAAAGCGCTGAGGCAGGTTTTTTTTTTTTTTGTTTTGTTTGTTTGTTTTTCAAGACACAGTTTCCTCTGTATTGATTTGGAGCCTGTCCTAGAACTCGCTCTGTAGACCAGGCTGGCCTCGAACTCACAGAAATCCACCCTGAGGCAGTTGTATTTAAGTTTTTGTTCCTGTTCTTTCCAGTCTGGAGCAGTGTCCCTGAGTACCACATTCATGTCTGCTGTCACTGTCCCTGTTCGCATCTTGAGGACATTAGCTGTGTTTGCTTTAGCCCCTTTCCCTGTGATTAAGCCTGATCCAGTGAGCTCTTTGTTGGTACTCCTTTCCACTGGTTTAGTCTGCCCTCTGTGTGCTGTGTTATCAGGTCTGTTCCTGGCCTAACAGTTTTGTATGCTTTTGTGATTTAGTTATGCGTTTTGTATATTAAATGTACTATTTAGAGAATTTGTAGTAATTTTATAATTTCTTTATGTCATAGTTTTTTTTTTTTTTTTACTCTTCTGTAGGATTTTGCATTCATTACTGTAAAAAATATGAAATAATACTTACCAATTGGTTTCACGTTTTTGGTTTTCATCTGTATTCTTCCAGATGTGTTGCTAGTTACGGTTTTATTGTTTTACTCTACATTTACATTCATTCTGACCTCTGATTATTCTTGAACGTTTTTGGATAAAGTAGAAGTGACTTTAGAACTTTTCCCCCTTTGAATCATACAGGGGACATAGAGCTTATAAAATGTCCTGTTTAGCAGTGTTAACATTGTTATACATGGTGTCCTTCCCATCTTCTTCGTGGATGCACTACATTAGGAACTGTCTTAGTTAGGGTTTCTATTGCTGTGAAGAGACACCATGACCACGGCAACTCTTATAAGTTAATTGAGGGGCCTCCTGTACAGTTGGGAGGTTCAGTCCATTATTAATCGTGGCGGGGAGCATGGCAGCATGCAGGAAGACGTGGTGCAGGAGGAGTAGCTAAGAGTCTTGTAGGCAGTAGGCAGTTGACTGACACACTAGATGGTGTCCCGGGCATAGAAATCTCAAAGCCCGTCTCCACGCTAAGCCCGTCTCCACGCTTCCTCCAACAAGGCCATACCCACCCCAGCAAAGTCACACCTCCTAATAGTGCCCCTCCCTGTGAGATTATGGGGGCCAGTTACATTCAGACTACCATAGCAGCTTGTTCAAAACTGGCTAAGGTAATTCATTGCAGTATTTCCTGGGCAAGTTTTTGAGTTGCTGTTTTGTTGTCTGGGGTTTTTGTTTGGTTTGGTTTTTATAGTGTCTTTACACATTGTGTTACATGATTATTGGATGGCAGGAGAGTGGTGTTTTGTAAAAATTCTGTTTTCTCCTGGCTTAGGTTCAGAGCACTGGTGAGGGAGAAGCACAGAGATACTTCGATCACGCGCTTACTCTGAGGAACACGATCCTTTTTCTGCGGCATAATAAAGACCTGGTTGCTCAGACTTCTCAGCCAGACCAGCCCAGTTACGGTGGGAAATCAGCAAGGGTTTCTCTGTGTCTATATGTTTCTTGTGCTTTTTCTTCTTTTAGTTTGTTCCATCCTATTCCAGGTTGTTTGTTTTTTTTATCTTCTGTTTTAAGAGGCCTGTTTACATACTAATAAGAGAGAGAGAGAGAGAGAGAGAAAGGGTGTCGATTTAGGTGGGTACAGAGTTAGAGGGCAAACTATAATCAGAACATATTGTATGAAAAAAAAAAATCTATTTCAAAAAAGAGACATTTTTCCAGTGTGGTCAGTATAAGTTAGACATCAAACTCACTGTGTAACTCGGTAGCCTAGCACTTTGGAAAGATTTGGAAACTACATTAATAGATGAACAATCATAGTTATAAAAATCCTAGAAAGTACTCCAGCCGCTGTGATCTAGGTTTATAGTCCCTGCCCTAATGTGCATTAAGTGCATTTTGTGGTTGACATTGATAACGTTGACCTTTGCCTGAAGGTTGGGAAGCTCCTCATCCATTTTTGCTTTGGAAAATGGCTTACTTTAAGGACCATATTTTTCCCACTCAGCTTACATGAGATTTCTGTTTCACCCCTGTTCGTGTCTGACAAGTCCGAAATAGATCCCCTGAGTTCTTTCTTTGCCTCATAAATGATAGGCTGATTTGCCTCCCATCTGATCAGTCAGAATGGGATGTTTGTTAATCAGATGTGATAGGCTTCTTTGCTAATCCCAGTCTCCCAAAGTTCACACTGACCCCACCTTACAGTGCAGCATTCTCTAGTCGCCTGTTCTGTACCCTGTCTCTCCACGCCACTTCTTGCCTGGTTTGTTTCTGCCCTATATGTCCACTCTGTAAAGACCGTAGGTCACTGCTGCCCTGATCTCTCTATTGCAACTCTGCTCCGTGCCCCCAATCCTTTTCAGCAAAATCGTTCTAAATACGAAGCCTGAAGTTTCTGTTGGAATTTTCTCGGTCGTGTCTTTTGTACGGTTTCTCTTTGGCCATTATAACAGGATCTTCTCTGTTGGCTCTTTCTTAAGCCACCTGCTGACTGTGGTGGTGTCTCTTGGTAGAGGGTGTTTTTACTGACGCTGCACTCCAGCCTTCCTATCTGCCTGGACAGACCAGGTACTGTCCCCGACACTAGATCACAGACCTTAGGCTCTTTAGAACGGGTTCCACTGAAGTGTGGCAAGAACGAGAATGATCTTTTGGCACAGAGTTTGGGAATAAGTTGTTTATCATGGCCTTGGCATGCTATTGAGGGCTTCCTGGAAATACAGCTGTTGTGTCCAGCAGCTTCTGCTATGTCAGTGTCCAGCCTGCTGACTGGTTGATAATGTTGATAGCTTTCACAGTGCTTTCTTTCCTCTTTAGGGACAGATCCAGGCTAGGAAGTGGTGCTTGCTTTTCCTGAGGATTTGGTGTTTGACCCGTGTGTTCCTCTGTCCCTTGCTGGTGATATTAATTTGGTTACCCAGTTAATGTGTCGCCTGATTTCTTCATGATGTGGCTATTTCTTTTCTCCTCAGCTAAGAGGAAATCTGGGAGATGCTTCAAGACCTTGCAAGCTTACTACTTCTGTTTGCCTGAGATTTAGCATCAGCCATGGTTCTTTCTCAACTGTAGTGGCTGCAGATTGGTCATGTTCCCTACTCCAGCATTACTTCCGTATTTAACAAGTTTTTCAGTGATTTGTAGTCATTACTGACTCAATTATTTCTGTGCTTTAGTTCTCATATCACTTTTAAACTGGTTTCTGTCTCCTTGTGACATGACTCCATTTCCCCCCCCCCCCCCCAATAAAACCTTACTTTATAGCGAAACAGTAACCCTGATCTTACTCTATGCAGTCTCCTAGGAGCTGGCTTTTTTTTCTGGGCAGTGTGTGAGAGAGGGGTCCTGGTGCTACCTATGCTTGGAGCACCTTGGTGCTTTCAGTAGGCTGTACACTTGTTTAGATGCACCTTCATTTGAAGGGGGAAGTGGCTCACTAACCCTCTGAAGTTCTTTTTAGTCTTAAGTATGCCCTTTAGAGAGCGATAGAGTTTTTAAAGTGTGTGTGTGTGTGTATGGGGGGGGGGGGGAGGAGAGTGCGCCACTGTGTGGACCTGAGTGTGTTGACTGTACACATAGAGGTCTGAGGACAGCTTTTCAGGGGTCAGTTCTGTCCTCCTGTGGGCTCAGACTCAGGTAGTCAGGCTTTCACAACAGGTACTTCATTATCTGCATAGCTTCCTCTCCAGCCCCAGAGGGTAATAGGAGGTGATGTTTTCCAGAGGACTGAAGGCAACGGTTGCTTAAGATGAATGCTGAGTCCTTGTTTTGTGTATCAGCAATTTAGGGCACAAATTCCTTACTGAGAAATGCTAAACTCTATGCTAGAATCAGATCGGGGCAGTGATTTTCTCTATAACATTGGTTTTCAACCTTCCTAATGCTTTGACCCTTTAATACATTCTCTTGTTGTGTGACACCCCCCAACCATAAAATCATTCTTATTGATACTTCATAGCTGTAGTTTTGCTGCTGTTATGAATTGTAATGTAAATGTCTGTGTTTTCTGATGGTCTTGGGGGACCCCTGTGAAAGGGTCCTTCAATCCCCAAGGGGTCAAGGCCCACAGATTGAGAACCACTGCAATCTCAGGGAGAGAAAGAAAGACACAGCCTTTTCCTTGACACGTTTGCTCAGAATATGCTGCAGAGTACTTGGGGTGGGACTGGGATAAACAGTGTCCCACTAGAGGACAGCTGTCTTTCTAGATCAAAAACTTTGGCTACAAATCTTAAAATGTTCTGGTGGTCTTGTTGGATTTGATACTTTGTAGTAGTTACTGTACCTTTAAAAAAGTCTTGGTACAGCATGCTCAGGGCCTATATAAGTCTGCTCCAGGTTCTTTCGTTCATTAGTTCATTCGTGTGGTGTGTGTGTGTGTGTGTGTGTGTGTGTGTGTGTGTGTGTGTGTGTGTGTTATAGTTTAGGGTTTTTATGGGATTCCTGAATGTGCAAATGAGTGGTTCTTTGATTCTTGTGCCTTTTCTTGGGCTCTTTTCATCGAGTTTAGTTCTAATGAGATAGTTTTTGTCCTGTTTTGTTATATTTTTTATTATTAATATCTGTTAGAAGGCCATTCTTTTCTAATGAGAGACAGGAAGGAGTGGATCTAGGTGGGAGGAGTAGAAGGAGTGGAAACTATTATATGAGAAAAGAATCTGTTTTCAATAAAAGGAAAAAGTAAGTCTTAAGGCAGTGATTACCAGTTTGTCTTCAACATTATTTTTCACATGGTCAAGCCCTTACTCCCCGTGTGCTTAATTGTAACGTAGGTTTTCCCCTGGATCTCTTACGCTGCGAAAGCCTTCTTGGTTTGGACCCAGCGACTTGCAGCAGAGTTCTCAACAAAAATTACACACTGCTTGTTTCCATGGCACCGCTCACTAATGAAATCCGGCCAGTTAGCAGCTGTACCCCTCAGGTAAGGACTCGCTTGCAGGCTCCGGGTGGGAGTGTGATTACTTCATTAAGGAAACAGGTTGGTTTTCTATGGAGGTGGTGTTGCATTCAAGTTGTGAAGTGTAATTGGTGTATTTGGCTTGTCTATCTTTAAGTGACTGGTGACACATTCGATTATAAATGTATGTGAAGTGTTTTAGGAGACCATTTTCAGTGCTCCAGGAAGAAAGCTTGGATGAATTTAAGTAGGAAAATATAGCTCTTTCTGAAAAGTAGAGTCATGTTGCTGATTTAGCTGAGAAGAAAAGACGGGCTTTACAGCCTAGAACTTTGTAGTTAACTGTAGAGCTCGTGAGGATGACTACTGGTCTTTTCTTTTGAGGAATAATGAGATACATGTCTGTGTACTCAGCAAGGACGGTGTACCAGGTAACATTTCCAGGGAGTGCAGGTTATGTTGCTGTGCAGTGGTCCATCCTGCCTGGATTCCTGAGTGTGCAGGGCTCCGTGATAGAGAACGGAGGAAAGGTGTTGTGGTACCAAATTTGTTTTTGCTACCTGTGTGCTCTATTTAACTCAGTGTATTCTCAGAGCAGGAATCTGTGAACTGTCTGCACAGAAGGGAAAATGGATGGAGGGGACAGGGACATCATCCTTCTTTTGAAAAATAGCTCGTGATTGATGATGATGAAACTGCTACTGTAATGTGGAGCTTATTTGCCAGACCTTAGTTTAAGCATCCGTACAACATCTTCATGTGGTAGCCACTTTCTTGTGCTTTTGTGATGGAGCACATGAGGCCCAGAGGAGCCTCAGGAACTTGTAAGGTGATGGGGCTGGGAGGTGAAGCCTAGGCTCAGACCAAGGAAGTTTCTTAACACTGCAGTGATACACAGTGTGAAGATAAAACTATTTTACTGCATTAATTACCGTTATCTTCATAAGGATAATAGCAATTAAAATGTGTATGAAGCATTTGCTACTTAGAAGATTATACTTGGTCACTTGTGAAACTTGACTCTTTAGATAAGTATTACAGCTTTATCTTACCTATTTTATGGTTATAGCATATTGGACCAGCTATCCCAGAAGTGAGTTCTGTCTGGTTTAAATTGTATATTTACCATGTCACTGGGCAAGGACCACCATCTCTCTTATTGTCCAAAGGTACAAGACTTCGGAAACTTCCAGATATATTCCAGGTATGTGTGTGAGGTTTTTTTCCTCTCATGTTCCATTCTGTTCTGCTGAGGATTGAACCCATGGCCTCATGCATGTTGGGCAAGCATGCATGTGAGCTATTTAAGGGAAAATATAAATTGCTGGGCAGTATTACATCATTTTCTTAATTTCCCCCTCTTTCAAAGTGCCATTTCCTGTGTTATTCATCTTTCCATTAGGGCTATGATCGGCTACTTATAACCTCTTGGGGCCATGATCCAGGGGTAGTTCCTACGTCAAATGTGCTCACGATGCTGAATGATGCTTTAACACACTCTGCAGTGCTAATTCAGGTATGTTTCGTCTCATTCTCAGCACAGTGAGTTTAGGTTTCTATCACTTGTCCTTTTAGCACTGACCTCGTGAGCTGACCTGGAGTCAGATGACTCACTTCACAGCTGAGTTGTAAGGACTCGGGTGGCAGCACCATTTTTGTGGGAGTAGCAGAGAAAAGTGGACGGGGAATTTGGACCCATTCTTTAGTTAGAGTCTTATGCAACAGTTTTTTGTTTTTTTAAAAATAGCATTCTGATCTGTAATTCATGTGGTATAATTAATCAGTTTAAATTGTACAATTCAGTGGATTTTAGTTTAGGTACAGATTTGTGTAGCTCTCAACAACTCAACTTTAGGATGTTTTTATTTGCTCAGAAATGAGCCCTATTCTGTTCATCTGTCTTTCCCTCTTCCTATCCTTCCTAGACTTATATAACATCACTGTCTCTACATTTGCATAGCTTGTTCTGGACTATATATATATATGGCCCACAATGTCCTGGATTTTGGACATGTTGGAGATCAGACAGTTGAAAATATTCTGAAATTCAAATGAGAGGCTGCAGGAGAGCAATGACTGACGTGTCAGCCTCAGCATGTGGGTGGTAGTTGGATCCTTGAGAAAATGATATTAGTCAGGGAAAACGTGTGGTAGGGATAGTGATGGGAGGTGACAAACGCTGAGCTGTGCTGGACATGGACTTAAGTGAGACTGTCCAAATCCACATCTTGGTTCCACTCCTGATGGCCATCTCAGACAAGGTAAATGCTCTTTGAATTCCAGTGTCTCAGCTGTCTGTTGGAGATAATAGAAACCCCTGTCTTTCTCAGGTTGTTGAAGACATTGGCTGAGATGGATAATTGGCATAAGGTGCTTTGCACTGTGCCTGACACAGGGCAGTCTGTGAGGATGTCATGTGTGGTGATGAGGTGAGGCAGCTGTGGGCATTGCTTCCTCTTTTGTTACTGTTGTGAGTTACCACTCACTTTACCTGTAAAGTGAGGATGATTGCCAAGGTCCCGTCTACATGTAATAGTTAATAAGTCAGGGCAAATAATGGGTATTGTGTTGTTTTTGTTTTAGTATCATACAATATGAATAGGAAAGGATAGGTTTATTAGTTACTTTCCTCTTTACTGTAACAAAGTACCTGGCCAAAGCAACCTTAAAAGGTTTGTTTGGGCTCACAGTCTAAGGAAATCCATCACAGAGGGGGAGATGTAGAAACAGGAGGGGGAGGCTGACCACATTGCATGTAGTAGGAGGTGAGTGCTTGTTGTCATGGGATGTGGCTCCCCACCTCTGTTAACCTCCGTCATGTGAGTCCTCACTGGCACGCTCACAAGGTGATGCCCTAGGTCCTGCCAGGCTGGTTATAGAAACTGTCACAAAGCTACAATTTTATTTACAACTTTATAGTTAGGGGCTGAATCACTAATGTCTGTGGAACATTCGAGACATCTGTCAGAAATACATTATGAACTGTCTAAATGAGTATGATTTCATGCTTAGTGATTACACATTGAGTGTGATTTCTTGGATTTCTCAGCCCTTCCCCCTCTTCTCTGCCCACTCAGTGCCTTGTTTCCTCACTCTCTCCCTTTGTGGGTTAATTTTTTGAGGGGAGGTCTTACATAGCCCAGGTGGCCTTGAACTTGATGGGAGCCTCTTTTCTCTGCCTTCCAAATGCTGGGGTTACAGGTATATGCACCTGATCTAGGTTACTTTCCTATTGCTGTGAGAAGACACACTGACCAGAAGCCCCTGGGGGAGATAAGGGTGTCTTGGGTTACACTCCTAGGTCAGGGTTCATTATTGAGGACAGTCAGGACAGAAACAAATCAGGAACCGTAGAGCAACACTGAGTACTGACCTGTCACTCACTGTCCTATGCTCTGTAGGCCTTCTCACGCAGCCCAGACACCCACAGTGGGCTGGACCTGCCTACCCAGTTAGCAGTCAAGATGGTGAATGCCCAAGTCTGCTGGAGGCTGTCCTCATTTGACATTCCTTTTTCCTACGTGACTTTTGTGTTCTGTCAAGTTGATAATAAAAACTAATGAACACAACACCACTCCCAACTACACGAGTATTTCTTCAGTTTAAGTTAACAGGTCTCCTTTAAGGGTAAAAAAATGTATATATCTTAAATACTTAAATCCTCCATTATAATAATACTGGATATATGTGAACATAAAATTGAATTATTCATTGTTCTTATACTCCTGTAAACTCTAGGAACTAAAGAAAAAATTTTGAAACAAATTTAAGTGAAGATTAATGAATATGATAGATGAATAGTGTGTAATGTGAGGGAATGAGGTTTTTAAAATAATAATATTTTTATTCTTTGAGAATCTCATACAATGTTTCTGAACATATTCATCACTTGAATCTTCTCTTAGATCCGTTCCACCTCCCTACCCACCCAACTTCATATGTATTTTCTCTCTTTCTCATTCTCTTATGCTTTCTCTTTCTGTCAAAGTCTTGAGTTCAGCTTGTGGTGCCCAACTACTCCCAGGTATGGATGGGGCCTGCTCCATACAGTGCCATAAGCGAACACTCTCTCCCTCAGCAGCTAGTAAATGCCAGTAGCCCTTCACCTAGGGGTGGGGCTTCAGCCCATTTGCCTCCCTTCCTCTAGTTTGATTGGGTCTCTGCATGTGGTCACCATCGCTGTGGCATCATATGTGCAGCTGCCCTGCTGTGCAAGGAAAACTTTCCTTGAAGTCGTCCACCACCTCTAGCTCTTACCAACCTCTTTTTATCATGCATTCCTGAATCTTGAAGGGAGGGGTATAATGTTATGTCCCATTTAGGGCTGAGCAATCCAAAGTCTTTATTCTCTCACACTGGCCTGTCAAGAGTCTCCGTGTTAGTTGCCGTCCCCTTCAAGAATGTTTCTCTGATGAGGGCTGGGAGATGCATTGATCTGTATGGGCATGGCATTAAGTCATTAGGAGTTGTTTTAATACTAATAATCATTTAACAGAGCAATAGTTCTCTCCTAGGGTCTGTGACCTTCCTGGCCTCTTGGCCACATTAACAGTGCCAAGTATAGGTTCCATTTCATGAAGCAGCCTTAAACCTAATCAGAAAATGGTTGGTTACTCCTAACACTTGTGACACAGTCGTGCCAGGCAGGCCATTGCTGTAGCCCACAGGACTCGCATCTGGTGACGGTGTTTGGTGCAGAGCACTCTTCAGCACCTTGAAGGGGAGAGCTGAGGCTCCTTGTCTGCACCCACTTGCTTTCTCAGCGCTGTCTGTGATGCGAGCAAGTGGTGTCCTCGGCTCTAGGGTCTCGCTGTCAGTCTCTGGAGAGTAACCAAGAGTGTTGGCAGTAACTGGTTATGCTTGGGGTGTGTGGGACTTCATTAGCCAACAACTGAGAAAGAAGTCACTCATCCCCAACAGAGGAAGTGAGTTTCCGAAGTCAGTCTACACAGTTCAGAGACAAAGGCGCACAGGGCTAAGTCGCTTTCCTTTTAATCCTCTCTACCTAGGTGCTAATCCTTATCTTTCAAATAAGGTGGTCCGTTCTAGCTTCAGCTGTGGCCTCTCTGCAGATGCAAGCTAGATGGCCCTGTGCTTCTTTGTTGATTGGACATTCAAATGACATTATAGAGTTCTGTTTTGCAGCTGAGATGAAAATATATACTGTAATTTATTAACTAGTCCTCTGTCGTGAGGCATTTTGGTGGCTTCTGGTTAATTATTAGCAGGTGTCTTTGAAAGCATACGCTTTACCTGTATGAGTTTGAGTATTGTGTCCCAGTTAGATTCATTGCCTTCCTTTTTTCCTCAGAACTACTTCAGTCCTCACTTGGCTCAGGCCTGTGTGTTTTGCTTATTAGTCAGCCTTCTTATTTCTTTTTCTTTTCATATGTTCAATTTGAAAAATGTTGTCCAAGAAGTTAATAAATGTGTAGGTTTCCTTGCTGGAAAAAAAAATACAGAATTGTCAAAGACATTTTGATGATAATATTGTAGAACGTGTCATGGGAATGTTGGTTTCTCATACACCTTGCATTTCTTTCTGTTTGTAGGGACATGGTTTGCATGGGGTAGGAGAAATTGTCCATATACCATTTCCATTTGATGAAGCAGAGCTACAAGGAGGTACCTTTTGAATTCTATCCATTTGACTTTATCATTAGTCCTGTGAATAATTGGTGGAAAATGACAGGAAGTGAGTTCTTAAAATTTTCTGTGTTTTTACCACTTTGCTGTTGAAAGAGGCGGCAGAAGGTAGTTTTCGGTTGTGTGACTCTCTGCCAATGAACTGTTAGAGCCTGTTAGAACCTTTGAAACAGTGTCATGGGCCTTAGAGATGATGGGAGTAAGCTTGTATTCTAGATGGAAGACTTCTACCTGTGGAGCATTTTAGTTTCCTTATTGCTGGGAGAGGACAGTCACCTGGAATGATCCATGCTGAGAGAGTGTAACACATTCTTCTTCAGAGTACTCAAAGCACAGTTTGTGATGTGTGTGCACTTGGTTCCGTGTGTGTGTGTGTGTGTGCGTGCGTGCGTGCGTGCGTGCGTGCGTGTGCATGTGTGTGTGTGCATGCGCAGATGACATTGCTCCCTAACCTCTGGTTCTTTCCGAATTCTAAGTTTTGAAGATGCCAGACCCTGAGAGCAGGATCTCTCTCTTTACAAGACCTGATTAATGGGAGTGTGTGGGTTATTTATAAAGAAGGTCTGTCTTCTTCCATTTGTTCATTGGAGTTAGTCTCACTTAGTATGCAAAAGTAGTTCAAAAACCGTAAAATACACATCAGTTTTTGTTGCTGTGTTCTACATTGAAACTTGATTAATGTGTAGTTACTGTCCTGTCCCTAGCATTTACCCGTGCCAGCATGGGCGTCCACACAGCATTGCAGACCCTGAGGGACAAAGTGGACTTGCAGCATTTCTGTGGCTATGTCACCATGTTGAATGCTTCTAGCCAGCCAGCAAATAGAAAGCTCAGTGACGCTTCTGATGAGAGAGGTGAGTCACAGTTTGTGCTCTCTGGTTAAGCTAGCCGGGTTTGAGTCTAGCATAGTCGTTATGTGTAAACCACAGCAAAACTCAGTGGAAATGTTGAGTTACTTAATGGTTTTCATGAAGAGATGTAAGACCTTGGGTGGGATCCAGAACTGCTGTTGGCTCAGCCTTTTGCCATTGCATTTATGTTCATAGGCTTTGAATCAAATTAGCTTTAGGGAGTGATGACTTCAAAACATTTCCAAAATAGGCTTACTAATTTACAGATTTCATGAAGTAAACTTTGGAAATGACTCTTAACATTCATTTATTCCCCCTCCTTTCTTTTTAAGAACAAATTATTTTTATTTTACGTATGCATGTATATGTTTGCCTCGACCTGCGAGACTTCAACCTAGAACTCAAAAATCCAAGAAGGGGATGAGGGGGTCAAGAGACGTGGGGAAATTGACCACAAGACAGGGTTCTGATGAAGCGGCAAACTTTATTTTTCTACCCGGAGCTTATGTAGTCAGCAGAGCAAGGATGAAGGAAAGAAGAATAGTTGAGGACCAGAATATAGAAAATCACAAAGAATGGATGTTGACATGGGTGGAAAGATCAGGAGTTATGAGAACAAGGAAGGTTACCATGGTGATGGGGCTAGTGGTATATGCTAGACTGATCTTGCTAAAGAGGGCTGGTTACTGAATCATCAAACCTTTGTGTAAATAACTCAAGGCTCTAAATGTGCAGCCAAGAGAAAGCCAGAGTTCAGCCAAGGGCCGTTCCATAACATCATAGATCCAGCCTCAGTTTCCAACATATTCCCCCTTTCTTATTAGTATGCAGCTAAAATTTTACATCAGAGTGGGACAGTGGCCTGGCCCCTTATTGGCCTAGACAAGCGATAGGGACTTTTTACCGGAACCCCTTTTAGCAACCTCTTGGGGCTGCCTCAAGAGTGGGGCCGTCCGATGTTCTTTTTGCGGGGGACGAGGGTATAGAACGTCAACCTCGATGCATGTAGGCATGTTCCTCAGAAGGCAAGGCCTTCCTGCAGCACCATCCAGGTCTGCACCTCTGAAGCTGGAGAAGGGGTATAGGGCTAGTTCTGTTTCGGGGGAACAGCCCAAGCCTATTGGCTAGTGTGGGATTTGGGTCATTCTCCTCTGAGGCCAGTTTATGGTAGTGAACCTGTATAGGCCATGTGGCAGACTCTACTTGCTGTTTGATAAAGGCTACTAATTTATGAAAGGCCCATGGGCCAAAGGAGACCAAAAGCAGGAGTCCTATAAGAGGCCCAAGCAGGGAAGGGTGCAAAGTACTCAACCAGGGAGATGTAGAGAACCAATTTTGGTACCAGGATTCCTGTCGTTCTCAAGCCTTTTGGTGTTTTTCTAATCCTCTAACCCTTGCCATACTGTACACTATAGTTGGGTGCCTGGGGAAGCCAGAAGAGGGTGTTGGTTCCTGTGGAATTGGAGTTAGAGGCAATTGTGAGTCTGTGTAGGTGTTTGGACTCTAACCCTGGTCAGATCCTGATAGTTGGCATTTTTCTTGTGAATATGTACGAGTTCATCTACCTCTCTCTCCAGCCCCTCTTTTTTAGTTCTTACTTTAGTTTGGATCTCGATACCTTAAAGCACATGGACAACCATTTCCAGTGTCACCTCCCTTCCTCTAGATTGTCCTGGCGTCCATAGAAGAACAGCTCTTGTTTAGCATTTGATTCTGTCTACATGGTGGTGTGTGTAGCTTTGCTTGCCATGGTGCCAGCTCTGATCCACCAACTCTGAGAGTGTCAAGTGACTGTCACTGGTTGACTGTAGCTCATGATCCTTTCAGCTTGAAACCTAAGAAACTTTGGTCAGTAGTCAGCCAGTGGATTGGTTTGGCTCCTTTGACTTTTGGGAGTAGTACACTTCTTTAAGTCATTTATTCCACAGATGTTTAAACAGCAACTAACGTTTTAAGTCCTGGAAACATTTAATTTTTCAAGTTCAGTTTTAGTCCAAAGAGTAAAACCTCAGTAGAGAAGATAAAAGTCTGCCTGGACTGAGGAGTTAAAGGCTGAGAGGGGTGGGGACTCCTTGGAGTATGCATGGGAGACAGATGAGGCTGTCCTAACCTGAGAGCCATGGGGAATGCATCTGAAAGAAGGCACAGTGTGAACCGAGCTTTGGAAGTGAGAGGTTAGTTAGTCAAGGAGTTGGCTGATTGGAATTAGAAAGCAGAAAATAGTGTGGCTCATTTTAGCCAAAAGAAAGTAGTTGTTGGTGAACAGGCGAGCACAGAAGGTGGCTGGGGGTGGGGGTGGGGTCTCATGTTGCTGGGAGATAGAAGGTTCAGGAAAGAATTTTGAAGACTACTAAGACTGCAATGCATATTTCCATGGACGTGGGAATGGCTTTAGGAATGACGGAAGTGAAGTCTGAACTTGTGTTCTGCTTCATGGCTTTAGATGTTTTTTTTGGTCATGGTTGACTTTGACCTTGGAAATTTTATACACATGGTAAGATACTTAGTATTGATGAGTTTCAGGAGCATTGCTGGGTATCAGTTGCATCCTTTTCACATTCACAAACTTAACCTCTGGATATTTGTCACATGTCTACTACTTTAAGCCAAAGACATCTGTTAACCTGCTTACTAGTTTTTAAATTATTTAATGAGAAGGGAGGAAGAGTAAATGGCATAGATGTGCAGCCTAATAACATTTGGCCACAGCTTTCCATAGTTGTGTGGCTGACTGTGGAGAGCTGTTGTATTTTGGACTGCCCTTAACAGATCTTTTCATTTTACTTTTTTATTGATAATTGATTTTTCTGTTATCATTGTTTCTCAAAGTCCTCTTTGTGCTAAGACTTATTGATGACTTCTGCTGGGTACTAGAATCCTCTTAGTGTCTTATAACCTTTAAATTATTAGGCGAGCCTGATTTGGCTTCTGGTTCAGACGTAAATGGGAGTACAGAGTCATTTGAAATGGTCATTGAGGAAGCAACCACAGATTCAGCAATAAAACAAAACTCCGGTAAGATGTTAAAAATCTTTTGCAATTTTATTAGATTCCTTTCTGGGGCTTAACTTTTCTGTTAAGCTATTTGCACGTTGTCTTATTGTTTATAGTGGAATTTTGTGTTAATATGATTCTTCTAAGAAGCATGTTCATGAACTTAGAATAATTACCATAAGAAGTTATAGCCGAGAGTAATGACCTCAGTTTCATTATTTGAATGATAAATACTTGATTCATTTTATCATCTTGCAGATGATACCCTTTTTTGAGCAAATGATTACCTGGAGCATTTAATGAAAAGCTATGTGTTTTTCTCCAGACTTATGTCCATAATCAAAAGACATGCCCTTCCACTTTGAGATATTTTGAACCTGTTTGAGTCTTTCCCTGGTTGAACTCACTAGTGAGTTCCACAAGGGTGGGAGGGCTCTAGGGGTTCAGTTTGGAAGACCTTGCTGCTAGTATAGGATATGTAAGTATATAATTTCAAGCTGTGTGTGTTCTTTTCAGGGGCCACAGCAGAAGCAGATTGGGTTCCTCTTGAGCTGTGTTTTGGAATTCCTTTGTTCAGTTCTGAATTAAACCGGAAAGTATGTCAGAAAATAGCTACACATGGCCTTTGCAGAAGAGAGAGGTAAGGGCTATGTTCATCATCTCATTTTTTAACTTGTCATCAATGTTGCTTTATATACGTCTTTGTAAATTCACACATTATCTTAGGGTTCCTATTTCTGGGAAGAGACACCATGACTATGGTAACTCATACAGAGGAAAACAAGTAATTGGGGTTGGCTTAGTCCATTATCATCATGGTGGGCCATGAGGGTGTGCAGGCAGGCATGATGCTGGAGAAGGAGTTGGGAGTTCTACATCTTTCTATGCAGTTAACAGGAACTAGTCTGTCTCACTGGATGGAGCTTGAGAATGGAAGGCCTCAAAGCCTGCCTGCATAGTGACACACTTCCTCCAACAAGGCCACACCTACTCCAGCAAGGCCACATTTAGTCCAACTAAGTTATGTTAGAATTCTGGTGACTTACAAAATTTTTTCCATCTTGTGTACTTCTGGAAATTTATGTTTTGCTTTTCATAGATGACAAGCAGGTTTGACTTCATGGCAGCTATAATCCTTAGGGAGTGGCTGCTCAGAGGCAATGCAGGAAAGAGTTACTGAGCCCATTTGTTACAAAGGGTGGTTTGGAAGAGAGATATCCACAGAGTCCCTTTTGTATAAGCTTAGGAAAACAAAGTTGGCAGCAGATAAGCTTAAATCCTCTGACTTAATAAAGTTTAGCTAGAAAATAGTGTTCAAGTGATAATGTCAACAAACATTCTCTGAGATAGCATGTAAGAATAAAAGTATAAGGACTAGCTTGGGACTGAGATTTGTCCATTACCTTTTCTCCACACTTGCTGCAGCCATAATCTTGGCATGCATCGTTGTTCCTGGGAAGAGAAGCTTCTGTGATTTTAAGGCTGGATGCAACATATGTCTGTGGGTACATTCATAAATATTAAGAGCATCTTGACACTATCAGTTTGCTAAACAGTATCCACTCCTCTCTAAGGCTTATGCTTTCTTCTGCCATGGTTTTTGACCAGATTTATAGCAACAGGGATGCTCTGAAGGTTCAAGGTAAATTGAAGAAGATGATATGAAATATCATCTCCTGGACAAGACACAACCATTGTAATCATAAATGATGGCAGATCATTGTGAATGCCTGAACTGTTTCTCTAGAAGGATGGGCTCATCAGCAATCAAGTATAGATGGAGGACCAGCAGACGGGCCCCACCCTTCACTTCACTGTTGGACTGTTTTCTGCAGGTGCAGTCAGGGAGAGGAAAAGCATTGCCTTCAGTTGTGTTCCAATGGGGGGCCCCCCTAGGCTCCATTGTGTGGTTACAATTCAGTGTTTACACAGATGGCCTTAGGTAAACTGAATGGGTCACCAAAGTCATGAAATTGGGAAAGGAACAGGTAGGGATGAGAGGATTGATAAAAATTGGAAGGAAATGAGTGAGGTGTAGATAGAAAGTAATCAGAATGCAGTGTGTGTGTGTGTGTGTGTGTGTGTGTGTGTGTGTGTGTGTGTGTATTAGAAAAAAATAACTTCAATTTTGGTTAAATATACGCTGCTCCCTGGTACCAACTTCTGTCTTGGTCACTGTTGTATTTGCTGTGAAGATACACCATGACCATGGCATCTCTTATAAAGGAAAGCATTTAAGTAGGGGCTTATTTGAGTTTCAGAGGCCTAGTTCATTGTCCCTATGGCAGGGAGCATGATCACAGCCATAGTGCTGGAGAAGCATTTGGAGCTGCGTTACCCCAGTGACAAACTTTCTCCAAGAAGACCACAAGTTCTAATCCTTCCAAATTGCTTACCACTCTAATTGGTAGTATGAATGTGGGAGGACAGGGCCTAAAAATGAGGTGGACGAAAGTCTCATGCAATAGTCAACCCTATTCAGAGCAGTGGACACTTTGTACTCTGAGGGTTAAGGAGAATCACACAGGTAAAGTTTTCTTAAGTTTAAGCTGTGTACAATCATAAAGACAAGCTGCATGTGGAAAAACATGTTTTTCCATAGAGGCATGACTTCCATCTTCCACACCTGGGAGGGCCACAAAGGCATATTCCAAGAATAGTACTGTGTTTTTGAAGAAACAAAGGTCATAAGACTTTTGTTTGTTTTCTTGGAATTTTCTCATAAGCACTCAGGATTCTGCTTGCATGACTCCTTGGACCGAGACTTCATTCTTGGACCTGGTTCTGACAAAAATAATGCCACTCCCTGGTGACAAAGCATTCAAATATATGAACCTATGGGGTCATCCTTATTCAAACCACACACTCCACTCCCTGGCCCCCATAGGCTTGTAGCCAAAGCATAATGCAAAAATGTGTTCAGTCATCTTCAGAAGTTCCCATAGTTTATCACAGTCTCAGCAGTCTCTAAGACTCATGGGAGTTTCTTACCCATAATCCTGTACAATACAAAAGCAGATCATATACTTCCATAATACAATGGCACAGAATATACATTATCATCCCCAAATGGGTGGAAAGGGTAGTAATGAGAAAATACTGGGCCAAAGCAAGACCAGAAACCACCAGGGCAAACTCCACGCTCTACATAGATTGCCATGTCTGATGTCAAAGCACTCTTTGGACCGCCAATTTCTTTTGACTTTAGCCATGGCTGAAGTGTCAAGTTCTGCTGTTTGGTGAGCTAGAAGTTGGCCTCCTTGTTCAATTACATTTGCATCAGCTTTCTGTTTTTGATGGTTTCCTTCACTGCCTAACCTTTCATTAATTCCTTTTCACAAGTAGGAAGCTTCACTGGGTGGGATCTTGCCCTGAGGTCACCACTAGCTTTATTGCATTTAGCATCTGGCTTTTCTTTAAACCTTTTGTCTCCTTGAGCACTGGGCTTGGCTCCAGTACACTTCCTGGTGCTCCTTTTTCTTCTCAAACTGTACATTTTGTAATTCTCTTTGTCCAGTTTGTTCCCTTTCATTATAGATCTAGGGTTGTTACTAATAACCACACAACACAGCCAAGACTAGGAAATCCCTTCTTTCAATACCATTAATCTGAAACTTCAATTTAGTCTCAGGAAAATTATTAGGACACGCACAAAAGGCAGTTACAATTTTTTTTTTTTAATATCACAAGAATGGTCTCTAGGAACTGCCCCTCTTTTTTTTAATATCACAAGAGTGGTCTCTAGGAACTGCCCCTCTTTTTTAAATATCACAAGAGTGGTCTCTAGGAACTGCCCCTCTGAAGCCCTTTGTGTAGGAAGTCTTAATTTACATTGTACCTAGCACCAGTGTCTTCCATGCTCCGAGTATGGCCCAGTAAGTCATGCTTAAAGCTGTCAATTGCTTTCCTCATCCACAGTTCCAAAGTCCACATTCTGCCAATAAACAGCATGGTCAGATAAGCTCCCTGTTATCAGCTCCTGTCTTTGGTCACCGTTCTATTGCTATAAAGAGACACCATGTCTATGGCATGTCTTGTAAAGGAAAGCATTTAATTGGGGGCTTGCTTACAGTTTCAGAGGTTTAGTTTATTATCATCACATGGTAGCAAGCCATAGTGCTGGAAAAGTAGAGAGCTACAGACAGACAGACAGACAGAGGCTGTCCCACCCCCATTGATACACTTCCACAAGGCCATGCCTCTTAATTCTTCCAACCCTTTCAAATAATGTCACTCCTGGTGACTAAGCAATATGAGCCCGTGGAAGCCATTCCTATTCAAAACACCACATGAGCTTACATTTTAACATAGATTTAAAGTATAATATTTTATTTCAGAGTGGCCTCCTTTTTATATGCTATTAGCCCCTATTGTTAAAACAGGTAAAAAGCATTGCAATTAATTAAAGAATTTTGTTTTATTATGTTGCATATTCAAACATAATTTGAAATGATAAAATTTAACTTGTAAGAGATTACTTTTCACCATTATATTTAATTAAAATATCTTTTCTATCCTTTTTTTTTTTCCAGCCTTCAAAGCCTCTTACATTCCAGTAGAAAACTGTCTCTACAGGTCCTTAACTTTGTTCACTCGTTCCAGGTAACAAACCCAAAAAACAAGCTCTATATACATAGGGCTTTATAATATGTGAAAGGCTCTTTTTTGTTTATTTTTTTTATTTTGACTCTTTCCCAGTAGCAAGATATGTAATCAGCATGACCCAAGGTGTTAACTGACCTGCGCACTTCACAGATCTGGCCTTCCTCGAGAAGGCCTGGGCTCCTTGAGCCAAATAGGCTTGACTGTGTTCCTTGTTGTGTGTCCTGCATGCCAGTGTGGAGGCCAGGCTGGAGTGCTTACTCCTGCAGTACTGACTC
Source organism: Phodopus roborovskii (assembly GCF_943737965.1). Classification (NCBI taxonomy): domain Eukaryota; kingdom Metazoa; phylum Chordata; class Mammalia; order Rodentia; family Cricetidae; genus Phodopus; species Phodopus roborovskii. The sequence goes on along the minus strand of NW_026126567.1, from coordinate 12,540,793 downwards.
ACTGCCAGGAGGGGCGTTGTGGAGGTAAAGGCCAATGGTGTGCAGAAAAAAGGGTAGTCTAGACTTTATAGATTCATAAATAAACTTGGAGAATAGAATATTTCAGTTAGAATATCTGATTCAACATATGAAGTCAGTGTTTTGGAGTTTTCATTCATTCATTCATTTATTCAGTACTTAAGTCTGCCCTATGGCAGACCCTTTATCAAGGGTCAAGGAAGCTGATGGGGGAAGGCATTAGTGGAGCGTGTGATGTTGTGCAGACTCAATCTGAAGGAAGTCCCGACTTAAAGATTGGTACAAAACTGGAGCCTGGAGGACAGAAGAGACGCTACGACAGGCAGAATGTGCAGAGGTCTCATGGGGACAAAAGGCAACCAGGGTGGTAGAAACATCCTAAAGGGGGTGTGGCCGCAGGAGGGTGAAGAGGGCAGGGCCTTCCTGCACTTGTGGAGGAGCTTGTGTGTAGCAAATGCCAAGAGCCATGGCTGAAGGCTGGTGAAGGAGAGACTTGTTAGCGTTGGAGAGGTACAGACTAGAGGCAGGTCAGTCAGCTGCCCTATAACCGCCTGAGGAAGCCATGCTGTGGCTGGGCTCTGTCCAGTAGAGACACCTGAAGTTTGCATGTCGTTCTAGTGGAGACTCGTGTGCACGTCATGTCCGTAAATCACAGCTGTACCAGAAGTAGCGTAAAGGATCGACCTGGCAGTCTCAGTGCTGTGCACGCTGTGGAATCCACTCGCCTGGGCTGTGTGGAATCATCGAGGCATGCTCTGAGGATAGACTCAATAGGAACAATGAGGGTGTAGTAGGAAGGAGTCAAGACAGAGTCTCACACTTCCTTTAGCCCGAGGAGTTGAGTGGGAGGCTGGGGAAGAAGGGGTGGGGTGTTGGGCGTGGTGAGTGCGCAGTGCTGGGAAGGCACTCCGGAACCAGGATGAGTGGGGATGCAGGGCTGATCCGGTTCATCTGAGAAGCCTGGGGGTGTGGCATCGTTAGGTTTGGAGTGGTGGCAGCGTTTTTATTGGCTTCTCCAGTTGCTGAGAGCTGGTCTTTTGTCCCATCATCCCGTAGACCATCTGTGATGGTTTCAAAGCACTTTGCTTGTCATTTTTGCACATATCTCTATGTCTCCCATAGGACTTCACATGCTATGAACTTTTCTCTGGTAATCGGGTGCATGTAAGTTCCATCAGCTGTGTCTCCACTGAAACTAAGTGTGAACGAGTTCTCTTGTCCTGGGTCTTTTAGGAAGGTGCTTCCACCCTGGATCTTCACGCAGAGCCCAGCTTTCCCAGTGTGCTTTCCCAGTCGTCCTGCACGGATATGGGAGTTCCACTTCCTGCCAAAAACCTACTGTTTAAAGACGGCATCTTGTCAGAGTGGAGCGGACGCTCGCCTTCCTCCCTTCTCGTTGCTAACCTCCACTTGCAATAATAGTTTGATTACACCGTTTATTGCTCACACGTTCTGCCTTTTTCTTTCTTGACGTTGGCTTTACAGTGCCAGCTACCAAGAGCGTCCTGCTGCTGCGTCGCGGTCTGTGCGTCACTGTAGGAAGTGCTCAGAGTGTGCCCCGTTTTCCAAAGCTGTGGTGGTGTTGCACATCTCACTGCAGCGCAGCAGCCAGCACTGCGTTTTTACCTTGAGACAATCTGCATTTCTTTTATAAAACTAAGGGTACACTTTATAGGCTTTAGCTGACTGTCAGGGTTATAAGCAGTCACGATGAATATTGCAGTGGTAGTTTTTATATGTTAGTTTCTCAGACATAAACCTGGTTTAATTTTATATTTTGTTATCTACACTAAGGGGATCATAGGAGGTGATGGAACTCTTCCTCCAACAGGTAGTCACGCTAGAAAATGGCCAGCACCCAGCAGTCAGAGGTCTCTACCAGGGCATTAAGGGTTCCTGTGGATGTCTGTAAATTATGTATGCCAAGTGAACATGATTGGGGGAATGTCAGTCACCATAGTTATGTAAACTTAACCTTGATTTATTAAGGTCTTAACTGACTACTCATTGACATCTCATGAGAAGCTTTGGAAAACATTCTATTTTTTAAATGATGTTTGTATGTGGACTTCTGTTGCCACTCAACTTTGGGCTTTATATTTTCATAGAGTCTTTATGGAAAAACTAGAGTTTATTTTCCACTTGTAGTTGAGGCTGTTGCATGTCTCATTTTGTCTTGTAGCTTTACCAGTCAACTGTTAGGACAACTGACTTTGATTTCAAAGCAAGGGTAGTGGTTGGGAACTGCACAGTAGCAGCGCTAGGGCTGTCTTTGGACTCAGCTCCAAGGTAAGGAGAGTCTGCACGCACAGCCCCCGGACCCAAAGGCTAGACACAGCCCTGGGGGAGGGGACAGCGGGGAAAGCACTGGCGGTGTCATGGGCTTCTTGGGGAGTTAGTTCTCTCAGCATCTCAGATGTCAGGGTATTTGGAACCACGCTGACTTTTCAGGTCACCTCCCTTGGGGGTGTGCGGTGTTAGTTCAGCTCCCCTTAGAGGGCAATGGCTTGCTAGTGTGAAACTGACCTAGCTAACAGGTCAGGCTTTAGGCTGTTTGATAGTGGTTGAGCCTAACAGTTTTGCTGATGGCTGTTGTTATTTATACAACTGATATTCATGTATTTAACAAACTTCTGGAAGTATATGCCTTTCTTGAAACCGTTCCAGTGGCCAGCATGGCCTATCTGTAGAGTTGAGTATTGGACCAGGTTCCCTGCAGCACAGTTAGTGCTGTGTTTGGGCAAATGCAGTAATGTTTAGTTTTCTACTTTGTCTCATGTAAGGAGGACTGTGTGTATGTCACGTTTGTCTGTAAAGGAAAAGTACATAGTGATATTAAAATGATTTCTGTAACTGTGAAGCACTCATTAATTCTTCCAATAACTGATACTGTACATTCCTAGTGCTACTGGCTATGTGTGTATGTAACTTTTACAGTTCCAACTGAAAGTTGTATTTCATTTGATCAGGGCTCTTTAATCTCATTTTATTTTGCATTGTTTGAGTTAGCTGTAGGTATTTATCCTTGTATTAGCAGTTGATCGCCAACTCTAATGACATGTACACTAATAAAGAATTGAACAGTTGTAGTTACAATAGTGAGTCCGGTTATTGCTGAGTTTATAGCTTAAAATATGGGAGTGATTTGCTGCTATAATTCCTTTGCAAAACACTGAAGGAACAGATGTAACCTAACCACGATCATGAACTTCAGGGACAGTACTGAGAGGACACGTTTCATATCTGGTTTCTTGTTTGAATGGGGAAGGTGGGGCCTTCGGATTCTCAGCTGATGCCCCGTCTTAGGAGGGACCATTTTGCATCTTTAGAGGAGATGTGAGTGTGCTTTGCTTTGTGAATACGGCCTGTTCCACTCATGTTAGCTCATGCAGAAATGCTTCTGCTAAGTTGCTTAAAAATAAATAAGCATAGACTTTGTTCTTTGCCAAAGAGAATTGAGAGATGTTGTATCTAGGTACTTTGCAAATGTTTAATTCCATTTGGCTTTCCAGCATCTTCATTCTTTCCCTCGCCCTTACTGTAGCTTGACCCATGGCAAGCAAATATTTAGAAACCAAGATAAAAATAGAGCTATTAATATCAAAAAGGGCATACAGGTTAGCAGGGGTCCAGTCTCACCTCATAGCTACAGAAGTGCAGCTTCTGTCAACCAAGAAGTTAGGGTCAGTTGATTCTTAGAACGGTGGTTCTCAACCTGCGGGTCATGACCCCTCAGAGGGGCCAAACGACCCCTTCACAGAGGTCACATATCAGATATTTACAATTCATATCAGCAAAATTACAGTTCTGAAGTAGCAACAAAAATAACTTTATGTTGGGGGTCAGCACAGCATGAGGAACTGTGTTATCGGACCGCACCGCTAGGGAGGCTGAGGACACTGCACTAGAGCTTTTGTTTAAAGTGTGTAGCCAGATGGTTTTGTATTTGTTTGAGGGAAGTGATTTCTCTTACAGCGTGTTCTGTTTCCGCTGCCATTCACATTCATTGTTATGTTCAGGGTTTCAATACACTTGGTATTCAAGGATGTTAAAGTACCAAAACTGTAACTCAGTACAGTGCATTGTTTTCTGTCATGATGTTAATACTATACAATGAAATTGTATAAAGTGTTGTCAATGTGATTATTGACACAAATAACATGTTTACAAATAAACTGTGGTGTTGATCAAGTTGCCATGGAGAGTGTCTAATTTCCTGAGACTTCTGTTGTTAATATTAAAAATCACTTGTGCTTATCAGCCTGACTTTCCTGTACCTATTCAACTAACTCTTAAATTTTGTCCCAATATCAGATTTGCAGAGAAATTGCTAGGCTAGGCCATGGATGTTCGTGTCTCTGTCACTTGGGCAAGGGGAACCTCAGCTGAGAAAGTGCCCCTACCAGACTGGCCTGTGGGCAAGTGTGTGGGAGCATTTTCCTAATTGGTGACTGATGCAGGTAGACCCAGCTCGCCGTGGGCGGTGCCACCCTGGCCTGGAGGCCCTGGCTGCTATGACAACATAGGGGAAGCCAGGGAAGGAAGTCTTACAAGGCGGGAACGGATCCAGAGTTACAGGGTAGTGCTGCCTACTGGCTTGGTCCTTGAAGCTTGCTCAACCTGCTTTCTATACCAAGGACCTGAGAAGGGGGGGGGGGGGAGTGAGCATGATTAACACACACGAAGTCCTCAACTAATACAAATGTTTAAAATTAAAAAGTTCACAGAGAACATAGGCTCCCTGTCTTACTCCAGCCTCTGGTTCAGTTTCCTCCCAGTATCCCAGCTAAATGATGGAGTGATTGGGTTTGGGGTAGTACTTCTTAAAATTAGCTCCTTTGCACTGCTGGACATCTCCCTGCCCTGGCTATGCGAAACCATCTGCCAGTTGCAGATAATCTGTTTCATCTTCATGTCCTGTGGTTTGGGTTACACGCCTCTTAGTTTTATCATGGATTATTTGTTGCTTATCTCTGTGGTTTTAGTGACTCCTTGCCATGAACAGAAATTCATTGTTTTCCAATCAGAAGGCTTCCAGTCTTGTATTTTATTAAGGTGCACACACAAAGTGGAAAGCTCATTCCACTTTGACCATGGTCAGTGTTTAGCCCTCTTGGTTCATGTAGATAAAGCGTATATATTATTTATATATGCATGAGCACACACGCCTAGATCCCCTCCCAACAGATAAGGTAAAGCCTGGATGCCATGCAGTCCATTCCGTAATTTACTGAATTACTGGAAGCATAGTTCCTACAGCTAGGAATGACACATGTACCCACCGAACCACCGCTGCTGACAACAGAATTAAAAGCTGGCAAAAATTGGTCTGGCGTCAAATAAGGGATCGTCACATTAAAAGCGATGGGAGAAATTTAAATTATCAGATGTTTATGTACTAGGAAAATGCGAAGACGAATGCAACAAGATTAGAAATAAGACTGGGGATGACTAACCTACAGCTTGTCTTATGATCAATCTAATGAGAAAAGAATTCTAAATTATATTCTAGGCTTTTGACACGTAAAAATGTAAGACATGCATATTAATGGATTGGCAGCTAGTGTTTTGATAGTTGTGGACATTACTCACTGCTATGACATCAGTCTTAAGCATTGTAAAAATTTGGCTGGCGGGAGAGGCTGTGCAGAGGTGTTTTTAAAGGCATTTTTAAAATTCTTTGAGTATTTTATACATGTATACACACATGTATACTATGTATTTCGTTCATATTTACTCGCTACTCCTCCAAGTTCCACCCCCTAACATCCCCCCCTTTTAATACCCCATTGGGGTCAGTTTGTGTCCCTCATAGACTCAGTGGGTGTGAGCCCATCCACTGGCTCGTGACTGACAGCCTTCAGGGGACTGAACCCCTAAAGGAAATGGACTGCCCTTCCCTTAGCAGCCAAACCTGAACTGGCATTAACTCAGCTAGGGGTGAGGTGGAGGCTGTGAACACCTCTCCCCATGCTGGAGGGTTAGCTGGCTTGATCCTGTGTCGATCTTAGCAGGCAGCTACAGCCATTGTGAGTTTCGGAGTGCAGTGTCCTATCATGTCCTGAAAGCAGTTTTGGTCCTGTTCTCCCTCTGGCTCTTAGAATCTTTCCACCACCTTCTTCCATAGCATCCTGTGAGCCTCTGTGTGTTGTGTGAGACAGAGACAGACAGGTGTTCTATTTATGGATAAGCACTCTGTTGACATTTACTTTCTTTTGGCAGTGTGTGCAGTGTGTGTGTCTCTCTGTGTGTGTTGTATGTGTGGTGTGTGTGTGTGTTATGTGTGTTGTGGATGTGATGTTTGTGTGTGTTGTGTATGTATGTGCATGTGCATGCGTGGAATGTGTGGTGTGTGTGAGTGTGATATTTGTGTGTGTTGTGTATGTGCATGTGTGGTATGTGTGAGTGTGTGGTGTGTGTATGGTGTATGTGCGTGTGCATGTGTGGAGGTCAGAGGACAACTTTGAAGGTTCAGCTCTCTCCACCATGTGATGTGGGTCCTGGGGACTGGGCCTAGGTTGTCAGGCTTGTGCTCTCGGCAAGCACTTTTTCCACCCAGCTGCTTGCCAGCAGGGCGTATTTAAAGCTCCCAGAGCTTGAGAACTGACAGTCAGCCCTCCTAAGGGTCTCTGTGATCCAGGAGACACATGGTTAAAAAGTGCCACCAGCTGTGGCCTGTATAGCCATTTAAAATGTTTCTGTTTTAGGAGATGGTTTTGAATTATAGTTTCCCCCCCTGACATTCAGTGTAGACAACTGGAAACGACTGGAGGGGGGAAAAAAAAAAAGGCAGAAACTGTCAAGCAAATTTAATTTCAGTGCCCAGAGATAGAATAAAGGGGTTTCCTTGTAGGTTTTCTACTCGTTCTCCAGCCACACGCTCGCTTTTTAAACGTGGATACTCCTCAGCACTCAGAACTGTAGTTTGGGTCAGCTTGGGCTCGTGCTACTTTTCATTTCACAGAATCAAAGAATGCAGTTGAGAAATTTAAGAAATGTTTTCATGTATTTAATGTGTGCTCTGAAATGCACTTTATACATCAGTAGGGAGGAATTCAGTCATGTGTCTGGGTAGTTGGTGAGTCCTGGGAGAATATAAATCTTTAGTGACGCTCCACTAGCAACAGAATAAAATGAAAGTTACTTGTTTGGAAATTAAGTTCACAGGTGAATAAAGTTCACCAAGCCGCCAGATGAAATTGTGATCAGCTGTAGTTTGAATATTTATTTCTGAGAAAGGGTCTTGTTATGTGGTCCAGGCTGTCCCCTGCCTCAGACTTTAGAATGTAAGAATGACACAATGCAGGATCCAAAGCCAGGGATGGGCCACCCTCAGTGGACTGGGTCTTTTTATATCGGTTAATTCAGTCAAGACAGTCACCCATGCATACTCCCACAGACCAACCCCATCTAGACAACATTGCATTGAAATTCTCAAGTGATTTTAGTTGGCAGTTAAAACCAGCCAGCGCTGTCTTAGAAGCTTATCCACAGAGTGCAAGCCTTGGCATCCCGTTGAGCCTGCTTGGATTCCTCACCAGCAAGAGCTGTGACACCTGCGGGTTTTCTCTTGGTGTGTGAGAAAAGATATCGAGCTCCATAACATTTTTAGGTGTCCCTTTACATGTCTTGTTGCTTTTGTTTGTTTTGCCCATCAGAAACCATGAGTGCTTTTCACTTTCCAAACAGGCTTCTCCTTAGCCCCAGGCAGAATCACCAAACAGCAGCGTCTGTTCTTGCAATTTTTGCTGTGTCCTTTGTATATCACCGCAGTAAAACCAGATGCCAGAAGGACATGGCAATCCAGGGACGCTTCTCTTTTACTTCATCTCTCAGTGTTTTGATAGCTAGGCTGCCCACCTCTCCCGCGCTGCAGTCCATACCCTTAGCTACTGTGAGCTAGGGAGGCTTGGGGAGTTCTCCGGGCTGTGTCTTCCGAGGCAGTCTCTTCTCTGCCGGTAGGTGGCAGTGTTTCGCTGCTTTTCTATCTTTGTTTCTAAGGAAATAGCCTGTTCTCTTTTTAAAAGAGTAAGCAGGATTGGGTCATGTTTCTCTTTCATTCACCCACCCATACTCTTGTTAACTTTTGTTGTGTTCAATTGGAAAACCACACTGAGACTATTAGGACTTCATTCCCTAGGCTAGCCTGAATACATTTCCAGGAACCAAGGTTTGGAAGGCAACACACCCTTTCAGAAGACTGCTTGCATGTGTTTGGGTGGCGGTGATGGAGGTGGGTAGCACTGTTGGATTTCCTAGCAAGCCTGCCTCCCCTTCCTCCCACAGGTGCTCTAGGATTCCATCCTCTTGACCTCAGCTCAGGTCACGTGTCGGGAGTTGCTCCTTCATTTTCTGAGGTGAAGTGGATGCTGCTGCCATCTCAATTTGATGTCTTACGTTTTAGTTACAATATGAAGATAAACTTTGATGTGGTGGTGGGGGGGGGCGGGCGGTATTGCACAAAAGACCCAGATGCCAAGGACTGGGCACGCATAGTTCGTTGTGGAGGTGTCTGTAAGATGCACGGTTGCGTGGGGAAATGGAGGGGAGAGATGCTGTATTAAGAGTGGATGAGGAAAAGGGTCCCCAAATTCCCCACTAGGAAGCTATAGGTGTCTCCCTTGCTTTTGTCCTGTCCTTGTGTCTGAGCTGCCCCAGCCAGCGTTAATGCTGGCACTTTTACTGTCCTGCTGGTAGGTTGAGCATCCTTCCAGATCCAGACTGACAGTGTGGCAGAGCCCCAGGTACATACAGCTGCAGGCGGCTCTTGGGTGGGCCATGGAATGTGGAGGTGTTGGGGGTGCAGGCGTCTGATAGAGGACAGGCATGCTGTGGCCTTCATGGTCCTGGCCTTGCCGGTGCTCCAAGGGACATGTGTGCTGGACTAGGCTGCAGGCTGGCGTCTTTGTGGCCCGACTCTTGGACAGCCGGTTTTGAAAACTGGATTGTGCTGGCACTCTGAGCAGTGTAATAGTGACCCTCACATCAGTCCAAGGACAAGTTTGAAAGTCATTTAGTTGTGCAGATTTGCATGTCAGTGTGGAGCGGAGGACCAGGGAATGGAGCTTTCTTCCTTTTTCTGTCTCTTTGGCTACCAAAGGGTTAACTGACACAGAGAAAGGGGGTGGAGCCTGAGATAGGTGTAGAGATAGGAGGGAGCTGGGGGGGTGGGGGGAGGAAGAGAAGGGGAGGGGAGGGAGGGGAAGGGGGAGGGGAGGGAGGGGGAGGGGAGGGAGGGGAAAGGGGAGGGGAGGGAAGGGGAGGGAGGGAGTGCGCATGCTTTAGTAAGCACATCCTGGTGGCGGCAGCACCATCAGAGCAATCATCAATACCCCATTTCTCCTTTTCTTTGTTTTCAAACAGAGCACCTTTTCTTGTTCCATCATTGAAAGTTCCATACATGCAAACAGTGCTTCTTGAGATTCCCACCCCAACCCTCTGCCACTGCCCCTAGGCTTCCCAATACTGTCCCTGTTTCTGATGCTCGCTTCGCTGTCCTGGCCACATGATTTGCTTTGTCCCATGGGACACAGGTAACGGCGAGGAGCTCATTCCGGGGCACAGTTTGCTCACTGCCTCACCTCCGTCACTCACAGACGTCATAACTGTCGGCCTGTGACCCCGGTGAAGCCTCTGTGGGCGCAGCCCATGCCAGCCTGTGGTGGGTTGATGGGAGGTGGCATGTGGGAGGACCCTGTGTTCTCTTAGCTACTGACTTCGGTGATATTTGCTTCCAGTGTATTCCATAGCCTACCCCGACTGACTCATCCTGTGACCTTGGGCAATGAACTTTCAGAATGGCGTAGCATGTCTGGCATGGAGCAAGCGCACTACAAATGTTAACTGTTGCCGCTTATTGTGTGGCTTAGGGTTTCATTGCTGTGAAGAGACACCATGACCACTGCAGGTCCTATAAAGGAAACCATTTAACTGGGGCCGGCCTACAGTTCAGAGGCTTAGTCCATTAGTGTCATGGTGGCATGCAGGCAGGCATGATGCTGGAGAAAGAGCCGAGAGTTCTACACCCAGATCATCCAAAGGCAGCAGGAAGGAAGTGAGACACAGGGCTGGCTTGAGCCTTTGAAACCCCCGAAGGCCACCCCCAGTGTCACCCTTCCTCCAACAAGGCCACGCCCACTCCAACAAGGCCAAACCTTCTAACATGAGCCCATGGGGGCATTTCTACTCAAACCACAGTGTGCAAAGGTAGAAAGAGGCCATTTCTGTGTACAAAAGCATCTTTCCATACAGCAGGGAAGGTGCTTGTGTTATACATTGTGTATCCCCAGCCTGAGCCATGATTGACAACGACCAGAATGTGGAAGGGAGTCTGCTCACTGTCCATCTCTTTCTTGGACAGCTGGTTGGTGAGGTGGATATGCCAAGAGGATGGTACCGAACCTCACGAACCCAAGGCCCAGTTGGTGAGCCCCTGACCACCTGTGCATGCCAATGGTCAAGTCATCCAGTTCAGCTGACACACCGAGAAGCTGCCTGCTCCTGTTGCTATGGAGACTTATTTGGGTTGATGCTAATCTATCTGGCTTTTTAAATCTACAAGGAGCAGATGCCGAACCTGGCTAACCCAAGGGGTGGGGGGGGGGGAATGAGGAAAGCAAAAATCTCCAAAGCATTGCCAATGTCACCGAGACAGGACACTGAGGAAATAAGAGCCAGGCTTGAAGGCCACATGGTCAAGGGCTCATTCTGAAGTAAGCTCTAGTCCTCTCAGACTTCGGCTGGCTTGCCGTCTCCACGGGCTCTGCTGCGGGACCCCTGCCCGGCTCCCTGCTGGGTTTGGTACCACCTGTGTCTTCACCACCCCTTATGCGGCTGGATCAAGGGGTCCCTGCTTGTCCTGTCCAAGCAGCAAGCTAGCACACAATGCCACCCTGTGAAAGCCTTTGTCGGGAAAGCAGGATGAAGACTTGGGGCTTGGGATGGCGAACACAGTCTTTCAGTGTGAGAGCTACTGTCTCCATGGGGATGTAGGCACAGTGTTGAGGTTCATGAAAAACGAGAATTGATGCTGCTTTTGTTTTTGCTTCGGTGTCAACCTAAAATCTACATCCTGCTGCCTTTGTTTTTATGACTGTCAATAGGAACTTAACTTCAGTGGTAAGTCCACTGATACCAACTACAGCTCCTTTAATGAGAGTGCAGCTGGGCAGAGGGCAGAAGCCAAGCGAACTCAGAAGGATGCATCCGGGCAGCAGCAGGTTGTCCTGGCTCCAGGCTGTGCAGAAAGATCCTGTGGAATCTACTTGTGGTAAATGGTGGGGAAGGCAGCTGTCTACAAAGCTGAATGACTCCAAAGGCTGGCAGCCCCACCCAACACCCCTAGAATGAGCATCGGTGCATTCGCACAGGGTAGTGCTGTCTGTCACTGGAAAGCTGCTGCATTGGATTTTACAGTTTTACAGACCTGCCGGTATCAATTTCTTAATGTGTTGACTGAAAAACTTGAAAAATTGTCAGCACGAGGATTTTATGTCCACCTGTTTTAGGAACGTCATAATGAGACAAAACATTGAGTATGTCACATAATAACAAAGTTAAAAAAAAAAACTGTGTTAACTTCCAAACTCCCAGAGACTTCTCCATGAAGAAGGGACATGGACACTGCTTGAGGGTGCAAAGCAGAGAGCTGATGCAGGCCCCAGGTGGGAGCAGAAGGGACTGTTTGGAGGAGGAGGGGGCAGACAGATGGAAAGCGCTGGCAGGAAGTGAGCCAGAGTTGGGGTGCAGCATTGGCTTATGTCACAAAACCACCGATTCAACGAAAAGCTGTTATGGAATGTAAATGCAAACCCTGCCTGGCACATTGTAGCTGCCTACCACACAGGTGACTGAGTGGATGGATTCAGGAAGTAGATGAGGACTGCTATTGAACCTGTGACCACAGAGAGCAGCTGACCTATGAGGACTTGGTGGCGTGAGGACAATTACCAAGAGAAGAAAAGCCAGTGACAAAATGAGACAGTGCATGAATAGGATTTGAATTCTAGAAGATTTTAAATAGCTGTGGGGATGGGGTGAGGGTAGTGAGTGCAGTATTTGTGTTAATCTGCTAGGACCATCATCACAAAAGAGCCCGATTTCATAGCTCAACCCGCATGATGATGGTACAGGTTCTCCTACGTTACTACTGAATCTGCACAGGACTTTTGAGATAGACATATATAGATGACAGATAATGGATAGCTAGATGATAGATACATTATAGATAGATGATTAGTGATAGATAGATTAGATAGATGATGGATAGATAGGTGATCTATAGATAGATGACAGGTGATAGATGATGATAGATAGGTTATAGCTAGATGATCTATAGATGGGTCATAGATAGACAGACAGACAGACAGACAGATGAGAATCTGCTTTTCCCTCTCCTAAGGATACCAGTCCTAAAGGATATAACCTTATCACTTTAGTCTAACACCAACTATCTCCGTAAGAGCTGTGCTATACAATTCAGACCATAGCCACCTTTATTACGTATTTCTGCACAGTGGGAAAAGACAAAGGACCTGGGCCTGTAGCATCAAAGTCAGACACTAACCAAGAGATTTTTCCTTTACTGGGCGCTTTGCCATGCAGCTCTTTCTTTCAGAAACAGAGACAAAAACAAAAACAAAAAAGACCCAACCGACGGGGAACGTCTTGTCTGTTGCTTTTTCATGTCAGGATAGCTGCATGCAATCCATATTTTGTTTAATGCAAGACAAAATGAATGTGCTTTTTGTCAACATCAACATAACCCTTCTCAGTGGCCTTGAGGACACGCACAAGGTTGTGTAAGCACCATCTCTCTAGTTCTAAAATATTTCCTCCCCCCCTGCCACAGTGAGTCTGTTTCTCTCTCAGTAAATTCATCTATTCTGGGCATCTCAAATCAATAGAGTCATACAGCATGTGACTGCATGTGCACGTATGGCTTCTTTAGCTTTTCCTGAGTGTAGGTTCAGCCATGATGTCACTGTGATGGCATATCAGGTCATTCTGTTATAAATGTACATACACCATTTGTTCCATTCATCATCTGTTGGCTTTTCTAGCATTTGGCTGTTGTGAACAGGGTCAACTCTTTGCAAGACAAAATCTAACCCTTCTCGTCACCGTTGAGGGGCTTTTGTTTGATGCTTGAGTAGAGCTCTGTTTAAGACACCATTGCTCGTGGGGAGTAGGCCTGCCCCTGCTCACCGGGTGAACATCCGCCCTGCTGGAGGCGGACATTCCTCAGGCACCCTGAACTGCTCGGTGTGATGGTTTACCCTGGGTGTCAGCTTGACAGGACCCACAGTTATGTAGGAAAGGAGCGTGTGGGGGCCTCTTGACTAGGTTTATTGAGGTGCGGAGGCCCAACCTAACCGTGGGTGGTGCCAGGTCCTGGGCCAGGTCCTGGACTGCACAAAAATGAGAATGTGAGGTGAGCGCTGGCGTTCCTCTCGCTCTGCTTCCTGGCTGCGGTGGGTGCCATGTGAGCAGCTCCCCCAAGTTCCTGCTGCCATGACTTCCCTGCCAGGACAGTCTGTACCCTTGAACTGTGGGCTAAAGCAGCAGCAGCAGCAGAGCAGCAGCAACAGAGTCCAAATGCTTTTCTCTGGTTACTTTTGTCTGGATGTTTTATCACAACAACGGGATAAGAAACTGATACTCACCAGGCAGTGGTGGCACTCACCTTTAATCCCAGCACTCGGGAGGCAGAGGCAGGCAGATCTCTGTGAGTTCAAGACCAGCCTGGTCTACAAGAAATAGTTCTGGGACAGGCTCCAAAGCTACACAGAGAAACTATGTATGGAAAAAACTAAAACCAAACAAACAAAAAAAGGAAACTGATACTCTCAGGTTTTACCATTAAAAACAAGCAAACAAACAACCCAGAAAACTTAAAACAATTCACTTCTCAGAAAATGCCTGGGGATTGTCGTTTTGAGAGGAAATGCAAAGGCATTCCATTAGAAAAGTGGATTCCTTTCTTTTTAGCAGAGTTCTGTGTTTCCCGTTCCCAAATGCCAGGAGTATTTGGATGCTTGTGCCCCAACCTCTAGACATCAGGAAGAGCAGAAGGTTTTATTAGCCCACATCACGTCCTGGTTAGTTAGGCAAAGTGAGCGTGATTTAAAAACAACCCCAAATATCTTTTGTGACTATGAAAGCATTTGCAGATAACATGAAAGACACAGAAGCATAAAGCTGCCAAGAGAAATCCCCTCTAAGTCAGAACCCAGAGCCCGTCATTGCGTGTTAATGAAGTCATGCGTCTGTTGTTGGCAGCAGGCCCTAGAGGACCCCTGAGCCTCACTGTGGCCTCTTGCCCCGACAGCAGTCCTACAAGGCCTGCAGTCTTCTCCCTTCAACAAAAGCTTTGCAGAAGCCGTTAATCAGCTGGATACGAAGAACTTTCCCAGAAAAGACAGCAATGACATGGAATGTGGCTGCTCTGAGCTCTCAGCCACAAGAAGCTCGCCCTTTGGTGCCATCGAAAAATGACTCCATCTTTAGTTCTCACAGCAGTCGAATGCATGAAATCATCTTGGAAAACTGTCCTGCCCAATGTCTTGCAGGTTTTTTAGTAAACAGTAGTTTGCTTGATAATGTAACACCCGTCTGCTGCTTCCTTATATAAATGAAGCTTAGAAAGAAAACAAAGGGGGGGGAGAGACTTCCTTTTTAGATATGTAAATCAGAATGTTCTGAAGCTAAAATTACAGCCACTTTCTATCTAGAATTAACAACCTCGGGCACCAATCGGCCCATCCCATCAGATTGCCGAGCAGTCTTTAGTAGTAGACATTGTTTTCAAAGTGGGGAGGACTAACGATGACAGGAGAGCGACAATTCGGCCTCCAGTGTGTGGCAGCCTCTATGCATTCATCTGTTCTCTAACCCCCATCATCAGTCTCGAAGCTCGGAAAGCCTGGCAGAGCTTGGTGAATGCTCACATAGCTCAGGTCCAAACCAGCAGTTCTCTGTCAAATCCTTACAGAGCACCTGCGTGGGAACACATCCAACGTAACTGGCCATTAAGGAAGCACGGATTAAACTCACTAGGAAATGGCACTGCATACCTTTTAGAACGCTCACACGAAAATTAGAGGCAGGACGGAATGCTGGGAAGGATGAAAAACAGCCACCCCCATGTTACTTGTGGAAATGTGGGACAGCCGCTTTGGAAAGGAGAGCTTTCCATAACTAAAGGCACATTTAACATGTGACTGAGCACTGGCACTCCTGGACATTTATTCTGGAGGAATGAGAGGTTACACTCACACAAAACTGCAACACAATTGTCCGCCGTGATGGCTTATTTTAATTGTGATTTGGACGTGACCTAGAATCACCTGGTAAGAGAGCTCTAGTGAGGGATTGTATACGTCATGTTGGGCTATGGGAGTCGTAGTTAGATTCCGTTGTCAAGTTGACACACCTGGGAACAGGGAACTTCACTAAGGAATTGCTTTCATTGGCTTGGTCGGTGGGCATGTCTATGGGGAATTTTCTTGACTGGTAATTGATGGGGGAGGCCCAGCACTGTGGGTGGTACAATCCTTAGACAGGAAGGTGTAAGGAAGGTAGCCGGTCTTCAGCCTGGAAGCAAGCCAGTAAGCAGAGGCATTTTGTGGCTTCTGTTTCAGTTCCTGCCTTGAGTTCTTGCTCTGGCTTCCTTCAACAATGGACTGGAGCTTGTTAGTCCAGTAAACCTTTTCTTTCTAAACTTGGTTTTGATCTATATTTCATCACAACAACAGAAAGCAAGCTAAGCAAGCTAGAATAAGGTGTGTGTGTGAGAGAGAGGTCTTGTTTTTCTTCATTGATATGGGAAGACCCTCTCTAAAGGTGGAGGGCACTTCCTGGCAGTAGCCCACGTAATAGGACATGGAAGGAAGACAGGTTCCCCCTCAGCACTTGGCCTTTGCTTTGGCTGTGGGTTCATCTATCTGTCAGGTTGCTTTGCTTATTTTTCACTCATTAGAAGCAACTTCTTCAGGCTTCCAACATATGCTGAAGTACTGAGGCACTCCAGGAATCCTCTAGGCTTTTGGTACTGTGTTGGCACTACCAAGGTACCAGGTTTTTGGGCTGAGCAACTGCAGGTTGTCTACCTCTCGGTGAGAAGACAGTCATTGTCATATGACCCCAATCATATCACATAAGTCAATCTAACGAATCCCTTTTTAGTATATATTCATTCTGTCCCTGACTAACACAGAAGCTTTATTTGTAACAGCACTAAATGACAAACACCCCAAATGACCTTCAGGGACTCAAGGGTTAAGCAAACTCTGGTTCATCCATGAAATGGACTACTACAGTCTCACGTATGCCAGTGGGTTTTGAAATGATTGGCCTATAGAGATGGAGAACAGCTGAGTGGTTTCGGGGTATGTGGGGGGGGGGGGGACTTGAAGGCCAGAAGAGAGAGAGCTGGAGGACATAGCAGAGTAATGTGAGGTGTTGAAGTTATGGACCACAGCGATGGCCATGGGGACAAAAGGAGGGGAGGAGCTGGTGGGCAGACTTGATTGATTGCTTGGGTGACAGTGGGTGACTTCGGACCTCCAGATGGCATCCTACCCTGCCACCCTGGTTACCTTGAGCAGTTTCCTTCCGTTCCGGTGTGTGCACCACCACCCCTGCATAGACATATAACCACAGTTTACACTCCATCCTCTCTCCTGCCCCGTTCTGCTGCTCTCTGGTGTCTTCTGTACCTCAGAACTTGACTTTGAGCCTTGAAGCAAAATTCACAGCAAAAATAGCCCGCAGCATTTAAGAGGAATTGTCGCCTTCCATTGCCCGTGAGGATGGGTGGAAGGAAAGGCGATAGGCTACAGCCACATTCTGGGCTGCTGCTGGTAATGTAGGGTTTACGGAGGAGGTGCTGGGGCTCCTGACTGAAAAGGAGGCTCCCACTTGCTCAAATCCACTCCACTGTTTTTGTTTGTTTGTTTGTTTTTTACTTTGTTGTTTCATTTTTCTGAGACAGGGCTTCTCTGTGTAGCTTTGGAACCTGTCCTAGAACTCACTCTGTAGATCAGGCTGGCCTTGAACTCACAGAGATCCACCTGCCTCTGCCTCCCGAGTGCTGAGATTAAAGGCCCATCTCTACTCAGTCTGGACTTTACGCTACTCCTTCTGCTGGTATTATCTTCTTCCCTCCATGTCCCTCAAAGTAATACGCATGCTTAGCAAGAAGAAAACAGAAGACTATAAAATATGAGCTGGAAATCACAAATTTCTCAGCTGCATTCCCTAAACGCACATTGTAGGCAGTCCTGTGGGTCCCCTCAAACATTTCCTGAACACTTAAAATGGGCGTGTTTATTTTACAAATATTGTCTCTGTATGCACCTAGCTTCTTTTCCTCTTAAAGGCACATCTCAAATATCTTTCCATATAGCCACACGCTTTGGCCTCATGTCCCCTGTAACTGCCTTTCCTTTCCTGCCTATCCTCCCACTCTGTCTGGGGGAAGATGCTGGCTGACAACATCCATTATTATAAGAGTCTTGTTGCTTGGAGGCAAGAGAAACAGCTAATTTGTGAAGGTTAACCCCATTGTCAACACGAGAATCACTATGGGAACAAACCTCTTGGAATGTCATGGAGTTTCTAGATTAGATTAGTTGAGGTGAGGCAGACCTACTCATGGGAGGAGCCATCCCATGGGCTGGGGGTCCAGAATGAATGAAAATCTGTTTCCTGATTGTTTTGAGCCTCTGCCCTGATGGCTTTCCTACCTTTTGAATTGTACCATAAAACTGTGAGCCAAAACTAAACCATTCCTTCCTCAAGCTGCTTTTATGAGATATTTTACTGAAGCATTGTGTAAAATAACCAATATGTAAATCAAGGTTTTTTTTTTTTGAGTCATTGACTATAAAGGGTCCCATAATGTTAATGGAGTTAGAGGAAGAGATTGGATTAGCTTCAGAGGCAACACTGAACATCGGGACTCTCCAGCCCCACTTTTAGCAAGTCTGCATTGTACTTCCATCTTCTCAGGCTTGGTTCTTTTACTTCTCCGGTCTGGAATGTGGAAAACCTGGCCTTCAACCATTCCAGTGTTTACACATTGCAGGCTCAGCCACCCTGGGGGAACTTGGACTCCATCCTACTTTGTGTATTCTCAGGGAAGGGTATTGTATCACCTCAGTGTTGCATTAATGTTACCATGCCCATCATAAACATATCAGGTAAGAGCACTGTGGGGCTGGACCAGGTGGACAAGTGTTTATATACCTCCCTTAATCACCAGGCTGAGCCAGACAGCTCTGCTTCTTGACCTAAATGATCTGTATTCACACCCAAGTGATGGGGGAATGTCCTTCTGGATATATGTTTATCTTAATGCTTGATGAATAAAACACTGTCTGTTCAGTGAGGCAGGAAGATAGACCGGATGAGGAGATGAGGAGAATTCTGGGAAAGGTAGGCAAAGGATGACCATGTAGACGACAAACCCATGTAGACCACAAAGGAGTAGCAGACCCTTCTCTGGTAAGATAAGACTAGGTGGAAATACATAGACTTATAGAAATGAGTTAATAACGAAGACAGAGCTAGCCAATAAGAAACCTTAGTCATCGGACAACAGTTTTATAATTGGTACAAGTTTTTGTGTGTTTATTTGGGGCTGAACCAGCAGTGGGACGTGGTAGACAAAAGACCCTCCACAACACCAAAACCTATCACAGTGGGTTCCAACTGCGCATGTGTTTCTCTGTAGTCTTAGCTATAGAATTGTCTCCACAAAGATAGTATAGCACATAGGAGGTGCTCAGTGTGGTTCTATGCATGAACGAGCTCTACTCACTAGGGTTTTTCTCTCATACAGCTCCTGTTCTAGGGAACCCAAAGCTATTTCTACTCACAGCACCTTTACTTACCCCCCCCCCTTTTTTTTTTACAGGTCCCTGAGCTCATTTTATTTTGGCTACACTAAAAACAGTTCAAACCCTCTTTGGCAGGAGATCATTAAATGCTTCCCAAACCCACTGCTTCAAAACAATTGATGAGCTAGTTGTCCAAGCCTCTTGTATCCGGATACTGTCCTGTTGCTATGAAATGTGAATAGGAAAGGTATTCAGCTCTAGCTTAAAAAGCTAAGGGCAAGAAAGACTTCTCCAAACCCTTTTCCCTTTCCTGACTACCAACTGTTAAGAGCTTAAAGATGTGAGGGACCAGAGAGACAGATGGAGCACTCAAATAACTGAAAACCAAGGGCATCCTTGCCTTGGGCTGTGACCATGACCCTGATTTTAAAATTATCACAGTAGTTGCCTATCCTATTCAGCATACATCCCCACACAACCTACTTTCTGTTGCTCTCACTGAGTTTTAGGTCTTTGATTTTTTTCACTACTGCTATAGAACTATGCATATTTATATTCTTTTGACTTTGGCTTCATTTTGATGACACCAGAGGGCTGTAGACATGCTCTTAGAACAATACACTAGCATTTGGCAAAGGCGCGCTGCAGGGTGCTGGCTGCTTTGCGTCCATCCAGTCTTTATGCTGGTGCTTCTGCTTCAGCTGACACCACCTGAGCTCCCAGGGGAAAGTGTTCAGCAGATTGCAGCCAAGATTGCAGGACTGAACGGCGAGCCCAAGCCGGCATCTCTGAGAGTTGCATCTAATATTACCTGGAACAATCATACACCTTTATTTTTCCATTTACAGAGTCCTTCCTTTTACTCAAGTCCTGTGCAGGCTAGTTTTTTATGTCAGTTTGACACAAAGTAGGATCATCTGTGAAGAAAGAATATTTTTTCTCTTATGGATAATAGATATTTTCCCATACCATATATACCGATTGATTGTTTTCCTCCCCATTCCTCCTAGTTCCTTCCCACCTGCCCTTCCATCCTGGTCCATACTCCTTCTGTCTCTCAGGAGAAAACAAACACATGTCCAAGGAATAAGATAAGGTAAATAAATAAGGTAAATAAAAAACAAACATATCAAAATATGAGAAAGCAACCAAACAAGAAAAAGAGACAAATTAAATGCACAAGAAATGCAGGACAACATGGTCACACACTCAGGAATCCCATAAAAACCCCAAGCCAGAAGCCATAGTATATATACACAAAAGATGACTTGTAAGGTGGAAAAGAAAAAGATGCATTATGAGACAAAGAACATCCAAAGATGCCATTGCGTTCGCTTCCTGTCGGCCGTCTACTGCTGGGCATGGGGCCTGTCCTTAAGAGAGCTTTGTTCCCCAGTGGGACTCTCAATTGGAGAAAGCTCCTAGGTTAGGGATGGGGCTTCTCCTTCCAGCCCTAGGACCCCATCTGGTGCAAACACATTCAGGTCCCTGCATGCTGCCACAGTCTCTGCAAATTCATGTGGACCAATCCTGTTGAGTCTAGAAGGCCTCGGTTCCTTGGTGTCTTCCATCCCCTCTGGCTCTTACGCTTTCCTGCCTCCTCTTCCTGCAGAGTTCTCTGAGTCCTGAGGAGATCTGAAGGAGACCTCTCTTTTAAGGATGAGTGTTGCAAGGCTCCTCACCCTCTGCATATTGTCTGGCTGTGGGTCTGTGAATTTGCTCCCATCTGTTACAGGAGGAATCTCTTCTGATGATGACTGAGTCATCCAGGCCCTTTTCTAGATTGATGATTGGTGTGGGCGAGCCCACCCCACTGTGTGTAGGTCATCTTGGCATGTATAAGAAAATAAACTGGGGAAGCTAGGATGAGCAAGCCAGTAAGCAGCGCCCCTCCATGGCCTCTGCATCACCTCCTGCCTACAGTTTCCTGCCTTGTTTTATTTAGTTTCTGCCCTGGCTTCCTTCAGTGATGGGAGTTTGACCCGAGACTTGTAAGCCGAAGTAAATCTTTTCCTACCCAAGTTGATTTTCATCAATGGTGTTTTATCACAGAAATAGAAACCGTAACTAAGGCGATGCCTGTGAGAGCCTCCGCAGTTAGGATTAAACTTCAAGTCTGCCCTTCCCCCCTTCTATTCCTCCCATCCACTTTCCTTTCCACTGCTCTTCAGGGAGCCTCTACTGCACTCTAAGATCTTCACCAAGAATTAAGGGTTCATTCATCCCAGGACTCATGCTGGCATTTGGCACACGATGAACACATAATTATCTAGGTTGAATGGCACTGGATGCCAGCCCAGGACCATAGTAGGTGCTGAGGAGGCAGAAATGAGAGAAGATGCAAACTGTCTGAAATTATCTAATTCACAGACTCTAAAGAGTCTCCAGGAAGCAGCTGTGCTAATAAAAAGCATGGGTGTTATTTATTGGGCACTTGCCATAGGCCTGGTCTGAATTGAGCTAGTCATGTCGATTAAGTGATCTCTAGGTTCACAGAGAGAACCCAAAAATAAGGTGGGAGCAATAGAGAGAGACACCTGATGTCTACTCTGGCCTGCCTACCCATGTACACATAAACATATTTAAAAAATAATTAGGCTCAATTCTGCTCTCCATGCACCCTTCCTTGCTTATTTGCTTTTATTACTGTCTTATGCTGTTTTTCTGACAGCTGCACTATCGGAAGCTCTGGGCAAAAGGCCGGTGGTAATATCTACTAATGAACTGAGTGGACGTGAGAGGTGTCACAGGAGACAGCTCAGCACTGGTGTTAAAGACAGGGAGTTGCTGATGTTGGAACACCAGCATCCAGAAAGCACATCTGGGGCTTCAGCTCTTTGAGCCCACATTTTTTTTCTCCTAAACACTCCTAGGATAAGCTTGGATTCAAATGTATTTGTTGTTGTTTACTGTTATGTACTTCTATTGTCAAAAGGAAGGAACGGTTGCTTAGCTATCACCTTGGTATCACCTTGGATGAGACAATAATATTCTTCCCAGGCCCCACACCAGAGGAACCAAATCGAGGCTCTCTGGACTCAGGTCAGGTGCTTTTCCAAGGCTCCTGGGGCGTAGGGGGGGTCTTTCAGCGATGGGGGTTGAAAACTGGGGTTTTTGGTTAAGACTATCTAAAGTTTGGAGTTGTCTTTATAACACGGAGTTAACACAGTGGCATTTTCTGTTCAGTATGGTATTTCCTTACCTTTTCTGGCTTAAACTGTTTTCACAGTTATATGTAAAGTCAAGAGCTACCTTTTATGAATTTTAAAATGATTACAATTCTCTGCATGGTATATGTGAAGTGTAGATCTATCTATCTATGTATCTATGTATCTATGTATCTATGTATCTATGTATCTATGTATCTATCTATCTATCTATCTATCTATCTATCTATCATCTTTCTATCTATCCATATACCTATCTATCTTTATCCATCTGTTCATCTGCCTTTATCCTAGCTAGGAATGGAACCCAGGGTCTTCTGTATGTTGAGCACTCTACAAAAGAGTTTGTTTTTTAAATAGCTGCCTCTTGTGGTCCTAGAGACTGTTCCATTTAGAAAACAAGCATTCTAATGAGCAGATTGTGTGTTACAAGATGCACACGGATCATTTTCACAGCCAATGCTCAAAACTCTGATTATTTTATGCTCCTCATTAACCCTCGAGTGTGCTAAAATGAGCGTTCCTCATTCTTTGTGCTTGTAATCATCAGTCCACAAGAGCATAAATGACACAATCTATGACTAAGAAGAAAAACAAATTAAAAGTATTATGATCAAAACCATATGGCAGTTAGCAGTGTTCAGTTGAGTAAGACGTTGACTCACGAGCACATCTGATCTCTACTTACTGTGTTGCTTGCTCACTTTATCCCAAACAGAAGCACTTTAATGATTATGCATTAAAGAGATTTTTTTTTTATAATTACTTCGTATAAAATCCCCAATGAACTACCTTTAAGAACCTTTGGAGAAATGCCGTGACTCTTTGGTCACCCAGTGTCACTGCAGTTCTGTAGGATCAGGTTCCAGCATCCTGCTGTTCACAGTTTGGGTGACTTTACTTTCTGGTCTCTCACTAATGACCTTCCCATCACAGAAGCATTCTTCCCTTGGGAACGGAGGTCTAGCCTCTGCATGTGAGGGAAATGTCTAATAGTTGTCTGTCTGTTCCTGGCTTGACACAGCATGCAGCTCCATGCACTTTACGATAACTTGGGTTTCTTTGGGCTCACACCCAGGGTTGATCATGTAGGCCATGCTGGACATGAGTGGTGATGCTCTTGACTCTGTGAGTGGTGGGGTTACAGGCATGAACAATCCTACGCTCTTTCTTTTCTTCCTTCCTTCCTACCTCCCTCTCCTTCCCTTCCCTGCTTCTTTCTTCCTTCCTTCTTTCTATTCTTTCTCCATCCATCCCTCCTTTACTCCATAATTCCCTCTGTATAAACTGAGGGTTTGCCACCAGATGTATAAACCAATGACATAACCACTCTAAGGTGTGATTTAGTGGAGGATTTTTTTATTATTATAGATATGAGAGAGGGGGGAATGCAGGATTGTAAGGACAGGTGAGTAGCCGGCAGCAGGGAGCCCCTGAGCTAGAGAGGTTAGGGTAGGGGGCTTGGGTGAGAGAGAAGAGCTGAGAGGCTCAGGAGGCCAGCATGGATTCTGAAATGTGAAACTGAGGGTCCCTGGGGGCCAGCATGTCTAATAGGCACCACAGATTTGTCCCGTTCTGTCAGTGATAAGGGAAGTAGCGCCTTTGGTAGAGGAGAGCCAGCCTCATAGGTCCCTGAGGAATGTCTAACGCCGGAATGTAGGGCAGCGGAGTTTGCTTTGCACTTGACACCTTCTTCCCTTCCTTTTCCACTCCATAGTTTCTTCCTGTTGCTGTCGCTGTTATCTTGGGACTATTAGGGCAGATGGATTTTTTTTAATTTTTTTCTTATTTTACATATCGATCCCAGTTCCCTCTCCCTCCCTCCTACGTCCCTCAACCCCCTCCCTTTCCATCCCCCCCCCCCACTCCACAGGGAGGGTGATACCTTCCAGGAGAGGTCAACAAAATCTGTCAAGTCATTTGGAGTAGGGGCTAAGCCCTCCCTCCTAGACAAAGTTGGAGTTCTGAGAACGGTACAGCAGAAAACTCGGAATGGCCCCATCGCTGGCAATGCCCTTGACCCATTCAGCTCAATAAGCCTGAAGACTCGTGACTCAACAGACTTACTTTATGAGATAATAATGTCTGCTTATTGCTTAAGCAATTTTTACTGCACCCTTCAGCACATGCATCTAAAATCACCCTAAGTGATAAAACATGTATTAGATTGGAAAACTGAAGCTCAAATAGGCAAAATAAATTCTCCAGTGTCACCAAAAAAGGAATTAAGCAACCTCAATATCTCTCCAGTATATTCACGCAGGTGTTTCCATGCAGTGCGGCTTGGATCGGTTCTGTCACCTCTCTGAGCTTTGACTTCCATATCTGCCTATCACCAGGATGTGCTAAGGATCTAAGGGAACCTGAAGAGACCCCAAGTTTCTAACCCTCTTTGTGTTTTTCTTCTTAGGAATATTTACTTCCTCCTGACTGTGGGAGGCAATGAATAGTCCTCCCATCTTATGAAAGCCCAGCATATAAGGATTTTTGTCATATGATTTTACCTGGGGATGAGTAAAGAAATCTTCATTCATTCCACAGAGTACCTACAGGTCAAAAAAAGGATTCTGTCCAAGTCTAGGTTGGTGAGCCAGTGAGTGTACTGGGGTTGCCTATGGTGACAGGTGGGAGGGCTTACTAAGAGAGGCACCAGTGACCTATGGGCAGCAGAGTCCTTGAAAAGTCCGAATCCTAGTCAATCTTCTGTGTCCTCCTTGCAAGTCAGCTAGGACAGGGTAACATGCAGTTTCCGGGTGATGAGAGATTGCATATCCCAGGTGAGGTTCTGATAACCTCCCCACTCCATACAGCCTGGCTACTACAGATGGAGCTGCCCCTATTGTCTGCTTATTCTTCCGCCAAAACTATGAATCAGGACATTCTGTAGGTCACAACTCTCAAGATGGTCATGGCCTGAAATGGCTGCACCACCACAACTTCATGAATGTAGAACTTCTGCTCGGATGTTTCTTCTACCCTCAAGTGCTGTATTGTTCATCTGACATAGCACAGCTCAGGTCAAGCCAATGAGCTGTTCATACTGTCGGATTCCATCACACTCATATCCCAGAAGCAGAGTTCTTCTCGGCTTACTACAGATCATTGAGTTCAACCCAAGTCATCCATCTTGAGTCTTCACATTGTGTGTGGCAACCACACCAGGAGAGTTGCCCTGCCAGCCGCATAGTGTTCCGGTCTCAGAGCCATGCTCTCTGGAGATGAAGCAGGGACAGCTCCGTGGAAGGCTTTGAGGAGGTTGCCTTAGTCATGTGAACTGGGCGTTCTTTGTCAGGGAAACCGGAACAGGAAGATGTAACCCACCCAGTGGTGTAAGAACTGAGTCCGGCACTGAAGCACATCCTGGCACAGAAGGGAAACACACAGCTTCACTCTGAGCGGGTCCTGCTAATTCATTAATGCTACTGTGCAGCCCACAGCCACCTGCCACATGCTCCCTTCTGTGAGAAACCAACCAGGGCAGACCAGGCAGCGAAGGAGCATCACTTCCCTCATATACTTGGTCACAGTTCAGTTGCAGGGTGAGAGCTGAGAGAGGCCGGGGAATGTAGCATAGAATACATCAGGAAGAAGAGGAAGTGTTCCCCAAACAGCTGATTAGTATGTGTCTCTGTGATGGTGACAGAGATTATTCCAATGCCCGGGATAAGGACCATCCATACATTTGGAGCAGTGCGGTACTGATAATAGACGACCTGAAAAATAAATTCCTTTTCGTGACTATGAAGATCAAACTCAGGCCTGTCAGGCTAGGCGAATGCTCCATCACTGAGTTATTTTCCCAGTCTGGGGTATTGTATTAAGCTGTAACAATCACTGGGTCACTTACTGGCATGAATGGCCAGGGGCCAGGAATGCTAAATACCGGTGATATGTGGTTCAGGCCCACTCAAGGATAAATAGTGTCAGCTGCTCAGGGGACACAGTGGGTGGGGGCGTGGCACAAAGAGGAATTCAAGTAGGGGAGTTTGTGTTGTGTAGGCGTACAGTGACCTGGGGACAAGAAGTGAAATTGCCCGTCTCCCATGTCTGTAGTGTTAAAAGCACAGGTTCTGAGAGCCTGGGTTCAAAGCCCGATCCAGTGTATTCCTTTGTTTTTGTATCTTTGTCTTCAGAAGCCCGATAGTATTACCCTATAAGGCTGTTCTGGAAATTAAAGGGGAGTTAGTTTACCTGGTAAGCACTCAACTGTCACTATCACGTGGGTTGTCCTGGTTACGTGATATCACTCCTCTTAATATTTGCATGCAGCCCTTTGTAGGAGGATGGCATGTCCCCTTATCTTAAAGGTCTTACTGAGGCACAACATACGTAGGAAAGGTCCCATAGCTTACGTGTGCAGCTTCGTAAATATCTACCAAGGCACCATCGCTTGTCATCGCCACCGAAGGCACAGTGCAGAACGGGGCTAGCACACATGGAGCCGGCTCCCACCCGAGACACTATGTCCCAAGGGACGGATGAACACTACCAGTTCACATGACTAAGGCAACCTCCTCAAAGCCTTCCACAGAGCTGTCCCTGCTTCATCTCCAGAGAGCATGGCTCTGAGACCGGAACACTATGCAGCTGGCAGGGCAACACAATGTGAAGACTCAAGATGGATGCCTATTTTTGTTTTATATACATGGAATTACGTAACGTGTGCTTTTCTGTGATTCCTTCCATTGAGTGTTCTGTGGGCTCTCCTCACTCTGGCCTTCTTTGCTCATCTCCCTCTCAGTACTGTAACCATTAAGTGCCAGGACAGAGGCAAATACCTGGGAGGGTGACCCAGTAAGATCAATTTTAAAGGAAAGTATGCCAATCCAAAAAAAAAAAAAAATTCTGTACACTTTTGATGTCACCTTATTAAAATCCTATTTAAAATCAGTATCTGGTGTGGTAAGGAGTTTTGAATTAGTGACTTGGGCTTTCCAGAACAGATCAAAGAAAGGGAAAACTAATAAATAGAACTTTGAAAGCCAGCTCCTTTTCTGGGGCAGTGACTCAGTGCTGGATGGTGTCTCAGCTGAACACGGCGTTTCATCTCGCTCTGCACATTTCTCCCTGAGCACTTTATTTACCACCACCGTGGCTCCTTTCTTTAGGAATGAAAATACACTCTGAGGGACAAGTTGTTTTCCATTCCCAGCAAAATGGCTGTCACAGCTTGAGGTGCTCCCGACAATGCCC
Organism: Phodopus roborovskii; assembly: GCF_943737965.1. NCBI lineage: Eukaryota > Metazoa > Chordata > Mammalia > Rodentia > Cricetidae > Phodopus > Phodopus roborovskii. The sequence goes on along the minus strand of NW_026126567.1, from coordinate 12,513,573 downwards.
ACCCCCTCTCTGCTGCCTACACACGGAGAGGTTCCTCCAAGTGACCACACTGCCCTCCTCCCCCCACCCCTTACCCCGCCCGGCCTAAACTATGCCTCCCTGCAGACCTGTTGGCAAGTCTGTGAAAAAACATAAATAAAATTCTGGTGACTTGAATTGATTTTCATCTTTAGTCTTATGTTCCACGGGGAGTCATTGTCTGCTTACTTTCGGGACATAGCGGTAATAATTTTTCTTTGACTTCCACTGGAGAAGCAAAACCATATTCTGAGTTAATGGTCCAGCCAGGCAGGAAGTCATCAGAGAGTTTCCAGACATTCTAAGGGAGGCCTAACTAAAGAAACTGAAGGGCACAGACCCCACCACCACCACACACCTTCTGAGCACTTCCTAAATGATTTTAACAATAACTCAGAGAGGGAGGAAACACTTCTTTGCTTCTGTGTTAACACACACAGCTCCAACCATCATACTCTCTAGCCAATCCCCAAGCCTTTCTATAGCATATTCTGCACTCACATTTCCAAACATGGCTGGGTGTCACCTGGGTGTCCTGTCACCATGTCTCGGGTAATATGGCTGGCCCTGGGCTCAGCATTTCTGCCCATTTGCTACCAAACGCCTTTCACTCTGAATACCCTAACTTGGTGAGTGATGCAGCTAGCTGTTTCCAGCATAAGCTCCAGATGCAGAGATGCCTCTGCTTCTTCCTTTCTTCTGACAAACCGTGACGAGTCTGCCTTCCAAATGCATCTTCACTCCTGCTCTTCTCTTCAGTTCGAATTAGCGCCCAGCATTCTGGTTTCTACTGGTCCACCTAATTAGGCTGGTGGCCTCCCTGACAGACCCCTGTTATCCAGGGTCGTGTCTCATCAGTCCGATCTGAAGAGTGATGCCATGCGACCCAGATAAAAGCATGGGAGTCTGACGATGTCTACAGAGAGTGATCTTAAGTCACCAAGTGACACTTCAGGTTTGTGAGGCTAGCAATGTGCCTCGCTACATCTCAGTCCATACATGAAAGCATTGGGCACGATCCAACACTCATTCATATGAAAACTTAGAAAACCAGGAAGCTGGGGGGTAGCGGCACACACCTTTAATCCTAGCACTTGGGAGGCAGAGGCAACTAGATCTCTGAGTTCCAGACCAGACTGGGCTACACAGAGAAACCCTGTTTCAAACCAACCAACCAGCCAAACAAACAAACAACAGACATACAAACATACACATAAAACAAAACAAGCAACCAAACCAAGCTAACCCAAAAACATCAAAGCAATAATGAAAAACCAAAACCAAATACTTGCGCTTCCTGTCCCATCTAGGAGCCAATCTTGCAGTCTTTGTCTTCAGATGATACCCTATCTAAGCATCATCCCCACCCCCACCCCGTGTAGGCCAAGATGGCCGTCTGTCCTATGTACTGACTCTCCATTGTCCCCATAAGGAGTTGGCATCCCTTTCTGCTCTTTAGCTGCCTGCACTCAGAGTTTTCTAACCATATGCTGGCCTCTGTCCAGTTCCCTCCTACTCCTTTATCCCCACTGGACAGAGACCTTTCTAGGCACCAGCTACTCTATACTCCTGGTGCCGATCACAGCACGATACACACAGAAACTCTCACTGCTGGTACCAAGTGACACAGTGTATGTGAGAGCATCTAACAAGCTCATCTACCCAGGAGCTTTTCTTTTCTTTGTGACTGAAATCAGTGCTGTGGACTTGGCTGTCACTACTAGCTTTCCTTTCATTCACCCAACCCTCATCTGTTAAACATTTTCTTGTGTCCTGTTTCTCCTGTACTCCCAAAATAGCAATGTGATCTTTTTCTGCTTGGTGCCGTTTCTCAGCACGAAACAAGGAAGGCTCATCCACCGAGTTCTCGGGGCTCAGGAAGCAGGACTGCCATCAAATGAGACGAAGTGAGGAAGGGTGGGAGGCGGAGGGCTACGCAAGCACGCATGCCGAGGGTTCCTGTTGCTGTGATGGGCAGTCCCTGGGTCTGTCTGTCCCTTTCCCCCGAACATGTGTCACCTAGGGTCTGCACCAGCATTGTCTAACGAGAAAGTCTAGTCAGGCGGTGGTGGGGCACGCCTTCAGTCCCAGCACTCAGGAGGTAGAGGCAGGCAGATCTCTGAGTTTGAGGCTGGTCTGCAGAGTGAGTTCGAGGACAGCCAGCACTACACAGAGAAATCCTGTCTTGGAATACCAAAAAAAGTCTATAACAATTCCTTTTTAAAAATTCATGCAATATGTGTGTAAAAAAAATAAATAAATAATAACCTTTGATTTTGAGTTTCTACCTGCCCTCATAAAGAAAACAAAGTTTGTATCTCAATAGTTGGGCTTTTCCTTTGCTGTCTTAGGGTTTCTGTTGGTGTGAGGAAACACTATGAATAAAAAGCAAGTTGGGGAGGAAAGGGTTAGTTTAACTTCCTTCATTATTCAAGGAAGTCTGGACAGGAAGGCAGGAGCTGATGCAGAGGCCATGGAGGAATGCTGCTTACTGGCTTGCTTCCCCTGACATGCTCAGTCTGCTTTTTTTTAAATAGAACCCACAACCATCAGTCCAGGGATGGCACCACCCATCAGTAACTAATTGAGAAAATACCTTACAGCTGCATCTCATTGAGAGGCATTTCCTCAACTGAGGCTCCTTCCTCTCTGATGACTCTAGCTTGTGTCAAGTTGACACACAAAACCAGACAGTATACTTGCCTGAAAAAGCTTCAGTCATAATGGAGAAACAAATGAACAGAAACAACACCCAAAAGCTAAGTCTGAGGTTGGTCCCTTTTAGGGCAGATTCATCATTGTAACAGCTCAATGGAAATCACACTGGTGTGAGAAATCTGTTGTTATGATTGTCTTAACATGATTTGTATCCTTTTTTTTTTCCAGATAAATAGAGGGTTTTCTTTAAGAAGTATGGATTAAAATTGTTGAGTCATACAGTGTCTCTCTCTAAGACAGCAAGTCTTAGAAAGAATTACAGACAGCTGGGAAGTAGAAAGGCTGATACAGCAACACTCAGTTCCAACTCTAGAGCCTCTCAAAACGGATACAGGGAGGATGGGAGGCAAAAAGCTCGCTCTACTGAGAATTGGGGCAAGAGAATTTGAAGGGACTCATTTGAGACACTTTGCTCCCAAGTGTTAACTCTTCCATGGACAAATATAAAGGAATATTAAACACCAGAGTCAAGTGGAGAGCCTGGAAAAGGCTTTGGAAAGGGCTAAGTTAAAATAGTGGGCAACTGGTTAAAATTTAGTTTCATCACCAGCGTCTAATCCAGAGCAACCACCACCCCTCTAGTTCCATGTTGTTGTTTGGACTGGACTCTTGAGCCAGACAGGAGGAAGAGCTATGTCTGAGGAGTCAGAAAACCATGAGTGTACCATGTAAAACTTTGTTGGGAAACCCAGGGTAGGTGTCCTCATCAATAAACCTTATTCCAAGAATAAATTAATTAGTGAGTTATTTGGAATAGTGCCTGGCACAGAATAATAACTATGTGTGCATTTAAATAAAATACTTGTAGGAGGCATCATCCAAGTACTGTTTATTTTATTGTATTATTGTAGTATTTTGTTTTTTTTGGTTTGGGGATCTTCCTATATAGCCCTGACTGCCCTGGAACTTGCAATGTAGACCAAGCTAGCCTCAAACTTACAGCTATCCTCCTGCCTCTACCTCTTTGATTAGAGGTGTGTGCTGAAGGCAGGGTATAAATGAGTCTACCAGACCTAAGATAAATGATAAATATGTATTTATTGGGGAAGCACTTACACAGATAAGAGTAGATAACCACCATGGTCTTCCTGCTCCAGAAGATACAGTCTCTGTCCCTCAGATGCTCTCACTGCAACAGATGAGAGCAAGCCAGCCCCTCTGTACTTTATAATGGGTCATAGCTGAACACCTGAAGCCACGCCCATAGGGTGTGGCCACCACTGCAAGTTCACTGGCAAAGCAAGATGCTGTGTTCGCTATAGATCTAAAAGACTTTTGATTGATACATTAAATATGTTTTAATTTATGTTCACATTGGGTAGAGCTCAACCCAGGGAAATTGACTTATCTGACACCTTAGACTTTTATTATTTTTATAATGACTGCATTCAATGTCCTCTCTGCTATTTTAAGATATATACTATCTAATTGTTAACTGTATTATTCAACTTGCTGTGCCATGAGGCATCAGAACTTTTTCTAGAACATTGTACCCCAAATTTGCATTGTGTGTGTGTGTGTGTGCTTAATGGAACTGGAATGAAAAGAAAACTTTTTCTGAAAAGGGGTCGATAGTCTTTATTACTGTAAGAGACGATATTTATAAATAACTCTGATAACAAAGCAGCATTGCTGAATCCCAGTAACGTTCTGTGGCCTGTATCACACTCTGAACCTGGGGACCCTTCTTTGTTGAAAAGTGAGATTAATAATTTTTTTTTTTAAATTAAAACATAGTAGTTCCCAATGGAGCACCCTCTGGCATGATTTCTAGGCAGGAAGGGGCTGGAGGAAGGGCCCTGAGACCATTCATCTCATTCACGAATCAGTCTTAGGAGAACGGCAGAATGTATTTCTGCTGGCCCTGCTCATTGAGCGATTGGTGTTATAAGACATGCAATGTCAGAGCCACAGAGGAGCACTATGATATCCTGTGGTGATAATGGGTCAGTCAGGGCAAGCACAATGGCTAGGGAGGTTGACTCTTGTCCTGGGTGATGCCTGCCTGTTTCAAGGCAGGGGACAGGATCTCACACACACACCATCTGGGCTGTCTTCAGGCTGAGCTCATTGAGTCAAGGACTTGAGATCAAATAAGTAAAAGATTTTTTTTGTGGGGCACCAGCCTGGGAAAGAGAAGGTAAGACATATCACATGGCATGGTCCCAGTGGGTGGCACATGGTTGGCACCAACGGGGGGGGAGGAGAGTTGGAGGGCTCTGGGCAGCAGAGAGAGGAGAGGCACTCTCCTGACCCAGCGCCAAGCTTTGCAGCCTGATGAGGCTGAATCCGATCCCCTGATAGCCACTGAATGGAAGGAGAGAACTGACTCCCACAAGTTGTACATGCACATACATGCACCTATGCACACACACACACACACACACACACACACACACACACACACACACACAATAAAGCAAAATGTAATGGGAAAGATTTGCAAGTCACAAACTGAGCTATTGCTTAGTGAACTAGGTTGTGGTGGGATATTCACTTTGTTTCCTTCTATGGTACTGACCATGCCCATTGGGGGATGGAGCCAGGGGGGAAGTGACCGGTGGAACTGGGTCTGAGGAGGAGCCAGGGAACGCTCTCTTGCTGGCTGGACGTGGAGAGGAGAGCATCCGGTGGAACTTGCTGGTGTTCATCTCTCTAGATTGTAAGTTATTTCTCCCTGAATAAACATCTATTCAGCCTATCTGTTTATCCTGATCCTTATTAAACTGCAGTATCTGGTGTCAGAAGTGGGATATTGGATTTTCATTTATTGATACAAATTTAAGGTCAATTTTGTGGTATGTATATTTCTCCTCTTGTTTAGGCATTCTGTTTATATAGCTCATTTAAAAATAATGTATAATGTAGTAGAGATTATAGATAATTACCTATGATAGTCAAAACTTAGAGTTAAGTTAGTTAGGTTTTCATGATACACAGAGATGTATTTGAGATAGATAGGAATTCTTCAACCCTTTCAAAGACCTACAGAATATGGCATTTAAAATGGCTTAGGGTTTTCTTGACAATGAGGCACAATTGCTCCTGGCAACACCACCTGCGTCAGAAAGGAAGATAGATATCAAAGAAATGCATTATGGAGTTTGCTTTCACTATGGCAAGACTAGCCATTTGGGCAAGATACTGTTCTTGTCTGGACTGTTTGACTTCATGCTGTATAAACTGGACATGCAGGACCCCAGGAAAATGACCGCTGATAAAAGATGCACATTGCTACAGTATTCCTGCTTCATGGAAGAGTCTGCCAGACAGTCTGCAGGACACAGAGAAAAGTGACTGACAAACTGCCAATACAAGAAGACAGTTTAAAGTTTCCTGCTTTGCTGAGGAGTCTGCCAGACACACTATGACCTATGGGCTGAAGATGGAAGATTGCAGAAGAACTTCAGGTGACTGACCAGGCAGTGAGTTGTCTCTGTCATTTCTAGAGTTTATATACTATCTTTCTGTGGTCTTTGAAGGAGTTGAAGAAAGATAGCTATGGTTATAGTTTTCCGATTAAAGATAAATTACAGATAAGACTTTAGACACACAAAGATAGGATAGATGATAGAATAATTTCTTTAAGTCTTACTAAATGTTAATGGACTAAATATTGATAACTGTGATTCTTATTTGATAACTGTTGTGTGATATATTTACTATGTTAAGGTTAAAATCCTTCTTTTTATTTAGACAGAAAAGAAGAGATGATGGGAGATGTCATTCTGTAAATATGTTTCTCATACTGGTTAATGAATAAAGCACTGTTGGCCAATAGGAAAGCAAGATAGGTGGGACTAGGAGACAAGGATGATTAGAGGAAATAGTAGAGAGGAGTCAAGATGGAGAGACTGGAGAGAGCAGAACCGCTGGCCCCCTCTCTCCGGTAAGATAAGACCACGTGGAAGTAACTGGCCAACAGTGTTATATCTAATACAGAGTCTCTGCGTGTTAATTGGGGCTGGTGCCACAGTGGTTCCAGGCCAGCATGAAAACCCTTACTCCTAACACTAGGTCTTGACAAATTAGCTGTCATGATGACTGTTAGTATTCAGGCATCTGTACTGGCTGTCCTGACCTTGGGGTTTTGACAGGATGCGCCTTCAGCTGCAGCCACTAAGAGCACCACCTGTGCACATTCGCTATGTTCCCTTTGAAAAGGGCCCTGCCCACCTCCCATTTTTCTCTTTCTCTCTCTTCCTGCTTTACTGCCTCTCCCTCTGTCTCTCCTTCTCCCCTATCCCCGTCTGCCTCTTCTGCTGTTCCTGTCCCTAGTGGCCAGTCTCCTTTTCCTCCTCACCCTTTCCCCATTCACTTTCCCCCCCAATTAAAAAAACCCAAGCTCTGTCACATGGTGTCTTTCTGTCTCTCTTTTAAAAATACAACAATGATACCAACAAAATCAGTGAAGCAATAATTTTTAATAGGCTGGAAGCTGGCAGTGTCAAGGGTGGTTGAATTCAATGACTATTTTGCCTGCCCAGGTGTTCAGTTGAAAGCCTAGACCCATTTCAGTGACTTACTGGCAATGGTAGGACTATATACCCATAGCAGACCATTTATTTACTCAGTAGCATTTATATTTCTTGACTCCTTTAGAGCAGAGTTACTGACTGTATTGAAAGAGGCAGACTTTTCACATAATTTATATTACATTGGCAGGAGGGCAGGAGTTGACAGAGTTGTAAAGAGCCAGACAATAAATATTTTAAGCTTTATGGACCATTCGTCTCTGTTGCAAACATTCAACTCAGCTGTGGAATCAGAAGAGGTCTCTGCACAAAATGTGAGAGAATGGTTTGAGTCCCTTCCAGTGCACATCGTACCTCATATAAATCTAAAGTCAATCTAAAAGCATAAAACCTTTTCCTTACATATGTAATAGGTTTTCGTATCAAATGTTCAAAATAGTTTAATTAGTACATAGACATAATTAACAACTATTCTAATTTTAAGTAAAAAAATGAACTAAGTTGAAAATCCAAATTTAGTTTTTTGAATACAAAATTATGTCAAAGCCAACATTTGCATAAAAAGGAGGGACTATTTGTGGGTGTGAGAAAGGGATCTGTTAAGGGGGACAATGACATGTATTTATGAAGATGTCACAGTGAAACCTATTTCCTATGCATCTTAAATATGAATAGAGGGGTATGGCAGGAAGGTTAGCACCTGCTGTCCCTCTAACAAAAATATGCATAGTATACAGGCACACGAAGTGTGTATTGACCTGTATTCAAAGCAAAGGGACCCACTGAGGCCGTCGGTGTTGCAGACCGTGATGCTGCTCTGATTCTCAGTACCCTTGGGATGGCAAATTGCAGAGCAAAAAGGAATGGAGACAGTGATCTGGGCACTGCTGGGAAATGATGCTTAGTTATGCAAGACTGTGATGTTCTTTGAGAGTACATCTGACAACTTAATGAACTTAGCTTTCCTCCTACCAAAGTACTTCTGCCACTCAGATCCTTTCACATTCCGAAGCGGTGGCCTCTTTGGAGGCTTCCAGGGCAGACACGGGAGACCCGGAAAGCACTTAACTCCAGCTCTGCACCCCATGACTTCACAGCAAAGCTAGCCCACACCGCGCAGCTGTGAGCCCTTATCCCTGAATGTGGTATGGGAAGGCGGCTCCTGGGGAAAGCTGTCTTTGTGTCCTTACTCATGGCCTGTGCTGTGTTCCAGCTCTGTCAGTCAGCACTTGAACTTGCTATGGCTCAATATCTGATTAGGCAAGCCAACTTTTCTTTTGGAATTTTTCCAGTATGGGTTGGAGGGGTCACCTAATAACTGTCTCATGGGGCATAATTGTCTTTTAAGGGGCTTCCCTTACACCTTAGTCATGTTCTTACCCAGATTGATCCAGGATTGTCTTCTATGCTTAGTGCATTGAAAGGGAGCTCAGATGACAGTATGGTGTCACAAATGACCATTCCCTAAACTGAATACAGGGGGACAAAGAAGGTTCCATGATGTACACAGCCTGCACAGAAAGTGGGGTGCTGGAGATTCATTCTGTTATGTGTACTGCTTCACACTGGTTATACAAATACTTTATTTGTTCCCACATTAGGCTGGGATCATTCCATGATGAGAATGAAACACATTTGTTTCTCTGTCCTAGAACTTATCATAGATCCTGATAAAATACTACACACTTAAATCAGATCCAGGCTCTGTGTTGTAAGAGAGGAGAAAATGCACGAAGAGGAGGAAGTAACTCACAGAAATATAACCTACACGCGATGGCAGCACAATGGGTTCTTAAGAGTAAATACTGTGTGTGGGGAGAGCATCTACTACTTAAGCAGAGTGGAGTCTGTGAACAGACCACAATGCAAGGCGATTTAATCCCCTCTGGGGTGGAGAATGGGTCTCTCTCTCTCTCCCTTTCTGCCTCTCTCCTCCCCCCATCTCTCCTCTAGAAGTCTCTGTGGAACACTCTGAGTCTGCTGTTGGGAAGTTCTCGCGGAACACTGAGTCTGGGCTTTAGTTGGTTCACAGCCAAAGACAATACACTGCTCTGCTTCTCCTTGGATGATGACTAATTTAAGAGCCTAAATCTTACATCAATAGAACTTAGAACAGTCATTTGTTTCCTAACTAGGTAAGGCCCTTCGTGAGAAGCCGGCTCTGTCAACACTAATACACCACAGCCTAGAAGTTGCTGGCAAACACTATCTGAGACCAGCAAATTTAACTGTTGATTGAACTAAAGGAAGACAAATCCAAGTCAAGATCTTTCTTGACATTCACTAGGGGTAAAGTGTCGTCGTAGGCAACATCGAGACACAAAGTTGAATTAGAATTCGTTGTAGTTTATGATCCAGTGAGAGGGCTAGAGATGGTAAAGTCTTTACATTGATGCAGGTAGGGGCACCAACTAATAAGTTTAAAGGAAGGCAGAGAAGAAGAGATAAATGGAACCAATACAAATTCATGGAGAAAGCATGATTTGAAGGCCACCTGTGAATTTAAAAGAAGCTTGAGTGATAGAACATTTCTGGGGATGAGAACATAGGCCAAAGGTTACAAGCTCTAAGGAAGCATGGTTATCTCAACTGAGAGTCTAGTTGGATGTAAGACAATGAGAAATTGTGGGCATAGAGGGTTCTGGGCCATTGAAAAGAGACGATTCATTTCTCAGCTCAGTTGACTGTACAATGTATGAGTTCTTCAGGAGAAGCTAGAGAGTTCTTTGTGCGTTGTCTTGTTATGGCCTCATCCAGCAGGCGAGCACCCCTACCCCTGGCTAAAGATCTTTTAAAACATTTTCAGTAGGTTGGAAGAAACAAAACTGACAACAATGTGATCAAAATATACCTTTGGGTAACTCTGCCGTGCAGGCAGTGGTTCAGGTAAAGATGCAAAGAAGAAAGTTGCAAGCCATGCTTGGGGCTAGCCTCACTGCAGTTCCCGTGGAGATGAGTGGCTGGGACTGAGAGGACATACAGGAAGTGGATGGAGCTGGATCCTTCGGGATACTAGGGGCGCTCTTTATTGTGCAGGAAACAAGGGCTGTGATTGGAGGGGGCTTGCTGGAAATGGTGCTGGAAAGATTTCTCTGGCACTGATGGGAGGAACAGAAATTGCTGTGTAAGGTAGAGAGATGAGTTAGGAGTACGTGCTTCATGTTCAACAAATGGAGGAGCGAGTTGCTTTAAAAAGACTGTGTTTTAAGACTAGTTAGGGCAGCAGCAGCTAGGGAAAAGTCAAATTAATTTATAAAGTTGGTGGCAAGATGTAAGAACCGTGAACTTCAGAGTCTGAAGGTTTCACTGGATTTCCTGTTTGAATGGGTGTTGAGGGCTAGGTAAGTGGTTCAATATGGTCGACCTCAGTTGCTGTAAAATGGGAAATGGAGATGATGACGCTGATGATGATGGTGATGATGGTGATTTTGATGACACTGGTGATGATGGAGCCAAGGTGACAATGCACATGACATTCCTCTTAATCCATACTGTTTGTTGTCATTAAGTAAAGAGATAGAAACGAACAATTTCAGGCAGAAAATCGAAGAGTAATAGCAATTAATATGCAGGAGGAAAAGGCTGACGCGTTTCAGAAAAACTTAAGAGTTGATTTTGTTATTGGATGTTCTGTAATTACTATGTGATAAAAACATCTTTGAGATGTAACCTTTTAAGACAAAAGCAATAATGGCAAGGATGATGATAACAGCAGCTGCAGTGATCCAGGCATGATGTTGCAGTTGACATTAGCCATTGCAAGTCCTCCAACAGCCATGCTCATTTTCAACATGAAAACCAAGGCTCAGAACCTAAGAGCTACTGAAGTCAAACAGCCCAGCATCTATGGAGCTCTGTAATCTGTGCTCATTTTCCTTTTGGTTTAATCAGTTCATCCTGGGATGCTATTACAGAAACAGTCCCAATGATTACTGGACATTACCTAATCTATTTTTTTTAGGGGAAAGGGACTCTAGAAGCCCAGGCACACATATCTATGAACGCCGAGATCAAAGCCTCCAACTCAGGGCTCCTGGCACCTGATGCTGCGAACAGAACTGTTGTCATACGAGGTTGCTTCTGTGGAGGTCAGCTGTTTTGAATTCCCATGCTCTCCTGAAAACAGACTGTTGGTTTCATTCCAGAGAGCCACAGGGCAAATTTACCCTGGAAGAGAGAACAGCTGTGAACTCTGCTGTCGCCACACACCCTAGGTTTATGGTGGGCTCGCCTCTGGCTTCTGCTAGCAGTGGGAGAAGCTGTCTGACATGGAGTGAACAAATAAGGGAGTTCACTGAACCTCAGCTCCTAGCTTCCTGTTTGTTAGCCGCTTCCAGCATAAATATTACAGTACCCACCAAGGTGACAGAGAGCCGGAAGAACACGGATGGGCTGGGCTCACAGTGGCTGCTCTCTGTAGAGCGCATATGGCATGGTACGATGCTGGTTTCTCACAACTCAAGATGATGGGCTAAACCCACTTAACAGATATGAAATCTGAGACCCTGGTACATCAAGAAACTTGTCGATGTTTAAAATAATCCTGTTATACCGTAGGACCAGATCACTGCCTTTAAGCCCTGGTGTAGTTCAGTGTCACACCTGGTGACTTTAACCATTCACCTATAGAACTTTATATCCGCAAGGCCTCTGCACATGTGGGAAACACACACGAAACTGTCAAAGAACTGATTTTTTAAAAAAATTTAGTATGACTTATTTTGAAGAGATGATTGTTGCTTTACTGCTTATTTCTGAGACAATACCCATGGATAATGAATAAAACCCACAAAGATCTGGAAAAGTTATTAAAACCTTTAACTTAGAATCTCAAGTTATTGAATTTCACTAAATTCCAGTTTCTCATAGGCATATTCATATTAATGGCTCATGATGCACTTTTATATGTAGAAACTCTGCTCCTTTTATTTCTCCCCATTTCCAATAGAATGAAGAAAAGGAAATAATTTCCAGTATAGTCATGTGTCTGTGGCTTTGTAGCTCTTTCTTTCCTTTGGCTCTTAGAGTTGGGGCGCCGGGCTGACACCACTGTTGATTTACGTCTGTGTGACTTGGAGAGCCTCCTCTTTTGCTGGGCTCCTCTCTCTTCCCCTTTTCCCCCCTTCCTCTCTCCTAACCCCAGTGGTTGGTAGCTCCTGACTTCCATATGCACTCTTCCTTTGGGAGTGGTCACTGGTGGCTGTGTAGTTATTCAGGAGGTCCTTGGGACCCACGTATTGGAGATATGGGAAATCAGAGCAAAATTACACAGTATTTGCGTCTACTATGCATGCGCTTCAGGATGCTGTAGCAGTTGATACAGTACGGTTGAAAGTATGAGATTTCTTTACTACTTTGATTATCATGCTTTTCCTAATTAAAGGTACTATGGGATTTTTAGTTTTGATCTCTTTAATTTTCTTAATTAAAATGCAATAGAACTTTTGTTAATTTTAAGCATTATAATGTTCTTAATGCATGATGAGTGTTTGCTTAGCATGTATGAAGCCCTTGGCTTAATTGCCTTGCTGGAAAAAATAAGGATCTCACAGCTGTGAAGGTTGAGAATCATGGATCCCAACATTTACTGGTTTTTTTTTTTTTCCTAGAAATAACTTTTTGAGATTTTTTTTCAACCGTGGTCTTTAAAACAGTAGCTCATAGTAACTTTAAAATATACATATTTATCCTATGGCACCAGCTGTGCTTCAAACATCCAATAGGCTCATGTCAACATCCTTATTCTGGGAGTCCTGGGTGATCTTGTTGTAGCCAATACTGCCATTGGGATGAGATCGTTATCACATTTGATATTTGAGGATTGAAGGCATTTATGTTTTAGTTCTGTCAGTGAAGAGACCCAAGGAGCATGCCAGACAGACATCAAGAATGGCTGAGAAGCCTGCCGGATTGGTCCCTTCTTAGGGGACAGTTTACCTTTGTACCTTTGATTGCACTGGGTAACATGACACTGCAAACAGCCATGCACAGCCAGCCTTGTTGATCCAGCCACACCCCCAAATAGCCTCACCCATCAGATTACTCTGAAACTCAAAAGCCTGTGTCCAGGACCTTGATAAAACCAGACACCAGGATTTTGCCACTTCCCAGACCCAAGGAGCCACTAAAAACAGGGAGAATGGAGAAGCCAGCTAAAGCCAAGTAAGTACTGCCTTCTCTTAATGGAGGGTTTCTGGGTGTGGTCATGCCTGGGGAGCAGGGAGTAAGAAGCTTCCTCACTAACTAAGAGTTAAAGCTGAGCAGGCAAAGGCCATGGACCAGAGGAACAACAGGGCCCAATTATGCACTTGAAAGATATGCTTCTCCTTCCATGATGAGAAAAGAAATATTTTAATAACCACTCATCACTGGAGGCACAACCACTGCTAACGTTAAAAAACGGTTCTTCCCATCCCTTGAGCTGGACTGAGCAGTAATTTAACACCTTGGATCGGAAAGCAGGGATTTTTCCTGTTCCTGTTGGTTACTCGGGCAGCCACTTCTTTTCTCCCCCGTGGTCATCCTCTGCTGCCAAATTTCTTCTCTGTTAGTGGGGGTCAAGACCTTTCCACCCCCCCCTCAGGTGAGTTGTGCACTGGCCACCATCACAGCCTTGTTGACAGAACTGTGGAGAGGCTAAAGCGTAGGTCGAGGGATGACAGTGGCCTCCCGGGGCAGAGGATATTAGTCTTGTTCACAGAAGGCCTTGGGGCTGTATGAAAGCAGTTGATTTGTGTATTTTCATTCACGAGTGGCAGTGAAGAAATAGATAAGTATATGAAAGCTTAAATCAGAGACGGATCTGAATCCTGGTATGGAGTTGAGGTAATGAATAATTTTAAAAATTTAACCAATTGCTTATTGAATACTTATTGATTATATTGTGAGTATAGTGCTTTATTTACTGATTATATCATGGTCATAGTACTTATTTATTATAGCATGAATAAAGTACTTTACTGATTAATTATATATGAGTATCATGCTTTACCGGACCCCCCCAGATGTCCTTCTCTTTGGTGCCGATCAAAAGCCAAAACTTATGCATTGCAAATAATATGATAGAGGTATAAAAAAATAATGTTGGAGCTTGGACAGGAATGCCTCCATTTAGGGGTATGAAGAAAATGTTCTTAGAGAACACATTTGTAAGCTTGGAGAAGGGCTAGCCAGTAATATTCTTGAGCATGGAGACTGGAGTGAAGGAGAATGTTCCAGAAGGACAGGCCATATAGCAAAAGGTGTGGAGATGATCAGAATGAGGTCAGTAGGTATGTACATATGTCCATCTTTCACTTTTTGTTAATCAATACCTTTGGTAATGGTGTGTCTGTGAAGGCTGGCCTGTATTGATGGCCAAGGGCACATTTTCTTTCCAGGTTACAAACACCACCTATTCCTGAAGATCCAAGCCAAGGTTGCTTTATTCAAGCAAACTCCAAATTTTCTTTTGTGGGAATAAAGTTTCCCTCAGACTTCCCAGTGTGTTTTTCTTGTTGAAACTTTCACTTGTTATAACCTATCTATCTGTGGATAGACTTCCTTCCTTTTTGGATTATAATGCACCAAGAATCTGGGGCATTCTGATTGCTTCCCAGAACACGTGGTCAGAGAATTCTGGGCTTCCAGGGGGTGAGGACTGGTCTCGCAGCCTTCTGTATATTTCTTAAGGATTGATTTATTTTGTTTCATTTCCGAAAATGTGCCTCTACCACATCTCAAGATAATATTAGGAGAGGGCAGTGACATTTGAATGCATTTATTCATGCACAGTGGGCTCGGAAGGATGTGGGTGTTTTTAGTGGCACTGTAAAAGCTTTGCTCGGAGTGAAGAGAGCAGCTTCTCCTTGAGGAGCAATCCTTCCCATGTGTGTGTGGGTTTTGGCATGGTGCACGCACATGTGTGGCCCTTGGCTGCTGTAATAATGAACTATTTCTGCACCATAAATGCCCTCTGACACCTAGGACCCACTTGTATGCAACAGTCATGAGTCGAAGCCTGGGCTAGCAGGAAGCCTTTAAGATCCTGTCCAGTTGCTGGGGCTTACGGTAGTGTTTCAGTAGGTCAATACCTGTGCCATGGGTGTTTTGACTATGGCTCCCGTTTAACAAATGGTATCTATAACATTGAGGGGTATGTCTTTCTGAAAAATAATGGGGTTGGGGTAAGGATAATTAATGAGTGCCATCTGGTGGTTTTATGATTTGCTGGTTAAATCCCCTCAGGCATATTGTTTCACCTCTGCCTCTCAGTTTTCTTGTCAGTAAAAGGTGTGCTAGCTCATTCTTTTCTCTGTTCTCTCGCTCACTCACTCATTCATCTGTCTGTCTGTCTGTCTGTCCATCCGTCCATCTGTCCGTCCGTCCATCCATCCATCCACCCATCCAGCAAACAGTGGTACCAACCTGGAAATGTTGACTGGTGGTAACCAAAGAAACACTGGAAGATTCAGTTTGGGCAGCTAGGTTGTTTGAAGGTCTGATGAGACACAGAGTAAAAGCCTTTTGGAACTGCAAGTACTGAGTTGACTCTGGAGTGGTCTTCAGCGTTCACTTAGAAAACAGGCAAGGGCAGCTTTTCTGTGCTGTGACATTTAGCATGGCCCTCCGGATCTTCATTTATTCATGAGCCGTATGCAAATGATGCGCAGCACCAAAAGGACTCTGGGAAGTTTCCACTTAACTAGTATTTGATGAGAAATTCTTTGCTTCAGGTATTGCCCCTTTTGCCAAAACATGAACTTCCATGCTATTTTCAGAATGCGAACGTAGTGCACAATCTTTATAAATATGGAAAAGGAGACAGAGAAAGACAGATGTAAACAAGGACAAAATGAACCCAGCTCTCCATCCCAGAGAGCAATACTTTTGAGGGAACATCCCCCACCCTTACGTGCATGTGCTCATTGTTTGCACAGAGGCTGCACAGTCTTCTTCACACTGTCCTGCAACCCACTTTTCTGCAGCGCACACAGAGTGTTTTCTTACGGGGTGGATGACCGGGAAGTGTTCAACATTAAAAGAGTCTGTGGTCTCTCTGGCCTCTTTCATCTCAGCATTCTAGGACACTGTGACTGTTAAAGCTTCTCAGATTCTCTTCTTGAACCAGTAAATCTCGAGAGACGGGCACCTTTTCAGTTCAACAAGTGCACGCTTGTCCGGCTGTCACCAGCGACTGCTTAGCTTTTCATTATAAACATAACATGTCTTTATTTAGATCCTCAGGCTGGATGTTTGAGTTATTATGTAACGATTATATAATAAATATCCTCGTGTACTCAATTTGCTTATGTGCAGAGGTGTGTGATGTGGGCTGTGCTTAGGAGAGGGTTAAGAGTGGGCATCTTCAGGCCAGTGGTTCTCAACCTTCCTAATGCTTTGACCCTTTAACACAGTTCCTCATGCTGCGGTGACCCCCAACTATAAAATTATTTCCATTGCTACATCATAACTGTAATGTTACTGCTGTTATGAATTGGTGCACATATTTGTGTGTTCTGATGGTCTTACGCGACCCCCATGAAAGTGTCATTTGACCCACAAAGGGGTTGCAACCCACAGATTGAGAACCGCTGCTTTAGATGAGCAGGGACACAAAACACTGGACGCAGTTTCAGAGCACACGAACAATCTTGCCTTGAGTCCTTAAGAACAGCTTTAAGCTCGTCAGAGAGGCTTCTGTGTGAAGACCTCGTGGAAGACAGAGAGGAGGGTCAGGTTCTGATTAGTTCACACAGGTTTTGCCATCTCTCCTTGGATGCTGGAAGTGGAATATTGCTAACACACCAGCCCTGGTATTGAGGAGTCCCTAATCCAGGGGGTCCACATGGGATCAACTGGAGTTGTAACCAACAGTGTTAGTAGAGTGGGGGGTGTCTACCCGCAGAGCTAAGGTGTAGACATTTGCCTCTCAGCGGACTTGCAGTAGCATTGGGAGGAGCCACTTCCGCTGGTGGGTGAGGTCAGGGCTTGTTCTGTGTGTAAACCCTGGAGTTGGGGATGCTCTGAATACAGCCTTTCTTGTGGCCAGCCTGAAATAAGACAATTCCTTCCCCCATCTGTCACATGTTCCACGGCGCCCTTGCACCTGGCGATTGCCACCTGGGTACAATGGCTGGTGGCTCCTGTGACATCACCTCTAAGTATAGGAAGCCTTGAGATTCTGGTGCTCGGGTGGACTGCCATCTGAGGGCAGGGACGTTTGTTTTGTGTGACAGAAGGTAGCATCTGTGCCTAGAGAGATAAGCAGGTTTCTGTCTGAGTCACAGGAGGTCACCAGGGACATGGAGGAAGCAGGGAACAGGGGATACTGCAGCTGCAGAAAACACTGTTGGAGCATCGACCTTCTGCCTAAGCTCGCTCTGGGGCTTAGTTAGAGACAGGAGTCTGCACAGGAGGAACGGGGCAGCTTGGGGAGCTCACCTCTGAGATCGCTAGATGGGTAGGATAATTGGTATTATAATTAAGGAGGGAAAATTTGTGCAGCAAGAGGTCACAGCTGTCAACAGACAACTCAGAAATGAATCAGAAACTCAGGGGGGGGGGTATGCTGAGAAGATGGCTAAGGGGTTAAAGCACTTTCTGTAGAAGCATTAGGACCAGAGTTCAGATCTTAAAGACCCACACAAATGCCTGGCACATGTGGTATCCCGCCTGTAATTTCAGCCTCAGAATGCATACCAAGCTGGCTAACAAGACTAAGCACACTGATGAGCAATGGATCTGACTGAAAGACCCCACCCGGTAAATAAGGCAGAAGCTGGAAGAGCTATAGAGGGAGATTCCCAACAACAGTGCCAGACTTTCAGGTGGACCTCCACACCACGTGCCCATACACATAGAAGTGCGAATACACCCATGTGCCCATACACATAGAAGTGCGAATACACACCTGTGCACCCTACAAACCCCTGGAAAATGGAGATCTAACAGGCGTGGAAGACTGTGGGAGCAGAATAGGCACGGAGCAAGGCAAGTCCTACAGAAGATAAGCTGTGTCTCACAGTCCCCACACACAATTTCTAAATCTTAAATCTCTAAACAAAAAGTTTTCTTTAAGCATGGTGCAAAATCCTGTTTCAAGAACTAGTACATGGCTGGCTATTTATTATTTTGTTCCAAATAATGTGATTTGTATATTTTATTATAGAAAACATTAACACATTTGGTTATAAAATGCTATCTTGAACTCTACTAGGGGGTAATTAAAATAAGAGCATTTTTGAACTTTCTAATTCACTGGCTCCAAAGACTAGGTAAGACATAGGTTTGGGACCTGGAGTGATGGCTTAGTGGTTGAGAGTACTTTTCTACTCTCCTAGAGGACCAGAGTTCAAATCCAGGTCCCACACTGGCCAGTTTATAACACCTGTAACTCCAGGAGTTCCAATACTCTCTTCTGGCTTCCACAGGTGCGCGCACTCGCACGCACACACACACACATGCACACACACACCCACACACATGCACACACACCCACACACATGCACACACACACGCACGCACGCACAGACACACATGCACACAGACACACACGCACACAGACACACTCAGATACACACAGACACACATGCACACACAGACACACACTCTCACACACACACACACTTACACAAGCACACAGACACACACAGACACACACACACACACACACACTCTCTTTCATACACACACACACATACAGACACACACACACCCACACCCTCAACCCCCCCACATACGTGGGCGTGTGCTCACACGCATGCGCGTGCGCGCACGCACACACAATACCTCACACACATGTACACAGACACACAGGCCCCCACACACAGAGACACACAGGCACACATGCGCACGCGCGCGCACACACACACATACACACACACACCACACTCACATGATAAGTGAAAATAACTGATTAAATTGAAAGGACATGTGGGCCCGTGCCATATTCCATTATTATATGGCAGCCACTAGTGTCACTACTTTAATGTATGAGTTTGGTATCTGCGATGCCATCTAACACAGATGCCCGCATTAGTCCTATTGATTGAAAATAAAACAAGAACCTGGAGGAGTTTTGTAATTTTCCTAGGGTTGTGGAGGTGACAGGCAGTGAAAAAGACAGAGTTTGAGGCACAGCAAGGAATCAAACTACGCAAGAGGAACCAGTGGTCAAAACTTCACTATCTGGCCGGTGAGCAGTCACACGGAATCCAGTTGTTGGGTGTGCTGTGCCCAGACTCTGTACCCCCAAAACAAAACTACTAAGAGACCAGATCTGATGCAAAAGCAAGGAGTCTTTTATTTTAAAAATAAATAAACTGGGGACCTCCATCCACCCGACACAGCGGGTGGAGTAGGAGGAATCCCTAGCCTCAGTGGGGGTAGAGGAAGGGGAGTATCTGGGGGCCTGCTAATTGCTTCGCAATAGTCTCAGGATTGGTGCACCTCCAGGCTGGGGAAACCATCTAGCTCTGATTGGTCAGCTGCAGCTGCAGAAAGGTTGCTATGCCTAGAGGCCATCAGAGGGCCATTGCTACCTACAGCATTCCACTATTATCAGTAAGGCACGTCAGAGCCACCAGCTAACTTCTGATTGGTTCCTTACCACCTGGAGGGTACGTGGTGGTTTATTCCCAGTAATTAGGGCAGGGTTGGGGGCTCAGCACATCCTGCTGAGTCAGGGGCCTACATCTTGCTGGGTCTTTTCTGCAGCCTGTCATGGCTGCCAAAGCAGGGGCCTGGGTCAGGCCTTCAAGGTGAGGTGTGAGGCTTCCTGGAAGGGACTTTATTTTCTCTTCTCTTGGATGCCAACGAGAACATTCACCACCAGCAGAACCCTCACAGACCTGTTGGGGAAACCACGTGACTACTGAGGGGAAGATTCGTTGACAATAATTATGTTCGCTCATCTAAATGTCCAAGGGACAACTCAGATTTTCTGTACTAAACTGGGGTCTTGGCTTTCTGCACTTTGTAATAAATACACTAGCCTTTGAAAATGCTCACAGCTTTTGTGACAGCGCCATTTGTCATAGTAGCAATCTTCCTTTAATGGCTGTTTTCCCCTCGGAAGTTGTGCTCTGCTTAACAGCTGGGTGGGATGTTTGCTATCATCTTACTTTATTGATGCCCACATCATCAGAGTGAAGAATCCTAAACCCTGACAAAATGGAAATAGATCACATTTATTGCTGTTTCTCAATGTTCTCCACTCATCTTGGTTAGAGTACTGGGTTGGGTTTCTTTGACAGGATGGGTGGTTTACAAAGCTGTGCAGCCACCTGCATCTGTGCATCACAGGGCTGTCGGCTACATGGCTTTCCTCACGGCTTCCCCACCCCAATTTGGAGATGGAAATCTTGTGTACATCATGAATAGTGATAAGAATTATTTATATAATCGTTACAAAGGGTTATTAGGTAGGAATATTAATTTTCTCCCCATACTTGAATATAAATCAAGGATCACATTGATGTGTAAATCATCTTTTGAGGATCTGGAAAAGAAAAGTTTTTCCCATTTTTTTTTTTTCTATAAAATCTGAATGCTTACTTTGGCATAGGGAAGTAACAGATGAAGATTCCAGTATGCTTGTTTGGGGACCAAAAAGGACACATGGGTGTGGGGTCCAAAAGAAACAAAGGGCTAACTGTAGTGCCTATTAGCATACCAAAGTACATGCTGGCCTCCAGGCTGACTTAGCATCTAAATACCTGTTACAGAGTTCATGAAGGCATCCAGGCTGTTCTCATATATATATATATATATGCTCTTATTTTACATACCAATCCCAGTTCCATCTCCTCCTTCCCTCCCTCCTAGGCCCCCGACCCCCTCCCATCCCATCCCTCCCCACTCCACAAGGAGGAAGAAGCCCTCCAGGAGGGATCATCAAAATCTGTCAAGTCATCTGGGGTAGGGACTAGGCCCTCCCTTCTGCCTCTAGGCTAACAGAGTATCCCTCCATGGGGAATGTGCTCCCAGAGTCCTTTCATGCACCAGGGATACATCCTGGTTCCACTGTCTGAGGTCCCTTAGACTGCCCAGGCCTTCTAACTGAGACCCACGTTCAGGGAGTCTGAGTCAGTCCAATGCTGGATTCCCAGCTGTCAGTCTGGGGGGTCTGTGAGCTCCTCCTTGTTCAGGTCAGCTGTCCTGATGC
The DNA here is from genome assembly GCF_943737965.1 of Phodopus roborovskii. NCBI lineage: Eukaryota > Metazoa > Chordata > Mammalia > Rodentia > Cricetidae > Phodopus > Phodopus roborovskii. The sequence continues at coordinate 12,492,216 of NW_026126567.1, read as the reverse complement.
TCTAATGCTTTGGCTGGCTTTTGGGAACCTACTCCTTATACTGGGTTGCCTTTCCCAGCCTTAATATAAGAAGAGGAGCTAAGTCCAAGCTCAACTTGATGTGCCATGCTTTGTTGGCACATGGGAGACCTGCTTCTTTCTGAACAGAGGTGGAGGAGAGTGCAATGGTGATGGGGGGGGTGGGGGCAGAGGGAAGGGGGAGGGGATGAAAGGAGGGTGGGGGAGGGGATGAAAGGAGGGTGGGGGAGGGGATGAAAGGAGGGTGGGGGAGGGGATGAAAGGAGGGTGGGGGAGGGGATGAAAGGATGTAAAACAAATTTAAAAAATCTATTTAATAGAAAGAAAGGAAGGAAAGAAGAGAGAGAGGCAGAAATAAATAAACAAATCTAGTTGCCATAACTGGGGTGGGAGGGTACTGATAAGGGGACAGGGTTGTTTTATATGCTGTGGAAAGATATCAGTAAGACAGGACTGTCTGCCAGACCATTCCTGGAGGACTCACTGTTTTACTTAGAGTGACTCATTGTTGATAACATCTCCTGGAGAGAGTGATGGGCACCCGGCAGATGTTTCCAAGGGAAGTGGACACCGGTGCAATAAATGGCTATGAGTTAGGAATTCACCTGTAGCCTCAGGGGCAGGATCTCCCAGCAATCAAAAGGTGAGCAATAAACAGGTCACGGGCATTCTCTCTGGAATTCTCCAGGCTCTTTCTTGGATGAAGCAAAGAAAACAGTCTCGCCAGACACATGATTTGACTCTGTTAGTTACTCGTGGGTCTCCTATTTGTCGTGTGTTTATTGTGTACCATGAGAGCAGTGGGGAGAGGGGGGGAGAGCGGGAGGAGGGGGCGGGGGAGGAGGTCCTGCTGCTCTTGCTGAGGACTAGGGAAGGAAAGAGATAGATAGATAGATAGATAGATAGATAGATAGATAGATAGATAGATAGATACACAGGCAAGAGAGAGGGAGGGAAGAGGGAGAGAGAGACAGAGAGACAGAGACAGAGAGAGAGAGACAGAGAGAGAGAGACAGAGAGAGAGAGACAGAGAGAGAGAGACAGAGAGAGAGAGAGAGAGTACCCAAGCAGAATTATGTGCTCTGAGACGCTAACACATGTGCAGTCTTGATAACAGGTTTTCACCGTTTCTAGTCAGTGAACATTGGAGAGGTTTTATGGCTTAACTACAGCAACATTGTCAGTAAAACCAATTCTTCTTCCAGAATCCTATCTGCTTTCCAGGGCACTAGTCCTTACCCAACAGAGCTTATGCCAATGCCAACAAAAAGTCATTAAAATATTACCTCAGGGCTAGCAGGGTGGCTCAATGGTTAAGGGCACTTGCTGCTCTTGCTGAGGACTGGAGTTGGGTTCCCAGGATACCCGTGGCAGTTCATGACCACCTGTAACACCAGTTCCAGGGGGCCCAATGCCCTCTTCTGGCCTCTGATGACTCCTGCACACATATGATATACATGCATATGTTCATGCCCACAAAATAAAATTAATTAATAAAAGATTGCAGCACCTTTCCTTTTATAGGAAGAATTCTGAATCAAGGATGGATTAGCTCAGTCATTTGTAGAAGCAAGTGTCCTTTAGGCCCTCATGGCTTTTCTACCATTCCACAATTCTACTGTTTAAGTTGGCTTTAGCTTATATACAGGGTATACTAGTCTTGAGCATGAAGGGCAGATGTCATGGAGTATTGTCAAGTGTGAGAACTGGGGGAGAGAGAGAAAATGTGGAAGGCACGCTGACACAGACTCTGTTTCCCAGGGTAACGGAATTCAAACCATTCTGGCTTCCACCCTTACTGATGCAATGATCCAGAGGGCAGAGGGCAGGATGTGTGTGCATACAAGCAAACACTCTGCATCTCAGGCCCAGGCTTCATAGGCAGCATTTTCATGTTTTTATAACCACACCTCCTCCTTTTGTATAAAGATGCTTTATAATTTTATATTGTTAACAACCAAGAATCCAAGAATATCCCCCCCCCCCCCCGGCCAGATACACCACTCCAGAGACTTGGAAGTCAATGTCTAAATTCAATCTTTGCAAAATCAATGGGTTCCAGATCCCACTTATTAACTAATACTTCTAGAAATGGATGTTGAGTTAGTCATCATCTGTGAACGGTTTCTGGGGTGAAAACCCTGTTGATGAAGAAAAATGCATGGACATAGTCTAGATTGGGCTCATAAACACGTGCACAGCACAGGCACATCCCTGACAGGTATCCATGGTGATGGGAGGCAGAATACACATAGCAGTTATTGCAAGAAGACAAATGATTTGCTTCCGTCATCCCTGCTCTGCTCCATGAAAAAGATAACAGGAGTAACAAACCAATTATGAAATTATCTGTCCACACTAATTTTAATTTCCTCTGCCTTCAAGTCGGTAGAGATGAGAAGTTTTAGGAAAGGAAACCCACAAAAGGAAAACAGAGAAGATGATGCAGTTTGAGAAAAAAAAAAAACTCTCAAAGTAGAACACATAAACACATGCACACAAATGGAACATTTGGAAAATGTTCTTTCCAAAATGAAACTTCTAGGACTGCTGACATCTCAGTGATTTACATTTACTTGTCAAACAGCTGTGCAGATGTGTGTATGGATGGAAGTGACTACGGTAGTCTAGTAGGATGGGAGACAAATAATACGGTGGAAATGGCCTTTGACCATGTGCCCAGGGAGTTGATACTACACAGGGATGGATGCTGACAGGTTGTCTCCACATGGGCTGCCCACAAAGTTTACCATTACTCTAGACTCTCCCCCAAAGACAGCCTATATTGCTGGAGGCAGGAAAACATAAGAATTCCTTTCCCTTGAACCTCACCCACAACACGACTCCATTCACCAAGCCATGCGCACTAAAATGATAGGTAGGGCTCGTGGGTTTCGCTCCAAGTTTGATCCGAGGTTGACCTGTATACAAGGTGTCTACTAAGTAAAATAGCTGCGTTGAATTGCTAAGCTTTCTCCAGCATGTTCTTTATTATTAAAAGGCTGAGCATCTGTTGTATAGTGTTTATTAGAGGTTATGATGCTGAAGGCAAGGCGAATGAGATACATTGTGTTTCTATCCTCTAGAAGCTGTCAGTATGCTTGGGAAGACACCAAGGATGATGGTGATGGGTTTGACTCCTCCTCAGTTGATCAGTGCACCAGCACAAGCAATCTCTGCTATTCACTGTAGGCCAATAATTGAATGAGAGCTACAACACAATATTATCTTATAGAAAGAGGCTCCCCTGCCTGCCCATTTCAGTGACAATTCCCTGAGATGTATAGCTTAACTGTGTTTTGGGTTTAGATTGCACAGAAAAACAATCCACAAGTCACCGTCCCTGGTGGAATTTGTTCAATGGATATAATGAATATGAGAAATAAAATGTAGAGGTTAAGAGCCAAGGATTTGGAGTCATGTCTTGGCCCCATCCATCATCTAAGACTGATTGAGTCTGGGCAATTGAGCCATCTACATACCTATTTCCTCTTCTGGAAAATAGAGATGGTTGGAGACAAATGAAGTAAGTACATAAAAGTGTTTGCTGTAGTTCTGGGGCTTAAAAGCTCAAATTAATGTCTGCTATCATTTTCATCACTAATGTAGAATCTTCCCTAGTAGCCTTTTGGAGGCCAGAAACCTCATCACAGCGTGCATCTCAGGGATGTGAACATCTCTCAGGGGCTACTATGCTGTTTGGGGTTCACACCAGGGACTTTGATTATCCTGCGGTTTCCCAGGGCATCAGCTTCCCAGGGCACTGCATTGCTTGGTTCTTACGAAGACCCAGCTACTCTGTCTCAGCTTCTCCTACTGCTGCATCGACCACCGTGCTTTCCTCTACTCCTGCTCTATCTGCTGTTTTCCACTGAGTCAACATGCAGTACAGGAAGTAGTCCTCGTTCCGCTCTCTTGCCGTGGTCTCAGCAGACTGCCTTTCCCAGGGTGGGTTTTATGACTCTGCCTCATCACCAGCTTCTAAGGTCAGGGTCTCTCTGACTTGATGGGACTCCTCTCACACACCTGGCTAGATGCTGTCATGATTTTTCCCAGAACGTTAGCTCGCCTGTGGTCTGCTCAGCCATGGCCCAGGGATGAGGTAATACATTTTTGCAATGCCCTGACCCTGAAAAGAGGGCTCGAGGGGTCACAGGCAACCTCGACATAGCCTTTCAGTCCTGTAGATACAGGACAGACGGATCTGGAAGCGCTCTTGGACAGCTAGATCCTGTTGGATAGAATCCATTTCTATGTGTCGCACGTCTTCGTTAACTGCTTTTCATGTTCCCATCTGGAATACCAGCAACTTTAATTCTTTCTGCTTCTTTGTTTAGTAATAAGCTCAATTTTTCTATTATGATGTTTTTCATAATTTTCAAAGTAGTGAGCTTCATTAAAAAGTTATAAGATATAAGAAAGATATGCCCAACGGCAAATTCCATGGTACCTCCATCACCTGAGGCCTGTATTCCTTTGCCTTAGAAGGGAGGATAACAGTTTTGGTTACTTTGAAGATCATGGAGGCTGAATAGCATCCATGTAAGATGTCTGGTGTAGTGATGGTATTCTAAGTGGTAGACCGCGATTAATATCCCCACTCCGCCAGAGGGAGGGTGCCCTCGTCCCAGTCCCGCAACCCTTGTGAGGAAAGAGGCAAAACATGCAAAACCTGGGGGGAGGTACATTTTTGGTCTCTGGTTCCCAGAGGTGACCAGGTGGTCACTCTGTCAGGTGACTCTTAGGCAGCTGTGTTTGTCCATGGACACTGCTACATGGAAATGCATCCTCTCAACAGTCTTCATACAGGCTGGGCTTTTCACCCTTAGGCTGTTTACCGAGAGGCTCCAGAATGCCTTGCCTTGTGTCACTTAGTCTCCTGACATTCGGCTGTTGAGTCTTGACCAGGAAGGAATTGAAGTCCAGTCCATGACTCTTGGCGTTGAACGCAACTGTTTCTAAGATGAATTCTCTGAGCGGTGATGCCTATCGTAATAAGCCCAGAATTACAATTTGCAGACAATCTAAATATATTGCTTGTATCTGTGTCATTTTCAGGAAGCAGATAAGTTGAATAAGCTTTACATGATCCGAAGTCATTTCCTAAATGAGGACAGCAGCTTTCATGTAAAGAATAATTAATTTGCTCTCCTTTGGGAGAAGAGTGTATTACCAGATGGAAGCTTGGAGTTCGGCAACTGTACTGCCTTTTAACAGAGAGAAAAGAACACACTGAGCCGTCTCTTCTGAGGCCCCTTCGCCAAGCCAAGTACAGGATAAGTGTGTGCCTGTACTGTCCAGGGGTCTGCAACCGTGGTCCATGCAGAACTGACACTTGGATGTTTTGACACTCCTACTGAATGAACAACCTGAATAATACTGTTCGGTTGTTGAATTAGCTAAAGGATCACTGCATTTGGGAGTATCTTGGGGGACTCATTACACATTAGCTGATTTAAATGGAATCCATGGAGCTGATGATATTGGCTTTACCTCTATTCTCTCCACATGCATTGAAAAATGGAAGCTTTTTTTTTGGTGAAAGATGTATTTGTAACTAGCAAGGTGTGTTGAGATCGATTTGAGAGATGCTTGGAAAGAATAGACGACAAGGAGAACATTCAAACCAAGCCTCAGCTCTGACATCTGTGACCCAAAGGAGGTAGGAAGAGGAGTTGGGGAGGAAACATTTCCTAAGGCAGTTCTTCTAGGTTGATGGAGAAAGTGTGCCTTATGGCCTATGTTCCCGGCTAGTGGAGTCTATGTTTTGCAGGAGGGAGCCTGAGGTTCACGTTTCCCTGCTGCACAAATTAACTGAATGCAGCCCATTAGGGGGCCAGAGGCACAGCAGCCAGGCTGTCAGTCAATGGCCTCCCTGCAGGGGGAGCTCTGGCCCACTTTCATCACTGCATCTTTCCAGTTGTGCCCTTTGTTAATTTAGTCAAGGCTTTGGCAACTAACAGTCACCCGTCCTATGGGAGAGCCCCAGCCCCAGCCCCAGCCCCAGCCCTCAGTAGGGAGCTCTTACTATGGAATGACATATGTATCAGCTGCTTAAATTAATCCAGTGCTCTGTCTTCATCCTCATTGTTCTAATTTCCTACAGGCATAGCATAGCACTGGGCATCTTGGTGTTGGACCAGACATCTTAGTACAGGACCAGGTGTCTTAGCACAGGAACAGACATCTTAGTATATCTCTTTTGCATTTTGAAAATGAACCTGACGCTAATTGTATCAGCAGGTCACACATCAATGACGGCACAGCATTGCCCCACTGAAGTCCACTCCCCTGAGCACCATACACGACACACTGCTGGAGTGTTGCTGGCCCACTCCTTCTCTCTGGGGAGATCCAGCCAGGGATCAACACTGGGGAGCAGGGCAGTCTACGAGAGCAAGGTGATTTGTAGCTGCGCAGCCTCTTAAGAGTGGAGGGTAGCCCTTTGTCTGGCTCCTGATGGTGGTGGTTTATTTTCTGTTTTGCTTGGTGCATTTCTTTGTACCAGCTCGGCATTTTCCACAATGAATGTCTGTGGAGTGAACTCAGGAACAAACCACATGTGCCCACTGTATGATGGATCCTGGGGAGCAGCATTTCACCGCATGGTGGAAGCCTATGTTAGTAACAAACAACACACACGATGTAAGCACAAAGCCAGGTACAACAATTTATCACCAGCACTGCGAAGGGTGAGGCAGGGAAATCATGAGTTCCGGGCCATCTCAGGCTACACAGTGAGATGCTGTGCCAACGAATATATAAAATTAATGAATATACAATTTCTATGAAAGAAGAGACATCACTGGACGTTTGAGTGATTATAGGTATGTCTAACTTGTGGTCCACGTGTTTGCCCCAGCAGGAGGACTCTGCACACGACCCAGTACAAAATCACAGACTACTTAGATTGGCATGAGGGTTCTCATGTGACTTTCGGTAACTTAATTGTGCAGTTCTCAAGTGTGGAAGTTGTAGACGATAACATGGTATTGTAATGACAAAAAGTTAGACATCATAGAACCCTTAGAGCCAGGGGATATGCTGGGCCTGGGTATGCTGAGTCCAGAGATTGCCGTGGAAGGCCCTTCTGAGAGCATGATGCTAAGTGGACCAAGACGTGTGGTGATGTCACCAGGCACGCAGAGGAGCTGTACAGAGACCTCAATGAGTACGTCCTGGTCATCCTTGGAGGAAGGTGTGTGGCCACAGCGAGAGCAAGGAGGTTGAGCAGTTTAAGCATTTTTCTACGCGAAGCCACCGGCTTCATCTGTAGATGGTTTCTGTTGATATGCCATGGATGGTGTCTGGATCAGACACAGAGGCCTCATTCTGCTGAAAGAAAAATGAACTTCAAGAGGGATTGAGGTCTTAGGTGGTGATGGTTTGGGGCCTCTGGGGCCAAGGAGCTCTTTTGATTTTGAAATTCGTCTCTCTGAGGAACAGGCATCAGATCACACATCCCTGTGAAATGTCACAAAGTTGAGGCAGCAGTCTGAGGGCCTGAGAGCTCAGGCTCCTGGATCAGGGAATCCCCAATCAAAACCCAGCACCTAGCAGCCTCTCCGTGGCTCAGTTCTGCGATCTGTACATTGGGCAGAATGGCAGCATTAACTTTGAGGGCTGCTGCTGTGGGTAGGATGATTTCAATGGCAGCTATCTGGCCACAAGAAGAGTGCTCAGTGAAGGACAATAAATAATAATAAATTTATATGTAATAATGTATAATAACAATAACTTTATTATTAACAATTAATATTATTTACTATTATAATGTATTTACTACTACTATTATTATTATTAACAATGAAGAGTTGCAACTGACAACAAGCATGGTTAAAGGTCTCAGCATGATGGCCGGATGAAGGCAGGACTCAAGGCTCTGTCACTGTCTGGAGCTAGGCTTTCTTGAGTTTGCTGTTTGGTGTTGGAGGTAGGATGTAGGGGCTCACACATGCTAGCTAAATCCCCAGCTCTCTCCCAAGTCCTAACCTACCCGTGGTTTCCTGATTCCGGATAAAACACGCAGGCAGTCTCTCCTCCCTGGACCTGTCCTGCATTTCTGTATTTGCTGATCAGAGCCCTCTGGCTTGGCAACCAACCTGAGCACAGCAGTTTGAAACAGAGATAGGGCACTGCCAGGCAAGTACACACGGAAGGGCACTTCCGGGGGCAGGACCTGCCCAGTGGGAGGGGCAGCTGGTACCACAAAGGGCAGCTGCTGAGCCTCCCATTCCCAAGGGGAGCATTCTTCCTTCCAGGACAAGCAAGCACTGGGTATTGTCCTTCGTGGGGCACACTGGTTCAGGGAGTGTGGGCTTCTTTGCCTGCTCAAGGGCCTGGAAGTCAAGGTGAGAGCCAGTGTTATTGTATCTCTTCACAGAGCTCTGCTCACTTCAGGGCGGGCTGCGGCGGGTATGGGTACTTGGAGATGCTGTTCCTATGCTTGCTCTTGGAGGCCTGGACCCGGCTGGGTGAGGCTGCGAAGGAAGCAGAGGCAGTGTTAGGGTTGTTGTGTGGGCAGAGGTTCCTCAACTCTATGAGCTGAAGTGCTCTGAACTCGGTGAGGACTGCATGGCATCTCTTGGCGACTGCTTGAAAAATTGGTGGCTCTGATTGACATTAGGGAATGGGTGGCCGTGGGCATTAGACAGGATAGATGGGGTGGGGAGTTTTCCGCTGTTGGTATGGTGGGGTGTTGGGCAGAGCCTGGTTTTATATTTTCATTTAAATATTTGCCTCTCTCTCTCTCTCTCTCTCTCTCTCTCTCTCTCTCTGTGTGTGTGTGTGTGTGTGTGTGTGTGTGTGTGTGTGAATCAGGCTTTCATGTAAGCTGGCCTTAAACTTCCAATCCTCTTGCTTCAGCCTCAAATTCTGGGATTGTAGGCCTGTGCCATTACACCTGATCTTTTGACCCCTAGCCAGATTTTACACATCAATTTCCTCATGTGAAAGAGAGATCAAACACCTTGCTTAATGCTACTAAGACTGAGTGATGCCCTCAGTTTAGCAGAGTCTAGGACGGCAGTCTCCAGACACTTTGAGGGTCAGAATAGAACGAAGAGCTCATTCATATGCACTGAGGTGCCTGTATCATGGAGAATTGCAGACTGGCTCAGTCTCAGCACAGGACAGAAGGGGGAGCATCCAGCTGGCAGTGAGGGGTGCAGGCGATGATTTTGATCTTTATGCCCAAGTAATACTCTATCCTGTGAATATATCACATTTCCTTTCTCCACTCATCAGTGCCTGGGCACTTACGCTGATTCCAGGGCTTGCTTATTGCGGAGAGTATTACAATAAACATGAATGTGTGCCTCTGTGCCATGCTTACATACTTCAGGATCATATGGTAGTGGTTTTGTTTTGTTTCTCTTTTAATAGGGGCTGCACCAACAGTACCCAAGAGTTCTTTTTTTCTCGTATCCTTGTTAGTATTGAGGGAGGTTATTTTTCCTATTGTTGTGTGTTTGTTCTGAGAAAATGTTTCACTAGATGGTCCTGGTTGACCTTGAATTCATCACCTTTCATGTTAGGATCCATGGCTGTGTACCAGTATGCCCAGCCTGTTCTAAAGAAAATTGTAGTGGTCCTTCTGAACAGGGTGGCATGGAATCCCTCCACTCCACACTCAGGCATGTGAAGGGAATTTTTCCTAGATGACCTTTACTTTTACAAAGCAGAAGCCCAGCATCACAGAGAGGAATTTTTTTAAATGCCGGTTCAGGCTTGGTCCAGGGAATGGCATTGTCTGGGATATAGGGAAGGCAGAACAGATCGACTGAAAGGCTGGTGTGCATCCTCTGTCTGAACCTGGTATTGGCGTTTGAGACCTTTCAGAACAGGGCGGACTGGTATCACTTAGAATGGTGCTAACCCTGAGAGCCACTGAGCCCCTTTTGGGCCTACTGGCTGCTGTGCCTCCCTTGGCTCCCCGCCACCAACCGTTGCAGAAGGAACCTGGTGCTGTCTTCTCCTAGAGCTTCAGGTGGCTCTGAAGTGGCAGAGGTTGACAGGCATCCAAGTACAGCCGTATCTGCTCCTTTCTCTACCATACTACTTACTTGTTGTTTTGACAAAATCTCTGGCAAGTCCAACTTAAGGAAAGATGGGTTTACTCTGTCTCAGAGTTCAGGGCCACAGTCAGTCACAAAGGGGATGGATGGAGGCAGAAGTTTGGAGCAGCTGGTCACATGGTACCCACAGTCAGAAAGCAGAGAGACGTGATTGGCGTCACTCAGCTTGCTTTCTCTGGGTCTGGAATGGAGCTGCCTACAGTTTTAGTGAACCTTCTCTCTTCAGTTAACCTAGTCTAGGATCGCTTTCACAGATGTGCCCAGAGACTTGTCTCATGGATAATGTTAAATCCTGTCAACTCGACAACTGGTACTCATTCCATACACGTCGAGGAAAACAGTGACCCATATTACCAGATAGTTTGGAAGACGGTGAACCCTTCATCCCCAGAGATATGGAAGAACTGTGCTCGATTGTAGCTAATGGGCATGCCTAAAGGAGTCTTTAAGAGTGTTACAGCTCTGAGATGCCGTGGGTTAGCAGGGACTGGCTGTGAAATCCTAGGCTCTTTGTGTGGTATCTTATCTGAGATTATATGGAAAGAAACATGTGGAACACAGCTGGCGGAGTGGTTCCTCAGATCTGACGCTGACTTCAGTAGGAGGTTGGAGGGGAGGTTTTCATTCTGGGAAAGCCCCCTAAGGAAGGCCTTATTCTGGAGAAATGGGGGCTTGCGGGAAGGCTTTCATTTGACTCCTGCTTATGGACCTGGTAGTGTTGGGGCTGGTACAAGATGCTTTTCTGAGAGATCCAGATCTTCCTGAGGAGAAGCCAAAGAAAACAGCTTGACTCATAGCTAGTTAAGAAGAAAGGGCCTCTCTGCCCACTCCTGGCTCTACAGATGTCAGTGGAGGAATCAAATGTTTATGCTGTTCCTTTTGTCTGCCCTTGGGATCTGAATCCTGTCTTCACTTTGGTCAAGCGGCTTAGACTCTTTAAGTTAAAATCCACGTTTTGCATGTTTTGAGAGTGCTATTGGTTACTTCCGAAGTTGTGGTCATTATATGAACAGTGTCATTCAAGGGAATCTGACATGTGGCATGGTAGGAATCTGGTGAGCATCCACCATTCCCAGTCATTTCTTTGCTTACCTTATTCCTCCTCTAGGATGCAGTTAGAGTGGCATTTCCTTCTAATGCCTCTCTTGACCCTTCCAGGACCATGTAAGTCATTCTTCATTGTCTGAAGCACTTAGTCTATGTTTCAGAGAGTACTTCTAGCATTGAGCTTTCAGTCATATGGCTCCTAAGACTCCACCCACACTACAGATGCCCCAGCTAAGGAACTCTGCAACATTTATCTTTGTAAACCCATATGTAGCAAACAAACAAACAAACAACTTCATACACTCTCCCTGAATGACCAGACAGGAGAAAAATTACCTGCCAATAGAAGACATTTAAAGAGAATAAAAAAGGAGGATGCATTAGTGAGGAGGGTGATTGTGAGAAATGGATGGAGGCTTGACAACAGCCAGAAGTGATGTCCCATTTAACAGAGTACTAATGGCTTCCCGGGTCTCAGAGTGGATAATTTACTTTCTCTTCACGGCTCCAGGGTAAGCACCGGGGCAAGGCTCAGACAGCCACTGACATATTAGATTGTTTTCTTCCACTCTGTCTCAGGGCTGCCTTTAAACCTTTTGTGACTCATATAACACATTTTAAACCAGGGACAAAGAAGTTCTGAATTTTTTGGTAAAGCTTTTATATCTACATGTGCTATCCACCTCCATCTGTCCCTAATCCAACATTCTGGGTCTCTTCGTAAGTGCCAAGAACTGTGATTGATACCTGGGATTCAGACAGAAACCAGGCATGGATGGCCACTGCCTTCAAATGCTCGGCATAAAATGGAGATGGGTGATGACTTTCCAAAGACTATTATGTCAGCATGACGAATGCTGTAAGCAATCAAAGAACAGAGTGTTGATAGAGGCCAGAGGGACGTGTGACTTGGTCCCCTCTGCAAACATGAAGAACACGACACATGAAATGATAGAGGTGGGGTAGGAGTCTAAGTCCTGAGCTAGGCCAGGAGATGTGGAGGTAAATGAGGGAATGTGGGAGTGGAGAGAACTCTAATGCTGGCAGCATTCTTTTTCTCTTACTATTGGTCCTAAGGTCAATAGTAAACATATTCATGTTTATTGGAAAGGCTGAGTACACCATCCACTTGGAGGGTCACAGTCTACACTGGCATATAAGGCTCTGAGTATCTCCCAACATAGGTAGCTACTTAAAGGCATACATTTTCCTGCATCTGATGCCCACAAGAACAAACAGCATTGCTTGTAAGGACACCGTAGGTCCTGTTTCTATTACTCACTCTTCTTTCCAGTGTGACAGAAGCAACTGTCAAATGTTTATTTTGAATCATAGTTCAGAGTGCACAGTTCTTGTTGGCATCATTAGCGCTCCCCTGTGGTATGTGAGACTGCTGGTCATATCACAGGGCAGACTGGAGGTAGAGAGGGAACAGGAAACAGAGTAGAGTTATAAATCCTGTAGTCACCCTAGTTTGGCTTCTGATATTATAATAAACACCATAACCAAAAGCAACTTGGGCAGGAAAGGTTCACCTGGCTCATACATGTCAATCACAGTCCATCCCTGAGGGAAGCCAGGCAGGACCACAGAGGAAAGCTGTGTTCTGGCTTGCTTCCTATGGCTTGCCCAGGTACCATCTGTCCAGGGATGGTACCATCCATATTAGCTTCTCTCCTATATCAATTGCCAATCAAGAAAATGTCCCATAGATATGCTCATGGGCCAATTGATGGAGAAAGTTCTCGGTTCCCTCTTCTCAGGTGGCTCTAGCTGGTGTCAAGTGACAAAAACCAACCTGTACCCAACCAGGGCCCTACTGTCACCAGCTGGTCTTCATTTCGTAAATGGTCCACAGCCTTCCAAGGCAGTGCCACCTGCTGGGAATTAAATCTTTGAACATAAGACCCTGTGGAGAATATCGCACATTTAAGCCACAAGATCCTCTTTGTGCAGGACAAAGCGTTATGACTGTCACTTGTTATAGATCTGCTCTAAGTTGGCACACCGGTGTTCTTGGCAGCATTCTAGGGTTGTAACCATACCCTGCTTCCCCCATCACGGGCCAAAGCCCATTAAGAACTAGACTCAGGCATCAAATAGATGGTGCTGGTTAGATGGAGAAAGATCTGCTTTATGTACAGTTTGGACAGGAGTCCAGATTGGCTTTCCAATGCTTTCTTCTGGACCAGTTAGGCTGGACCAGACCTATGTAGCTATAGGAGAAGAGGTCCAGTTGCTCCAGAGGCTTACGTCCACTTAACATTAGGATCAGGCAGAGTTTGGATGTTTCATGGGTGGGCAGACAACCCCACTTCCAAAGGAATGACCCCAAGAAAGGAATGTAAGGCAACCACCACACTCTTCATTCTACAGAAAGATAACCGAGGAGTATACTGGAGGCAGAAGGCTTAGGATGCAAAGAAGCACACAGAGCTAAAGAGAGAAGTTTGGAGGTATCTGTACTGAGACAAAGGGAGAAAGCTACGTGTTTCCAGTGTTGGGAAGCTACTTATAGTGTAGTTTGGCTGAAAGATGATTGGTTCCTTGGCATTTAGTGGAGTAGAGACTACAGCTCTGATAAGCTGGCTTGTAAAGTCAGCGGTATGGGAAAGATGCCCCATTTATCAGAGGCCCAAGCAGGGGAAGGTGTTGAGATGGAAAGAAAAAAGTCCTAACTCTGTTACAATCTGTTTCTCTAGTTTCCTTGTGTTCTGGCCAGCTCAGGCTCATGTGACATTGTGATATGCTGATGCTTATGGGAAAGGAGGGTGCTGGGTAAAGGAAGCGTTGGGGAGGAAGGAGGCACACACCCAGGCATGGAAAGGAGATCTCAGCCCTAGGAAGATGGCATCTATGGGAATCATTGCTGTCATGAGTGAGGATCATGCAAGAAAGGAGTCCTCCTTTTCCTGGGGCACCCTTCCAATTACACCTTCCTGCCGCTTTGCAATTGAACATTTGGCATATACTTTTGATGAATTATGGGAGTCTGGCTTCACCTGGCCTAGCTCTCTGAACTACAGCTCCAGATTGTTCACAGACTGTCTTGGGTTCTGAGAACTCACAGGAAGAGGACAAATTAATGAGAGTCCTTGGAGGTGTGTGTACTAGACTCAGCTGACTTCCTGTAGTTGAAATACCCAGGTTCTTAATGCCCACTGGTCAAGTTGTAACAGTTGGCTCTCATTATGACGGGTGTCAGGGCTGGAATGGATAAAACAAGGGATGTTAGGGCTCTGTTGAAAGCACATCCATGTATTATGAAGGCCATGACTCGGGATGAAAGAAAACATACAGAATCCATACAGGGTTCATGTGTTTGAGATGCTCATTTCCAGCAACTAGAACTTTATCTAAGAGTTTGGATAATCTTAGAATGATGCAAACATTGTGATTTTCATTGTTGTGGTCTGTTTTGGTTTTGGAGCAGGGTCTTGTTATATAGGTCAGGCTGGACCAGAATTTGGCATCACACCTCCTCAGTGTGTGATCACAGCTTTGTATCATCATGCTGACCCTCAGTTTTAAGGCAGAACATTGCATACACATTTGTTCTCTTGATAACAAAATTCTACTAGAAGTATTGTTACATTTAGTTTAACACTCAAAAGGTGTTGGAGATAAACCCAGTATTTAGCTTGCATTTGCTTTTGCTCTTTTCCTTTTCTGGATGCTGTGGCTGAGGGTTTGGAAGGTGGGATAGCTGAATAGCTTGTATTCCAAGGCCTCTTAGAGAGGAGGTGGTATAGACCTGCACTGACACAGCTGGCTCAGTGCTGGGCCACTTGGCCCAAGCTGTTTCTAGTTTGCACTAAGGCTGGAAGGGAATCTGATGACTCAATTAAGAAATCACACGACTCTAGCTTTGAGCCGTTTCCTAGTTCTGGAGCCTCAGAAGAGACAGGAAATTAGCTACCTATAGAGATGGGTACAGCTCTCTATAAATAGTTCATCAGTCGGTTCTTAAGGTTGTCTGGATCATGGCCCAGTTTGGGAAGCAGAGGTAACTTAGGACCACCCCCAACCCAGAAGAAGAGCCGGTGTTTGGAGCTCTATGGCCACCATCAGTGAAGTAATTAGAAAGTGGCTAGAAAAGCGCTACCACCAGTCCAGCCCTGCCTCCGCCGTGCCACACTCGCTGTGTCTGGCACTGTGTCTGGCATTCCAGGTGCTCTGTACCAATGCCACAGCACTGGGCAGAAACCAGTCTAATCCAGGCGGTGTTTAACATTCTTCTTGTTTGGACACAGATATCGGAGTCACGGTAGATTTCACCCTGAGGAGACCAGGTTGGTATGGGTGTGTCTGTGTGTCTCTTAATTTTTCCTGGGGTGTCCTGGGAGGAGAGATCGTAGATCCTGTGCTGGGAAGCCTCATCTCCTTGGAGTTCCATGTTGAATAATCCCCAAGCAGGAGAGGGTAGGTGTTAGGGAAGCTGGGATAGAGATGTGCCATGTCAGGTCTTCCTGATTGGTGTTCGGTTCCCATGTGGCTAGAAGCCCCAATTCTACTTTATGAGAAATGACAACAGTAGCCCTTATTCCGTGGTATATTGTGGGGATCCTAGGAGATCACATGTAAAATGGTATTTTTGTCACGTGGCTCATAATAGGTGTAAAAACTAAGATTTCTATTTCCTTTTCATTGATACTGTAGTAATTTGTAAGAAGGCTTACACTTTACAATTATACCTCCTGTTTTAATGTAATTTTTAAATGAGTAAGAAATGTCTTTGTGTCATTTGGGGGATGTCTTAGGGTTCCTATTGCCGTGACAAAAACACTATGACCAAAAAACAAGTTGGGGAGGAAAGTGTTTATTTTGCTCACACTTCCATACTGCTGTTCATCACTGAAGGAAGTGAGGACAGGAACTCAACAGGGCAGAATCCCGGAAGCAGGAGCTGATGCAGAGGCCGTGCAGGGGAGTGTCTTCCTGGCTTGCTCCCCATGGCTTCCTCAACCCACCTTCTCATAGAACCCAGGGCCAGCAGCCCAGGGATGGCACGGAGGGGCTGGGGGTGGAGGAGAATTCAGTTTGCACTGAGAAACTCTCTCATGCCAGGAGTAACCTCGACAGCAGCAAGAGGCAGACTGATAGAAGTGTCCGGGGCACTCCTGAAAGAGTTCTTTATTCTGCCGGGATTTGAGTGGTAGACAAGAGCCTTTGAAGTCCAGCCCTGCCCTGGGTTAAGTAAAACTCTCCACAGGTAGACCAAGACATCAGTATTTAAGAAAACAAAAAGCACAAGCCCTTAGGAGACTCCAGTGCACAGCAGGGTCAAGCACTCTGTTTCTAAAGGGAAGAGGTGTCTGTGTCAGAGGGTGGGTATCATTCTCTTCCTCTGCTTTGGTAGCATCCGCAGCTGTGCCCCAATGGCTTAGTCTTGGTCACCTCTGGGAGAGGCTGCATGCCGGGCCATTCATGTTGCGTGTGCTGGGTCTCTTTCCAGTACCGCTATCAATGACTAGTAGCAACTTCCCTTTTGCAGATGGAAATAACTCAGCCCTGACAAGCAGCCAGCAGATACTGGCCAAGTTCCTGGGGATATGATGTTCTGTCTTCATGAGCCAATCATGACAATGAACTCTTGGGGAACATATGTATGGCTTCAGAGTTTGGAAGGTGCCAGACGTGGGTCCCTTGCTTGGTAGCTACCCTTTGAAAAGAGGCCAATAACAACTATTACTGGGAACGCTCTCTTAAAATCCAGAAAGGGGAGGCTCCCATGTATTTGCTCTCTTGAGCAATCTAAGAGGACTTAGGATCATGACAATCCCTCCCAGAGGGAGGGACTCATATGCCACTTCCTGTATACCAGGCACTGCTTAAGCCCTCTGTTTACTTTGCTACATTTTATTCATTCCCATTTGGGCCATGAAGCAAGTAATCTGGTATATCTCCATTATGCAAACGAGGAAACTGGTATTTGGAGAGGCCATGTGACTTCCCTAAGGAGGGAAGGAGGAGTCCAGTCCATGTCTGGGTGTTACCGAACCCAATTCTTTGCATCTCAGACCCAACCACTCCCAAATCCCTTAGGACAGAGTTCCATTGTGGTGCTTGTCCTGGATACAGTATCCTTACAGCATCCTTGTTTTCTGGACCTTTAGGGAAGGGAACACTTTCCCTCCTGATAGAGTCCATTCCATTGTTCAGCATTAGTGAGCATGCGCCTGAATTCCTCACCCAAGTCAAAGAAAGACAAAAGCCTGAGAAACAAATAAGCAAATCAATAAAATGGACAGTTGTTTCTTCTCTTTGTTGGTCTTAATACTACCCCTTACAACAACAACAAAAGCTAATGATAACAAAGGCTTAATGAGCAACATATTTTACGTACCATGCTAATTTCTTTGCATTTGTTACATTGTTACCCATCTGTGGATCTTGTTGGGAGAGCTCAGGGGCTGTTCTAGGCTGAGATGAGAGACAGGCAGGCTGACCTTGACCACGGAACTCACTGCCTTATCAGTCCCACATTCAGAAGCACAGGCCCAGGGTCTAGGAAGTGTGAACTTGGAGGAGAGAGTAGTGGGACTGATACCCTGTTCGTGGGACACCCTGCAGCCCTGAGCAACGTGTGTGAAGTGAGAAGCAAAGTTCTCCACATTGCTCACGGTTTTGGACGCACACCATGTACAGATGAGCAGTGTGCTTTTGGCAGGGCCTCAGCGGTTACCAGAGCTCCTGATCTTAGAAGCAGGGTGGGAGCCTGGCTGGGGTGAGGTGATGATGGCAAGAGGATTGGGACATTCAGGTTTCATGGTGGTCACAGTGGATTGTGAGGCTAAGCAGATCTCCAGGAGCTGTGTGGCCTGAGAAACTGCTGCCACCCTCTCTGGTTCTTCATCTGCAAATTGGGCAGCAGACAATTACTGTCATTAGCAAATGATGTCATTCCTTGAGAGTCTATTATAGCACCTGGCCTGGGCAAGCCAGAAGACATGAGAGGCATGAGGCGAACACAGTTAGAACACCTGCCTTTTGACCCCCACCCTGAGTAGATGAGGGGGACTAGCCTGCCCGTAGGACCCACTGTCTCTGTGTGCTTGCCTTCTCCCAGCAGGGGCGATGATTCATTTCCATGACTGCATTGATGAGTTTTTCTTCTTTGCAGAAAAGGAATGTTTGGGCTGAAGCTGAAAAAGAAGAAGAAAAACAAAGCAGAGAAGGGATTGATCCTCACCAACAAGGGTGCACAAGGTGAGGTGTGGCGTGTGGCACTGCCCACTTCCCAGGCCAAGGTCCTCACGGAGGGGGACTCTCCTTATCCGAGAATGTGGCTGTCTATGGCGCAGGGAGCAGTAATCCACTTGCTGACTCTCAGGTTCTTCTGGACACAGGTGTGGGCCTCAGGGAAGTCACCCCAAGGCCCAACATCGTTGACCTGCTGGGCCATGGGGCGCTCCATCTGAGGAAGTGGAAACAGGTTCAAGCTCAGTTTTGCCTTTGTTTTCTCTGGATCAGTGACTCCGTAGCGCCAAGTCTCCGTTACCAAAAGGCATGGGTAACCGGACTGACCTCACACAGGGGATCAAGGGCATTTAAAGTCAGGATTCCCCAAG
The DNA here is from genome assembly GCF_943737965.1 of Phodopus roborovskii. Classification (NCBI taxonomy): domain Eukaryota; kingdom Metazoa; phylum Chordata; class Mammalia; order Rodentia; family Cricetidae; genus Phodopus; species Phodopus roborovskii. The sequence goes on along the minus strand of NW_026126567.1, from coordinate 12,473,504 downwards.
TCAGATGGGAGGGGCCTTGTATACATCATCTCATTTAATCCCTCCCACCTGCAGGAATTGTTACTCCAGCTTTTGAAGCAAGACTACAGAGATACAGGGAGAATACAAACGAAGCGTGGCAAAGCTAGCTGAAGAATTGTGAAGGCCAGGGTGTGTGGGTGAAAATGTAGAGTCCTCGTTAAGAAATTAAGAGGGATTTTGAGATGGCAGCATTAGTGCCTAAATCAAACAGGACAAGGTTTTTCTGAAGAAGGCTCTGTCTGAGTAGGATACCTGTCATTCAGTTTGCCCTGAGCGTCCGGGAGCCTTCCGGGAAGCTGATGCTTTGGGAGCTCCATCCAGGCCTGACTTTCTGTGCTTTGAACAGGTCATTACTTCTGCCAAATGAGGATGAAGGCTCATGTTGGGTAGACACTCAGCCCTGATGAAATCAAATTGCATCTGTGGTTTCCAAGTGGCCAGGTCTGGGGTGCTGGCCCAGTGATGTCTGCCTAGTGGCTTTGATAACACTGAGTTGAAGGCTGGCATTCTGGACCACTCCTAGACCCGAATGGTGCAATGTGTGTAACCCATCTTCAGCCATCTTGAATTGCGTCACCGTCCCCTATCACAGTGCCCTGTAGCCGTAAGGCCCTTCCTAAAGCTATTTGTTCTGAGTAAAACTCAGGCTTAGAGAGGAAGCATTGGTACTGAGATGTTGGTGGTCATGACTAAGACATACCCTGGGATGGGAAGGGGGCGCTGTACATTTTCAGCAGCTACAAGGCTTAGAGCTGAATGGGAAGGCTACGATGATGACTCTGTCATTAAACTTGCTATACAAGCAGGAGGACCTGAGTTTGATCCCAAGAACCCACTTGTAAAAGCCAGTAGGGTGGTGTGCCGTTCTAGTACTGGGGTGGTAGACAGACATATCCCAGGCCTTGGCTGGTGAGCCAGCCTTTCTCAATCAATAGGGTTCAGGCCAGGCCAGTAAGAGACCTTGTCTCAAAAATCAAGATGACGAATGACTGAGGAAGACACCCAAAGTTGACCTCTGGCTTCTACACACACACACACAGCTCATTCCACCGAGGAATACTTGTTTAATCAATCAAATTGATAATATGGATGGGAGATCTAAGAGGTTCTCGATTTTTTTCTTGCTCCTTGAAATTAAATATTGGGGACACCAGGTTGACTAAGGAATGGCCCCTTCCCTCCAGGACATTATGAAATTTACACATATGACATATTTCATAAGTTTCTGTTACTTGTTACTAGACATGTGTCATTCGTGACCCTGCGAGGCAGAGTCTGTTGCCTGTGTTTCAGAACAGAGGTACTAATGGGCTTGCCCGGAATGAGTCCCACAGCTTGTAAGTGGAAAAGCTGGCATGGAGCCTGGGCTTTCCTGGCTGGTGGGTGGCCTCTGGCCTGGAGTCCTCCCCTACTAACCAGCATGGAGGAGACTAGAGCAGTCAATGACAAGCATGCTGGGGAGCTAGCCCTGTGACTAGTTCTTGTTAAGAGTCTTCAGCCCACAAAGCAAACAGGGCAGGCGTCCGTCCATCAGCCCCTCCTAGAAAGTAAATGGCATCTATCCTGCTGGGAGGGGCTGGCCCTGTAGGGAAGGGACAAACATGGGTGTCAGAACAGAATCTTTGGTTTTGCTTGGGAAGCTAGGGTTTGGGGTGTGTGTGTGGGGGGGGGTTGTGAGGGAAAATCTCAAGGATAAGAAGCAGGTTGAATCAGAATTAGGTCAGAGGGCACAGAGGAAGGCCTGGGTGGGCACAGAGCAGTGAAGGGCGATAGGGCCAGGTCGTCAGGGGGAGCAGGTAGAAGCCAGATGGAAGAGGGCATCCACACTGAGCCCTGTGTGGCCTTCGGATTGTTTTCTCAGTAGGACGGGAAGCCACGGGGAGGCTTTGAGAGAAGCTATCCTTCATTTTCGTTTTGTGAAGATCATCCCACACGTGTGTGCGTGTGAGAGCACAGTACATCAGTCAGTGTAGAGTGACGCTCTCCAAAAGCTGCAGCTGGTGACTTCTCTACCTTGGGGTCTCCCTCACCTTCCAGAGCATAAGCTCTGGAGGAAGGGGCCGGCAGCTGTTAGAGCCTCTCCAGTCCTACCCTTGCACACCGTCTAGCTTTTCTGAAGTACCTCAGGGTGCTCACTGCACGTTTGCGCCCATGCCTGCAGCTCTGCTCCCACAAGACTCTGTAGCCTTCGGAGAGTGTTTGTTCTCTCTTGTCGTGAGCTGCAAGGTGTTCCGCCAGGCCCTTGTGCTAATTCTGCGAGCCCTGTTGTCTGACTTTGGCCTGAGTTTTCCGACAGAGACTGCAGTAAATGTGGTTCCTCTAGCTTTCCTTTCCATAGCTGCTGAGAATATAATGAGGTCTAGGGTCTCCAGCTCCCGGGCAGTGGGCTGCCAGAGCTGTCTGCCCATGCTGAAGATGGAAAAACACGTTAGAAATAATTGAGTTGATGTGGTTAAGGATGAGTCTCATGAGCCTGGGCTGTCTGCACAGGGTAGAGGTGACGCCCGTGGAGAGCTTCATCTCCACCCCACTCGGAACAAGGGAGCTTTTGGTGTATATACTGCGTCATTTTGAGACCTTCTCCTTCATAATCTGTACTGCTTTGATTCATCGGGGGCGGTGCCTGGATGACAAGATTATTTAAACTGTACACACACACACACAGAGAGAGAGAGAGAGAGAGAGAGAGAGAGAGAGAGAGAGGTTGAGAGAAGGAGAGAGTTTCAAAATACAATTGTATCTGTAATAAAGAGACTGCTTTAAAACATTTTGGAGATCCTTTCCTGTCTCAGTTTTCATTTTACAGAAGGAAAAAAATGAGATATTTTTCATGACTCATTTAAGCCACCATCCTTAGGCTGTGACAGGCACAGGGCTGGGACGCTGTGTTGTTTGTCTTCCTGATGACTCTGGTATAGCAGGCATCAGCCTCCCTCAAATACAGATAAGAAAACCACAGAACCGAGAGGAAGTAAGTAACATGCATATGTATATCGACTCTGATCATCATCTGGGGACTGAAGTCTTGGCATCCAGGCAGTATTCCCATGAATTATGCCAGAATCTTCATTAGCATGGAAGACTATGACTGCAATCCACACTTGCGTTTGCTAAGTGCTTATAACTTGGTTTCCTCGGGCTTCCTAGGAAGCTGTCCTTTCCAGTGTAGGTAATTCGGTAACTGAAAACAACACACATTATTCTTTCACAGTTATGAAGCCTGGGTGTCTGAACTCAGCATCCCTGGGTCAAAAATCTCAATCTTTCCATCTCCCTCCAACCTCTGTTGCATTCAGTCATCACTATGACAAAACACAGGTGACCATCTGATAAGTGAATAAACAAAAAAATAAATAAATAAAAAGGAGGACATGGCTGCTCCTAGGTATGATGGAGGGGAGGTTTGTTTGTTTGCTTGTTTTGTTTTTGTAGATATGAGGGAGAGCATAGCCAGAGGCAGAAACATCTGGGCGAGTCCAGAGTGAACATGACCCTGAGCCAGGCCATGTGAGGAGAGTGGGGGAGGGGAGAGCCAAGAGGCTAGGAAGCCAGGAGGGTAAAGAGTAATGAAGGGCCAGCATAGCCGAAATGGCAGGATTATATAGGGCAGAACTTCTTGGGGGGAAGGGCAGCCCAGCCCCTGAGTTCAGGGTAGGAGGCCCAGTGTGCCAGCCATACCCTGTAACATCTAGGGACTGAGGGATGCTGGGAGAACATGGCAGCCAGGTCTGCTTTGATGTTAAACGGGCTCCCCAGTTAACCCTTTGTCCTGGGTTTTAGACCTAACAATAGGGAGGAAAGATGTATTTTAGTGCATGGTTTCAGTTCCTGGTTGCTTGGTCCTGTTTTGGGGGGGAGGTCAGTAGCTGAACTGAACATCTTGACAGGGAATTTATGGTAGAGCAAAGGCTGGAAAAGGTGGTGTTGGAGGGGACATACCAGGGTCCCAATGTCCACTGCGCAGACACACCCTGGTGATATGACTCCCTTTCACTAGGCCCTAATCCTGATAGATTTACCACCTCCCAGTTGTGGCCTAATTTGGCCACCAGACCATCAACACATGGCCTTGGGGAACAGTTAAGATCTAAATCATAACTTGGGTAGATGAGGCTGTGCTGGTACTTGTTTTGTGACAGCGGTTAGTCTAATCTTCGCCACCAGGGTCTCCTTCTGTCCCCTCTTGTGAGGATACATGTGGTTGCAATTAAGACCCGCCGGCTAATTCAGCATAACCTGCTTAGCTGTGTCTACCATGGCCCTGCCCTGCCTTGCTTTGCTTTTACTATATGAGGCACCACCTGCACGGTCCAAGGATGAGGCCCCGCCCTTTTGCAGAAGGACATTTTGTCATTTGAAGCTGGCCAGCATGTACAAGAATGACTACTCACCTGGGATCTTTGGAGATTGTCTTGTCAAGGTCTTGGATAGATTTCCTTAATTTGTGGATCTGTTTGTTTGAACCTTCTAGCTGTTCTTACATATGAACACACACACACACACACACACACACACACACACACACACACACACACACATGCAATTGTATGTCTGCTTGCCTGGCTTTTCTGTCAACACACTATCAAATTCAATAGTGGCAGAGGCTACAGTGCCTCCCACGGTGGTGGGCACAAAGTGGAGGCTTGCTTACCTTTACCTTGATGTAACAAGATTCTCTTTCTTCTTTTGTGTCTACAGATGGTCAGAGTGACTCGGAAGCACCCCAGGAAGGGCCTCCTCACCAGGAAGGACCAGAAGGAGATGCGATTCACGACGATACTTCCATCACTCCTGGCCCCTCAGCCCCTCCACAGAGGAGGTATGGTGTTTTTACAGGCAGTCAGCATACACACTTTGCACCATGGGTCTGCCAGGCTCTCAGAGAATTGGAGAGAAGGCATAGTCATGGTCCACCAGGAGCCAAAGGTCTAACAAAGGAAGAGAGCTCTATGTCCACTTAGCTTCTGAGTGCCAGCCTCCAGATGCTGGCCAGCCTTCAGCAGAATTCTGGTCCCACTAGCCTCAGACTTTAAATGGCTCTGGTTGCATTCCTGGGGGTTGAGGAATGAACATAGGAACAGAATGCAGGTTTGGGAGCTGTCCCTTAACCTCCTCCTTAGTTCATCATGATCATAGCTACCTTAGTTTTGTGTTTCTCCCAAACAACAAAGAAGGTGTTTCTTAAACAACCAGAGGAGATTCAGTAGAGCTTGGCATGCTGTACCACTTGGCTGCGATTGGGAAACCAAACCAAACCAAAGCCACCCAAATCAGCGGCTTAATATGAGCCCTTATTATTGTCCTTGAACCTGTGGATCAGTTAGATGGTCTTAGTGGTCCCAAGTAGTTGTCAAATTATTATTGGCATGTGCATAGTCACTTGGTGGCTTTAGTGGCTCAGGATTGGCGGCAGGCTGATCTCGTATGAGGAGCACTGAACTCATCACAGGGCAGGGAGTGTTCCAATGCCGGCCATGGGAGGGTTGAGGGGAGAGGAAGCATGTGAGGCCTCTTGAGACTTAGGCTCAGAACTAGCAGAGTTCCCATGCAGTTTCCCATGCAGAGTCGTCCAGCACAAGTTACAGGGACAGCCCGTGTTAGAGAGGGAGGGGACAATAAGGAGAGAGGCCAGTAGTTGGGGTCACGGGTGTTTTCTGTCTTTTGCATTTGTTGATGTCAGTATCTGAGGAGTGGTAGTTTATGGGTCCTCCCATTCACCCTCCATGACGATGTGTTACTGACACAGATTAGCTCTGACATCATGGTGCATGTAGGGGAAGTCAGAAGGAAGTAAGGATATGGGTAGAAGTCATAGAGAAAACACAGACGTGACACTCAAAAGCCGACAAGACATCTTTGTGTGCAAACTGTCGTATCTCTCTCTCCTTCTACACTGCACCTTGACAACTGCCATTCTCCTCCCGGTGGCCACTGACTAGACTCTTCAGTTATTCCTAAGAAGAGTGCAGAGCAGTAGGAAGACAAATAAGGAGTGATGGCCTATTCTTCCTACTTGATCAGAGCATTCCCCACAGATTTAATTCTGCCCTCGCACCAATACTAGTTTGGACCCCACCTCTGTACTTAGGCCTTTCTTGTTCACTGAGCCTTGTGCAAATGCTTCTCTACAGCTCTTCTCTACAGCTCTTCTCTACAGCTCTTCTCTACAGCTCTTCTCTACAGCTCTTCTCTACAGCTCTTCTCTACAGCTCTTCTCTACAGCTCTTCTCTACAGCTCTTCTCTACAGCTCTTCTCTACAGCTCTTCTCTACAGCTCTTCTCTACAGCTCTTCTCTACAGCTCTTCTCTACAGCTCTTCTCTACAGCTCTTCTCTACAGCTCTTCTCTACAGCTCTTCTCTACAGCTCTTCTCTACAGCTCTTCTCTACAGCTCTTCTCTACAGCTCTTCTCTACAGCTCTTCTCTACAGCTCTTCTCTACAGCTCTTCTCTACAGCTCTTCTCTACAGCTCTTCTCTACAGCTCTTCTCTACAGCTCTTCTCTACAGCTCTTCTCTCTCTCTCTCTCTCTCTCTCTCTCTCTCTCTCACACACACACACACACACACACACACACGGGACATTTAACACTTGCATACTCGATCTTTCCTTATACCCTTGGTCCTCTTTCCTCTGGATAGATTGCCAACTCTGCAAGGGCAGAGGCGATGGCATGTTTGTCTTTATTTTACTCTTAACTAAGCCTAGCACTAGGTTTCAAATTATGTGTGATTGGTTTGAGCTTGCCATTTGACTGATGAACATGTGAATGAATGATACATATACCTTCTTCACTTTCAGCCCTTTGTGACAGCGATTATTATTTCAGCTAAGGAAATTAAAGCGAAAGCCTAAAATTGAGGAGAATAAATATCCTAACCCAGACAGTCTGATTGAAAAGTATTGGGAATTCTTTCTTTCTTTCTTTCTTTCTTTCTTCCTTCCTTCCTTTCTTTCTTTCTTTCTTTCTTTCTTTCTTTCTTTCTTTCTTTCTTATAGCTTATAGCATTTAATATTGTGCTGAATTGCACTCAGCAGATATGGGATGAAGGCAGCACATGATGTCACTGTTAGAAGCCAGAAAAACAAAATTCAATCAGACTCACCTCAGTTCATTTTCCACCCGTTGGTATGGCCCTGGTGACAAGCAAGGATCCTTCCTTCTCTGCCCATGATTAGCCCTTATCTAAGCCCAGCTGTTGCTCAGCCATTTTCAATTACCTGAGACGGGCCAGGTAAATAAATCCCCGGACTGTGGAAGTCAGTGAGATCCCGGAGTGTGGAAGTCAGTGAGATGGCATTTTGGTCACCCCTTCCAATTTTCTTCTTCACCAGTCCTCTCAAAAGCAATCACAACACTCACAATTGTTACGCCTTCTAGAGGGATGAGGCGTTCCTGCCTCTAAAACTAGTCAGGCAAAGAGCAGATCCTTAATTCAACCCATCTTTGCCTCTGATTTTCCGAGGAGTTGCCATTTCTATAAGGTTATCATACAAATAACACGGAAAAACCATATATGTATGTATATGTATATATATATGTATGTATATATATGTATATGTATACACACGTACACACATACACACACATACATACATACATACATATATACATACATACATACATACATACATACATGCAAACATACATACATACAGACATATCCTAGCTTGGGGATCAACAAAGCAAGGCACATCAAGCTGAGGCAGGACCAAGCTCCTCCCCCCTGCATCAAGGCTGAACAAGGCATCCCACCATAGGGAATAGGTTCCAAAGAGCCAGCTCATGTGTCGGGGACAGGTCCTGGTCCACTGCTAGAGACCCCCACAAAAGACCAATTGTCACCGAGGTGCAGAGGGCCTGGGTTGGTTCCATGCTGGCTCCCTAGCCGTCCTCCAGTGTCCGTGAGCTCCCACAACTGTCAGCGGTCTGCGGGTTTCCCCAGCAGCTGCTCACACACTCCCTCCACCCTGGACTCCTGGAGCTCGGCCCCAGTAGGCCTTATCAAATTTAGGTGGAGATGGAGGCGGAGAGGATGGGAAGGCGGGAGGAAGGAGGATGGGGGGGACTGTGGTTGGTATGTAGAATACATTTTTAAAATGGTGAAAAATAAGATACCACTTACCAAAGCTAAACCAAGATCAGATAAGAGATTAAGAAATGCCAGCATTTATTTTTGCTAGACACTAGGTTAAATGCCTGTAAATATTATATTAGTCAACTCTAGCAATTGCCTTGTGGTATAAATGGTATTATTAGACTCATTACTAGGACAGGGAAACTGAGTCATAGGAATTTTAAGTCTCTCATCTACTTGTATTTATTTCCCAAGAGTTGTAGAGAGAATCCGTGATAGAGTGTAAATGAAAGCACTTAGTAACTCTTGGGAAAACGTTATCATGGCTTACACGTCTGATGTTCTTACTTTGAAATATATTAATTTGCTGCTACATTGTTTATTTTTATTTTGTACTTGTGTACAATACTATCAATGGATACAAAACAATATATTAAACTTTGCTTTAATAGAGCAAAACTGCAGGCTAAGATCCATGATGGGGAGGTCAAATCTCAAAACTATCAGGTAAGTGATTGGCTCATCCTACCCAGCATCCCCCAGTTCTCCTCACTAGAGGGAAGAGCGTGGCCAGAGAAGCATGAGGGCTGTTTTGTGTTATAGATCGCCATAACCATCACGGAGGCCCGCCAGCTGGTGGGCGAGAACATCGACCCAGTTGTGACCATTGAGATTGGGGATGAGAAGAAGCAAAGCACAGTGAAGGAAGGGACCAACAGCCCATTTTATAATGAAGTAAGTCACAGAGTGTCTTCACAGCCCCTTCAGTGACATACCAAGGATTCCTCAGCCAAGGAGAGAAGAGTGCTCCTCAGTGCTCCTTCTCCACCTCCCATCTGAGCTCACAGTGCTCCCCATCTCCCATCTGAGCTCACAGTGCTCCTTCTCCATCTCCCATCTGAGCTCACAGTGCTCCCCATCTCCCATCTGAGCTCACAGTGCTCCTTCTCCATCTCCCATCTGAGCTCACAGTGCTCCCCATCTCCCATCTGAGCTCACAGTGCTCCTCCTCTGTCTCCTATCTAAGGTCACAGCTGTCTGAGTCCCAAGGCACTGATAAGGAGACAGTAGACAGGAGATCTGCTTTCTTATTTCTCATGAGCTCAATGCCATTCTTCAGAAGCCTTGGGGTTGCATTCAGGGACCCCTGAATATTGGTTAGAGAGACGGTACAGGAGGAACCTTGAAAGCTTAATTGCTGCTGAATCTGGAATAAGCATACTTTGTTGGAAAGCAAAACACTCCGGTTTTTCGGAGAGGCATAGAAAATTTACAAGAAGACCCCAAAAAAGGACGTTTCTGAATAGTCTCTTTGTAAATAAAATGTAATTTGGTAAATATGGCAGAGTATACAATAATATATGGCTAAGACCCTCATTCCCTCTAATGTTTGCACCCTAGCACTCAACATACTCCAGACTCTTGCAGCGAGAGTCCACGCACGCACGGACAGGAGCACAAAGCGATGTCCCAGCGGCAGCATTCACCCACACTGTCCTAGGCTTTGTGCTTCTTACAGAACAGCGGGCTTCGGGGTCGGGCACAGCTGGTCACACAGGTCAAGCTCATTCCTGCTTCACGGCTGGAGAATTTTCCATTGCTTTCATCTGCCATAACTTCCTGACCCTTTAGTCTCTCATTACAGATACTGAACTTTCAGGCTTTGGCTAGTACAATAAACTTTCGTGGTCTGAGGACACAGGGCACGGGCTTTTAAATTTGGATATCGCCAAATTGCCTGATCACATGAATTGCAGGGACAGCGTGGATAATGACATTGGAGCTGTTTCCCCTTGGTCATTATTGCCCCTGAGCCTTCCAGATGTTTCTCTCCCTCTCTGCCTCACTCTTTCCCCTGTCTTTTGGCATGGATGTGATATTAAAGAGTGTGCATGCAAATTTTCTTAAACTGCAAAGCCCCACTTACTTGTCAAATGTTATAATTAGGCCTGCAAGCCCAGGCTCTAAATGTCATTAAATGGAGCCCAAGTGCAGCACGTAGGAGATCCAGAAAAAAATGAAAGGCAAACCAAGGACATTTATCACAACTCTTTGCTGTTAAGGCGGAGGTCATGAGGTGCTGGAGGAGGAAGTAGGGGCTGACGAATATTTGCTAGCAAGCTAGACAATGGGTGCCGGCTCAGAGATCTATAAGTGGTTAGATATAGCCATCCTTATTACAGCAAAGAATTTCACTAAGGTGAAATTTCCATGTAAACATTTTAAAATGGAGTAAAATGGGTATGAAGTATATGGATATGGACATTATGAAAACTTTCTTTAAAGGTCATTCCTGTTTTCTTATCAAAGAACATATAATCAATGTCATCTTTAAGTTTATTTATTGTGGCACTAGGGATCTAACCCACATGGTAGGTTCTACTGTGGGGCCACGCCTCAGCCCCAGAAACACCATTATGAAGATCTCCAAGAAAGAAAGGTGTTATTTGTCAATTTTTTTCTTCCCACTGGTATGTCCACCCACAATTGATCATCCTTTTATATCTTTGCCTCAAAGCAAAGGGGAGAACCCAGGACACAGCTGTCCCAATCCTTCCTAGACCATGCACTGTTCCTCTTCCATACAAGAGCCTCCTTAGACACCTCCCCAGTCCTCTGTACTTTTAAATCCTACAACCTCATTTGAGAGGAACAGACTCAACCTCTGTGAAACTTCCACTATTTACCTCTTCCCTTCTTTAGGATACAAAGTGGCCAGGGAGCCAGAAATGCACGCCTGCTAAGCTCTTTGGTCATCAGCCTTCCTATATATGCAAATTTGGGGTCCATATAGACAATTCTTACATTTTAGTTATTTGTCTGTGTGTGAGCTTGTGCATGCATATGCATGTATCATGGTATACATATGGAGGCCAGAGGTCAGGAATCTGTTCCCCCCTCCTACCCTGTGGATTCTGGAGGAATGTCTTTACCCACAGAGCCATATTGTTAGCCCCAAGGTAATTCTTTAACACTGGAATTTAATAACTTTCCCCATCAAAAAGTCTCTTTCATCTTTTTTTTTTTTCATTCCTTCCATGATCAGTCTTGGTAAATTTACAAGACTTCTTGAAACAGGAAAATCCCGAGAAAGATTTTAAATGTGTTCACTCGAAATTAAAACCACTCTACGATACCCTTTTTCACCTATTACTGGAAACTCAAAAGGTAAAGAAGTAATGATATCAAGGGTTGGAAAAGACACAGCAAAAGCCAGAATGTCAAATGCCTTTTATGGTGGTTTGAATCAGAATGCCTCCCATGGGCTCAGATATTTGGACACTTGTCTTCAGTTGGTGTTTTTTTGCCGGGCGGTGGTTTAGGAGATGCAGCCATACTGGAGGAAGTATGTCGCTAGTGACGGCTCTGACAGGAAAAGCCTGGCGCCGCGTGCAGCTTTGTCCTGCTTTGTGTCTACCACAGGAGCTCTTAGCTTTGTGCTCCAGACCCAGATCTCCCCACAGTGACAGATTCTCTTCCATCTCGAACCATAAGCAAAAGTGGACTCTTTCTCTCACGCCTTGCTTGTGGTATTTTATCATAGCAACAAGAAAGTAGCTAATAGACATACATATATTTTTTAGATCACGAATTATGTGCATGTAAAACTTTAATAGTATTATTAGTCCTTCAGAAAAGAACTTTAAATAGAATTAAAACTTTACATGTGCACAATCCATGATCCAAAAATTCTACTGAAGTCTAGAGGAATCACTATAGTTACCCTGTGCAAGAATGTTATTGGTAGCATTTTAAATATAATACATAAAATAATATATAAGACAACTTAAAATAGCCTGAATGATCTTCAGTAGAGGACAAGCCAATTAAATGATGTTACTGGTACCAGAAAGGACTAAGCGTCAGAGTGTTAGAGATGCAGATCTAACATCACCCTCTCCAGGAACAAGGTTCTTGGGTGTAAACTGGGGATTGTTGACCATGATGAATTTCGTGTTTTACAGTACTTTGTGTTTGACTGCATTGGACCCCAAGTGCATCTTTTCGACAAGATCATCAAAATCTCAGTAAGTACACCATCGCAGTTGGTGGTCCAGAGGAAGGAGGAGAGACTCTAGGCACGGGGGACTTTCTGGGTCAGTTCAGCATGGTTAGGGATGCTAGGGTTCAGGGGGAGAAATATGGGTCGGCGACTGTGGAAGTAGCAGGCTAGAGATCGAAACCCCCAATGTGGAGGATTTTAGGAAGGAAAACCATCCCAAGAGAATCTTTGCTTCTTGGAAGCAAGCAGCAAACTACAGTAGACTTTGGCTAATTGGATGTGGGACTAGGAAACATTTGCTACAAATGGTATCTTAATTGCTATTTTTCAGATACTTTTTAAAAAGCAAGTTAATGTGATGTTTTTCTATCGGGATGATATCTACACTAATTAATCACATCCATCTCTTCTCATAGTTAGTGATAAATAGAGAAACAGGAATAGAAACCGTGGAAGCACCACGTATGTCCACCTCATCACTGATCATGCCTAATGACAGGAATTATCTTCCAAAGACTTCTCAAGGAACAGAACTCCTACTGTATATGTCAGCAAAAATGTGTAGAGAACAAGGGAATGGTTTCCTCAATACTCAAACCAACTCTGATGGGATTTGCGGGGCTGACATGCATCTTGGAAGTTTCCTTCCCTGTCCATCCCTCTTCCTGGACTGTTTTTTATCACTCACACACACTAGATCAACACATATGTAATCTGACCTCTGAACTGCAGCGTACTGTCAACAAGCCCCCTAGTAGGAGCCAGGCTCTAGTGGTGTGGCACTGTCCACCCAGGAGCGCTTGAAGACGACTCTTGAGGAATGAAAAGCACTGAGAGGCAAACTTCCTTAGCATTTGATGTGTGTGGTGACAAGGCGTGATGACAAGGATGCAGGAGATATTTGGACGCTGGAATGGCTGCCAGGATTTGTGCCATCATGCCCGCAGTCACCTGATGACACCTTGTAGTAGCTCCTAAGGGACTTGCTAGGTTGCAGATGAAGTTCATCACCAGGCCTCTAAGTCATCTCATAGGCAAGAGTCATGACTACTCGAGGGGCGCAGAATTTTAGACACAGGATCGAAGCTTATTTGCCTGCCTTGTTCTCTCTTTGGGAGAAGATAGTCTTGTAGTTCTTAAATGACTCCTAGGGAGAGAGACCAAAGATTTTAATGGAAAGCCCTCCCTCTTCTGTTTAATGCAATGTTTCTGCTGGTTCATAAACTAGAGGCTGGCATTCCCAGAACAAATTCAGTGTTAAGGAAAGGGAGATAGTCATATGTTCCTAGCACTCTGACGTTTATGAGTCCTTCTATGGACCACTGGTCACTGCAAAAAGATTATCTCACCATGGCAGAGAGCAGCACAGATTTGTGTGTGTAAATGTAAGCATTCAGAAGGCAGTTTAACAGAAGGACAACTTAGCAAAATAGCAATAGTAGCTTTCTCTCTAGATCCTGTCACTTCCTCATCCACAAACTTTTGACCAGGTTTTATGTTACCTGGCATAAATTCTCTCCTGGGGAACAGCCCTCAGATTCAATCAGAAAGTGTTTGGATTCCCATTGTAGCATGAAACTGCTGTTATATAGGAACAAGGCAGTCAAAATCCCAGTGTGACTCACACAAGACTCATGAGGCTCCAACCCTAGCTGAGGCAGGCAGCTGATGGCTTCTGGAGGAGGCAGTGCCATTGTCCTTTGGGAGTATAGCCAATGATAGGTTGCCTATGTTGTCGTGGACGGCCCCAAATCCAGGCACATATGGGCAGCATTAATTGAACTCAGTGGGTTACAAAAGGGGGGGAACACATGAATTTAGGAGGCAGACATGTTAGAGGCTTCCAAAAAAGAGTTGTGGGGAAGAATGGGGTTGGATATGATAAAAACAAACAAAAAATTATATATTTGTATGAAATTCTCTAATAATGCATTAGGAATATTATTAAAAAGTGGATGGGGTGACTATAATTAGATGCTCTTGGGGTATCCCGGGTATAATAAGTAATATGCCTTGGTGGTACCAGACTATTTTTCTTTAACAGTGGTCCAAGGATCCCAGGCCCTCAGCACACTGTGTGTGACACATTTCCAGTGGTAACCTCACAGCCAGAGTCAGCAGGCTTGGCTGGCACTCAGGCAATAGGTAGCTACTCATAGAGAGGTCTCCTGTGTGACAGAAAGAATCACTTGAGGACTTGTGTTCCATCTTTAACAGAGACATCTGCCTTGTGAAACTTGTGACAGGTGTCCGATCCTCCTCAGGCCTCGGGGACTCATGTTAGCCATAGAAAACGGGGCGGGGGACAGAGGCGGCTTCGTGTGTGGTTTTAAATAGTTGCTGCACCAAAGCCAAGCTGTCCTTGCTTCCCCTCTGTCGACACTGGAAAATCACAGCCAGACAGCGAGAGGGGGAGGGGGGAGAGGAGGGAAATAGGAATGGCTGTCATTTCTTGGGGTCAGCTGACTACTTATTCTTACTGCCTGTGACAAAAAGAGTTATTCAGAAGCTGCAAGAGCCTACCATTCACCCTTCTTTCAATCATCCGTTAACTCACGGAATATTCATTGAGTAGCCATTATGAGCGAGGCATGTGGTGGATAGAATACAAAGGGACTTCTGCCTTTGATCAAGGAACTCACAGCAGTTAGAGTTAGCAGGAATCTCAGGGGCACCTCGACAATAGCATGGAGTTCTTGGGACACTTGGGCTCCAGTGATAGGGATGCCACTACTTCTGGAGAACGAACCCTTCATTGATGAGAGGTTCTAACTAACTTAAGAAGTAGCATCCTTAATTGAATGGAAATCTCAACCTGTTCCTTGAGAACCCCCCGGGAAACATGCTCCCCTTTTCTGATGTAACATTCCCAAGATGTGAGGGCTCTTCAGCCACACCGTCCTCTTCTTGATTTCTGCACTAAAGGTTAAACTATCCCTGGTTTCCATCAGCTGCTTGCACGCTGTGACTTCCAGATACGGCGTCTACTGTGCCACCTTCCTTTACAGCAGCCTTTTAGCATGCTGCTGTAAGCAAGCTAGACACTCTGCTGGCTGCTAATCAGGACGAACACACACCATACTGTACAGAACCGACTCTGTTGTTCAATACCAAAACATCTGGCAAGGCACGATAAGCTCTCAAGAAAGTTGTGAAAAATGTGTGCGAGGTTGTAGAAAGAATGAACAGTGGCAGCTAGGGAGATCAAGGTCAGATGCTTGGAGGAGGTGACATTTCTCTAGCCATTGAAGGATGGGGCAAGTTTGAGCAGGACGAGGTGTATTGAAGGGTAGCTGGCCATGGTTTGTTTGATTAAAAATAAACCTTTGGGGCAGCTGGGTGGTGTTGGCCCACACCTGTAATTCCAGCACTTGGGAGGCAGAGGTTCTGGTATACAAAGTGAGTTCCAGGACACCCAGAGGTGTTACACACAGAGAGAACCCCTGTCTTGAAAAACAAAACAAATGCCTTTGTGGCATTGAGAGTGCCATGCATCCTTCAGCAGATGAGCCAGAAAGCTGCTGGAGAAAGAGGCTCAGATGAGACACTTCTTGAGGTCACTCAGGACCCTGTGGGTTCGTGAGCAATTTCACTGCGCTCTGGAAACGGCCAAGTCCCAGGAGCCTCTTTGGTGGATTCTGAGCCCATTTCACAACAATATCCTCAAGGACAAGCGAGTCAGGCTTGGCTCTCTATCTTTTGTAGGTCTTACATCACAAGCTGATAGGAAGTATCCTGATTGGCTCCTTCCGAGTGGACGTGGGGACCATATACAACCAGCCTGGTAAGCAAGCCCCTCTCTGCCATCTTGCTTTTTTGCTCTTCATTGGTTTATCTGCTCTGTAAAGCTGGGAGTCCTCTGTGTGGTTCTCTAGATCGAAGGTCCCCAGAATGCCTATGGTCAGTTGGAGTCAGACAAGAGGGTTCGAAGGAAACAGGGAGGGGGAGGGAAAGGAAGAGAGTGAGGTAGCCTGGGGACCAGGGATATCTGGAAACGGCTACTACATTGTGCGCAGAAGGAAGGGACCAGGAGCCTGAGGGGGATGGGAAGGGATGAGGGAGCCACCAGCCATCTGCGGAGGGTACAACTTACAAGGTGTGTTTATAGGTCATCAGTTCTGCGACAAGTGGGCACTGCTTACAGACCCTGGTGACATCCGGACTGGCACCAAGGGCTACCTGAAGTGTGACATCAGTGTGACGGGGAAAGGAGACATCTTAAAGACCAACCCCAAAACCTTCGATGCCGAGGAGCAAGTAGAAAAGTGAGACAGATTCGTCCAAGACGCTAGAGGAAATTAAACACCCCGCTTTATGTCTGTTTTCCTCTCTCCACTCCTTCCCTCGTGGGTGCACAAGCAGAGTGCCACCAAGCTCACGGCTTGTCCGCCTCCGCCGGAGACTGCTCTGTCAGAGACCCCGGAAAATATCTCCTCAAAGCTGTGGCTCTTTTGGGAGCTCAGATTCTGGGGGAAAACGTGGGTTCTGTTTCCCTGTAACAGTTTATTTTAGACAGACCCTTCTATTGGCATCATTGTTACTATTATTAACCCTTTTAGAATTTCATATATCGCATCTTGTTCATACTCACGCCAGAGTCCTCGCCCCGCCCCTCCCAGATCAAACCCCTCTTCCCTGCGCCCCCCACCTTGTGTCATTTTGTTGTTGTTTAAAGAAAAGACTATTTCCCAGCTGTTGTCCTCTGGCTCTTTTAGCCCTTCTAACCCCCTTTCCATGTTCCCTTAAGTGCATGTGTTATGCAAGTAAGCAATTCTTGAGATTATATGACCTAGCCACATGGAGCTGACTTTTCTTAGAAATAATCATACTTTCAGCCACTGGTTTATGGCAAAAAAAAAAAAAAAAGTTAAACTCTAGAAAGAACTAGAAAGAAAACTCAGTTTAGTGATGAATCCTAGAGTTTTTCTATATCTAGATATTTCTTTCTGCCTCCAACCTGCACCTGCCCTTTCTCCCTACTCTTGAGGGACAGACCTTTTCATTTTTTTTTTTAAATCTCTTTTCCCTCTAGGAACCTTTTGATTCCTCAAGGATTCCCGTCAGAGAGACCTTGGGCCAGATTCTATGTGAGGCTCTATAGAGCGGAGGGGCTACCCAAAATGAACTCCAGCATTATGGCAAATGTCACCAAAGCGTTTGTGGGTGACAGTAAGGACCTTGTGGATCCCTTTGTGGAGGTGTCCTTTGCTGGGCAGACGGTGAGGAAACTTTGTCAACAATAGTGGCAGTTATGACCTGCTCTGCATCCAAAACATGCTTAATCAAATGAAATTAGGCTAAGAGGACCCCAGAGAAAACCTTGTCATAAGACGGGGAAGTGTAGAGGAGGTTTGCCCACTCACAATCCCTGGGCATTGTGGAAAGGGGCTATGCCTGGATGTGTTGCAGCTTGGGGCCAGGTTGAAAATACCTTTCCCGGCCTCTGGCTATTTCTCTAAGCAAGTACTAGGCTCTGCAGCATTACCTGACCCACTTCACAATGTTCCAAGCAGTCCTTTTCCTATATAACCCCAGAGAGCTCTGTTCCTTTCTCAAGAGCCATTGGAAGAATCAAGGCCTAGGTTCATGGCCAAAGCTGGATTCGGCCTTACTGGACTTTGAAACTTCGGCCATATTTTGTACTTTCAAAATATGTCACTGTCCCTTCCCGTCAGCAGGAGTAAATGCTGGAGTGTTTCTCACATGGGTTGAATTTGGAGGGCATATAGGACATCGTTCCCATTTATAGCAAGGAAACTGAGGCCCAGGCTGCAGCATCAGTTCCCTCCGGGTCATATGTAACGTGCACCTGGGTCTTCACGTAGGTGTGAGCTCAGGGTCTAGCTATGTCTGTGCCTTCCCGGAGATGTGTCAAACAGCTAGAATTCGTTACACAGGGGTCCACCGCAACACTTATCTGTTGAGTAGAAATTTCCACATTTGTCCTGGTGCTCCTCACAACATCAAGTCACCAGTAATGCCGTCGATTGTCACAGATGTCACGAGAAGCAAGCCCATCCCCAGGGTGCTTGAAGTGTTTCGTTAGCCATTTATTTTTGTGGCTCACGTCTCCCTGGCTGTACTTTTAGGGCCGAACCTCAGTGCAAAAGAACTGTGCTGATCCCGTGTGGCACGAACAGGTGATCTTCAAGGAAATGTTCCCTCCCTTGTGCCGGAGGGTGAAAATTCAGGTGTGGGATGAAGGCAGCATGAATGACGTAGCCCTGGCAACCCACTTCATCGACCTGAAGAAAATCTCCAACGAGCAGGATGGAGATAAAGGTAGATTTTCCTGTGTCTCAAAGCCATAGTTCCCTTTAAAGAGAGAGGGCCATGTAGGCATGTACAACACCTTTGATGGTTCTGTGGTCTGTGGCCTGGCTTGTGGATGGGACCAAACTTTGGTCCTAGGTCTTCCAAGACCATTGTTACCTACCTGTGGTGTGTCTCTGTTCCCTTAAGGGAATGGAGTTCTGATAAAGCCACAGGCCCAGTGCGTCCTGCCCCATGGTTTTTTGTTTGTTTGTTTGTTTAATAAACAGTCTTCACATGTTTCAGCGGTTGGTTTTCCCGCTACATAAAAATTATGCCCCCGGTCACTTGATGGGAACATGACAGCATGAGGGTGGCGGAGGGCTGTGGGTGATTGTGCACTCAGTGGTCTGTCAGAGCCTCAGGAAATCCACGGAGTTCTGAGGGTGACAGGCAGGGAAAAACCCCTACTCAGTGTACGACTTTGCAAAGTCACAGTAATGTGTAAGAAGTCCTAAATTACCCCCATTTAAATCCCTAACAATATCTCTCTGCACTGCAAATACTTGTCAGTTGACAAGCACAAACATATACAGTTAAATGGTCAAATACAAACACACATGCTTATATATATGTGTTAAGTCTATCTAATCATGTGTCATGTGGAGATGACATTAGTTTAACAGCTTTATTTTTCCTTAACTAGATGAATATTTTCCAAGAGCAGAGACTTGCACATTCTTATGTCCTTCACAGGCTGACATTACAGAAATCCCTCAGGAAATGTATGTTGTCCATTTCTTGATATTGCAGCGGCACTTACCACTCTTCATATAAATCCCGGTCATCCATCTACACTTTCTCAACTAGACGTTAACATGCTTTATTCGCAGCGCGTTAAGAGCCTCTTGGCGGTTTTCAGAAAGATGTATGTTTGTGTTTTAGAAGCAGACAGCAGGGACCATGAAGTCTTTCTATCCTTTAACAATGATTTCCCTGCTTCTTTGTGTTTTCTCAAAGGGGAACAGAATTCGAGGATAGACTCTAGGCAGAACGATTGTGTGTGTGTGTGTGTGTGTGTGTGTGTGAGTGTGTACACACATACAGTACACACACACACATACATATGAGAAAACATTTGCTTGCCAGCTGTGGGAGGATTGATAAGCAAATTGTGACTCCCTCATTATTCATAATGGTAGGGCAATGTCTTAAGGGCCTATATGAAGTGCTTCATAGATATTATCCTGTTAATCTTCATAGGTGAGATGGGCACTATTGGCTTTTCCTCCAGATGAGGAAACTGGAGCACAAGGAAGTTAAGAAACTTGTCCAAGCTCATGCAGCTGAAAAGTCCCAGAGCTGGGATTTGAACCCCACCCAGTTGACTCTTCAGAAACACCATGCAGTTTTGCCTTTCACAAAGGAGCATGCATAGACCCAAAGGTGTAGGTCAGTGGTGAGAGCACTTACCTACAGGGTGAAAGGCCTTGGGTTTGAGTCCCAGTACCGAGACATAGTGTTCACGGATGTTCTCATGGATGCCGTATGTTTTCTCAGATGTCCTTTACTAGGGAGAGAGACCCTTAGGGCAGGAATAAATAAGTCACCAGGTCTTTTCAGCTCTGTGTTTAGGAAATATTTTACAGCATTCGTTTCTCACCAGCTCTACCACCCTCCCCAAGTGTAAGCTACCGTGCCCTTAGCTTTATGTGATACGGTCGCCAAAGCAGCCTTCCCCTTTGTAGGCCTTCACGTGGTAGTCGCAATGGTCTTAAAGACGCGGTTACATTATCAATTTGAGTAACCCCTTTACAATCTTCTTGGTGATGTTAAGAAGTGAGCAAAACCCCTAACAAGGCCTTAAGACCTCTCCCCCGTCCAAACTCTTGTCACATACACTTCTCCATACTCTTTCCAGCTGGTTCACGGCCCCCTTGCCATGTTCCTCATGCTCCACCAGCCTGGCGTTTGCTCACTGCCCCGTACCCCATTCCTCCATGCTCTATCAACCTACTGTTTGTTCTTGCGACACCGGGCGTATCCCCTTCATAGCGTCTATAATGTAAACATTAATGTAAACATCTAGCATGTTGCCTAGCTCATGTTAGGAGTAAACAAACATTTGATGTCTAAATGATGACAAAAGCGTGCACAGCACCCTCTGTAATATTACACAGGTGAAGACCAGATGCAAATTGGTATTTGAAGAGGATGCCTTTTAAATATTGTCTTTGGGGAGCTAAAACATTTCCTTTTATGTCTGCATATTATATATTTTTAAAGATTTTTATTTAGTATATAGTGTTCTGTCTGCATGCTAGAAGAGGGTACCAAATCTCATTACAGATGGTTGTGAGCCACCATGTGGGAACTGAACTCAGGACCTTTGGAGGAACAGCCAGTGCTCTCAACCTCTGAGCCATCTTTCCAGCCCCGTACATCGTGTATCTTTATGTGTAACTTTTATAAAGCAAACGTATGGTAGCCACGAAAGTTCATCATAACCCAATGCTTGGGCTTCCCTAGGGTTTCTTCCAACCTTTGGCCCTGCCTGGATTAACCTGTACGGCTCCCCCAGGAACCACAGTCTGATGGATGACTACCAGGAGTTGAATGAGGGCTTTGGGGAAGGTGTATCCTTCAGGGGCCGGATCTTGGTGGAAATTGCTGTAGAAATCCTCTCTGGTGGGGCCCAAGAGTCTAAGTTCTCCAAGGCTCTGAAGGAGCTGAAGCTACCCTCCAACAAGGACTCCAAGTCTTCTAAAGGCTCAAGTAAGGACAAAACTGGCAAGCCCGACGATGGCAAAGCCCCGCAGGCTGCTGACAAAACCAACTCCACAGAGGTGGAAGTGGAACCTTTCACTGTGCCCCCAGAGGTAGGTGTGAGCTCTGCTCCTCGGGACCTAAGGGTGCCCAGGGTGTGTGTGTATGTGTGGGGGGGGGAGACAGCACTTGCCATGCTCCAGAAGACCTTTTCTTCTTCCCTGCAAAATCGTGCTGGGCTAGTGCTGAGTCCTGGGGTACGTCCTCTGTCCTTGCAAGCAGTGTGGTCGTGTGCTCATGACAGATTCCTTTAGAATCTCTTGTGTGGATCCCAAGGGGACTCAAAGAAGGAGGCATAAATGTAGTTGGAGATCTTGATGGAAGTGGATGCTAGATGGATGTGTAAACTCTGCCGTCCAGTTCTTTCTGCTGCATCATTATGTTGGAGTTTTTTTTTTTTTTTGGATGTGGGACCATGTAGGAAGAGGAAAGAGCGTGGAGAAGAGTAGGCAGCAAGCTGGGTGAAAAGAACTTGAGAAACCTCGTAAACCCAGGAAGAAAATCACAACCACGCAGAATGCTCGTCTTCAACTAGTTCCCACCATTAAAACACCAGCATTTCCACAGCCCCACCCTGCAGGATGGGCAAGAGATTGGGGCGTCAAGATGAGCATCAGCCGCGAGCATCCTCTCACTTTTTATCTTAGTTGTATGGTTTGTAGTCAACCGAGGGAATGGGTTCTCTGTGTCATCAGTAGCAGAGGAGGGTTGATTCCAGCCGAGCCTGGCTAGTCCTGTCTCCAGGAGATGACAGTTGCTTGCCCAGAACTAGGAAGACTGGGAAGATCCCAGGACTACAATAGGAGAGCCATTCTTACCTTGGTAGAGTCATTTATTTTTCCAACTGGGATCTTAAGAAACCACTGGGGAAGCCCGACGGTGGTGGTGCACACTTGGGAGGCAGAGGCAAGTTGATCTCTGTGAGTTCAAGGCCAGCCTGTTCTCCAAGAGCTAGTCCAGGACAGCTAGGGCTACATAGAGAAACCCTGTCTCAAAAATCTAAACAAGCAAACCAAACCAATTAACAAACCCCTGGGGAGAACTTAGAGCATGGATTAGAAACCCGGCGTTGGTTTTACTCATGGTTACAATGCTAACACTGCCCTACACTATTCTTTAACTAAGTGCGGTCTTATAGGTTGCTCTGTCGTAGACAACTTCTGGGAACTGGTAAGAAAGTATATATAAATTGTCGTCAGATCTCTCAGCATGTACACGGTTAAGCGTGCTATGTCTTTATGGCTGCCGTCTATGGCCCTCCCCTTCCGCCAAGGAGCGGCTGTGTAGAGCTTGCCACCTGTTGTTTGTGTTCCCACTCCTCCACACTGCTGTTTGGATTCTCTGGACATGTACTTTATCAGTTTGCTGGGGTCGGAATTGGCATTGTCTTCATGGGGCTGCAAGCGCATGTGTATTTAGGATATAAGCCAACATTGGAAACTTGACTTTGCACGTGGGTAGCGTGTGTGGTATATTGTGGCCGCTCAAGCATATATGTCTGGTAACCATTCTTGCTGTGAGCTGGGTTGGGTAGGGACAGCCAAGAAGAAAGAAGCTACGAGGAGAGTTTCATAATCTAAGTCAGCATCCTTAAGATACTTTGCTAGGGGTTCTTGAAGGATATTCTAGCAGAAAGCAAGGGAGGTGGGCAGGGTGTACACTCTTCTGTATGTCAAGGTATAGAGAAGGCTGCTGGGCTACTGTGGAAAAGGAGGTAGACTCAGGACAACCCAGGCGCTTCTATGCCTCCACCCTCTGCTTGTCTCGGTGTCTTGTTGGTGGCAGTTTCTTGACAGATTCATTAGTCATCTGTTGCTGCTCAACAAGTCACCCCAAAGTGTAGTGACTTAATCAAGTGCTTCCTTTCTCTGTGAGTGAGGAGAAGATTGGGGGTACCTTAGTACAGTGGTTCTGGTCCCCATGTTCCTTGGAGGAAACTTTTATTAAGATCTTGGCGGAAGCTGTGACCTTTTGAGGGTATCACAGGACTGTAGGACCCATCTCAAGACGGCCATGTGACTCTGGAGGCCTTGGTACCCTGTTGGATATTGGCACGGGAATGCAGTTCCTTACTATAGGGACCGCCTTTAAATTCTGAGTACCCTTATGTCATGGTAGTTCATTTCCTTCCCCTAGGGTGGTGATCTCAGAGGAGGCAAAGTCATGACCAAGCCACGATGTCACAGGCTGACATTCTGCTGCTTTCCTTCATCTTGCTAGGAACGAATCATTTTATCCAGGCTTTATGCAGAAGGAAGAGAGTTGGGGGAAGATGAGCTGAGAATTTTAAAGTTACTACCCAGGGCCACTATGTTTCCCACAGCCTGAGCAGATCAACCTGCTCTCTTCAAGCCTTTCTTGTTGAGTCTTTTCTCCTTTTCAGCTTCCCAGAGTCATAGAGCCCCAGCGTCACTGGCTGCCACATCCTCACCGCACATCTGGTCACCAAGAGTCCCTATGATGTTGCCTTGTCCTAGTCTCCGTCATTACCGTGGGAGATTCTCTCTCCTCTACCTCACTCTCACAGAACATAGCCAGCCTGGGAATGTACTGTTTCTAAATTCTGTGAATTCTGGGTGAACAATTTCATAACAAACATCTCGCTCAACAAGGGCAAAAGTAAACCCAGAGCCTAACTCCACGGAGCTTATGATGTAAAAGGGGAGGACTCATGCAAAATGCATCCAACACGAAGTGCATTAGGAGCTATAAATTGCTATTACCGATGGGGTTAGAAAGTTCAGTGGTTAAAACGTTAGGCCTCTGAGTAAGACAGCTGGATTTAAATTGGGTCAGTACAGTGCAGTGGTCACGCCCTGGGCAGCCCTGGAGACAGGCTTGCATCTGTCTGTCTCTTTGGACAGAGCACTCAACCCCTATGCTAGCTGCTGTTCTCTTTGCTGTGACAAAACAACTTCAAGAAAGGGATTTTATGGCTCACAGTTTGAGGGTACAATCTACCATGGTAGAGACGTCACGGCCACAGAAGCCTGAGGCAGCTGGCCCCGCTGCACCCACAGGCAGGAAGTGGAGAGAGAAGAAGGCTCACTTTGTGAGCTCAGTGAGCATCAGTGCAGCATCATTTTTCCAGTTTAAGGCGTGCTTCCAGAGGGAGGGCCCTTTAAATCGGAGCTCGAAGAACATGGAGGATTAGAAGGTCAATTCATTGGAACTATGGAAATATTTACTGCCGTTGCTGTTCGCAGGGTTTGTGTCTGCTTCCCACCGAGTGTTCCCGGGTCTATTGTGATACTTTTGACACAAATAAGGAAAGCAACAGCCGGAAAATGGATGCCACTTGCTCAAAGTCCAATAGCTGGCGGGTTGGCTGCTTTGCTGTGACATCTGCCACCCTTGAGGTCCCATGGCCTGCTTTCCCTGTAGTTTCTCTGTGCCTTTCACCCTCCTCCCAGAGAGTAAACTCAGCCCCTGGACTGCAAGACAAGAGGCTGGAGGATGGACAGTGACTAAGTTCCAGCACCCAGCCCCACTCTGCCCTGTGTTTCTGGTTGATAGAAACATGTCCTGGGTTGTCCAATGCTGCAGGAAAGATCGGTTGCCTCTTAACTAATTATCGGAAATCTGGTTCAGGACTCCTGCTCAACCAAACTCTACATCTGTGAGGTCACAGCTGTTTGCTTCCCTTAGCTCCACCTTTCTGCTCTTACTGTGGAGTTTCATAAACCCAGCTGCAAAGCTAGGGGCCTTTACTTCACATAGAGTCTTCACTCAGAAGTGTGATGCTGGGCGCCTGGGCCTCAGTGACATCCGTTGCTCATGTTCCACCTTAGGAAGAGCTACTTGCAAAGAAATGAGTATTACCATGCACTGCAGAGTTCTCAGCCCTCCTAACGCTCTAGCTCTTCAATACAGTTCCCCATGCTGTGCTAACCCCCAACCATAACATTACGACTTCATAACTGCAGTATGAATCATAATGTGAATTTTGAGGGGAGGGGAGACAGGTTGAGAACCACTGTGTAATGGCTCCTGCCTTAATCCAGTCTTCTAGACCACCCGTGGACTCCTTGAGCAAGCAGCCTTGGTGAAGACCGGGCCTCAGTCTTAGCCGACTTTAACTTGCTGTGTGACCTTGGAAGCCCCTTAATCTTTCTTAGCTTTACTTTACATAGGAAACTGGTAGAGGTTGGAATAGATATCTCTAATGCCCTTTGCAATATGAAAGCATCTGTGAAACACAGACAAGTGGATCCCTTGCAACAGCTTTGGTGTGTGCAGCACCCCAGAAACATGGGGTTGATTGGTGGTGCTTCTGCCTATGTGTAACACCCTGCCTTTTTGTCTACATTCTAATTATTTGAGGAAGTAAACTTTGACTACAGACCAGCACATGTTAGGCTCAAAGAACCCGGGGTCTGTGATCAAAACTCCTGGCAAAGTTACTCAACAACACAAGCTTCCATCCCTTCAGTTTCCTTTCCTGTAAAATGGGAATGGTCCGGATTCCACGCTCCCAAAGTTGTTCTAGGGAATGAATAATAAATGTGTGTGAGCACCTCATCTACGGTTATGCTCATGTGCGAGGGTTCAGCGCTGTGTCTCTCGGTGGCTCTTCTTTGAATTTCTGGGTCTACACACCTGTTCTGTGCTGGGCCCTCCAAAGTGTCTCGGGAAGACACACAAGCTTACCTTTTGCCATGAAGTCAGCCTTCTTTCTAGGGTGATTCTGTGCCGTTTTCGGACAGTGGCTAGCTGCCTTTGGACTTGTGTTTGTTGGCCATGATTGCTGCCTGTCTGCTTAGTGTCTAGACATAGCATGTCCAGCTGTGACAGAGACTAAAGCATCTATAAATTACACTAGACCATTAACTGGGCTTTCTAGTGAGAAAAGGAAGCCAGCTCTGTCTAGCTATTTTTTCTCTCTGTAGATTATACCAGAAAAATATGAGGAATTTTTACTCTTTGGAGCCTTTTTTGAAGCTACCATGATTGACCGGAAGATTGGAGACAAGCCCATCAGCTTTGAAGTGTCTATTGGTGAGTGCAGACACATGCAATGTTTGGGACACATTTATTTCTTGACTAAATGAATTAATGCCTTACATAAAGTACTTTGGTGGAGATGGTAGGTGGTGCCTCAACAAGAAATGACAGTTTCCTGTCTACCCAATGTCACATAAAGAGTAGATTTATTCCTATAGGTTTTGTTGCTATTTGTTTGTTTAATGGTAGTCGATATAGGTTTGGGTTCTGGGACTTGGATTACTAATCTTGTTTCCATTACTTTGGGCTGACTTAATTTCTCCATGTCTTGTTTCCCTCATGTATGAAATGGGACAGACAGTAACTCCTCACAGAACAGCAAGGGTTGGTGAATCGATGCAAACATCACACACTCGATAGATGTAATTAGCCATCTTCCTTGGCTAATGTGCAGCTCAGCTAAGAGGACCCTTCCAGTCAGAGAAGAATGGATTCACATTTGGGCGGTTCTGTTGTAACAGGGCAGAAGGAAGTAGAGAAGGGTCTCAGTCCTGAGCCTCACAGCTGGGGACCTGGCACAGAGCCCCTGTCTGCATGTCCACAGGGTGCAGATGTCTGTTAGAACTGTGAAAGTTAACTCTGACAAGAGGGGCTTTATCTACTTTTCCCTTTTATTGATTTATTGAAAATAGATTTTTTTTTTCTCACATACTATATCCCGATTCTGATTTCCTTCCCCTCCACTCCAAGTTCCCCCCCCTCTCATCTGGATCCACCTTCTTTTTGTCTCTCATTAGAAAACAAACAGGCCTCTAAGGGATTAATAATATAGTATAATATAATTTGCTATGCTATGATGAAACAAAAATTAGCCCGTCACAATTGGTCAAAGCAAACAGAAGGAAAAGAGCCCAAGAGATAGCACGAAGTAACAGAAACCCATTCATTCTCACTCTTAGGAATCCCATTAAAAAACACTAAACTGAATATATATATATATATATATATATATATATATATATATATATCCTGAAGAGCAAAAAGACAGAATAAAAATACATAAATAAAAATAAGAATTAGTAAGGTTAAATTTAAAACAGGAAAAAAATGAAAAGCCCTGACATGGCATTATGAGTCAAAGAAGTAGCAGATGCCTTCAGAGTAGTTTGTTTCCCCAGTATGACTTCCCTGGAGAGAATGAAGTTTTCATGTGAGAGTAGTTATCAATTTGAGATTGCTTCTGGGCTAGGGATGGGGGCCTGTGTCCTCTTCTTTAAGCTGTAGGACCCCCAACTGGAGCAGGCCTGTGCAGGCCCCGTGAATGTCGGGGAGACATTATCTTATACCAGGACATGTATAGCACAGAAGCAGCCCTGGTTGGAACCCTCCCTTGCCCCCGCCACAAATGCTCTACCTCTTTCAATACAAATGCACTCTTACTTTGTAAAACATGATGTCGCCTTTGGGCACTCAGGCAAGAAGTCTTTTCTTAACTTGATTACAAACTAGCATATCTGCAATGGTAGTTCTCAAGTCTCTGTGACAAGTCTTGGTAGGCTACATACACTAAGACGTTAAATGTGCCCATAGCACAGAGAGCAAAGTCATGTAGTGCCAAGCCTGATGATCATCTGGAAAGATAGAAGGAGAGACCCCGACTCCTGCATGTTGTCCTCTGACCTCCATACTTGCTCGCGAGTGTATGCACACACGCAAGATAATGTAATAGAATTAAAATACATAAAAAATATCATGGCTATAAAAACTTAGAATCACCAGTGCATTTTCTTTTCCTTAACTGTCTTTCTTAATTTGCAACATGTGTAGCTTTTACAAACAAGACGTCCTTGTCGTTGACAATCTTATTTTCGTGTTCACTATCGTTTGTTCTTTCTGCCTTTATCCTGAGACCCTATGCCCTTACTGGGAGAGCGTGTGGGTATGCCCAGCTGACTGATCCAGTAGCTGATGCTCAGCCCCTCCCGATTTGCTATCATCCCTGAAGGTAACTTTGGGAACCTGATTGACGGAGGGTCTCATCATGGCAGTAAGAAGAAATCAGCTGAGCTGGCAGAAGAAGACGCCACTCCTCTGTTGCACGAAGGAGAAAAAGATGTGGCCCACGACTCTGTCATTTCCGTGGCCTCCACCACACACCCGGAGAAGCCTCTGGTGACAGAGGGGAACAGGTAGGAGGACACAGGGCGAGTGAGGACAAAGTTTCTACCGTGTGAGAGGTTTGCCAGTCCCTGGGACGGTTTCATTCAAGTTTTCAGTCAAATAAGGAAGGCAAACTTTATCTCAGTGCTGGGAATAAGTTGCGAACGGGGAAGTATGAACAACTACCATTGTATTAAACCCTCAGCCCTGCAATGACACCACCCAGGGAACCCATCTAAAGGCAGAGCATCCATGATGGCTGCCTTGCATGAAGCCCTTTACTCTCAGCTTAGGAGCGTGGTAAACCAGGAAGAGGATTTTAAGATTCAGCCCAAACCTGGTTGATGGTTACCTTTCTGGTCAGGGTGCCACGGAGTGAACTTGACCTGGTGGGATTATTGACTGCGTAAATTCTGACCTTAAGTTTGCCACAGTAACTGACCAACTAACGAGTGATGGGAAGGTACTAGAGACAAGCATCTTAGAAAACAGCTGGGCCTCCATACTCAGCTTCACAACTCTTTAATTCATGCACATTTCAGCCGATAATAAAAGTAGAGTTGGTTCAAAGGCACCGTCAGGTTCTGCTCAGGAGAAGAAATGAAAGCACATGCGCGAGACTTTTCTTGTCTCGTCTTGTGTCATGCGCATGAGTAATCGCTAATGCCATGTGTTTTCCTGGTTGCACATGGCTGCCCACACTCTACATGTGAGGAGACTGGAATCTAGAGACGCCACACAGCTACATCAAGGCCATGCCACTGCCTGTTAACCCTCTGCTCTTTACAGCCCATACCCTTCCCCTAGGAACGACTTCCCAGTCTGTGTCCTCAGATAGTCCTGTTCCTAAAAGGCCGGTCAGACGCCCCCATTTGTGCGCTTTGTAAACTATTCCCCAGACTTCTGTCTTTCAAAAGCTTCCCACCTCTGAGAGAGTCCTCCACTCGGGGTCTTCCAACCCACAGTTCAGGGGTTGTCAGTTGTATTTCTTTTCGATATTTTACAGATGTATTTTATTTTAAATGTGTGTGTGTGTGAGAGAGAGAGGGAGAGACTGTGTCTGTGTCTGTGTGAGGTGTGTGAGAGCAGATGCCTGCTGAGTCCCCTGGAACAGAGTGAAGGTTGTGAGGTTCTCTCTAAGAGCAGTGTACTCCATTTTCTGTCCTGCCCAAAGCCAGTAAATGATAATGTCCACTCAGTAGAAATCTTGGGTATTTTTTTTTTTTTTTGTCTCCTTAATTGTATTTGTCATTGCTGTGACAAAAATACCTGGCAAAAGTAACTTCAGGCAACATTTATTTTGTCTTCTAGTCATAAGCGTACAGTTCACCATGATGAAGAAGGATCGGCAACTGGTCACATGGCCTTTATTATCAGGTTGTAGAGAGTGGACAGGAAATGCGGCCAGGCAATACATCCGGTGATCCTTCCTCCAGTGAGGTTTCACCTCCTAAAACGTTTCCAACCTTCCAAAACAGCACAAGCCTGTGGTGACCACCAAGTGTTCAAGGACACACACACACACACACACACACTCACACACACACTTGCACGCACGCACACTTGTCTACCTGGCTTTAGCGCGCCATTCCCTCAGATGGATTATCCATCCATCCATCTAATGTTCCTGGAAGACCACAGCTGAGCACTGTCCTCTGCTGCCCCCTGGGTTTTTTGAACACACTCCTCACTGCCTGGCAATAAGCCCACACCTTGCCTGTTGGCTTCCCTTGTGGTCCAGGATCTTTTCCCCTGTCCCAAGTCTGACTACGCTTTCTGTACTTATTAGGGACTCAGTGAGCCCTAATCATGCTGGACTATGATGGTTTCACCTGTTTCTCTTGCCTGTAAGACTGAGCACTTTAAGGGCAGGGACCTCATCTTCGCCCATTTCGGTACCTGACACTCTATCTGGTTTACAGTGAGTTAAGGAGTTGATGTGGACACAGGATGCTATAGGAACAGAGAGGAGGGATGGGTGAGTAACTCTACCTGGGAGGAAGTACAGAGTTGAGACACTCATAGAGAAGATGACATCTTACAGGATGA
The DNA here is from genome assembly GCF_943737965.1 of Phodopus roborovskii. Lineage (NCBI taxonomy): Eukaryota > Metazoa > Chordata > Mammalia > Rodentia > Cricetidae > Phodopus > Phodopus roborovskii. Next base: position 12,443,172 of record NW_026126567.1, on the reverse strand, counting down.
GAGGGATTTCAGGGTTAGAGATGAGCGCTTGGGCAAAATAGGGTAAAATCAAAATCATTTTAGCTATTTTCCTTTTCGGATTTTGGTATTCTCTGCATTTTCTGAACCTTGCCGCCTTTCCATGGGTCACCTTCAGAGGGCTTTCTTTGGCCCTCCAGGGTCACAGACACTTTAATTTGCAGCAGCTGGAGAGTGGCAGCGTTCCTGCCCCTGGGGCCAGCAGCCCAGGAAGACTACTGGGACTACTCAGAGGGCCTTGTGTCCCCAGGTGTTCTCGGCCTGGATGGGCTGTCCCATAGTAGACTGCCACTGGGACTCCCAGGCCTGTTGTATGGGAGGGGTTTAGAGCACACAGTGTCCAGGTGCCCTTGGATGGATTCCATGCTAGAACTGGGCAGCTGGCTGAAGCTGACCAATGTAAGTTATGCTGGGATCTTTGAGGTTTCCTGCGCCTTGGAGCTTTCTTTTTATTTCTCAATTCCTCCGTATAGTAGTGAGCCAGGGAGGCAGAGGATGCATTGACTTTATAACTGAAGCACCACACACACACACACACAAACACAGAGAGAGAGGGGGGGGCATGCATGGGCACACACAGACATGAACGCACACACAATGCATGACTGCTACCACTAATAAAATTCCACTGTGCACATGTTCTGGGATTTCTGGTTTTACAAAGTGTGTGCATTTGACACAATCTGTGCTAGGTAGAGATGAGGAATAAAATCTAGGTGGCACCCAGTGGCGGCTCATCATCACATTCCCAGGATTACAGGCTTATTCTCCCCCAAAGCCACAAGCTACCATGCTGGTGCTCAGCATGGTTTGTCCTGGCGGTCTTCACATCCCGCAGGCAAGCAGGCATCTTGTCTGCTGCTCTCCCATTTACACTGGGGTTTGTTCACCCAATGAGGCTCAACTGCCGGGTCCTTGAAGACACAGTAACAAAACTGAAAACCACAGTGACAAAGGCCCAGAGTGCCATTAGCACAAGCTAGCCCAACGCAAAAGCAAACAAAACAACCAAGCAGAATTCAACTGTGTGTGCGGGTGCTTGTTTAGATGCAGGATTGTGGGTGATTTTAGAGATAAAACAGAGAGGGCTTCGGTGTCTGACTTTTTGCCTTTCTTGTTCTCCTGCTAAAAGGACAACTTCAGTTCCCCACCAAGAATCGCTTTGACTTACTTTTCTGAGCCGGCACCTGCTGGTCTGTTTATATTTTACAGAGCAGAACAGGGGGCCTTTGCTAATTCTGAAAGACTTCCAGAGAAATTTAGGTTGGAGAGCTAAAAATGAACATCCAGGCTTTCAGGCTAAAGATTGGATGTTCATTTTTAGCTTTCAAAACATGTTTTCCTCCCCTTCCCTTTTCTCTCCTCTACGGTGCTTTCCATTTCTCTGTCTCCTCCCGTCTTCCCCTCCCCTCCCCTCCCTTCCTTCTCTCCCTCCTTTCCCCTCTCCTAGCTCTTCTTCCTGCTCCCCTTTCTCCTCCTCCCTCTCCCTCTCTTATGGCTCTGTCTGCCCCATTTCTGTCCCTCTCTCTCCAAACCACGATAAATCCGTTTCTCTAAACGACGTCCACATTCTCAAACATCAGCACATACCCATCGAGCATTTGCTTCTGCCTTCCATCCATACTTCCCTTTACAGTCTCATACGCTCGTGAGAAAATTACAGGGAGGCTAGGATAAAACCTGACCATCAAACAGTTGTGTTGGCTTGTACCTGCCCTACCGCCACACCCACCCAACCCCTCCTCCCTCCTTGGGAACCAAATCTACACATTAGTCCTATCTTTTCTGACTTCCATCTCATTCTGTTAATGACCTTTTCCTATCAGCACTAAAGGATATTTATTTCACTGCCACCATCAGGCATTCCTTGGGGCTCCATACCTTTGCTGGTTGCTTATATGCCTTATTCCTTCCTAGCCAAGCAAATCACCCCTATTAGTGGCACTGGTGCCTGGTAACACTAAGTATGGGATGGATGGATGGATGCATGCATGCATGGATGGATGGATAGGTGTGTGGATGGACGGGTAGGTGGGTGGATGGATGGATAGATGGGTGAATGCATCAGTGGAAGGATGGAGAGACAAACTGATGGTTTAGATTGGGATGTATACCTTTATCCCCATTGATAATATGATTTTCTTTTTTCCAGAAAGTTCATTCCTATCAATGGATCAATACAATGTGCTCAGAATATGTATTGATACAAAGTAATATTGTTCTTTTCCTTTATCAATTTAAGCCTCCTTTGAGGAAGGTTTGCCCAGTACATTCTACACACTGGGGATAATTTCTAAGCTTTACCCTGTGCTGAGGATGGTTTTGAATTCCTTCCTCCTCTTGCATCCACATTCTAGGTGCTGGGATCAGATGTGCACCACCACATTGGTCTGGTGGTGACTCTTAACCCTTTTGTGGTAGCCATATAGCTCTCACTGTTTACAGATCCCACTATGATCTAAGAATGGCATTAGTAGTGTTGCTCCCCGACCCTTCTGCACCCCCACAGAACACAGAAAACATGACAAATGTCTGGAAATGCTTGAAAGCCACTGGTTACCAACTGACTTCCACATCTAATGTGCCTTTACAGAAATTACAACTATTTGCCTTTCGGTGCCAAGAAGCCCTGCGTCTCCTTCACCAGTTCCTGGGGAGACCAGACGTTCAGACTGCACTGGTCCAACATGCTGGGGGAAATGGCTGACCTCTTGGTAGGTGGCTTCATTGGCATACGAGGAAACTAGCATAAAGATATGCATTTCCATTCAACCAGAGTCTTGGCCTCAGGTTAAGCGTCACTGAACTGGGGCTACTGTGTTTCATGGCTTCTACTGTGGGGAGCCCAAGGAATGAGAATGTCACACAAAATCCCTGGAATTCAAACCAAACTATCCAGATCAGAGTTCCCTCTCTGCCTTTTGCTCTTACAGGACCTAAGAAGTGGCTGATTCCTTATCTGCCCAGTGCAGGAGGGGAAGATATCTCACAAAGTTGACAGATCCTGGCTTCAACTAGCCCTTTCCCTACTCTCATTTTCTTCCTACCCACAAGTCTCCTGTCCTCTACTCACTGTCAGTGGGCTCACCGATGGCTCCTGAGTCCCCTAGAAGTTACGCTAAGGAAAGAACGTGCATCTCTCTCCTCCGTAAAGTAAAGTAGTACCCCAGCTGTGGGACTCTTGGTGCTGAGAAGCTAGATCCTGGAAATAGCCGGAAAGGTCTAGACTAGGCTCACACAATGTGGAGGCCACAGACTTCCAGAAGCTGGCCTTGTTTATTCTTCAGACAGAGTAGATACAGTGTATCACAAAACAAACCAGAATATTCCCCAGAGTCTACAGTAGTCTTTAGTGTTCTTCTAAGTCCCTTTTCAGTGTCAACAGCCCTTGCTGGCTTCCATGACTACATTTATTCCCCTTATGGTGGTGGTGTAGACGGTTCCTGCTAATTTCCTATTTTGTAAATGAGAAATTGTGTGTAATGAGATTAGTTTACCAGTAAGTGGCAGCCTGGATTTGAACCCAGGTAGCCCAAGTCAGAGTTCAAACCCTTAGCTTACTTACCCCATTGGATGCCTGTTCTTTGTGTATTGGAGGATGGAGCCTGAGTCCTAAGGCACCAGATTTGGGCAGGTGGTAGGAAATGCAGCTTTTGTAAACTCTAGCAAAGTAGTAGGAATGTTGGCATTTCCCTGCAGACCCCATTTCCCCCTGGGATGCTGAGTAGAAGCCTAGCCTTAGGCCCAAAGAAAAATGCAAGACTATTAAGTTATCAGCATATAGACACCGCTTTGTCCAACCTACCCTGTTCCCTGTCCCCCAAACCTGATATTCTCAAAACAGTGAGTCATTTTTTAATGTCAGGAGGGTTACATTACTTTGTAAAATTCACTTAAATATTGACTTTGACACTTTTTATAATAACATATAAATTTTAAAATTAGGGAATATTTCCTCATGATATTAGGTTTCCCACAAGGTGGGTGACATGGTATGATGCTTAGTTAGGTAGGAATGGGCCTGGGACATAATGGCTGTCAGTAATACAGCAATGCTCATCTGGACCTAAGGAGAGGGTAGATCAAAGCAGGAATATAGCGGTTCTTCCAGGCTAAGCTCAAGATGGTGAGGGGGCTCTTCCTGCCTCGCCAAAACCACAGTGACACAGCCGCGCGACTGTTGTTTCTGGGATGTGACAGTCAGTGGCCTTTCCCACGAGTCCCACAGCTCTGTATTTGTCTCCAGGAAGAAGGGATAGAAGAAGTCAGGGAGCTGGTCAAGGTTTCAGAGGAGGCGCCAGAAGAGAAGATGAAGACCGTGCTCTGCGCCTTCATCAGTCAAAGCAGGTGGGTAACAGCATCAGACAGCTCGGATGGACTCAGCTTTTAAGGACCTTGAGGAATCAGCTGTCAGCTGCTCTCTCTCTCTCTCTCTCTCTCTCTTTCTCTCACACACACACACACACACACACACACACACACACATACACATGGATGGGTGGGCACTCTAAAGTGCTGTATCCCCTCCTGATACTTAGACAACTACAACATAAACCAAAGGGAGAAGCCAACATTAACAGGCGCGCAGCTGAGATTCTTTATGGAAGAAGTCATCCCAGCATCAGCTCCCAGCAAGGCACTTTACATTCGGTAGATACTTAACAACTGTGTGGCAATTAGGTGCAGAATGCTCTGTCGATTGATTAAATGATAATGCTCTATTAATTGATTAAAAAATCTCAACTAAGGACTTTTATTTCAGGTGGCAGACAATATAATATGAGCCTTTAAAAGCAGGGTATAGCGACCTATTGCTGAGTAACAATTCGCCCTCAAACCTAGTGGCTTGTCACAGTGTTATCACATCACACCTTGTATGTATCAGGAACGCAGAAGTGGTTTTTGAGCACAGGACTCCCTGGGTAACCTGGGATAATGGCATCTCTCGGCCCCGCCAGGAAGGAGCCACTTCCCAAGTCACTCATTTGGTTATCTACAGAGTTCAGTTCTTCTTGGGCCAGCCTCAACCCTTTACTCTTATCAAGATGAACAGACGAGAGGAGTCGGAGAGAATGTCAGTCAGGTGGAAAGCACAATGGGTCTTTGGAAAGCACAATGGGTCTTGACTGAACCAAGTCTCCAGTGCAGCCTGCATTAACAGCAGGGGGATTCTGCAGTAGGGAGGGCTCTCTCAGGGTCTTTAGGGGCAGCTTGTCCAATGTGGGAGCAGCTTAAAGCATCTCCTAAAACTAGCTCAGTCAAGACAAGCAAAAATGAGAATTTGCTAACAATAGAATTACTAAGAAAGCTAGTGGGGATTAAATTATATAGAAGTAAAAATCAGGAGACAGCAGTAGATACACCAGATATTCTGCTGTGTGTGAATTCGTGTGTATAATTCTATCTTCACATATAATACACACATATGTAAACAAAGAAATAAATGTGGTGTTTATGCTCTCTTTATTTGCTTTCATTTTTCAACACTAGTCCCGCTGTGAGCCAAGTGTTGTCTATAATTCCCTTGAAGCATCTTTAAAATGCTTCATAACCTCATCTCTCATGGAGGAGAGTATTGGCAAGCAAGTAATAGCCCAATAACTCTTCTACACTAGGGGTTACTTGAGGGTAAGAACTAATGGTCCCCCCTTGTCTTCACGGCTCCAGTCAACTGAAGGAAGGAACGTCCATGGGTGTTGATGATTAAAACTGTAGTTTGATAGTTGCTAACTGCAGGTCTGAGAAAGCAGGTTGGACCCAAGGTCAGATTTGAATTCCTGCCCCCTGCTCCTTTCCTGGCTGAGCAGTTGGTCTTCTGGGGTTTCCTCTACAGCAAGGAGGTGACCAGGTTGTGCACAGTTTAAGAGAAGGAATGTGTTTCATTCCTTATCACTCACCCAAATTGTGATGCAGAGAAAATGTCTTTCCACTAGCGTCTGTGTGACAGGAGAGAACCTAAGGAGCAATGTGTCTACTTCTGGATGGGATTCCCATACTTCTAGCAAACACAGGAATGCATCAAGAGTATTCCCATCTCCGGATATAATCCTCTTGTTCTCCATAAACAGAAACAGGAAATGTTTCTTTAATAGTATCCCCAAAGAGAATCTGCCCAGGTTTCCAATAGGTACCAGGCAGAGTGCAGGTATGGGGGTCTCTCATCTTACACTCCTGTTTGTAAGTTTCCTTTGTGGTAGTTTTCACCCCAAAGGTATTACATTTATTGTATAATGTGTACATCTATATTCCACATTCCATAGTTCTATTGTGGATATGACATTAAAAATAACATTTTCAATTTTCTCTATATTCCTACATTCAGAGAAGAGAGATTAATTTGTCCTCCTGGACTGGTATTTCCTGCCTTTGCAGACACACATCCTTACATATAAACACTCATAGGACACTTCATTTCTTCACAGTGATAGCAACATTTGTCCAGCAGGTTACTTCTACACTCAGCAATACAACATAGGCATCTTTACAAATAGATATGTTATAATACATTTAATTTGTCTTTAACAATTTTTTACTGTTCCACTTAGATTATTACTAAAACAAATAAAAATATCCTTGCAAAATCATTCCACTATTTCCAAGGGTCAAGAATTCTAGTGTAATTTTTTAAATCAAATTATGAATATGTTAAAATATTCGTAGGTGTTATTAGGTAGTTTGCAGGAAATAATCAGTTACTTCTATAGCAGCAAACACTTTTCTGTACTCTCCCACACCACCACTCATTTTGCAAAATATTAATTTTATAAATGAAGTAGCATTGGTTTTAATATCATTTAAGTCATCGCTGCAGACAATGTTACTTCCTTAAGAGTTTTGGGGCATTTACATTTCTTCTTGAATTGCATTCGTAGCCTCTATTTCCTTTTTGACACATTTAAAATTTCATTACAAAAATATTACTCTTCAAGAAGATGGGCACATATCACAGTCTTATTTCTAAAGTAACTGCTTGGTATGTAACATTTTACAAAAGTCTTGCTATGTAAGTTAGAGAACTGTATTAGTTTATGTAAACTTGCTACAAATTTTGATAGCAGCTGTGATGGGTTCGTATTGAAAGAAAGTGAAATTCATAAATTCCCAAGACTACACAAGCACAGGGTCTGGGTATGACTGGGTATGATTTTTTTTTTCTATTTTCTATTGGAAATGTGAGCACACCATTGTTTAACCCTAAATCAAAAACCTCAGTTCTGTGGCTCTATCAGCTTTCCATTGTGACAAAGGAACTGGATTTTGCAAATCTCTGGGATCACACAAATAGATTTTTACTAAGTAGGTTGCAAAACGGATATTCTTTTCCAGTGCCTTTATCTCTGAAGCAGAAAAGAAACCGAAGATGTTGAACCAGACTGCGTTAGATAAGAAACGACTCACGCTCTGCTGGCAAGAGCTGGTATGTGAAAAAGCTATTTATATTTTGAACAGAGTTAAAGTATGAGCGCTAAAAATAAACCTCATGGATGACACATAGGTCGGAGGCCAGACAAGGACAAGGCAGAGACGGCGGTGGGAAAGAGCCTGCGGTGGGTAAAGGAACTCGCATTTACTCGGGATTCCTAAGGATGAGCTGGAATCCCCCCTTATTTTTCCCGAAATCCGCATTTTCTTAAAGCTGTTAGACCCAGGCTAGAGAAATGGTTGGGTGGTTAGGAGAAAGGGATGCTCTTCAAGAGGACCTAGCTTCGATTCTTAGCTCCCACCCATGCAGAGGCTCACAACTGCCTGTAACTCTGGAGGATCTGATGCCCTCTGCTGGCCTCAGCACGAATTGCACATGGTGCCCGTTTCGTTGTTTGGTTTTTGTCTTGCTTTGTTTTTTTTTTTTTGTTTGTTTTTGTTTGTTTGTTTGTTTGTTTGTTTTTGAGAAAGGTTTCTCTGTAGCTTTGGAGCCTGTCCTGGAACTCGCTCTGTAGACCAGGCTGGCCCTGAACGCTCAGAGATCTGCCCGCCTCTGTGTCCAAAATGCTGGGATTAAAAGCAATCGTGACCACCCCCAGCTTTTTTTTTTTTTTTTTTTTGGCACTATTTTTTAAGGCTATGTCGTTAGATTCTTTCACCTTGATGGCTCTCTCACAAACCGAGAAGCTAAAAGATGAGGTGACAATTCTCCCCTCCTCGGGTCCTCATCGTGGTTTGTGTTAAGGGCTGCCAGAAGATTGAGGACAGGAAACACCCAGTTCCTTCTGTGTCCTGCCCACTGGTACCATGCTTGTGGATGTTTAAAGTTACCTAACAGATGCTCAGCCTTAGTTGAATGAGTGTCAGCTGAGAAATACCAGTCCAAGTCAGATCCTGAAATACTTGACCTTGAGTTCTCAGTCCCAGCAATAGCAGCGAGGGACATTTGAGTGATACTGTGACAATTATGCCAAGAAGAACCTCTCAGTATTTGACTTTGGGGGACATATTAAAGGCATGAGCAGGATTCGGGAAGATTTTTTTTTTAAAGAGATCACAACTAGCCAATCCAGTTCCAGAGACTAAACACAGGTGCCTAACTTCTTCCTTCACCTTTCTTTCCAGAACATTCCTTTTCTGACCCCCCCCCATGTCCTAGGGAGCTCCCATCACCTGTGAGATCTTTCCGCTCTGGCCCCCTGGTGGCCTTCTCTCTGTTGCCCATCGCCCCTGTGTCCAACCCATCATGGAGGCATCTTAATAGTGCCTTATATCTCTTACTTTTCTCACCACAGGGAACGATGTTATAAGGGGAAAGATTTATTTTGGCCCAGGGTTTGAAAGGTTAATGCTATAACTTGGACTTGCCACATCTCCACAGGTCATGAAGTCAAGGAAGTGGGGTGGCAGGGTTCAGAGGACCTCCACATTTTTATTAAGCCTAAGATCCAGCCCCACGGATGATGCTATCCACGTCCAGGGTGGGTCTTTTCTCTTGTTAAACCTCTGTAGAAACTTTTCATTTTAGTTGGCAACACAAATTCACCAGGATGACCTTAAACTACTGACTCTCCCGTCCCAAACACTGGGGTACAGAAGTGTGCTATCGTGTCTGGGTTATAAAATAATTGTGTCTAGTGACTCTTCCTGCTTCCCAGAGGGTAGCTTGGACTGGAAGAGACACATTCAGACTGAGCTGGAGAAAAGGACCAGGAGCTGCGTGTGACTTTTTTCTCACCTTAAAATGGAAATAATGGTACCCACCTCCTAAGGTCACTAAGAGGGGCAATGAGAGAATATTGCGTGGCATAGAGTAATAACACAGTGTAGCATGCGTGGCATAGAGTAATAACACAGTGTAGCATGCATGGCATAGAGTAATAACACAGTGTAGCATGCATGGCATAGAGTAATAACACAGTGTAGCATGCGTGGCATAGAGTAATAACACAGTGTAGCATGCATGGCATAGAGTAATAACACAGTGTAGCATGCGTGGCATAGAGTAATAACACAGTGTAGCATGTGTGGCATAGAGTAATAACACAGTGTAGCATGCGTGGCATAGAGTAATAACACACTGTAGCATGTGTGGCAAAGAGTAATAACACAGTGTAGCATGCGTGGCATAGAGTAATAACAGTGTAGCAGCCGTTATTACAGCTGTTATTAAGCACTGCGAAGATTAGTTCAGCTACTGTCTCATAGTCATGTGACTGGGACAAGTTTCTTCACTTTCTAGGTCTCAGCATCTCATCTATCTACCAGAGGAGATGGTATCTACCGTCTCCACATTCCTACATAATTTCTAGTCAATGGTCAATGTACACAATGTCAGACTCAAAACAGTCCTTGTATGAAGTTGGCAAACACCTTCACCTTCAGGACACTCCAGCCACAGTGCAATGTTTGTTCACCAGACTTCTAGAAAGATCTACACCAACTCTTGTCTTTTTTTTTTTTTTTTTTTTTTTTTTTTTTTAGGAGGCAATGGCCAAGGAAGCCAAAGGGGTCATTCAACAACAGAAGAAAAAGTTATCTGTTGATGAGATGATCTGTGAAGCCCAGGGCTTTGTAGAGAAGATTCGATTTCTTGTGGATGAGGTAATCGACCCTTCAGACAAATCTCTCTGGGCACATGAGAAAAAAAATCTTCCCAGAGAAGGGAATGAGTGAGTTGAGCATTCGTTTGCTTAGTGATGGGAAAAGAAATTAGGTGAAACATAGATTGCTTATTGACTTTTCATAAAGCCAGTGCTCAGCAGAATGAAACGCATGCCCCATAACACAAGAAAAGTCCAAATAAGACGCCGAGGTTGGGGACTTCATTAGGTTTTCAACCATGAGAGTAGTTAAACTCCTGTTCAATGAAGATCAAACAGCATTCCATTTTAAAGCAAGGGATGTTTACTGGTATCTTCTAGAATGATCTCTAAGAGATATCATATTTGATCCTGTCGAATACCAGATCTTTCTTGAAGCCTACAGCTGTGGGCATACTTTCTGCACTGGATTTCGTGGGGAATGCTGTTGGGGAACATGATGGTCCTCTCTCCTATTATTTGTTCCCTGGAAGTACATTAAGTAGTGAGACAGGTAATGTCAAAAACAGTTGACAAGAGGGTTTTATGAGGAACATGGAAGGTTTGAATTGGGATTGGGGTCTTCCTGTCTGTAACTGTCCAGCATGTGTCTGCAAGACTATTTGTTGGGGGATATCCTTCTGTATGCTGTGAATATGTGTTTCTCTTACTGGTTAATGAATAAAGCTGTTTTGGCCAATGGACAGGCAGAATGTAGCCAGGCAGGAAGTATAGACAGGGCTACCAGACTAGGAGAATTATGGGAAGAAGGACGCAGGGTGTGAGTCAAGAGGGAGACACCATGTAGCTGCTGAGGAAGAAAGAGGCAGGTAAGCCAAGACCATGTTGAGATATACAGATAAATAGAAATGGGCTAATAATTAAGAGAGCCAATAAGAAGCCCAGGCCATCAGCCAAGCAGTTTATAATTAATATAAGTCTCTGTGTATTTATTTTCCACTAAACTGCGGCAGGATGGGGTGGGACAGAAACTTCTGTCAACCGACTATCCTTTTGAAAGGAAAGGTATTGGCTCACATTCTCAGCACAAAGAGATGTATTAACCCCAGAGGGACAAAGGACAGTGAGTAAAGAGACAAAGACAGGAAGGGGGAGAAGGAGAAGGGAACAAGGTCAAGGTAGCAGGAATATTTGTCGTGGATGGACAAAGCACTGCCCCTGGATAGAGAGGAAACAGACAGGACACACAGGAAAATGGCAGTTTATAAAGGTAAAAGGGGGAACCCCGTATTAGGATGAGGTCTTTAATTTTAATTGGGCATGTTAATTGGGCGTGTCCAAGGGGGCTCTAATCGCTGGACTTCAAATCTTCGATAGCTGGACCTTGGTAGTCAGCCTGAGGAGGAGGAAGTGACCAGATAAGGGAATAGACCTTGGTGGCTAGCTTTAGGAATATAAACTAATAGTTTTGTTTCTTTGTTTGTTTTTTGTCTTTAAGCATGGCGGAGGGGATGGGGGAGAAGGGCAAGGCCTGCCAAAGCCATTTTTGTGAGCTGGCTAGAATCCCTTACCTTTGTCTTTGGTCCATAACAGATAGAATGGATGGATAACCCTTTTCAGTATCAAATATGTATGTCAAGGGTGAGCAAGACAGAGCATTTACTTCCAACTCAAATCACTGTGCCTCCTGGTTTGGTAGTGACACCGGTCCAGAAATGTACATTTCAAACACAAGATCATGGAACACTTGAAATGGAAACCTGCCTTTTCTTGTTGAATAGCTCAATTTTTAAAACTTTAAATGTTTAGTGGAGGGTCTCCAGTGGCTGAAATGGAAGTCAGCTGTTTGGCAACTCGATCAGGCACAGGCATGGCACGAGGCTCCTCTAGATTTGTTTTCGCTTTCCTAAAAGCAACTGGGAAATGGTTCAAAGGCATTAGCTCACTTTTGTTCTTTTCATCGGAACTTTCTGGCAATGTTGCTCTGAAGAAATCTAATGCTTTGAAGCTAAGTCAGTATCTACACTGAGAAAGAAATCGGTAGAAATGCATTCGCTTGGCATAGCGAGAACCATAGGGGCAAAGGATGCCCCAACCAGGCCCAGCAAACACAATGGGAGTCACTACCTCACGGCCAAGATGATTTCTTCTCAAGGAAGTGGTACTTCAGTGACTGCTTTGTACAGATGTTTAAATACCTACATTGTTTTCTTCTATCTTCTGTTTGCAGAAGAAGGGGTCTTTGGGGATAGGTAAACTCTAGAAACGCATCCATTAAATACCAACCTATCCGATCATTTCCCTCCTCCACACAGCCACAGCACACGATCCCGGATGTCTTCATTTGGATGCTCAGTAACAACAAGAGAGTAGCATATGCCCGCATTGCTGCCAAAGACCTGCTTTACTCCCCCGTCAGAGAGCAGATGGGCAAGCACTGTGGGAAGATCAAAACCCACTTTCTCAAGGTAAGTCGACTTGAGACCAAAAGATGACCAACTTCTTTTTACGGTGAGAGGCTTAGAAGCTTTAGCATGAGTCCATGACTAGCATTCCTTCCAATGTTTTCAGAAACAGAGGGTAGCTGGGAGACTTCAGGCTTCTTGATCTGAGTTTCAGGTCAGATCTTTCTTCTAGCTTTCCACTTATCATATCTTCCGACACATGTATATTTCTCTTTCAATCTAATGACCAACCCTCTAGCTTAGATTTTTCACTCCTTTGAGTACTAGTGAGCCTGGACATTTTCTTTATCTGGTTCTCCTGTATAATTTTTCCAAGGCCTCTCTTCAGAGGAGTTAGTATATATTTTTTTAGTCTATATATTTTTAACAAACTTCATTCATATATACAATTAAGATGTTTGTTTAAATTCAAACCTGTTCTGGTGAGGAAGGTCTTCAATCCCAAACACTCAGGAATCTGAGGCATTTCAAGGTTTACCTTGGCTAAAAAGTAAGTTTAAGGCCAGTTTAAACAACTTAGTGAGATACTGTCTTAATATTTTCTTAATAAAAAAAATAAAAGAATGGACATGTAGGGGAGATGTAGCTCAGTGTAAAGAACTTGCCTAACACACTAAAGGCCCTAGGGTCAACCCCCCACCCCACCCCAGTAATGACGAGAAAAAGAAAAAAGGAATTTGTGAAGGACAGGAAAGGGGAGACACACACACACACACACACACACACACACACACACACAGAGAGAGAGAGAGAGAGAGCTTTCTTTTTATAAGGGTATCAGTCATACCAGATTTAGGGACCACCCTATTCCAGTATAGTCATTTAACTAATTACATCTGCAGTGACCCTACTTCCAAATATGGCAACAATCTGAATGCTGAGGATTAAAAACTAAAACAGATGAATCGGGGAGGAACATAATTCAACCCGTAACAGAATTCTGGGCAGATGTTTACTGGACATGTATCCTATAGTCGTCATCTGTTTCAAGGCTGTTCATTCTGCTTGCATCCACTGCGTGGAGAAGGGCTGTGAGGAAATTCAAGCAAAGCACACATCCTGTACTTCACGCAGAGCAATCACTCAAACAATGGGCACCCAGCGCCTGGGACACTGTAGTCTGTTGTTTGTGGCTGTGGTGTTTAATCTGACTGGCTTTAGAATGGACCGCGAGACACCGCCTGGTGTATCTGCGATGTGTGAAGAACCCACCCTAAGTGTGGGTGGCTCCATCCCTCGTGCTGGGATCTCAGACTGAATAGAAAAGGGGAAATGGGTTAAGAGTTGAGCACCGGCATCTCTCCGTCTCTGATTTCTGATTGGACCGGAAGTGGACCTGATGGACAGCCACTTCACCTCCCACCCCTATTACCTTCCACGGACCGTAGTTTCCCTTAAACCACGAGCCTAAGCGACTCCTTCTCTCCTGAAGGTGACCTTCCCGGAATTTGGCACAGCGGTGAAAGACGACTGCTTATTTCTTTCTTATTGACCCAGTGGCTTATTTCTCTCTTTCTGTTCTGTATGTAAAAATAACTTGTGAAATGCTCCTGTAAAATCGTAAGTGAAAAAAGGGGCAGATTTTTTTTTTTCACCCAAGTCATTCATCCCAAATATCAGAGACTGTCTTTAACCTCCTCCATTCAAAGTGTGCTACGGAAGCAAGGAACGTTTGTCTTAAAAATAGCAAGTCATTTCCAAAAGCCCTGCGCTAAAAATACTAGAAAGTGGTATAAAGGTCCCCTCCGCTAAATACTGTGATGTGTCCTGGCACTGTGAGAATTAGAGCAAAGAGCATCTGTCACGTCAGGCCAGGACAGAGATGCAGCTGGGGTGGGAGGAATTTTCCAGAGGCTTCCAGCCCGTCTGTTATCTTTCTCTGGGGTCACCGTGGATGACTTGAGTTCAGTTACTTCTGTGGCAAGGGGGGCACCCCCACATTCTCTACTCCCACCAACACCGTGAAAGGATGATTCAGCAAAATCATTTCTTCCGTTCCTGCTTTGACCGTCACCTTCCATTTCAACTTCTACCCACCACGTTCTTTTTTTCCTCCTTCCTAAAATAGTAAGTCTGGAAAAAAAAAAAACTGAAATAAAGCGAAGGCTGTGTCAGAGAGACCCCATCTCATACCGCGTGCCTCGTGGAGAATAGGAAGTGTATATAAAAAGCGTAGGCTGTAAATGTATGATTTCTAAGCCAGGAATCCCTCAAAGGTTATTCTATGGCACGGTTGTCTGCTGGGTGGCTTTGTAAACCTCCCCTGTTCAAAGAGCTGGAGGAGGTTGTGGTTGTCATACAGGAAAGTGCTGGGATTTCACAGTGCCCACAGGTCTGCAGTCAGGAAACATCCAGGCTTAGGAAAGCCAGGTTTGTCAATTCATTGCTCCAGAACATCTGTTACTTACAACTGTGTTAGTCACGCTGCCCATAGCTGTGTCAGAATGCCCCAGCTCAGCCTAAGGGCCCACAGTGTTGCACAGTCCTTCATGGTGGAGAAGGAAGGATAACAGGAGCTTGTAGAGAGGCTTCCTTCGTGTACAGATTAGGGAGCAGAGCTAGCAGGCCAACACAGGAGAAGAGATCGTCTTCCACCCGTCCTGCTAATTAGACTGCGGTTCCTCGGCCTCCCCAAGCAGAGCCAGCAGCTGGGAACAAGTGTTCAGATGTCCAGGAGGGACAGTCTCCTTCCAAACTCTAGCAAGGACTCTCAAGGACCTTCTAGTCTAGGGCCTGATCGGGGAGGTGGGAGGTAGGCGAGGCATGGGAAAGGCTAAGACGAGAATTCCACCTCATGCAGGACTGTGATGTTGCTTATCAGGCTGTTTATATAACCTCTCCGTTCTTTATGTTTTTATCAGCTCTCGGTACTAGTCTAAAAAGGTTGAATAAACCAAACCTGGTTGTGTGAGAGCAATTCTGACTTGTCACATACGCTGGCGGGTTTTGTTTGTTTGGAAAATTCATTCTTATGTTATGACCCTGTGGAATACTTCTGTAGGATTTGAATTGAGTTTTGGTTCTCGCTGTAAGTTCACGCACACTCTCTCATGGGCACACACACACACATGCACACACAGTTTAGTCATTATCAGTATAAGATGATGATGTATTCTTTTGGTTTCCCTTAAAGAATAAAGCATTTCATCCTACTCTGGAGGGAATATAGCAAAGTATGGTAAGAGCCATGCAGGTTAAATACTTAAAAGTAAGATCTGTAGGTCAGCAGGCCAGCACCAGCAGAGAGAATCATTAAAGTTCAGATCCCACTCTGGACCTGTAGGGTCAGAATCCACACTTTCGCTAGATGATCAGGTAATGTATGTGCACAGACATACAGGGCATGCGCGAGGAGTTGCGTGTGTATTCACACTAATCCTGTCTTCCTCTGTGACGTTAGGAAATTGTGATTGCTTCCCTGGCATTTATCTTCTTTATTTCCAAAAGAGACTCGTTAAAAGTGTTGCAGAACTACTGGGAGACTCAATGAAACCAGCCACATGCAGGTTCTAGACCATTCTTCAAGAATCAGGCCAGGGCCTAGACCAGCTTAAGTTCTCAAGGAATGTCAGGCGTCATCATTTTGGGGGGGAATCACAATATTTATTAAACAAATACTTGCTGCATTCTTCTGGCACCAAGAATTCTTTTCTAAGATGTGGAGACACCACTGTGGCACAATAGACAAAAAGCCTCGCCTTTGTGAATTAATGTCCCAGGGATGGCTTACAAATGGCAGAAGGAATGCTGTTACTATGACAAATGACCTTAGGCGGACACATGCCCATCCGTGTATCTGTGTTCTCTTTCGTCCATGCCTCTCCTCCTCCCTCCCCCCCCCCCACTTTCCTTCTGTGCTGTAAATCAAACCCAGGGCCGTCCAGCTGTGAACCAAACAGTGCTCCCTGAATTAGGTCCCTGGCCTTCTCAATAGGTATTCACCTGAAAAGTTTTCAGTTCATCGAAGAAACGATGAAGGAAGCTTATTTATTACAATTTTTAAAAGTTATAGGCTGTAGAGTAGTCACCTTTACCCCAAACCAAGTAAGTTTATTTTTTTTTAGCTGAGTAAATAACAGTATCTTTCTCCCTAAGGGTTAAATCCCGACTCCTCGGTACTGGCCCAGTGCTCACTGATGTGAGCTCTTCTGGTCTGAAATTCTGAACCATTCTTGGTACAGCATAAGCACTCAATGTGAGCTCCACCTAGCAGATCTCTTTGTGTTCTGGGCTGGTCATACTCTAAGGTATCGACTAAAGCCCAGCTAAGTGTGCCCTCCTGGCCACTGAGAGTGTTCCAGACACCCAGTGGGGCCTCACATGCAATAACAGCATACACACTATTTTTCCCTGTAAATGCACACCTATAATAAAGTTTAGTCGACAAATAGAGGTTTGTAACAGTAACTAGTAATAAAATGGAACATTTGTAACAGTGTACTACAGTAAACCTCACCCATGGCTTATTTCTGAAATTTCCCGCTTAAAACTTTTAGCCCACGAGACCCTGGATGTGCAGAAGGGGAGGCAAAAGCTGAGTACAGAGCTGTGCATTTGACTCTTAAAGAAAGGATGGGACAGGCATGTTCCTACCTTTTCCCAAAGAGCAGTGGTTCTCAGCCTTCCCAACGCTGCAACCCTTTAACAGATCCTCATGCTGTGGTGACCCCGGCCATAAAATCATCTTCCTTGCTGCTTCATAGCTGTAACTTTGCTGCTGTTGTGAATCATATTGTAAGTGTCTGTTATGCAGGGTATCTGCTAGGTGATCCCAAAGGGGTCACGACCCACAAGTTGAGAACCATTTGCCTTAGACTTTCTCTCTTCCCTCTTGCATTAGCCAAATACCCAACAACCTGAGAGGGAGCGTTTGTTTTGGCTCCCAGTTTGAAGCCACACAGTCTGCCAAAGCCCGTTGGGAAGGCTGGGGGGGGTGGGGGGGGGCACGGTGTGGTAGTCATATTCTGTTCATAGACAGGAAGAAGAGTGCTGACCTCACTTCCTCCTTTTCCTCTCTGTTCACTCTGTAATTCCAGCTCTGAGACGGCGTAGCGGGCATTCAGTGTGTGTCTTACCCTCACTCCCTCCACTTGTTCACATGTAAACCCTCTCACAGACACGCCCACGGTGTGTGCATCTCACTAATTAGTCAGATGCCTATTAAGCCAATCAAGACGGTAATCAAGCTCTCCATCCACCATTTGACTGAGTCCCTGTGTCCAGGTTTGAACTCTCGGGCTGAGTCTCAGAGTCTGCGGTGTTCCCTGGCTCCAGTCCCTTAGCTGATGTTCTGGTAGTGACTGTTTGATGAGTTGTTCCAGATCTGCCTCTGGGACCTTCAGGGCAAGCCACAAAAGCAAACAGCTGTACTCAATTCAGAGTCAAAGCCTCTCCGTGGGTGCTTTGGAAGTTGTCAGAACAAGTTCTAGCTGATGGTAATAGGGCTTTGTGATCTGATCCTCTGTGGAAAGAACCGAGTATCGGAGAGAAGTTACTGAGAGGAATTCCGAAACCCGCCATGAAGAGGCACTTAACAAAAGTCAATAGAATCTGGAGGAGTAGCCATGTCTAAAGTGTCATCGGCTCTGCTTGTCAGAGGCCCTGAACACAGCCAGAGCTGGTGCCTGGACCTTCGCAGGTGGGGACAGCGAGATCCCAAACCTGGTGACTAAGAAAGCAAAGAGGCACACTGATTACACCTTATGCTCTTGGGGTACACGAACCCACACACATACATTTGCCCCCACACACCCTTCCCTGCTCCCAGCACAACACCCCCCACACAAATACCCTTCCCCCCGACCCTTATGACATCTGAGGCCAGCCATCACAAGAGAGGAAGTGGAGAGGAGAGAGGGTAAAGCCTCACTGCCTGAGGAGGATGAAGGATCCGAAAATGTCTGCCAGGCAGAAGGGGCTGGGAGGTCAAGCAGGACCTCCACTCATGGGGAGGTGGGGGATGGGGCAGTAAGGCAGGGACCCTGAATGAAGTGAAGGGGCAGACACTCAGGCTGCAACCGCAGTAGCCAAGGTTCTAGGAAGGCAAGCAAGGGAAACAGAAAAGCATGAGGAAGAGAGAGACAGGCTGTGCGCTCAGGGCCAAGAGCCCACTCAACCTCGAGTCTGAGTCTAACTCTCCTCACGCAGTGGTTAGGAGAGAAGATGCTTAAGGCTACAGCCTCCAAGCCGAGGTCGCCGCCCCCCCCTCCCCCCGTTATGTATAGTGGTAATTGGGCCTTTTTATTTTAATTTTCAACTTTATGATATAAACAGGGCCTCCAGGTATGTGTCCAGGAAGGATCCCCTTTTTCAGAATAGGGAGGGCCCTTGCTTGCCTTCTGGTGCTAAAACAACCTTCCTTGTCCCCTCTCTCCAGCTTCCCGGGAAACGGCCAGCTGGCTGGACTGTACAGGCAAAAGTTGACATTTATCTGTGGCTGGGCTCCATCAGATACTCTAATGTCATTTTGGACAACTTACCAGCAGGCTATGAAGCAGAAATGCCCTCCAAAACATCTGGCACCCATCACCCTCCATCCGCCCTGCTGTACCAAGGTATGGTGCCCACAGGGCAAAGAGAGGGAAGAGAGATCTCTAATGGGCTTCTGTGTAAACAGTGTGGGACAGTATTCAAGCATTTGTGGTGTTGTACTGGGGACCAACCCCATTGCCTTCTTTACGACAATCCCAAGAGTCCTCCTCACTTCCTGCCTTCTTTACAATCCCAAGAGTCCTCCCTCACTTCCTGCCTTCCTTACGACAATCCCGAGTCCTCCCTTCCTAAATAGAAAGTGACATTCCCTTTAGAAATATTACACCTGCAGTGAATTTTATGCATTTCTGTGAATAGAGGGAGAGCAGTATGGGTTTTCTTTGTAGATGGACTTCATTCAAATGAGTTTAGAGTGTGAGCATTAAGTTCTTGTGTAGACATGACTCATGAAATCAAGTTGGTCCCCTCCCCCCTCTTTTGCACAGCATTGAGATTTGAACCTCATTCATTTCCTCACAGTGACCCACGCAAACTGGCATTGGCGAGGTCGCTTGTGTTTCTCTGGCCCGGTTCCTGGCTTGGCTGCCTCTTTACAGAAGGGCAGCACAGTTTATGAAATTACTCGGGCCATAGAGTTGCTTTCATCAGTTTCATGTTTACATTTCAGCACACACTTGGATTATGTTGTTAGCATTGATGCCTTACTTTTGCATTCTGCTCTGTTGTCAGATCACTTTAACTTTTGTGCTGAATTCAGACAAAGCCGATGGCAGCTTGCCTTCACTTCTACTGAAGCTGAGTTTTGAGCTGAGCCAAAGCTGTGAACACTGGAGTACAGACGTGCCCATGTCTCATCTGTAGTGTGCCTTCCTTTGGTGTCGGTTGGCCTTGACTGCCAGTGTATTCCAAGCGGCTCCATAGTCAGAGAAGACACAAATCTGGAGATGTGTGTACAGTGGTTCAGCTCATATATTCTGCACTCCAGGTCACCACATGTGTTATCTTTGGGGAAAACATGTAACACAGAATGCCAAGTTCACTGCCATATATGCTACATGTAAGAGTTGGTCCAAGCCTGGGAGGATCTGTTCATTCACAGATGGGGAGAGTACATTTCTAAGACACCCAGAAATTGCCCAAAATACACTCAGCTGCTGAAGGGTTGGGCAAACCATCTCCAAACACTCCTTTCTTATTTGCCTTTTGTTAAACCATTGAGCACTCTTATCCTTGGACAAATAACACCCACATCAAGTTATCTCCTGGTCTGCATATACAAACATCTCTGCAGACCCAAAGGCCCAGACGTGTTCACTGTTTCAGCCACTAACAATCCAGAGGGGAGGAGATGCCGTGCAGCCATGAGGCATGTCGTTTGCATGGAGTTACCCAATGACCTTCTGCCGAGCCCTGACTTTGGTGACATTGGCTGCCTTCCACACAGACTGGTGAATTTTATGCTCCAGAGGATAGCCATTGAGCAAATAATTACCTTGCATCTATATTTGGAAAGCCTGCTGGAAAACCTGGTGGGGGGTGGGTGTAGAGATGAGCCAAAGGCGATCCTAACTTCAAATAGGGCACCCAGATGTGGCCTTAATAACCACGGGGGCAGGAGGTTGCCCCCTGCCACAGCATGAGGAGTCTGGCTAGATTGCCCCAAGGATCAGAAATGGTAAGATTCAAGGTTCCTAAAGAAACTCAAAATGTAGGCTAAGTAAATGGCACTCTCTAGAGTTGTGCAATATGCTGTCTATGTAGCTTCAGTTGCTAAAATCCTCTGCATTAGTCATTGCAAGGGCAGCTAAGGGGCATTCTCCCAAGGGATGGGACCTTCCCAAGGGTTACTGAGAAATCCGCTGAACTCGATAGTATGTGAAGTAATACACGCCTGTCTCCCAGCTGACTCCTGTTACTGTGTCCCTGTGACAGCTGCTGTGGGCTGCTCTGTTTACTGCTGTCATTTTAAGGGACTCTTGTTGGCAGAGCCCAGCCCGTCAACGTTAGAGCTAATTGGCGTCTATGGAGACAGGCAGGACATTAGAACTTAGACCCCAAAACCGCTTCTCTTGTTCCGCTGACTTGCTCGGAGCTTGCAGAGCCTTCCGCTGTAAGAACGGAAATAGGCTTAATTGGACAATGTGCACAGCTCGGGTGTCCTAATTGCCTGCAGGATTAGAACGGGGATTGGGAAGGTTGTACACTTTTAGAGGCACAGGGTAGAGGCAGAAATGTTCAGGTTTCATGACAGTCACCTAAGGAATTGCCTTTGGCATCCCGCCTTCCCTGTCCATCCACACCCTGTCTGTCGGAGTCAGTTCTCCACCATCCCAATAGGGCATCGAGGTCTTCCGAACCTCTCATTGTAATCCCTCCATCAGTGTGCAGCGATCTGGTCCTTCAACTTTCACCTACAAGGGGCACTGTTGACTCCTTAGATCCACCCCTTACATCTCTTCTGTCTGAGAGCCTGATCTACAGTTTTATTCTCCTGACCTCTTGCTGTGATATCATCTGTCCCTGTGTGTGCACACATGCATGAGCGCGCACACACACACCTACCTCTTCAAGAGTCCCACGGGGCCTACCGCACTTTCTAACGCTTCATGCACATGTCCAAGGTCTGATGCTTCGTGACTGCCACTGTCTGTGACCCTTACTTCTGCACACATGTCTCCTGTCCATTCTGCTGAGGGTATACCCAGGTGCTCATCAATGTGGGCAGCATCACCACAACCAAGAGGAACAGAACACCAGCATCTTCATGCCACTCTCCAGTGCCAGGCACTGTCCTACTCAGCCCTCCGCCTCCTCTAGTAGCCTTGTGAGGAGTTAGGATTAGCCTCCATTTTATAGGCCATTGTATTCAAGTTCATGTGTGACATGCCTAGACGTTGCTGGAGTCAGTTGATGAAGTTTGGGGGAGTGGATGCTCAGAGGATATTTGTGCCCTTTTTAAAAGTAAGCCAAACTATTTCAATGAGTAAATAAGGGTTCTACGCAGTGGTTCCCATGCCAACACAAAGACATGGCTTTTACTACTATAGTGCCTTGCAGCGATACAGAAATGGGTGGGTAAGAAGGCAACGGGGAATAAGGGAATGTGAAAATAAGAAGTGAGTTGGAAGAGCCAGTGGTGGTGAGGTCCTACAAACCAAAGGATGTAAACAGCTGAACTGTCCTCCACTGAGTGCTCACCTCCTCCAGCCTGTCCCTCTTTGTGTCCTATCCTGCTGGGCTCACCCTCGGTTGTCCTCCTGGCCCTTTGGCCAGACCTCTCATAACCGTTCAGCCACGCTCTCCCAATCCCGTAATCCCAGTTCTCATCTTCTGCCTTCTCTAGGGAGCTTCCAAGGGCAATGACTGTCCTGTTGCCGATACAATCAATTGTGCCTTAGAGACCAGTACCAAAATGCTACATTGCAGGCACACAAAATGCCAATGACCAGCAAAGTAGAATAGATGGATGGGTAACTCAGTACGTCTATTGAGTTCAGTGAAGTAAAAGTGATTTATAAAGCAGCCTTATACACCTGTGTGTGAGCCTGTGCATACATGTGCCCACACGTGCTCATGTGGGCACATACACAGATGCACACACACATACATATATATATACACACACACAGAAGAGATTCCAAGGGATTCATGCCACTCTTTAAAGCTTGCTAAAATATGACATTTGGGAGGGGTGGGTTTTGGAATTAGGCA
Organism: Phodopus roborovskii; assembly: GCF_943737965.1. Classification (NCBI taxonomy): domain Eukaryota; kingdom Metazoa; phylum Chordata; class Mammalia; order Rodentia; family Cricetidae; genus Phodopus; species Phodopus roborovskii. The sequence continues at coordinate 12,420,521 of NW_026126567.1, read as the reverse complement.
GAGGAAAATTCTGCTCTGTGCATACTTGGGAAAGTGTGTCCTTCATTTTGGGGTCATTCTCCTCATATGTTAATGGGGAGATAATTACATTTTTCACATAGTTGTGATGATGACTAAGAACCACAATGTGACAAAATCTCATCAGGGTGTGTGCTTCTAAGAGACTCTGCTCTGGTACCTCCCCGCCCGGTCACAGAGGAGGGCAGGACTCATGTCACCGTGGTCTTTCTGTGGATGCACAGCCACGGCCACTAGCGACACACATTCACTCACGCATACTACTCCTAAAAGCCTACCAATGTGTTCCCTTTCCCTGGTTTCTCCGCAGCCCAGCACATCTTCCAGCTGAGAGCTCACATGTACCAAGCCCGGGGCCTCATCGCAGCTGACAGCAACGGACTTTCAGATCCCTTTGCTAAAGTCACATTCCTGTCCCAGTGCCAGACCACAAAGGTAACCAGGGAGCCGGCAGCCTCTTCCCTGCTGCTGTAGCAGAGCTGGGGAGAGAAAGATAAGGCCAGCCCTGCCCACTGCATCTCCCAGTGTGCAGTCATTCCGACAGAGAAGCCAGTGTGCTGTGCGCCAGGAAAGATGGGTGCAGAAGGCTTATTGGTCCCCTTGAGCACTACCCTGAAGCAGGTGGACAAGCTAAGACAAGGGTAGAATAGAAGAATTAGAAGAGGCGCCTGCCACGCCCTGGACACCTGCAGGAGCGCCAGGCACAGAGAGTAGTGAGGGAATGAGAATGAGAAGCCACCACGGACAGCACGGGCACACATTTTCTCCAAGACAAGGCCTATGGCCCTGTGGCCCTGTGGCCCAGGTGATGGATTCAACTATAGTTTGATTTATCACGCATAGACCGAGAGCATGATAGGAACCAGCAACACATCTGTTTAGCCAGTGTCTGCTGAGTATTGGTTCTGCATGGGCTCTAGGAGATGGTGGGTGGGGCAGACCCTCCTCCGGCATAATGTACGATGCAGGCATGGATGTGGTCCCCCGGGCAGATAGGCTGGTCGCACTAGGCTAAGTGCTCTGTGTGTGGGTGTGCAAAGTCCTCCAGGAGCACTTGGGGAGATGGGTTCCTTCTGCCTCAGAGACAGTGTAGAGAGACCTTGGGGGGAAGGTGTCTTCATCCTCATCCGTTGTCTAGTGGAAACAAGAAGGCAGAAGACCTTCCTGTTTGCTGCCTTTTGAGAGGACACGCAACAGTGATTGCACAATAGGTCCTAGAGAGGGGCCGGGAGTCAGTACTGCCTGCAAAGTGCTTGCCAGGCAAGTGTGTGAGGACCTGAGCTTCTCTCTAGATAAGCCAAGTGTGGTGTACACTTTAATCTTAGCACTGTGGAGTTGAATGGGGACGGGAAGATTACTGGGGCTCACCGACTAGCCATCCAACCCTTAGGTCAGTGAGAGTGTACTTGTCTCAAAAACCAAGATAGATGGCTTTGAGGAATGAAATCAGAGGCTACCTTCTGGCTGCCACATATGTGTACACATAACACACAGATGTGCATCCCCTACAAATATGTATGCATCCCCCCACACACACACCCAATACACAACTGTAGAGTTCTGTCACCCTGGTCCAAATCCACTATCTCATACTTACTAGCTATATGACATTAAGCAGAATTCCCTTTCGTTTCTTCATCTGTGGAAGGCACAATAGCAACATATACATCTCGCTAATAAAGAGAGGAAATGAAATGTCGATGGCTTAGAACAGCTCCTGCCTGACTGGCCGTGATGGCTGCTATTTCAACTGCCATCCCCAAACCAGAGCAGTCTCAGAAGGTACACCCACTTGCCTCTACCATGCAGTTCCAGGCTCTCTGAAGCGCCCCTGGGGAGTCCGTGTTTGCTCACCAGACTGCACAACCATCCTGCTGGGTTTCATCTCCATACAGCGTGTTGGTTTCACTTAGATACACATCTCAAGGGCACAGATGGACTTTGTTTATCAAATAGTCACCAGAAAGGGAAAATAGGTTCTGCTGGACCCTGAATGTGTCCAATTTTAATAGTAACCACAGCTGTCACTTATGCAAGGCTCTCACGTGCCAGACACAACAATCAACATTTTGTGTACATTTTTTTTATCACCCCTCACTGTAACTTGGGGACTCACGTGCCTTTGTCCTCATTTTAGTAAGAGTTGGGGGTGGTGGGCTGAGATGGAGACCCATGTCTCTCCAATTCCGAGGCTGCCTTTGTCCTAGCCACTCTGTCTTGATTTTGGTTAGAAAGCTCCATATTTCCTTCTCCTGCCTAGATGCTGGGCTATATTGGAGGGCCTGGTGTGTGACTGAGAGCCTGGTCATACTTCTACTGCAGAAATCTGAGTCTGAGACCTTGCAAGCCCAGCTGAGCCTGGCCAGCTTGAGGGCTGGCCCTGATTCCCAGGAGAACTGAGCATCTGGTGTGTGGAAGAGCCAGCCTCTAGAGAGCAACCTGCACGTCAGTCCCTTACAAAGATGGTCTGGGATGTCCAGTTATTGCAGACTTGAAGGATAAAGGGAAGGGGAAGACAACTACAGAGAAAGGGTTTGAGAGTGGATGAGGAGAGGAGCGAGATGTGTGTACAGGACATGACGGAAAAGGAAGCAGGGAGAGGTACCTTAGATGGTAGAGATCATAGGGTAGTACAGAGTAGGTATTTAGGGGTGTGTGTGTGTGTGTGTGTGTGTGTGTGTGTGTGTGTGTGTGTGTGTGTGTGCGTGTGTGTGTGTGTGTTTGACTGAGTGTTGCAAGGAATTAGACTCCAGGCTTGACAAATACTAGACAGGTACTCTACTCCCAAGCCACTTCCTAGGCCTAAATGTTTACTCGCTTCTAAGCAATGTGGACTGAGATGGAGCACAGTTAGGGAGGGTAGCAAGCACTTATTGAGCACCTAGTGTACACCAGGCAGTGACTATTCTTTACCTCAGACAAGATGCTGCTAGCCCATTTGAAGAGGGGAAACTGAGGGTTGGAGATGTTAAGTCACCTGTGCAACTGGGTCACAGGGTAGTTAATTAAGCCGGGTTCCAGTTAGAGCTTTTGCTCCTGGGGCTATATTCCTTCCAGGACATCCGACTAACTAAATCTCACCCCGATCTTCTAAATGACCTTTAAACCCTTGTCAGCGCCTTAAGAAACAAGGCAGATCATGGGTGGTTCAGCGAAGAAGCGGGAGATTTCTGCTTAGGTGAGTCATTTAACACGGCTCCAAGGTGACCGGGTGACATCTCACACATGGTGGTGACTTGGAGAACAAGCGAGTGTCCACTCATCCATCCATGGAAATGGCTATCGAGCGCCCACTTTGCAGAGGATACGGCTAGCATACTGGAGGTACATGGATGCTGGCCTCTAGAAGCTTACTCAACGGCATTTCCCGCACCCATGGGAAGGAAGTGGTCCAAACGCCTCTGCAGGGAGGGATGCTGTGAAATGAAGATGATAGACTGTTCCAACATTACACTGTCGGTCAGGCGTACCCTGCGGAGAGCTCACCTGTCTCTACAAAAGCAACAGGAAGCACACAACATTGCATTGCAACAGTATCACTCCCATTTATCAGTTGGTTGAACCTTGGTCTTTTGATATTAGAAAAGTGAAATTTTTTTTTTTCAGAAGTGTTTTAAAAACTCATCGTTTCTGACATGTGAAGTAGTCTAAACTAAAAACTCAAGCAGAGAGGCAGACTGCAGGTACACAATACTTTTACAGCTTACATAAAGAGCAATAAAGCTATTCTTCCGTAGCCACAGTGCCAACAATTTAACTGGAGCTGGCTGGATAACTGAGCCAGCAGTTTTATGTAAGTCTGATGGTTAGTGTAGGCCGGTTCTTCCTTCCAGCCCTCCTGGAGTTGGCAGTGGCGGCTAAGGTACAGTTCTGAGGTGCTGTGGAAATTTCCCCAGGATCCAGCAGCCGCTGAACACATTCTCTTATGAAACCCGTTTGACTGCCCAGCTTGGGAGAGCTGTGACCATGAACTCTCGCAGCACAGGCTTCACAGACTGATGGGGCCCTGTCTGTCCTGGAGCAAACGACTCAGCCCTTTGTCTGTGAAACTGGCCTCTTTCCAGTGTCTAAATAAACAAAGAAGGAAATTCAGTTTTAAATAACATTCCCCCTTCTGAAGGTTCCTCTTGAGCAGTCTGGGAAGGAAGCTTTAGCTAATTCTAATGAGCTTTGAACAAATTCTTCAAGTTATCATCCTTCCTTGATTTTTAGTTTCTCCATCTGTATGATGGGTACAGTCCACTACCAATGTTGCTATTTGCTGCCATAGCAACTTCGGAGAAAGAAGGATGTCATGTCAAATGGGGAGGGAAGATTCTGGTCTATTCAAAGTAGCCAGTGGATAGCCACAAAGCTGTAGACTTCTACATAAAGTGTATGAGATTTAAAAGCCAACAGTAGGGCCTTTGATGGCAAGATTATGTTTGATCCCCCATTCTCAGTGGTGGGGACCCCTAAAGTGGAGATGCCTGGTGAAAGTGGATGATCCAGGTGGAATTTCAGTTTATCCTCTGTAGACTCTAGACATGTGAACCTGTTCCATGGCCTTTAACATGTGTGTAAACAACTGTACCCAGAAGGTTTTGAGGTTTGAACGAGAGTGTGTGCATGATGCTGCAGGTGCACACTATGAGCACTCATTAAAGGGCAGCACCATGGCAAATTGAAATTATTCATGCAAATAGGACGTTAAGCAGTACTCCGCTGATAAGACATTATGAATACAAAGTTTTCCAGAGACTGCGAATTTGCATCCCCTAGCACTTAATAAAGAGTCACAATGGGTTCTCCTTGCCCAACATGAGTCCACTGAACACTTCCGTTAAATGGTTCCCGTGTTGTTTTCTTCCAGATCATTTCTCAGACTCTCTCCCCGACCTGGAACCAGATGCTGCTCTTCAATGAGTTGGTTTTGTTTGGTGAGGAGAGGGAGCTGGCCGAGTCCCCGCCCCTAGTGGTAGTGGAACTCTATGACAGTGACGCGGTGGTAAGTGTCACCTGGCAACACTGATGCTCTACTGAAGGAAGTGATTTGAATGTCAATGACGTCCTGACGCTGTGAGTGGTCGGGGCCCAGCAGTGGCTTTCACGTCAATGCCCTGCCTTATACGGAACTGTGTTGATGGGAGCCACTGCTCAGGGTTTGTTCTTTAGAATCCCCGTTATATTATAGTCAAAGTTGCATCCAATTAGCAAAATTTAGCCAACTCCCACTTTTGTAGGGATATGATGCTTGCTTAAGCCAACCCACAACTACCATGACCCCCCTGTCAGTCCCATGTTACTGCTGTTTGCAGACAGGTCTGTGTTGCTCACACCAAGCAGGAGGGAAATGCATGGGCATCTTCACTGGTTCAGCCTGAGCAACGGGGTCGCTTCTTTTATCTGCCTGCAGCTGGGCCTGCAAGAGCATATTCATCACAGCTCTCTGGTGATGCACCAAACCTCTCCAAAGGCATTTATGCTCTGAAATCTTAGGTGACCCCCAAAGCCGACTGATGAATTTAAATGACTATGACAAGCATTCTTCTCTAAGTTAAGAAATCTGAATGACAAAGATTTCTTTCTTTTCTTTGACGTCTCCATCTCCTCAGGAAGCTCACGTCTATAAAGTACAAAAAATGCTCTGAAAGGATTTTCCAAAGCCTCCCCACTCTCGGTGTGCTCCAGGTAGCCCTGTGGTGGGCCAGTGTCGGGGAGGCAACGGGATGCGAGAGTCCCAAGGGTTTTATGGACCACGTGGAACATGAAGGTTTTGTCCTGCCCTTCCTGCTTTCTAGAAAGGAAGGTGGATCTAGAAAGTTCGAACGCCTTCGTAAAAGTCACAGCTAGTGAGAGGCAGAGTCAGGACTGGAGCGTGCAACTCCTGAGTCTACTCCTTCATGTACAGTTGGTGGCAGCAAGTGAGGCATCCCCTCCCTCCACCCCTCCATCGCTGCTGTGAATTGGGGCTGAATGTGTGTGTCTCATTTCCCTGTTCAGCATGCAGGACAGATTTTCTGGAGGAAGACTCACAAAGAAAATACCTTTCACACTTCTTCCTTGGAATACTAGTCCCATCCTAAGTGTTTGTTTTCTGTTTGAAAAGGAATCCACCATCTTTGGAGTATTTTTGCTACCCTAGCCCGCCGCTACCCTATTTTCATTTCCCTTCCAGTTCCCCACTGGAGGGCCTTTTCTTCATGCATATGCTAATTCAAACCAAGCTAATACTTTAAAATATAAAGGAAAAGGGATTGTGCTTCCCTCCTGCAGAAATATGGGGAGGCACGCATAAGATTTTATTCATGTCTCTGGGCAGCAGTTAAAGCAAACCTAATATATGGTAATCAGATTATTGAAGTAGAACTCTTCTGGCCCACGTGTTTCCAGTCTAGAATGTCCTCTCATTCTCTAATGGCTTGTGATCTGTGAGTGTTGACTGGCGCTATAAGAAATGCATCCGCACTCGGCAATTTGCTTGCCTGGGTTTATGCTCCCATTTCCAGGGCTCATTTGAGTTAACTATGCCTCATAAGAATGATTAACAAACTAATCGTTAAGCACAACACTCGTTTTGTGCCAAGCTGTCCTGGCCCCATCCCTTCTCCCAATGGATGCCCATGGACATCAGCAGGCAGTTTTGTTTGTTGTCAAGTGTGGCTGAGCCAATTGTTTCCACCTCCCCCCCCTGGCGACAGTGCAAGTTCTGGCTCCTGAATCCAAAGTCAGCAATGTAGCAAGGCTGCTAAAACCTGACCTAAAACAAGATAGAAGGTGGGCCCTGTCCTGAGTCTAAGCAGATCATGTCTACCAGCTGTCACTCAGCCGCTACCCGCTGAACGGGTTCCCAGGCTAGAGGATGCAGTGGTGAAAAAGGCAGGAAGTCCAACCCATATGGAGCACATAGTCTCATGATTGTGGAAAGCAGAGCAGCTGCTATAGCTCCTGCCTCTCCTGGAGGAGCATGGACCCGAGAGCTGGCTTGGGAAAGAGGCAGGAGCCATCCATATCTCTTAAAGAAAGTCAAAGCCCATACATGTACATATGTACAGAGGTAATTCCTCCTTTTTATTGCCTCATTTAAACATACTGACCTCAGTCATCACCATTACCATCAGCATCAATATTCCATTACTATGGATTGAGCACACAATACAAATGATATATAAGATTACTTCTTACGATGTCATGAGCAGAAATAAACTTCAGCCCTATTTATGAGCCTCAAAGGGGCTGAGTGCCAGGCTTAGGTCACAGAGCTAGAAAGAGACAGATTAGAGACCACAGACCCAGGTTGATTTATGTTCAAAGCCCATGATCCTGTCCACAGGGGAGACTTGGAACATCTGTTCTTATCTTGTGTTTTCTTTTCCTCTTCCTGTCTACCATGGTTGTTTACTTTAATTAAGCTCTGTATAGAAAGAGTCTTGGGCCAGTGAGGCCCCAAAGTTACATCTTCTTAGCATTTCACTGGGAGCCTGAGAGCACAAGCCCAGATGGGACTGGGCAAGAGGTGCTTAGTAAAAGATGAGAGGGGAAAGCTGATGCGGTCAACTGATGGGGGGGGTGCCCGTTTGATGGATAAAATACTGGTTGGCTGGTAGCCAGGCATAAAGTATAGGCAGGGCTAACCAGACAAGGAAAATTGCGAGGAGAGGTTGCAAAGAGGGACTGTGAGAGGCATCATTAGCTATCAAGAAGACAGGATGCTCCAGATGTACTCCTGTAAGATAAGGCCATGAGAAACACACGGATTAATAGTTATGCTTAATAATGAAGAGAGAGCTAGCCAGTAAGAAGCCTGAGCCACCGGCCATACAGTTTATAATTAATATAAGTCTCTGTGTGTTTATTTGGGGCTAAACAGCTGTGGGGCCAGGTGGGACAGAAACTCCATCTACACTCAATTTCTGCTGATGCTGATGGTTAGAACTAATTATAAACTCATTCCCTCTCTAGGGGAAGCCAGAATATTTGGGTGCCACGGTGGCTTCGCCAGTTGTGACACTAGCTGACCAGGACTATGAGCCCCCCAAGCTGTGCTATCACCCCATCTTCTGTGGGAGCCTCTCTGGAGGGGACCTTCTTGCGGTGTTTGAGCTGTTGCAGGTAAGAGGTCCACAGCATCTGGACCAGAAGTCTCTTTGCTCTGGTTAGCCAGAGATGCAGCTCCTCTGGATGTTCTAGTTACTGAAGTTATGCCTGGCCCCTCTCTGTTATCCCCTGTCTGTGAGTGTTTTCTTCTGTGTGTCTAGAAGCTGACATTCAAGAATTTTGATAACACTAGTTATTTCCAGAATCTCTGTACCACAAATCAGTATCCTAGAATGAAAGATCCTTAAGGGTTGGGTCATCTGAATGGATGTTTATTCAGGGAGAAATAACTTACAACAGAGACAGATGAATGCCAGCAGGTTCCAGTCCTAAGGATGCCTCTGGATGCTCTCTGTCTCCATCCAGCAAGCGAGAGAGCACTCCAGGGTCCCTCCCTCAGACCTAGTTCCTCCAATGGGCGTGGTCAATGCAACAGGTGTGGACAGAGTGAATACCTCACTAAAATTCCCCATTTAATCTAAAGAAAAGATTTAGGCTTGATACAAAACTATATACAAAAACAGTGAATAACAAGTGTGCTCTATGAAAAGGAAAATCAAGAGCATACAAACTTAAGATCTACATATCTAGTCCTAGGATGAAGGCATAATAGAGTTACAATAGAGTTGTTCTAAGCTGGAAAGCTGAAGTCTCCATAAGAAGCAAGAGACCCCAGACCTAGTTCCTTCACATCACATCATGTCTGGCCCTGTCACCCCCAATGGGCATGGTCAGTGCAACAGGTGAGGGCGGGTGGATATCTCACTACAAGCTACAGCAGACTCCTTCAATCCCATCAGACCATAGAAGGATATGGAACAAAAAGAAGGCATCAGGCATTTGTGGGGTACTTGCCACGTGCCATGTGCCTGAAGTTATGGTTGTGGCATCTCTTACCTTTCAACATACTAGACCCCTGCTTGAGCCTCTGGAGACACATACTACCATTCCTATTTGAGAGACAGTGAACAGAGGACTTGGCCAGCCTCATCTCCTTCTGTAGATAGGCAGCTAAGCTCGGCTCTGAACCTGGGCCATTAAAGCTTCTACTTCCTATTCCATATCACATTGTTCTCCAAAGTCAACAAACTCCCTAGTTCGACTCTGACGTCCTAGAGTGTGCGCACATGTGTGTGTGCATTCATAGAGGAAGGGAAGCTGGGTTTCTGACATTTGGATGTCCAGGAGAGAACAAGCAGGACCTGATAAGGACCAAGTGTAAGGGAACTTGGGTTCTGCAGAGGTTCTCTCCTGGACCCTACACTCTCTGAGGCACCAGGCGCTGCTGGTTCTTTGCCTTTGGATCAGGCAAATCTTTCTTTCATCTTAGTCCATGCAGGCTGCTGTAACAGAACACCATTGACGAACGACCTCAACAACAAATACTCTAAGGTGGTCCCACAGTTGAGTCTGGATTCTAAAAAGGCAATGATAGGCCTGGTATTGAATGGAAGCCCACCTTCTGGTTTATAGGCGGCTACCTTCTTGCTGTACGTGACTGGGAGAGCCATGTTCTTCCTTGGGTCTCTAATTGTAAGAGCCCTCACATTCATGAAGACTCTGGATTCTTCTCTAAGGCTGAACCCCAAATGTCATCATGATGGGGTTACAGTTTGAATATCCAAGTTTGACACTGGATCAATAACATCTTTCATAGGAAAACCTGATTCTCAGAAATCCCAGTTCAAAAATAATAATAACTCAACTCACTTGATGAAGAAACTGGAAGGCACACATTCCTAACATACACAGCATGAATGGACATGAAGTTGGAGGGTGGGGGCTAGATCATGTGGGGATAAATCTCAGGCCTACTACTTGTCTTAATGTGGCTTTAATTTTTAATAATGTATAATGTTGATCAACCTACTTAAAGTATCTTGTACAGAGCAGTCTATGCATGCTGTTTTATTATTAATAATATTGTTATGCTATAGGATATTTTAACAAGATCTTTGGTCCCAACTATTGATTTTAGAAATTGAAATGAATAGAAAGGCAATAATGTGGTCAGAATCTAGACTCTATGTAGACAGATTTCTAACCAAAACGGAGGGCTAGACAGTGTAAATTCTTACGGGAGCCAATTTAAGTTAAACATACTTGCATTCAAACCCAAATTCTCCTCCCATCTGTAGCCTGGAAGTTGCAGTTGACTATAGTGGTGCATTTTTAAGGTCATCCTAACAGAGAGTTTGTCACTGGAGTCACCCAAGGAAAAACTTTTTTTTATGGAGAAAATGGCAGCTTTGGAGAAAGAGTGAACTCTTCAGGGAAACTGAGTCTAAATAAGTAGTACTAAGGTAACAAGAACTCAAGGTCTGGCTTAGCTCCACTCCAAGTAGTTGAAGTCTAGCAGTGTAGGAATATAGAACCAGAAAGACAAAGACTAGGTTCTAGGATGCCAGGGTGTTTAACACAGGCAGTCTCCAACAACGCCCTCTGTAGCCAGGTAGTTGAGTGCTGCCCAGAAAGGTGGGTGTCAACGGAAGGCAACCTCCAAATCCGTTGGTCCAGCCTTGCTCAGAGAGTGTGAGCTGTCAGCAGGCTGTTCTGGTTCCAGCCCAGAGAGACACCAAACAACACTGAACCCAGACAAGAGGGGCTCTGCCCTAATGGCTCTCCCCACTTCTAGAGGAAGCCCTTGTTTTCTGTTCCTCCGTAATGTCACATCAGCTGACAGCTTCCTTTCCCAAGAGACTGCAGACTTCAGACTCAGTGACTGCAGAAAAGCATTTCCTATGTCTTCTAGGAACTAGGGTTCCTCCAAATCTAGTGAGTGGGGAAACGCCATAATTGTTCCATATTACATATTCTACCCCACCCCCGACTCCACATGTAGGGTGATGCCTTCCAAGAGGGATCATCTAAATCTGGATTTAGGTTAAGGGAGTATCCCTCCATGGGGAATGTGCCCCCAAAGTCCTTTTGTGCACCAGGGATACATCCTGGTTCCACTGTCTGAGGTCCCTTAGACTGCCCAGGCCTAACTGAGACCCATGTTCAGGGTGTCTGAGTCAGTCCAATGCTGGATTCCCAGCTATCAGTCTGGGGATCCATTAGCTCCTCCTTGTTCAGGTCAGCTGTCTCTGTGGGTTTCTGTAGCCTGGTCTTGTCCTTCCTCTCTGCAGCTGGAGTTCAGTTAGGCTCAGTGTTTAGCTGTGGGTGTGAGTTAGAGCTAGACCTGGCCGGACACATGCACACGGAGAATGCTGGGTTCTAGGTTAGCTGAGCTGAATCTAGGCAGCTGCTCTTCTCAACACACAGCTGCCTTTGTGTCTCCTGGCCCGAGTCTCCAAGTCTCTGTGGAAGTCTTCCTATATGGGGCTAAACAAGTTGACCCCTGAAGATGACCTGAGGGCTCTGCCATTTGGCAGCCAGGTCCTATCCACCCTCTCTCTAAGAACAGAGCACACTGATGAGACACCTGCTGTTTCCCAACAGGTGGCCAACAGGCATTGTCAGAGGTGAGCAATCTGCCAGGTTTCCTTAGGACTTCTCATTGCACTCATTGTTCAAAAAGTGATTTGGTCATCAGTGGGTCTGCCTTAGCACACGGAGTTCACACATGCTGAGCGCACTGGGCCTGGAGATGCCTTCATTTGTGGCAGCTTTCATCTCCCTGCTTCCAATGCTGACATTCCCCTGACTCAGGAGTTGGTGGCATGAGGATTCTATGTACTCACCAGATCCATTGTTCCCATCGGCCACCCACGCTAGCTGCCCCTCTCTCTTCCCAGTCCTAGCCCATCTCGGGTGTTAGCCTGGCTGAAGTTCCCAAAGCCAGTGTAATTCTACACATGGTATCTATGCTCATGGCCTGGGCAGCCCCGTAGCGGCTTCCACACCTGTTTCCCACCTTCTCTGTTCCCTGGACTCTTCTAATTCTCTTGTTAACCGTTCTCCTGTTTGTATCTTCTCCATGTTCCTCCCAGGACACGAGTTGATCTGTTAGCTCCTCTTCTGCATCTTTAGCTGCTCGCCGCTCCTTACCTATGAGACCATATACCAAATGTTGCTTTTTCTAAAGTACCAGTTCCTCCAAATGCGGTGAATAGAGTTTGAAAGGTGCTTCCTGGAACATTTCTCTTGGGGATTTGAAGTACCTGCTATCACAGAAAAGGCTCTCTGAAGGATTTTTAAAAATATCTTTTTCAAAACCTTCTATTTCCAAATGTAACCTCAAGACCATTTTGTTTTTATTATAATGGCTAACACTCCATGAAGAGAAAAATCTAGACTGTACATGAATATCAGATTCTCAGTCTGGCTTTTAAGCTGTCTCAAAAGTTGTCCTCCAACTACTTTCTCAGGGTCACACATTAATTAGTCCCATCTACCTTGCAGCCACTATGGCCTCTTTAACCCCACCCCCTCCAGATTCCTGGATCACATAGATTTATTCTTCAGCTACTCAGCATGCTGAGCAAATCCACTAACCCGATGTGAGGCCTCCCCACTCTGCCCTCACTTCCCACAGAGTCATTTGCCTGTCTAAGTGAGTCACCAAAACTCGAAGCAATAGGTGTCTGTTCCAGGAAGCGTGCCCATTCATTCTATTTCAAAGGGCTCTCTCCTGGCTCATCCTGAGCTGTGCCTCTTTGCCCATTGTTCCCAGGCGATTGAAACAGCCTTCACCTCCGCCATTGTCACTGCGTCTGTTCCTTGAAGACAGGGATTGCTTTACTCATTGATTCATACATCCAGGCATGTATTTATTCAGTGTCTATTATGTGTGGGTGTGTTCCCGAGGAACGTTCCTAAGTAGACAAAGCACAGCTCTTGCCGCCATTATCTGTCTACTGTACTTTCCAAATCCTGGAAATGCTCTCTCATCTTAACTACCCAGGGGGCTCACAGCACATCCCAAGAACGCATGAGTAGCATCCCTGGAGTTGCTCAGTGCAGTGTTTATAAACCTGAGTGGCATATCTGCCTTCCTAGATCCTACACCAACCACTTCTAGGTCAAAGAAAAGCTACGTTGTCCGTGCCTTTCACTGACTCCCACTTGGCTTGAACAAAGTAGGAGTCTCCTGCTTCATATTTGCTGCTCATTAAGTTGGCTCACTAGTGGTCTAAGTAAGTGAGTGAGCTGGCCTTATACAGCGTCTCTGTGTGTCATTTCTGTTTTAAAGTTATCAATTAGTGATCTACTGATCTGAATTTCGTAGAAGCCATTCACCTGAAATAAGCTAATGACAGGTTAGGGGAACATGAAGGAAGATTCCAGCATAGTTAAGGCCTTCTAGAACATTCTGTTCAGACTCCTGGAGACTTTCCACCATTAACTTCATCACAGAGATGGCACATGCCTCCACTGGTAGCTAACATGTCAGTATATTGACAATATTGCCTTCATATTTCCTTCCTAGGAATCATTATCTGCTTCTGTGCAACCCATGTGACTAAGGTGTGTGTCTAGCTGGGACACACACACACACACACACACACACACACACACACACACACACATTTGCTATTTGAAATAGGACCTGGTATATTTCCTCAATTTCCTCAGAGACCTTTATAGTTTGCCAGGGTTGGTGACAATTTCTTTCCATATTTTGAAGATGCATTCTGCCCTTGGGCTTCCCTTCTCTGATGAGAAGTTGTGTATTATTCTTGTTATTGCTCCTTGAAAAAAAGCGGCCTTTCACCAAGGTGCCTATACGCATGGTCACAGAATTCCCATTTCTTCCTTCTTCCTTTAGCTTTCAGTTCTTTACAGAAATCCTTCACGGCATCTTTTACTGGGATCTGTTCCTTTGGTTGTTGTTTCTCTTGGAAGTTGGCTACATTGTCCTGTCTCCTTACATACCATGATTTATCGCACAATGGACATTGTATATAACAATAGGTAGGGACAATTTCAATTAGAGACAATTTAAAGTTGTGCCTTGTTCTTTGCAGGGCAGATGCTGCTTGCTTTGCTCCTAGAGAACTCTCTGTGCGGGAAAGCACGTGGGGGGTGGCACACGCCTATCCACACCTCCTCACAGCAACTCCGTGACTTAGAGGTCATTGTCCCCATTTCACCGGTGACAGGACTGAGAGGCAGAGATCCAAAGTAACTTTCCCAAGTTCCCACAGCTAGAGAGCTCAAGCCTGGTCCTTCGTTGCTGTGCTGAGTCGGAGAATCAGTTGAAGGCTAGGTGATGAGTGGAAGATGATAGAGAAAGGCTTCTAAACATCTTGATTATCTAGATGTACAGGGCTGGGATCAGGGCCACGCACGGCCCTGAGAGTAAGCAGCTCTTTAACTTTGGCGCCAGGCACCCGCGCGCCTCACCTTTGCCCTAGCTATACAGCCAGACCCTCTTTGAGTTTCTCATGTCTCATCTTCCCGGGGATGCTAGAACAGTATGTCCTTCATAGCGAATCACTCCGCTTGCCCCAGAATTGAATCATTTCACTCCCTAACAGTGCCTCATTTTCCCAGGGCCCCATGCACTGAGGAAAGACAAACATTCCTACAGGCCACACTGACCCATGTCATTAAGAAGAAACATAACCTTGACAGTCAGCCACTCCAGCTCCACCACGCTGTGGGACACCTTAAGGCCTGGGGGTGAATATTTAAGGCTATAAATGCATGCCTTTTTAGAGGATTGCCCAGGCTGACATCGCAGAACTCCCAGGATAAGAAAGCACACTTATTTTTTTAAATACTTTAAAAATATGCCCTTTTTATTTTTATTTTATTTTTCATATATGAATGTTTGCCTGCATCCATGTATGTGCACCTCCTGCATGCTTGGTGTTTATAGAGGCCAGGAGAGGGTATTTGGTAACCGGAGTTACACATAGTTGTGAGTTCCCATGTAGGTGCTAGGAACTTTTTGGGCCCTCCACAAGAGAAGCAAGTGCCTTTAACTGCGGAATGGTCAGCAGCCCCATACACAGAACATTGTAGAAAGCATATCCAATAAAGTTCTTAGAGCCTGGGAAGTGATAAAGGGGGTGGGACTGGGGAAAAGATTGATGCCTTCAGTTGGGTGGGAGGGATCATTTCTAATGTCCCTGTAGCAGTAGGACAAACGCAATGAGTAGAAATTGAGGGGTTTGAGTACCCACCCCACACAAAGAAACGATAGCTACCTGGAGTGATAGGTAGGCCCCCATCTGATTATTCCACGTTCTGTAAAAGGCCATGCTGCTTTATACAGTATAACTATGCAGAGTCAGCTGTTCTGTGTCAAGTTAAAATAGAATACAAAGCATGTCCACAGGCAGCTGCTGCTCCCCTGACATGGCCTCAGCTATTTTGTTTTTTGTTTTTTTGTTTTTTTGTTTTTCTATTTTTATTTTATGCTGGGCTACATAAGGACGTTTTCATTCGAGTACACAATGCACGCACCCTCTCTCCCTGTTCCCATAGTCCTCTTTGGCCATCTAGACAGTCTCACTTCTAAGTCTTATATGCACACAAAACTTTACATACCTACGTAAACTCTAAGAAATACAAATGAGGGAAGTCACATGGCATCCGGTATCTGTGTGCCTCTTAGGCTTTCACGGCTCTGTGACTGATGTCAGAGGAGCGGTTGACCTCCCAGGTGAGGCCATGTTGACAGATAGCATCACTCACCTTGGCCCACTGGGAGTCTGGGAACTTGTCCTCCTGGAACCAGCTTCTTTTTCTGTTTCATTCTGCAGCTTCGCTATTCTCTGGCCTATTTGGTATTTGTAGCGTCTGCTTGTCTTTTTCGGGACTTTTCTGTAATTAGCTTAGCCACATCTGCCATGGCCAACCAGAATACATCTGTAATGATGAAATGGGGGATGCGTGTGCTTTGCCGGTTTTGATGAGCAATCGGGCACTTTGTAGCATGTGGAGCTAATGTGTCAGCCGGCTAGTAAAACACTTGTCAAGACACTGCTGTGTGTGCAGTACTGCTTGAGGGTAAGGAAAGAAAGAAAGACTTCCTCTTGGCCAAGCTCTGTGAATTTTGCAGGTAGGCAGACAAGAGCCGCAGCGAATTGAATCACAGACTCCAAACAGTATTTAACAGAGAATCCTGCAGGCCTGAAGTGTCAGCCAGCTCAGTGTCTGAGGCTCAGTGAGTCACTCATACCCAATTCCCCCACTTGGGTGTCTCTATAGAAGATGTGATGCAGTCAATGAACACAGGGCAGGAACATGGCCACAATAACTGGGACCCAGTCTGGAAAGGCTTCTTGACACATGTGGGCAGCGAGGTAGGTCTAGAAGAGATGGCAATATGGTCTACATGTGGGAAATTCCCTGTCTGTAGTGGGATTCTCTGGGTTCTTTATGGAATGTTTCTACAAAGCCTGCTGATTGTCTCGGAGTTTCACTGCACCCAAGGCCACAAAAGCAACCCATTTTCTCTTGAGGTCCATACTCAAGAGATTTTTACTTTCTGCTTCACTGATTAGCAGTACATCCCTATTCCATTAAATACGATCTCATTCTGTAGCTGTACACTATGAACTTCCTGGCACTCTTGACTCTCGGAAGTCAGCATGCGATCACAGCCCCCTCCCATCACAGCCCCCCCCCATCCATTGTTGCAATTCTGTGTGTTACGTTTATCAAGCTGTGAACATCTATACACTTGTGGGGGTTTTCCCTTCTCTATTGTCTACTGGGAGTTTACTGAAAGTCATGTCTTACCAACATCATGGCTTACCCTGGAGTGCTCACTAAACACTTGTCAATCAATGTTCTTGTCAGTAATGATTGCCTGAAGGCAGAATGCTGCAAGGTCCTGATGAAATAAAGCTATCTGGCCGAGGAGGTAGCATAGCATGGTTCCCCTTCCTCACGCCTCCCCTCTCTCTAATGGCTGTTGTGTATGGCAGGTCCCTTCTTCTGGACTACAGAGCCTTCCTCCCATTGACCCACCAGACATCACACAGATCTATCCTGTTCCCTCCAACATCCGACCAGTGCTGAGTAAATACCGGGTTGAGGTATGGCTCAGGGAGTGGAGAGGCCTGCCGGATAGGACTCATGGTGTGTGTGTGGGGTAGTGGGGTCCCACCAGCATAGTTGGAGCTGTGTGGCAGGATGAGCATGTGACCCAGAGGTGGCCCCACTAACTGAACTGTACAAGACAAGGTCTACCACCAGCTGTGCGGTTTGCATCTGGAAGACCACACTGTCACTCCGAGGGGTCCCAGGTGGTTCTTCCATTGGTCATACACCAGGCTTCTCTCTGGCTTTGCCCACCTTCTCTTCAGGTCCTCTTCTGGGGTGTCCGGGAAATGAAGAAGGTGCAGCTCCTCTCTGTGGACCGGCCGCAGGTTCTCATTGAATGTGGGGGACGAGGCGTGAAGTCTTGCGTGATCCAGAGTTACAAGAACAACCCCAACTTCAGTGTGCAGGCAGAGGCCTTTGACGTGGTATGGGCTTCTCCTCCCTCATCGACTCGGGCCCCTTTCCACAGCTGGGCTCCTCGCCTTCGCCCACTTAGCCCGGGGAGACGCTTCAAGATTGTAGGTGCACACCGCCTGAACGAGTAGCCTAATTCTGGAAAGCCAGGCCTTCAGGGTGATAAAAAGTGGGTACCTGTTGAAATGTTCAGGTCTAGCTCTGACAATAAATCCGAGAAAGCTAGAGAATGTTTGCCTACGCAGAGTTCTTTGACGTAAAGCCCCCAACTCATCCACACCTGCCTCACCCACTACGCGTTCTCAGCTAGGCCTCGTGAGGCAGGTCTGTCATCCTACCTACCCAGGAAATAGCAGAAGAAACACAAGTTCAAGGCCTGGCCAGGCTATGAGGAGCGTTCCAGACTACCCTGGGCAACTTAGTGAGACCTTGTCCTAAAAATGAAAGTAGAGAGGGCTGGAGATGTCTCTCAGTGGCAGGGTGCTTGCCTCGCATGTGTGATGACCTGGGTCAATGCCCATACACACTAAATAGAGACGCGTGTGGAGTGAGCCACAGACCTCCTTGCTTTAACAAGCCCTCCAGTTGCTTCTGAGAACTGCTGGCTATAAGAGGCTCTATAGAAACTTACTTTGATGACCACATTTAAATAGTGTCCCTTGTGTTTAGAATGTCAGTGGTTGTCATATATAAAGTTGTGTCTCTTGACACTCGTGCTTTTATTTATTTCAGTATTTCAGCATACTTGGTGTTTTTTGCTCTGGTTTGGAATTTGCTATAAAACGTTTTCTTTGTCTATACATGTTCCAAATGATCAACGGGGCCCCTAAAGCATGTGGAGTGTCTGCAACCCTCCACAGTGGTTGTCATGGGTCCTCTCGGGGCACTAGGAGAGACAAGTGTGTAGAGCATTGTCACCTTAGCTCCATGTCCCATGGCTTGACCTCTATCTATTGGGACTGGCTAAATTACCTTTGGACATCAAGGTTCTTGCTGTTCATAATATGGAGGACTGAAAATATTGCTATGGAAAGACAGGAGAAGGAGATATTTTACAACTGAAATCTTTTAGGGATTTGTACCTGGAATGAATTGCTATTAGAACATATCCATCATAGTTTTAGTGCTCATTTCCTGGCTTGGGAAGACAGTCCCCTAGAGTTTGGGCAAGCTGCCGAGATGGTCTTGGGACTAGCATGTCAAGGTAAAGAGAAGATAGGCGAACATCCAGTTGCGCCTGCCTGTAGATGGGTCTACAGGACTGCATCAGGCAGAGCCACACAAGCAGTGGCATTTCCCCTCCACCTCTCCTGCAGGAGCTGCCTGAGAATGAGCTCCTGCACCCACCATTGAGCATCTGTGTGGTCGACTGGAGAGCCTTCGGGAGGAGCACTCTTGTGGGCACCTACACCATCAACTGCTTGAAGCAGTTTCTGTGTAAATCCAGAGAGACCCTTGCCCTGGCCTCACAGACAGATGCAGCCTTGGCCAGGCCAGGTAGGAAGAGCATCCTAGATTCTAGGGTGAACAGAGCTGTAGAGTCAGGGTGCCTGTGGGTACAGTGGTATCTGCCTCAAAGAATTCTCAAGTGGTTGGCTGGGCCTTTCTGGTGAGTTTACACCTTTATTCTCTTGTGTCAGAATAAAGTCCTCCATTGAGATATCTTTGAATGTTCCTTAAATTCCTCTGCCCAGCCCCCGTGCTCTGCCATTTTTCTCAGCTTCATGCTTTGTGTTATTCTAATTTGGTCCCCTTTTCTCTTTCTGCACCCTCCTCTCTAGCCTCCTCCTCTTCACCTCCCGCTATCCAATTTTGGAGGGTTGAGTTTTGCTGTGTTTGGTTATTGGAGGTTTGCTATTCTGTGGGTGTCTGCTTCAGCTTGGGTATCTATGTCTAAGAGTGATGCCTATGAGAATTTGTTGGATTAACTTTGCTGGTGAAAGCCATGCTCAGAGGAATGAGAACCTCTGAAGGCCTTGACAACCATGGAAACTCCAGACTCAGAAATACCCATCGGTGCTGAGTTGTACAACTCCGGACAGTTGGCAACTCCGGACAAGTGTTATGACCCATAATGCCATCAGCAGCCCAGTTGGAATCTCATAGAGTCCAAGGATGTAACTGTGCCTTCCACTAAGCACATGCGATCATGTGATCAGTGTACCGCCTTTACTTGGGCATTCACTGACTTCTGGAAGCTCAAACTCTCTGCAGATATACACATTGGGTGTGTGTGGGGGGGTGTCAATCAATGTAAGGGAGCTGCCCTAAACCTTGGCTCTTACGAACCTAGTGTCCACAGTTTCTCTAAGCAACAAATGGTTACTACTGCCATTTATTGACTGCCTATCGTACAACAGATGCCATACATCATGGTCTCATTTTATCCCCAAGGAAAAGTTACTGTCGTCCTGGAACTAAGGAAAATGAGATTCAGAAATGTCAAGAACTTGTTACATTTAAATTGTTATAACAGCTGTGAGTTTTTTTTTTTTTTTTTTTTTTTTTGTCTCAGCTGCTCCCTTGAGCCCCCAAATGAACACATGGACACTATATTAATTATGAAACTATTGTTCAATGACTAGGGATTCTTATTGGCTAGCTCTGTCTTAATTATTAACACATTTCTAATAATCTATGTATTTTCACGTAGTCTTGTCTTACCTGAGAAGGGTCTGGACATGTTACTCCTTCCTTTGCTATATGGCAACTGACTTCTGCCTCTACTTCCCAGAATTCTCTTTGTCTCCTAGCCCCAACTATCTTCCTGCCTGGCCAATCAGTGTTTTATTCATCAACTGATAATAGAAACCTACATAGAGTAACATCTCCCATCAGCTATGCTCCTTGACTAACGAACGAGCTTTCCTCTAGCCATTTCAGATTCACAAACAGACATAGAGTCTTCCGGACCCAGGTCCTCCCAGGATCCCCCATCAGATCACATCTATGTGGATGTTGAGCCTCCTCCCACAGTGGTACCTGACTCTTCCCAGGCCCAGCCAGCCACCCTAGTCGACATCCCTGACTCCTCTCCGATGCTGGAGCCTGAGCACAAACCTGTATCCCAGGAACCACCAAAAGATGAGAAAGTGAAGGTCGGTCAATGCAATCTGCCTCCTCTTTGCCAGGCTGAGTGGAATTTGCACTGGAAAATGTAGACAGGTGCAAGCTATGTGACCTTGAGCCAGCAACTTCACATTTCTGGGTATCAGTTTTCTCATTCACAGTGAAGGTATCGTTGCCTACCTCTAAGTAGTGTTGTGAAGGATTGGAAAGTCACTGTGTATGAAATTAAAGTGCTAGTCAGATGTGACGGTAATATTTAATGGGACAGAACTCTTCTAAATTCATTAGCTTGGAAAGGCAAGGGTTTCTTCGTCCAGGACTACTGCACAAACATTTAGAGACTCCTTTGCACAAGGTCAGACATGGCCAAGAAGTGTCCTTTGAAGTCTAAAGAGGAGTTAAGTGGGCTTCTGGAAGGTGTGTTACTGTCATAGCAGCAGGAACACAGCCGGTCACTGACCTCAGAGCTGATCAGGGTTGGTCCTGGTTGAAATATGGTGGGAGTTTCTGAGGATGGGGAGGGCCACACAGAACGAAGATGCTATCAGTCTTCTGAAGTCACAGGTTTAATTTCAAACCCCAAGATCATTCTTAACTTTTCTTTGTCAACTATAATGGTACACATTTGTAATCCCAGCACTCACAAGGCTGGGGCAAGAGGATCACAAATTCAAAGCTGTTCTCGAGACAGAGTGTGATTCTGTCTCAAAATTAAAAAAGAAGGAGGAGAAGAAGAAGAAGAAGAAGAAGAAGAAGAAGAAGAAGAAGAAGAAGAAGAAGAAGAAGAAGAAATCCCAAGGAGTTTCTAGCCTTGTAAATAGTAAAACCTGGAACACAAAAGCAAGTATGCCACAGTGATGGATATTTGATATTTTTCTCAGGCTGTACCAATCACATCCTTCCTTCTTCTTCTGTGTCTCCTCACCAGGTTTTCTTCATTGTCCCAGCTATGCACCAGATGCTCACACATGTCTTGAGTCTTAGAGTTTGTTAATATCATGAACCTGTTAGCCAGGTTTGGATGTGATTTATCCTCATTGTGTCTTTGTATTTCCTGGTCCTTGATAGAGTACCCAGCACTCAGTAGGTTCACTAGAGATGCTGGGAACAGAAGGGATGGTGGGCTCATTATGAGTCTTCTGTAGACAGCTGTCTTCTTTAAATGCCTCCTGAGATATGTATTGATAGTTATTACATATGACTAAATCTCTTCTACCACCCACCACTTATGTTTTAGAGGTCACTCACTTGCACTTCTTAAATGAGAAATAAAGCTAACTTCATGTCAGTAGAACTTTCCCACAGTGAGTAGGCTAGTGTCATCATCTTTGGTTGAGAAAACTGAGAATCACATATCCCATGTCAATTGCCTAGTGATTGTTAACCTAAATCTGTCTGTAGCCAGTACTCCTTCCCATGTGACATTGTGTCACATGGCCTGAAACCTTGTCTCCTCCAATGCACTTGGAGATTTCTGGGTTTGTGTTGAAGTCCTTTTGCATCCCTAAAGTCAAACTCAGTATACAGCATCTTAATAACTGTTGGCTGAATTTACTGAAGGATGGATGAAAATATGGTTAAAATGTTCATTTGTTGAAGCAATATGTAGAACTGCTACCATAAAACCAACACATACCTCTATCCACGTCTCACTTCCTCAGAGAACCAGTTGGCTTCTGCATGTAACAAACAAGGCCCAACTAGTAACCTACCTCTCCTCCCTTAGCAAGATCCCAGGAAGCCTTCCCGGAGATCCACCAAAAGGAGAAAGAGGACCATAGCAGACGAGTCTGCTGAGAATGTCATCGACTGGTGGTCCAAGTATGACGCCTCCCTAAAGAAAGCACAGAAGGTAGGGTCTCCCCTGCCTGTGACAGTCGAGGGACTCAGAGAACATGGCATCTTCTCCCTCCTCCCTCAAGGCCACATATCTCCCTTTAAATGTCAGTGTGAAGAGACTAGGGCTTAAACATGACCCTGTCTGACATTCCGCTGTGGTCTGGTCAACTTATCTGGGGCTAAGCTCTTAGAGAAACCCGATCCTTCCTCTCCAAACTGCTAACAGTTTTTCCCCATTTAAGGGAAAAACTTCAGGCTCAAATTCTGTCTCCATGGAATTGGTCTGGCTTGGGCTTGCACAGGTCTTGTGCATGCTGTCCCATGTGTCCATATGGGCAGCTTCCCTGTTGTGCACAGAAGACATGCTTTTCTTGTGGTAGTCACCTACCACTGCTGGCTATTACTCTCTTTTGGTCCTCTCTTCCACGATGATCCCTAACCTTTGAAGAAGGGTGCAGTACAAATGGCCCATAGGACTGAGCATCCGAGAACATTTGGGCATCACAGAGTGACTGTGATGGGAAAAAGACACAAAGCCGGACAGAGCTGGGTGAGGGGTGAATCAAAACTCATTGTATGAAATTACCAACGAACTGACTTTAAAAAGATCAACTTTTAAAAATGTGGTTCTGTTAAATGCAGTACGGAAAAAACCAGAAGACTGGGGTCCTGATTACAAGATCCCCACCCTCTGGCTGTAGCTGGTATAGTGCGTAAGCTCTGTTGGAAAGACATTCAGTACAGTCAGTATCCTCAGGCTCTGACCCCTGGGAGACTTAGGGAGGTCAGCAAGAAGAAATGAAGTCTCAACAGTTAGCATCAGTAGCTGGCGATACCCGGGCCACAGAGCATCAGGGCTTCGGCAGAATTCTACATTTGTAGAGGAAATGATCCAAGTAAAGGAAGATCTTGGCATAGCAAATAGCAACAATTGGCGAGTTGCCAGAGGAACCACAGAGCCCCGTGTACATGGACTAAGACAGGGATCAGGTCACAACCCTGGAGAGCCATAGGGAATAGGCCTGGAAATTCAAGTTAAAGCTGGGGAGCAGTGTTATTAAGATTCAGCAACACCAAGTGAAAAAGAAAGTAAGAACTGGCCACATGCTATCATAGCTGAGACTGTTTGGAATCTGTAGTTTAGAGAGACTTGATTTTCAACCAGGACTACTCAACACCGGCATGCCATGAATTAACAAATCAAACACTAGCCCCTGCCTCCACCAGCTTCCTTCTGTTGCATGGATGCTTCCTCTTCCTATGAACAGTTAACCCTTTGCTGTTTCTCTACTACCCTCCTCAATCCTTGGTACCTACCCAAGGGCCCAAAATACCAGCAGGAAAAACTCACAGGGGCAGGCCCGCCGCTGGGGTGCTGCGGGGAATTGAAAATAGATTCGTCCTCCCTATAGTTGAGAAGAACCTGTCACAGAGAACACTGATCTCCACCTTGATGACACTATTGTTGGATGTACAGAAACCTATTTTGGGGGATATAGCTCAGTGGTAGAGTATTTGACTACCGAAACCTATTTTCTAGGGTTAGGAGATCCTCACTGCAGCTAGAAGCCATGTCTTCCCAGTAAGGCTTTGTTGCAGGGACTATTTTAATATCCTTAAAATGGCATTCCCAGGGACACAGAGAATTGGGGCAATCAAATTAGAGCTGTTAGCACTTGGGATTAGTAATTAGACATAGCAGTGTTGATAATCTTATTTTTTTTCTTTTTCTTTTCTTTTTTTTTTTTTAAGGAAAAGGAGAACAAGCCCAAGGAGAAAAGGGCCATGGGTGAGTGGCTATTCTGGGGGATCTTGGATGCAGAACAGATCCATTACAGTAAGAATTGAGTGGAACTCATGGGAGATACGCTATAGTTCAGCTCCATTGTCCACATAAAGAAGATGGCAACACGAATGTCTTCCAGAGGGTTGGTGGATAGAACCTGCCTGGCATGCTTTGGGTTGAGTCCCATAGTACCAGAAAAGAAAGTCTTATAGGTAGTGGAGCCGAACTGGTCTGTAATACAAACTAATTTCTGGAGTTTATGGGCTCATGTCCTGTACAGAACTTTCACGTAGAAGGAGCAGATTAAAAATAGGATCAAGCTGGAAGCAGAGGCCTAAACCAACTATATAAAATTGAGTAGTACTGAGTGGAAAGATCTGGATTCAGGATCCAAAACGCACTTTGCAAGGCTTGGTTAGGTCTGATTTGGCAGAAGTCCAATGAAAGAAACTTGGGACATGACCAAGAGCTCAGTTCAGGTCACAGCCTAACTACAGCAGTAAAAACAAGCAGCCAGGAATGGTTCAGATGGCATGGTCATACACACACACACACACACACACACACACACCAACGCATGTGTGCACACCCAGTCCTAACTAACACGATTCATTTCCCATTCCTCCTATGACCAGCCATCTCCAATAGCATTTCCTTTGTACACATGATGAGACAGAGATACAAAGAGGCCACACAGCTAGAAAAAGAAGAGCTCAACACCCATCTCTAGTCATTTTTTTCTTCACAAATGCTGCTAAAATTTTACTAAATGACATTTTCAGCATGGCCTTATATTGAACTAGATCGCTCTCAAGATCCTGAGGACATTTGAGAAGAAGGCAGCAAAAGTCTTAGAATTATCCAAATTCAGGGTCTTTTCTCTCCTAGCTGGGGGGGGGGAGCAAGCAATGTACCTTCTCTGGCCCACTCAACACTTGGCCTGGCCCCAGGGTAGCCACAAACACTGCATAGACATATGATATGACCTTCAGGGCTGTATGTCATAGTCCCACAGTTAACAATTCTATAACAATTTCTGCCAAATATCCAGAGACAAAGCCAGATGAGGTGGTGTTGGATATAGATGGTGGCCCCAAAAAGAAGAAAGACAAAATGCTCAAGAAGAGACTGAAAGATGAAGGAAGTGATGGAATCCCAAATCTGGCTGTCTTGAAGGTCTGTGGGCCCAAGGGCCTCCACGGGTGGGTCACAAAGCTCAGCGCCAGTTTCTATTGGTGCTTTGGTCAACTTTAGTGACTCCTTTCTTTCAGTTGACTCATGCTGTCTTCATGACAGGCACTGCTGTGGGGAAATAAAGTCTAGCATGCGGGCAAGCCAGGACAAGGAAGCGTGTTCATTTCCTTTCTCCACAGCTCCGTATTCAGAAAGGGTGTAACATACATTGTTTAGCTTCAACCTGGGGTGGGGTGGGGGGGTGTAAAAGTTTCCTCCAACTACTCTTGGGGCACTGTTTTGTGTGTGCACTCAGAATAGCAGGAGCTTTAACTAAAGTCAGCTCCATCAGACCAATCTTCCTATTAGGGAGAGGGTATTAGCTGGAGGCAAAGATGTGAAAATTTGAAGAACAACAATTACGTAGATAATCGAGTTGGGTAAGTAATTTTGAGAGGAAATTTGAAAAAGTATTTTAATTATATTTCTAAACCCCAAATTGAATTCCACTTTGCATTTCTAAAGCCTGTATATTATTTCCCACTTGGAAAATTCATGTCTGCATGCATTATAATAAAAATAAATATTCTGCCATTTTAAATGTGTTAAGAATTAACAAATATTAATGATTTCAACTTACCAAAAGTACTACAGTCTATATTTAATGGCCAATAACATCAATTAAGCATAAAAGGGTTATGCCTATACATTTGAAAATGTTTTGTGGGCTGGAAAGAGAGCTCTGTTGTTAACAACACTTGCAGAGGATTTGGGTTTGCTTCCCAAATACCTACTTGGGAGCTCACAACCATCTGTAACTCCAGTTCTAGGGATCTTGACACCCTCTTCTGGCCTCCGCAGGTACTAGGTTGTGTACATGCATGCACAAAGGCAAAACATACACATAAAAATGAGCAACGCTTGAAAATGTTTACAGTGGGCTATGCTTCTTGGAATTTAAATTTTTATGCAAAGGGATTTTTATAAAATCCATACTAGTTAGCTTTAGGAGTGTTTAGCTAAATGTTTTCCTTGTCTTATTAAGGATAAATCAACAAGTCACTTACCTTTTCCCTGGGGCATATTTTTAAGACCAATTTCTGAGAATTCTGTTCTTTCTCATTAAATCCACACTATACCTTTTGTATTAGGCCTTTTTGCACAGCTCTGCTCTAAGTACCAGGGGAAAACTTGGGGAAAGGGTTTGTTTGGGCTCAGGGTTTCAGAGGGTTCAGTTCATGTATGGCTCAGCCTGTGTGCTTGGACAGATCATCATGACATCAGGTAGCAGACAGCTATTCCTTCATGGCTAACAGGAAACAGAGAAATGGATGATTCTGGTGAAACTCGGAAGACCAGAATGCTGACATGTAGAGGTTTCAGATGGGAACAAAGACTCTACCGGGGACTGAGCAAGAGGCTATTCCTGTTATACCCTGGTGAAGAATTTGTCTGTATTTGGTTTGTTTTCAAACTCTGAATGAGAATGAATTTAAAGGTCTGCCCTCTTAGCATAATCTCCCTTCCCTCCAAAGATATACGATGGAGATCTTGAGAGTGAATTTAACAACTTTGAAGACTGGGTGAAGACCTTTGAACTCTTCAGAGGCAAAGCTACAGAAGATGATCACGGTCTGGATGGAGACCGAGTCATAGGAAAGTTCAAGGCAAGTTCTCGTGTGGACCTCATCCTTCGTCTCTGTCCATCAATGTCAGCTGTCACTCGGTTCTAATAAGGGGTTGTGATACGGGGTATGGGAGCTGGGAGGGTCCTCAACGCCCACCCAGCACCTTCTCTGAAACCCCACGAGGTTGAGCCACAGCCTTTGGAGAGACTTCTGACTTCTGGACAGTGGGTTAAACTCACTCTGTGTAATGTAAGGACACATTGTCACTACCCATAAGGAACACTGTCCTTTGCTTTGCTGCCCTGTCTGTAGCACATTAAATATGTGATCTATGCAGACTCGTCAGTTGAAAAACTAAGATAACACAAACAATGCAAACCCTTTTTGGGGCAGACTTGGGGTTTCAGCATCACCAAGAAGTCTCTGTTATTTGCAGTTCTCTGCTGTGTGCTGGGCCTTTAATACCCTGGGTGACTCGGTTCTCCAACCTGGATTTAAATCTGGTTTATTTTAGTAGCTCGGTGCATGTAGTAGCTAGTATCTCTAACAATATTCTTGACCTGCCGAAGCTTCAGTTGCTGTATCTGGAAAGAGTAATACTGTACTCGGGACAGAGGGGGGCAGTAGAGAAGCCTGGGCATAGTAGTCCATACATGAAGAGCCCTCAGATCTCATCTGTGACACTCTTTCTTGTGATGGCCCTGTGATGAGAGCATTAACATACTAACCCCATCCACTAGTGTGCCACGAATAAGTGCTGAGGCAGACAGCTTGTACAAACTGTCCAAGGACACCCCCTCCCTTGTGATAAAGGGTGGCTGGCATTCACCCATGTCCCTCAGACAGTGGGGCTCACTGTGGGTTTTGGGGGTCATATGACAGTTCTTTTTTCTGGCTTATGGTTTCAGGGATCCTTCTGCATCTACAAAAGCCCAGAGGAGTCTACCTCAGAGGACAGTGGACAGCTGAGGATCCAGCAAGGAATTCCACCCAACCAGCCCATCCAAGTACTGATCAGGGTGTACATTGTAGCGGTAAGCCGTCCTCCTTTGGTCTCAGTGGGTAGATTAGCTTTATCTATGCTGCGGTCACAAAATATCACAAACGGGCTTATCAATGGAAATGTGCTCATCACAGCTCTGAGGACTGTAAGTACATGCTCACCACAGTTCTGGGGGACACCTGGTGGTGTCGGTGTCTCCTGAAGCCCCTCCTGCTGGCTTGTAGGTGTCTGCCTCCTCACCATGTCTTCACATGGCCGTTTCTCTGGGGATGAGAAAGAGCAACGTCTGAAATCTGCGGCTCCACTCCTGTGACATTACTGATCTTAGTCACCTGCCTACTGGAACGTTATTGATTTTAGTCACCTGGCTATAACCAGCCATAGGTCCAACACAGTTAGGCTTCACCACGTGCAGTTAAAAGCAGCCAGATCAGTCCATTACACGGCATGAAGGCTGATCAGGAATACAGACATATCCTGGCTTTTTGCTTCCTGGTGTACAGGACTTGTCTGAGAAGTTTTATCAGCTGTTAGGTTACCCACCTGGCCCATGTAGAGAGTTCTGGGTCCACCTGGCCCATGTAGAGAGTTCCGGGTCCATCTGGCCCATGTAGAGAGTTCCGGGTCCACCTGGCCCATGTAGAGAGTTCCGGGTCCATCTGGCCCATGTAGAGAGTTCCGGGTCCACCTGGCCCATGTAGAGAGTTCCGGGTCCACCTGGCCCATGTACAGAGTTCTGGGCCCACCTGGCCTATGTAGAGAGTCCCAGGCCCAGCTGGACCATGTAGAGAGTTCTGGGCCCACCTGGCCCATGTAGAGAGTTCCAGGCTAGCCAAGCACACAGTGAGACTCTGTCTCAAGAAGAAAACAAACTTTAACAAGAAGAGAAAACAAACTCTCCTTCCATTGTGCACTTCTTGGGTGTCCTTCTGTCCTTGGTGTCATAGCACAGCCACAGGTGGTGAGTGTGGCAGGTGGTGAGTGTGATGGGGTCTTGTCCTTAGAAAGGCAGTCTAGCTAGAGAGGGTGGCCACGCTTATGCTAAATCTCAGACAATGCTGGTAGCCTATAATAAATGCCTGCCTACAGGGTGCTGTACAATAGCCTATTCAAAATGTTGTCCAGGAAGCTCCTGGTGTCCTGGGAGATAATTAATATATATTCCTCAAGAAACACAGTGCATGTTCGAGTACATTTGAGAAATATTGTGTTCAAGAATTGATTTTTCTGCTCTAACTCTGGAGGTTATGGAAGTTACTCAGAGAATTCAGGAAGCAAGCAACTGAACTGCTACCTCCTTTGCACTGTCTCCACTTCCGGCCACCACCCTTTACTCTCACTGAATTACAGTGAGACACACCGTTCCCTGCGCTTCTCTTGTCGAGGGCTCTCAGTACAAAGGTCAGGGCTGCTGTAGACCCGGTCCCCGCCCGGCTCAGGGGCTGGCAGCACAGAAGAGGTCTGGCTTGGGCTGCAGTTTGAGGACACGGAGGACTTGAATAAAAGTCATTGCAAGATGGAGAGGCCGTGTTTGGCATGGACCTTGTTAGCAGTGGTGATTGTGTGTGTCTTTTCTATCGCGTATTAATACACAATTAGCTGGTTATATGATACACTGGTTTTTAAAATAATTTACCAAACACTAAAAAGCTGTTTAAAAAGTAACAACTAGAAAATGGGTACAGAAAGAAATCAAAGTTTTTAACTGTGTTCCTCTCACTTCACAAGATAGCACAGACATTAGCAGTACATGACCTCACAGCTTTTAGCGGCCATATGGCGTCTTCTTGAGTAGCTATAATATCACTTGTTCATACAACAAATATTGAGAAGAGCCTGTTCCACGTCCTTGAGATAAAGTAACGAGCAGGACAGTACTCTCATTCTCATGGAGGTCACACGCTAATTCCAAGTAGTATGGGGACCAGGAAGTATAAAATTAGACAAAGCAACAGCACAGTGGACGATCTGCCTATCCTGTTCTGTCTCTGGGGGACAGTCTTAAATGTGGGGCTGTTTCTCAGCTTTCTTCACTACCGAGTTTCTCAGTGCTGGTGCCTCCTATGTCTTACTGGCCTCCTACTGTGGCCTTTCCTTACATCATATTCACTTTTGGCAGCCTAAGGGCCAGGCCAGTCTGGAGTCAGGCTTCACAATCTGAAACACATTACCATTCAGGGAGCCATGGCCAACGGCAAGACTCACTGGGTAGTGCCTTCAGGAACCATTGGTGCTGGACAGTGTCCTCAGGGCCACCTTGTGGTTTTTATAGATAGATCCAGGAACAGCATGGCTTGTCCACGATGACACAATCACTTAGAACTAGAACATGGACCCATGTCTTCTGCTCCCTGCTCCAACATGTTCCTCACTGGCGTGTCCCAAGGACTGGCCTCCTCTGGGCAGATGACAGTAGAGAAAGATGATGCCAACGTGGCTCTTTTTAACAGCCGGACTTGGATGCTAAAGAAAAAGTGGTTCTTTGCTTTTGCTGCACTGTAAAATCTAAGGAGCCACTAAAAGTCCCAAAGCTGGAACGTCTCAAGATAGAACCTGGCACCCAAGTGTCCCCATGCACAGCCAAGACCACTGGGTCACAGCCATTTCCCTTTTTCCTCCCCAGGCATTTAATCTCAGCCCAGCCGATCCAGATGGCAAATCAGACCCCTACATCGTCCTCAGACTTGGCAAAACAGAAATCAAAGACAGAGACAAATACATCCCCAAACAACTGAATCCAGTGTTTGGAAGGTCAGTGGCCATTTCAGTTGGATTGTGTTGTCCTTTTCTGCATTGGCTGCTGCTTTCTTCCTGGAGGGTTGGGGGAAATGGCTAATGTTTGTGGAGGGGTGTCAAGGGTAAAGAAGAAGCTGAAGATTCAGTATTGACATGTGCTCTTGATAACAGCCAATTAAATGCCTATGAAATGTGGAAAGATTTCCTGTTGGGATTTGATGTAGAGATCTTCAGACACATAGTTTTGTAGCAACTATTTCCTAGATCTTAAACTTAAAAATGTCTTGAAGGGTCATTAATACCATCTCCTGGTTCTGTATAGAGCACTTCTTACAATTAAGACATCTAAGATCCAAAGAGTTTAAGAACTATATTCAAATCCACACAACTTAGAATTAGAAGAGACTGATGTTGGCTTTTCAGTCTCATACTAGAGAGGGGTTTTCAATCATATCATTTTGCCATCCATTTGCAGTCCTGGGGTCCAAAAGTTGAACTGACATTCCCTAGTTGTTTTTCCCTAGTTTTATTTTCCTGAAAATTGTTAAAATACACTGTATGCATGGGTTGCAGTAGAACTAGACACAGGAATTTTCTGGTATGGGGCAACAAGTTTCTTTTTAAAATTTAGTATTTTGTGTGTGTGTATGTTTTGCTTACATGTATGTACGCATACCACATGTGTACAATTCCCATGGCATCAGATCTCCTAGAATTGGACTTATGGACGGTTATGAGCTACCATGTAGGTGTTAGGAACCAAACTCAGGTCCTCTGCAAGAGCAATGAGTGCTCTTAACCACTGAGCCATCACTCTGGTCACAGCCCATTGACTTTATTGTGACATACCATACATGTTTCCTGCTTGAGTTTATGCACTGGCTACTGCTGACCTTGGGATTGGAACATGGGGTTCACAGTCATGGACACTCTGTAATCTCATGAAGCTAACTTTGCCTCTGATTGGAGTTTTCCTCATCTATAAAGTTCTAGTGACAGACTCTAGACTCCATTGGGAGAATGCGTGAGACTTCTATGGTACGGTGTTCAACACACATCCGACACCATTCCTCCCTCCTTGGTTACTTTAGCAATATCTTAAGTATATTTATTTTTTTTCTTGAGGAACTTAGAGCACGGGATGAAATCTCCACCAGATGCATATAAATTCACATATCCATTTGTATTGGCTTTGTACCCCATGGCATTTGATCAGCATCAGCTTCTTAGATTTTATTGCTGCCAGGGAAATGAGGCAATAAATGACCAAGCATGTCTGAATTAAGGGAAACGATTAAAATGACAGTACTGTACTGGGGAAGTGTGCCCTTGTCTCTCTGATCCAGAGATGACCTTTACTGCAATCTGTCACTTATGTAACTACTGATGCATTTCTGCCATTACAGTTTCCCATATGTGAATTAGACTTGCTTTCTCAGCCTTATTTTATGGCTCTGGAAAGTTGGAGGCCGGTGTGATGGATGCACCTTACATCTCTCTACAGCTTCATGGGGCTTCTTTCATAGTCTCTAGGTACAGATGACTGGTGGGATACATCTTTCATTATTATTCCAGAACACACATTCCTGGCTCAACCTACTGTGTTCCAGAAGGCTGTGTGCCTAACCTGGGGCTTAGGGACCCCCCTTCTTGAAGGGAACACCTGCTCCCTTGTTCATGTGAGGATGTCACAGCCCCTTCTGCTAACATCCTGGTTCCTCGAGCTGCCTCTCTTTCTCCTTCATTGCTTCTGGCATTGGTTTACTTGTTTGTGTGTCCATTCACTGTCTTCTCTCTACTAGATCTGTTTGTGCATGAGCTCATGTGGGTAGTACTACTTCTCCAGCACCTTGGACAGCGCTATTATGACAGAATGAATGAGTGAAAGAATAGGTACACAGACAAAACTTCCTTCCCGTGATGGTGAGATCTAATGGAACTCTGTATTAACGTTGAGTATGACCATGGTCTTTGGCAGCTCTTCACAGCTCTCAAATTGCTGAACCTGGGTGACTAAAATAGCTTGGGTCAGTGACTAAAATTGCCAGGGTCAGTGACACCCTTATTGAACCCTCCCTTGATGGTTACCATGGAGACAGCTGTTACGAGCAGGTTTTCCCACCAGACAAGCCCCAGAGCCGCACCAGCCCCAAATAACACACAGGAACATTGTATTAGATATAATGCTGTTGGCCTGTTCCTAGTATTTCTTATTGGTTAACTGTCTTAAATATTAACCCATTTTTATTAATCTAAGTGTTTCCACTTGGTCGGGAGTTCTGCTCTCTCAGTCCTACATGTTGAATCTCCTCTTACCTCTCCCTGAATTCTCCTTGTCTCCTAGTCCCACCTATCTTGCTTTCCTATTGGCTAGCAGGGCTTTATTCATTAACCAATAAGAGAAACATATTTACAGAATGACATCTCCCATCAGACAGCAAAGCTCAGTGATGGATGCTGGGTGCTTGCTTCTGATGTACCCCCCCAGAATAGCCACTGCAATCTAGAAGCCAGGATTTGAAAACAATGAAGGCACTATCATGTGTAACAGATGGAGAGCATCTGTATTTCATCTCTGTGAAGCCCCACCAGAACCTTTTAGAGCATGCTCCATCAATTATAACACCTGGTGCTGTAGATTGTTTGTTTTTCTCATGGGGGAAGGGTAATTGTCTCCTGAATGGGTTGCAGTCTCTGCCATACTAGCCTTGGGATTTCATTACACATGATCCAGGAAGGGTAACTTTATGGTTCTTCACTTGGGTTCTCTAGATTTTGATTTCCTTATCTACAAAATAGAGGATTGGATATAGGTTTCTCATATGCTTTATAGTTCAAAGAAATAGCCATTGAATGTGTATTCTCTGCAGGTCAAGTCTAAGCTCCAGCAAAGCAATGCCGAAATCAGAGAACAGCAGTCTGTTTTTTAAGGCGCTTAGTCTTGCGGAGACAGTCTGAGAGTCTCTGTTTCCACCAGCAAGATTTTCTTTTTGAAAACCCCAGCTGGTGTTTCTTGATAAAGCTGTAACAGAAAGGAATGGTAATATTCCTACTGAGTCTGAGCTGAAAACTTGGACGTGAAATGTGTGTTCTGGATGATCAACCTTGCATCTAAGCACCACACTATGTTATAAAGAAGCCCTATTTGTTCTCATCTTCATACAAGGAGGGTGGAAGAGATGAAGTAACATACCCACTGTTTAACAACCAGAATGTTCAGGTCCAGAATCAGATTGAAAATCAGACCAAAGTTCCCAATAAGCCACTCTGAGACATGGCTGATGAAAAGGCATCATTGTCTATGGATGTTTGACAAAGGAATCTGAAGTTAGCTGTACCTGGTTAATAAGCTACCCTGATTCCTGTCCATGCTGACTGAATTGATGATCCAGTCAGAGCATCCACCCAGATAGTAAGCTAACTGAAAGGAAGCTGGTGAAGCTCCATCCTACCAAACATTTCTGACTCCCAGTCCTCTGCTTGGACTCAGGTCATTTGAGATCCAGGCCACGTTGCCAAAGGAGTCCCTGCTCTCCGTCCTGATCTATGACCATGACATGATTGGGTCTGATGACCTCATTGGGGAGACCAAGATCGACTTGGAGAACCGTTTCTACAGCAAACACAGAGCTATCTGCGGTCTACAGAGCCAATATGAGATGTAAGTTCTTTCTCCTGTGGAGACCCTGTTGGTATCCAGGGCCACAGTCTTGCAGGGGATCTGGACTGTGCATGTGTTTATCCATCTTGAGGAAGGCAGACATAACAGCAGAGCTGGGTTGGGGAGTCTGTTCCATGCGTTTGAGAGCCAATGGGGTTGAAGAAGCAGCTCTGATTAAAAACCCAGAGAAGGTTCTTCAATAGAAAAGAGCCAGGCTGTGATGTGGTGTGTATCCACCTGTGGTGGTCAGTGTTCCCTGGAGATGGTGCTAGATGAAAGATGGTTAATACAAAGCAAACGTCAGTGTGGGCATTCTATAAACAACATCTGTAGGCGTGTATGACTTGCTACTTTAAGAACTTTGCATGGAATAGCTCATCAGTTCTCCCAGAACTCACTGGGGTTTTATTAACCCCACTTTATAAGTGGAGGAAGTGTGAATTCAACATCCTTTACAAAGATTTGCAATTTCGGTTTGGTTTTAAATGTAGGCTACCAGCTTGATTTGCTTTTTAAGTATGTTGAATCTGATTATATTTTTAAACAAAATCTTATAAATTATAGCTAATAAAATATTGACATTTCATTGTAGTTTCATTCTGAAATTTAAAAAAAATGGAAAATGGTAACTAATTTACATAGTTTGTCAATATAAGTAATTTGCACAAATCACTATTTTGCATAATTGATAAAAAATTTAACATTCACATAAATATTTTTGCTTATTTCCTTTTAGTATTTCTACTATACTACTTACTTATGAACTTGGATTACGCTTTCCATATTTATTGTTCTTACTTTGTAGCTTAATTATTTTGTAGTTGTCATTTAATATTGCTTGAGTCTTTGCTTTACTGGGCCTGTATAGTATTCCACCATATGAACATGTGATAAAGTGGTATAGCCAATTAAATTTTGATCTGTAAGATGTATGGCAGATGTGTAAGGTCTGTAAGACAGTGGCCGTTCCTATTGTGGTAGGCTAGGATGCAAGGGGTGAGTAGAAACCATGATCCACCCTGTTCTGTGATATGCTTCTTCAAATTAATGATTTCTTAAAAGATGAAAAGGTTGGGGGGGATCTACAAGAGTCCAGTAGGAAAGTCACTGGTTAGAAAGACATGCCAGAACCTTCTGCCAGAGATATGCATCTGTAAGATGAATTGTGTAAGGGAACGGATAGGACGGGAGGAGAGACAGTGAGGTAATAAGCTAGGATTTCCTCTTCAGTACACACAATGACTGAACACTGGCTAAACTTGCCCGGACCCTGCAGCAGCACCAAAACAGACTGGTCCAAGCTAATGGAGCTGGTAAGCGAGAACAGATAATAGCCTCAGTTTGGATGCAGTCTTCTCTGAGGGTGATAGCAGCTGTTTGTACTAGGCAGAAGGAGTGAATGCATGTTATTGTGAATGTATCCAACATCACTGGACGAGAACTTCAAACGATGGATTTTGTTGCATGAATTTCACTTCAATGTTTTTTGTTTTGTTTTTAAGAAGACTTACCAAACAAAACAAAACAAAACAAAAAGAACCTGGAAATTTCCCGCAAACCATCTTTTGGTCAAGCTGCTTGCAAGCCCTGTCTTACATGCAAGCTGTACACATGCAAAGGTGCTTGGCTAGAGAGAGGAGGAAAGGAAATAAAGCCAAAAGCACTAGCCCAGGTGTATAACTGGAGTGGAGCTTCCATTGAGGGTCTCAGAGGGTGTCTCCTAGAGGACAGCCAGCCTCACTTCCTCTGCCCTCTCTCCGCTTCTCAGAGAAGGGTACAATGCCTGGAGGGATGCATCCAAACCCACAGAAATCCTGACCAAGCTCTGCAAAGACAACAAGCTGGATGGGCCGCACTTTCATCCCGGAAAGATACAGATCGGAAATAAGATCTTTTCCGGAAAAACTGTCTTCACCGAGGAAGACTCTGGTAACTCCCAGAACAGCCCTCTGCTGATGTAGCTGTCCTTTGGTCTGGTTCCAGTGGGGGTGAAGCTGGGGTGGATGTTGGGCTATCTGATTACAAAAGTACTTGTGCTCCCAGAAGCAAAGAGGGAAAATCAAGTAGGCTCATGACAAGCGCTCACAATGACAAAGTTCTGCTTACTGTTCCGCATGTGGGCGCTAATTGTTAAGGACTTGTAAATGTGCAAAGCAAGCAATAGCAGAAAGTGAATATCATATAGTAGGAAACACTAGGAAAAACCCACTACCCCTCAAGTACTGTACCAAACTATTTCATTTTAGGTGGATATTTTTCTATGAGTATCACGACACAGACATGCCCTGGGGATCCCAAAGAAGCTTCCATAAATTTGGGATAAGGGATGGGGGGGAGGCTGGGATGAGGGGGAAGGCTGGGATGAGGGAAGGCTGGGATGGGGGGAGCATTTTTAATGATACAGCACAATTCTGGTATAAAGCTTCTGCTGCAGACTCAAGCTAAGGTGGTAGAGGCTGTTTTGCGATATTGACTTCCACCATTTTTATTTCTTTTTTACTTCATTATTTTGTAGCTAAGAACACACTGAAGGTTCTTGCATGCAGAGCTGTTGCTATTTAGAGAGTGTATTGGTGATGTGTTGATGTGGATGTCTGCTGAAAAAAATCTTTACAGTACACTCTTAGAGTGATGCAATTATTTGGTCAAAAGTCTACATTTGATTAAATAATGATTAAATAGTTACCATTTTGCCCACTAAAATCTGAAATTATGTTCATAAGGTCAGTTGCTGAGTGATTAAACCCTTAAGATAAAGATTCTTTTCGTTGATTGTTTAACTCTATCAGCTCTTACCAATGTAATTATTGCCCCCAGGTGATTGTTTCTGTGGTACCTTTATAAATAGTCAGCTTTGATCATCTTATATCCAATTTTTGCCATAGTGAGCTTGGTCAAAAGATTTTATTCATTTAATAATTTTGTCTTGTTTCATGATATTCTTTTCACCAGTAATGTTATTATTGTTTTTGTTTTTATCTTTTAAATCATGAATCACCTCCTTTGGTGGAATGAAGTTTAGGTGTTCACAGTTGGGAGATCCCGGGAGAGTGAAGGCATCCACAGACACACCTTGTGCCACCATCTTACTTAAGGCCACTCTGATTTCCTGGCCCCCATGCCATGGCATTAGCAATCAAACCCTTTTTAGAGTCTGGTATCTATCTTTTCTGACCTGTGGGATCTCTGGGAGTCTGGTTGAGAGAGAGAGAGAGATCCCCACTCCAGGGTGTGATTGCTGTCTCTGTCTTCTTGTCAATCACCTGGCCTCAGATCTCTGTCTCCATATTCAGTCTTTTTCTCTTTCATACTGTGCTACCTCCAGCTCTTCCTGTTTTCGATTTTCTTTTGTTCCCATCTCCTAGCATCTTTAGGATGGATGGTTACAGGAAGAACTTAAGAAGCATATACAGCCCTAACTCTTTGGGGAAACAGCATCAAATGATCATCTTTCCTTGTCTTTGCTCTCTTCAGAGGAGATGGTGGAGTCTTATGAACACTTGGCCCTAAAGGTCTTACACTCTTGGGAGGACATCCCTGAGGTCGGATGTAGGCTGGTTCCTGAGCACATAGAAACACGGCCATTGTACCACAAGGATAAGCCAGGAATGGAGCAGGTAGTGTTACCAGCATTGTTAATGCCAGAGCCTAAAGGAGTTAGGGTTGGCTACTCATCCTCAGTAGGCAAATCAAACGAAGTCCTACTGAAAAGCAAAGAAAGATTTATTAAATGTGTCTACATTGGGAAGACAATAAAAGGAGCCCATTGAACCCCAAATCTGTGTTAAAAGTACTGGCATGACATTTAGGCTTAGTACAATTCAAGAGGTCTCTATACTTAACTAGTCAGTACTGCTTCATTTTGCTTTATTTCGTTTTTATAATTTCAATTATCAAAGTCCTTTGGAAGAACTCTGGCATTTGAGATGCTGAAAGTTAACTGATTTGCAAGAATACAAGAGACAATATGCATCTAGTGCATAATGCCATGCCCACTGCATAGTAAAGGCTCAATGAAGGTGTCCTTGCCTTTCCTTGGCTCTTAACTCGGGTGTTAGTAAATTTGTAATAAAAATGTAAGTTATCTGTAGTGCATGCCTGTAATTCCAGAATTTGGGAGGTAGAAGCAGCTATATCAGGAGTTCCGGACCAGCTTTAAGTATAGAATATGTTCAAAGGCCAGCCTAGGCTACATGAGAGTCTAGCTATCGAAGGAAGGGCAGAAGGGAGAAAGGAAAGGAGAGAGAGAGAGAGAGGCCTCTACTATTGTTATTTTAAAAAAGCTGCATGTATATAAAAACACCAAATCGTATTTAGCCTCCATTTTTTTATTATTATTTTATTTAATTTTATATAACAAAGTCCAATTAAATGAAAACAAACATTTATACACAATATTTGGGAATTTGGGCGTCGTTCTTTCCAAACTATTTCCTGCTGGTAAGGGACGCTGTCATGGGGGATTCGAAGAAGATTCAGATATCATGTTAGCCTCCATTTTTTAAAAGAGATTTTTTGAAACATTGAATGGTCCATTTTCCATTTTCATGTCTCACCTTTATCAAAGCTAAAGGAATTTTTGTTGTTGTTAACAAGGGCCGTCTACAGATGTGGGTAGATATGTTTCCCAAAGACACACCTCAGCTTGGACCCCCTGTTGACATTTCACCAAGGAAACCCAAAGGGTAAGTGTGTTCATCATGACAGGAGGGGGCCATGGTTCAAGAATAAAAGATTATAGCATTTAAGATGGGAGATGATACGCTCCCAAGCATTCCAACCCTGCCAGTGACACTGGTGTATGGGTTATGGTGACAGAGGTGGTTGAAGCAATGGCTTCCATATCAAGCTCTTCATCTGGACAATGCTGATCCATAAAAGGAGGAGATACCCTGCCCCACCCATCCCCTTGTGAATCTGAGATCTATGTGGTTCTAACAGACCAACCTCCAGTGTTGATGTTAATGAACTTGACAGAGACAAGGCTTACAGACAGAGCACAATGCTTTTTGGCCCCATTTCCATGTTGTTTACTTAACATAGTGTATCTTCACCCCAGGTATGAGCTGAGGGTGACCATCTGGAATACTGAAGATGTCATTTTAGAAGATGAGAATATCTTCACAGGTCAAAAATCAAGTGATATTTATGTCAAAGGGTAAGTTCCATCCTTCCTTTCTCTGTCATTACTCTTCAGTCTCTAGCCAGTATGTGCCTCATGGGACCAGCTACCCACATTCACAGAACGACCTGTTCTGCTTTAAATTAAGCAAGGCCACTTTCTGTGTGAAAACTTTGTCTTGTTGGTTCATGTTGCTAAGAATTCTTTTATGAAAACATTTTAGTGACTTAATCTTTCAGTTAAATGTTAGGTGCCTAACCTTTTAAGTGTCCTTAAAAGCTCATCAGCCTTTCATCTGAAACAGGCGGGGCAACATGAGTGTTATCGAGGGATAAGTCACTTGCTCAGCAGATTGAAATGCTAAGGCAAAGGCCTGCATTTAGGTCTTCCCATTGCTGCCACATTGGGACCCTAGTGCAAAGCACTTAATATCTCTCTTATATCTCAGTCCAGCATAGAAAGATGCTCGTGTTCACTGTCCTCTCCCTCATCTCTCATCTCTCATAACTCATCTGGCTCCCTTGCCAGCACTGCACAAACACGGATCTCCTATCTCCAATTCCAATGGATCTGCCTGGGTTTGTCCTTTTCATTAGTCTTTCTCTTCTTGTGCGGTAGGGATGCCCAACATGGCTGCCCCCTTTTGCAGACACTCTCTTTCTTAACCTCGCAGCAGTGTGTTCTTACTGTTTTACTCCTAGGCTGGTCATTAATTTCTCAGGGGTTGGAAGCTCAGAGTTCCATCCTGCAGTTAATAGTTTAAGTTGTTGTCCTGAGCCCCTTCTCCTTCCACTATTTTGTCTCGCTGCCATTTTCTTTTTGTCTTTAGCTAAATAAGTGTGCCCAAACCCAAAATGGTACCACTCCTCTGTGAAGAAAAGGCTTTTCCTCTCCTCTAGGGAGGAGTGGTGGATGCCTTTAGAAAGCAGGTGGTTTGGGCCCTGAAGAGACAGCTCAGCAGTAACGAGCACACATTGCTCTTCCAGAGAACCTGAGTTCAGTCCCCCAGTGCCCACATACAACAGCTCAGAGGAATCTCTAACTTAAGCTCCAGGGAATTCAACACCTCTGGCCTCCTTGGACACTGATACACACTTTTATTCATGCCCACACACACATAATGAAAAATAATAAAAATAAATCTTTTTTTTCAAAAAAGCACAAGTTGTTTGAATTCTTAATTAGTTTAATAAAAAGCACTTGTTTTCTGAATTAGTTAACAGTGGACGAAGTACTAGGGGAACATATTACTTGAAGCTTGCATCATTCTTAGCATGGAGGAAAAGCAATGGATATTACCAAGAAGAAAGTGTGTCATAGGTCATCTGGAGTCCCCAGGATCCTTAACAGATGTGTCATGCAATTCCTTAGAGCAGCCCTGTGACCCGGGAGCCAAATCAGCTTCCATGTTTACAGACAAGTGTAGGACACAAAGACCTAACATAACTGACCAGTGGCCACATGGTGAGTGGGTACAGCCAGAATTTGGGAGATAAATGGCTGTGGGCAGCCTATCTACCCCACCCCCATACACACATCCACTCCTCCTACCCCTGCCACAGTGACACAAACCTGCTTCACTATCAGGACCAGAGCCAGAGAGGAGAGGTGAGTCCCAGCCATGACAGCGGGTCTACACACCCAATTATAGAGGCTTCAATGTAATGGTGTTCTAGTACTCTGGAATAGAGACGACAGCCCTTACAAAGGGGACTCCCAGCACGACAAGAGCTCCAACCACACATCCATGTCCTATTTCTGTCTTAACTGCACAGAGCTTCTGATCCATGAACAGTCAACACCTACACAGCCTGCTTTGGGATGTCTCCTTTTGATCCCAGTTTCTCTCTTTCACATTAGTATGGAAACTCCCGTCTGAGCCCAGCCTCATATAATGGGAAGCTGTGGCTCAGGCACATGGAAGGAAGCTGGCTATGCCACCCTTGACTCTGCTGGTACCTGACTAACACACTCTGTGTGTTTGAATTTCCTTATCTTCACGCAGGTGGATCAAGGGTTTGGAAGATGACAAGCAGGAGACCGATGTCCATTACAACTCCCTGACTGGAGAAGGGAACTTCAACTGGAGGTTCCTGTTTCCGTTCCAGTATCTGCCGGCCGAGAAGCAAATGGTCATCACCAAACGGGAGAACATCTTTTCCCTGGAGAAGATGGAGTGTAAGACCCCAGCTGTGCTGGTTCTGCAGGTCTGGGATTTTGAAAGGCTGTCCTCAGATGACTTCCTAGGTAAGCCAGTGGCCTTTTCAAGTATGTTATTAATGCTAAGTATGCCACCCTAGCTTTTGGAGAGCTGAGTTCGATGTTTTATGAGCACAATAATTTTAGTGCTATTTGTGATTACAAAAACAGAAATCATCATCATCAGCCATTACTAGGGAACTGGCAAAATTACAGTCTATGTATATGATAGGCTCCTAACACAGTCAGGCAAGTTAGTCTTTGCTCTATTTAACACTAAGAAACAAGCTTGGTGGTAGTGACCCACACCTTTAATCCTAGCACTCGGGAGGCAGAGGCAGGCAGATCTCTGTGAGTTTGAGGCCAGCCTGGGCTACAGAGTGAGTTCCGGGACAGGCTCCAAGGCTACACA
This sequence comes from Phodopus roborovskii, assembly GCF_943737965.1. NCBI lineage: Eukaryota > Metazoa > Chordata > Mammalia > Rodentia > Cricetidae > Phodopus > Phodopus roborovskii. The sequence continues at coordinate 12,378,439 of NW_026126567.1, read as the reverse complement.
GAGAAACTCTGTCTTGAACAATCCCCCCCCAAATAAGGAAGTTGTCAAAGTGAGACACACAACTCCTTTATGACAATATCTTACCCTGAAGCAATATTGCAGTGACCTGGGAGGCCCTCTTCTATCCTAGAGAATAGATGCAAATCAGAAGGTCTTTGGCTGTGATGTTTGGGGGGCTGTCACAGGGAGATCAGCACTGAGGCCTGTCATCCAGGGAGCTGCAGGGAGACCCGGGAAGACGCCCTGAAGTAACAGTACTCCAAATGGAAGGCTGAAACTTCCTGTATCAGTTTCCTCTGCCTGCCACCTGCTACCATGTTACTACCTCTCGATGGCACCACACCACACGTCTCCATCCCATTTACACCTACTCATATAGCTAGCACATCTCACATGCAATACAACGCAGACTGGGTGACTGGTGAGTGTCGGTGTCTGTGCTGAAGAGCCCCTCCGTAACTGTTATTGCCATGTCTTTACAGGTTCCCTGGAAATGAATCTTAACAGCTTCCCCCGGGCGGCCAAATCTGCAAAATCCTGTGATCTGTCCAAGTTTGAAAACGCAAGCGAGGAGAGCAAGATCTCCATATTCCAGCAAAAGCGTGTGCGTGGCTGGTGGCCTTTTGCAAAAAGCAAAGAGCTCACGGTAAATGACAGCTGTGGCAGGTGGGCTGGGGGGGCCGTGAGGGGCCATCATGCTCTCTTAGCGAGTCACTTTGTAAGCTCCAAGTTAAGTGCTTTGAAGTGGCTTTTTAGAGCACTCCTACCAAAGGTTCTGCCAAGAAGCTGGACTTTCTAAAGTATTATAAATGCATTAATAACCCTTTCATACCTCAGCCTACTCAATTCATAAGCTTTCTCCACAGCCTGGTTTACAAGAGCTAGTTCCAGGACAGGCTCCAAAGCCACAGAGAAATCCTGTCTTGAAAAACAAAAACAAAAAAAGAAAGAAAAGAAGAAAGAAAAAGATATTGGGCAGGATGCTTCTTTTTCACATTTCTTAAAACTCCCCACCCCCTCTATGCCATTGCTCCCCTGTGGAGATGGAGGGCTTGTATAAGTAAGTGGGCATGTAGGTTGTACAAAGGCACTGAGGCAGGCAGCAGGCTCTCTCCGGCCAGCCTTTCTCTGCTCTGGATTCAGAGGCTATAAGACAACACAGCCCCTGGAAGCTGATGGGCTGGTGCCCTGGTGTCTATTCTTGCTGTGTTTCCTGGAAAATGTTCTTCTGCCCTCTATTCTTAGTTTAGTTCCCTATGCCTAGGGAAACTGAGATAGCATCCATGCTCTAGAATCTTTTAGGACTCTGAGCTAACTGCGCGATAAGTCTATGCTGGTTCTGGGCCCAGGGCTTAGGAGTTAAGACTGACTGGAGAGGATCAATCCCAGACCGAGGCTAAGGATGGAGGGGTAAAGCGAGGAGATGGGCTAACACAGAAGCCCAGGGAGGACTTTCTCTAAGAAGGGCTGCTGAGCTTTTCCTTGTGTCAGTTACTGCTGTTGCTATGTTAAAACGCCATGATTCAGAGAGACCTAGGGGAGAAAGAGTTTATTTGGCTTCTGGTTCCAGAGGGTTAAGAGTCTGTCACGGCGGGAAGGCGTGGCCACAGCCGGAGCAGGAAGCAAACGGAACAACACATCTTCAACCACAAACACGAAACAGTGCATTAGAAGTCAGGCAAAGCTATGTAGCCTGAAAGCCCACCCCCCAGTGACATACTTCCTCCAGCAAGGCTGTACCACCTGCCTGAACAGCGCCACCAACTGGAGACCAGATGCTCAAACACTGGAACCTATAGGGAACATCTCTCACGCAAAACCACCACAATCCCATAGAAAGGAAATTGCCTTACAAATCTAAATGCATGCTCTCAGTCATGACTCTGCACATGGAACATAAGATAGACCATTGAATCTCTCTGACCCCCATCAAGGAAGTCTAATGTATGTAAGAATTCCCTAGGAAGCTGTTAAATGGAAGGTCCTTATTCAGTATATGGGGAGGCCCATCACCCTGCACTTCTAACAGCAAGATCCAGGTGAGGCCATTCTTACGTGTTCCCGCCGGCCTCGCCACACCCTGAAAAGACGGCAGTGAGGCCTGATCCACACAGCCTGTGTCTGGTACATTATTTGGATGTGTCCATTGGATTGAGCAGCAGAAAGGGTCCCAGCAATCTTTTAAAAATGGAACTGTAAAAGTTACCACAGCATTAGTTACAACAGCCTAAAAGTGGAAACACTATGGCGTCCATCAGCTAATGAGTGGATAAATAAAGAACAATGCACATATACAACTGAAAATTACTATCCAGCCATGGAAAGGGGTGGAGTAATGACAATGGACAGACCTCGGCAGCATCACGGCAAGGGAGAGAAGTCAGGAACAGAGGCCACATGCTATCCGATTCTGTCTATATAAAGTGTACAGAATAGGCATTCCACCACATACTCTGGAGGTTACAGAGTCTGGAGGGAAGAGATATGACTGCTGACTGGTGCAAGGGAGTTCGAACAGTAGGTTGCAGGCCGACTCCTGTGCAGAGCCTGGCCTCATTATTAGCCCTCAGCGTGATCTCAGGCAACTTTGTCCCCCAGCCTCGGTGTCCTTAACCTGCAAAAACAGAGGCAATGAACACGAGTACCTGGTGGGGCTGTGGTGACATTGAAAGGGCACAGAATCTGGGTCTGGAACATTGTAAGTGTTCAACGAATGTCAGAATTTGTGTGTCCTGGTATGGCAATGTTTTCAGCCTCCCCACTACTGCCTCCCAAAAGGGCTAAGTATCTGATCTATAAACAGCGGCGTCCACTCCTAATGGGTCGATAAATAGAGCCATTCTCACCAAACACTTACAAACAACACTTCCGCTAAATTGACCAAGATAGCGGACAGTCTGTCATCAAGGCTGTTTATGGAGTCTAGGGGCTATTAATTAAATGTGGCTCGGTCGGTTCTGCCGACTGCCACGTTTCTTTTTCGAGTGTAGGTCATTTAACTGGTGTGTCGGCTAGTCATTTTATCTCAGTCGCTACAGGGAGCGACCTCCTGACAGGGCTTTCCTAGGGGTACCCCTGACTGTTGAGTAGGAAGCAGCCCCCGGCCCCAAGGAGCTTGCTGTCTCTTGGGAAGACGAACTAGAAAAGCAGCCTGTAGCCTCCAGCTGACACAGCAGGGTGTGACCTGTCTGTGGCGGTGACAGGTATTGTTGACAGCGGTTGAGTGTGCCGGACAGGTTGTGAAGGACTGAAAATGCAAACTGACAGCAGTGAGGCCGCATTGTCACCGCAAAAGCCGAGGCTGCTCTCTGGCCACCGCCATAGTGCCAGTCTTTGAAAACCAAACCACAGCCTCTGCAGAGACCGGTCTCGCATGGTCGTGTTTGGTTCAGGGCACCAGCTCTGCAACTAACCACATAGCTAGTCTGCTTCTTCTTTTCCCAGGCGGTGAACCACATAGAACTCAAGCTTCCCTTTGGCCATGCTACGTTCTCCACAGCCTGCCTCTCTGAGTCTCTGTCATGCCAAAGTGATGGGGGCTGACAAGTGATGGAGCTGTGATTCATTAGTCTCTGTTTAGTGTCACTTGTGTGGGCTTCAGTGTTTCCCATAGAACTTAACATTTAATGGTTATGAATTCATTCATCTGCTAAATCTCCATGATATATGTGTATACATACATATATGTACACATGTACACACACAGAGGCGTAGGGAGGTCATCACACAACTCCAACATGGCTGGTAAAGGAAGGGCATGGTTTAAACCCAAGAGTCCACTACTAAATTCCTTGGTCTTAACCATTGTACAACACTTCCCTTTATGGAAGAAACTCCTGCAAATGGAGGAACTCAAGCCTGCTCCTACCCACCCTGGTCCTGAGTTATTAGCTATCTTCTCCATGGAGGGCTAAGCTTGTATCTGTAAAAGCAAACCTATTCCTATTCCTGAGCTATTCCTGGCTTTCTTCCCTTGTCATCAGCAAAAAGAGTCACGTCTTTTTAAATCTGCATTTCCCCTATGCTTCTTAATGTGAAATGACTTCATTTTAAATTCAGGTTGAGTTCCGGCCGGGTCCTGAAAGTCCTGCCCCAGCTTCCCCTCTTTTCCTGTTTGCTCTGTAACCAATCAACACACATGACCACGAAGCCAGGTGTCCCAGGACTTTTCTCCTAAAGTGACACAAGCTGGGTTGTCCAAGAGCAAAGCGTAAAGGAAAACCTAAGCCATTTGGATCGCCTTCAGCCCCTTGAAGGTGCAAGGGCTGAGCTGGATGCCCCAGGTGGCTTATTTGTTTTGTTTTGTTTTGTTTTGTTTTGTTTTGTTTTGTGGCACATTATCAAGTTCCAACTCTGGGTGGGTCTTCTTGTGCTTTGATCTTATTCATAGTGTTGGGGATGATGGCTCAACCTGTTCTCCCCGCACTTGGGAAGATAAATTTGAAACTGACATAGGCTACATTGTAAGTTCCAGACTAGCCTGAGCTAGGGTGAGGACTCCCTCACTGCACCCCATCTCAAAAGTGGGCGTGCGCACACGCACGCACACACACACACACACACACACACACACACACACACACACACACAACCTCATTCACAAAGTGTTGGGAATGTTCAGTGTTTTTGTGCCAGGTCACTGATGGGGTGAAGGGATTTGTTTACAATCTTCGACACCTGCCAGGCTTATTTTTAAAGCTGCTTATCTGTAGCCCAAGCTGCATAATTTAGACACTTGGGTTCACACAGCTCCCAGTGTGCAGTGTGCTGTCCTTGGAGTCAATGCAAGCTGGCTGCAGGAATTGCTCAGGGTGGGTGTCCTTGGCAGAGCAGAAGGGCACATGCACACATTGCACCCTGTTTCACATACTTCTTGCAACAACTAGTCCTCTTAAAAGCCAAGCAGGGCTCTCAGGGGCTCCCAGAGACTGAAGTGACAACCATGGACCCCCCCCCCACACACACACACACAGACAGGGCTGGGCTAGGTCCTCTCCATGTACCTCCTGTTAGTGTAGCTTGATGTCCTCGCCCAACTCCATCGTGGGAGTGGGGGATGTCTCTGACTCCTTTGCCTGTGCTTGGGACCCTTTCCCTCCTACTGAATTGCCTCATCCAGCCTTAATATGAGGGCTTGTGTCCAGACGTACTGTAACCTGTTAGGCCAAGTTCAGTGAATAGCCCTGGGAGGCCTGATTTTTTTTTTAAGGGAAATGGAGGAACAGTGAGTCTGAGGGAGATGGGAGAGAGACTGGGAGGAGTGGAGGGAATGGAGACTCCAGCTGGGATGTAATGCATGAGAAAGAGTAAAAGAAAGAACTCCAAATAAATGAATATTAAATATTGCTAAGTATATGAAGCAAAGTAAATGTATAAGTTTCGGTTGGATAGTTTTGTAAACCTGTCAGCTTTTCCTAGACTTTACAAAATTTATATCCTGAGCCAGGTATGGTGGCTCACGCCTTTGATCCCGGCACTGGGGAGGCAGAGGCAGGCGGATCTCTGTGAGTTCGAGGCCAGCCTGGTCTACAAAGTGATTTTCAGGACAGGCTCCAAAGCTACACAGAGAAATCTTATCTTGAAAAACCAAATTAAACCAATCCAGACCAACCAACCGACCAAACAATAACAACAACAACAAAAAAAAAACCATAAATAAATAAAATTAACTCCTAATAAAAGTAAATATACATGGACATAAATGGATATGACCAAGAATGTTGATAAGCAGTTAAAATCATGCTAAATCCTAATATAGCAACTGCAAAATGTATAAAGAATATCACAGTAAAATACTGAATAAGGGAAAATGACCATCTTTGAATAAATCACTCCTTTAAGATAATGGAGGTCAGAGAATTCCTTCCACAGGCAAATCCCACAAATTAGCATATATCTTCGGATAGGTCCTAGGGCCTTGAAGCCCTAAATTAAAGAGGAGGCCACTGTACTTCAGGTTGAATGAGCAGCTGTCAGCATCCCCAGTGGCTATGAGCTAAGGGTTCAGTGATGGAGGGGGTGAGTTCCTGACATCTCTGAGTTCACAGCTTGGCCAAGGAGGCTGTTTTGCACACAGATCATGACACAAGTGGCAGATACCAATTTTCTAAGACCAGAGGGGAGTGTTCATACATAAAGGCTGGGTTTGTTTTTGTTTTGTTTTGTATTTTGTTTTTGGGGGTTTGGTTTTTGTTTTGTATTGTTTTTTTTTGAGGCAGGGTTTGTCTGTGTAGCTTTGGAGGCTGTCCTGGCATTCACTCTGTAGACCAGGCTGGCTTTGAACTCACAGAGATCTGCCTGCCTCTGCCTCCCGAGTGCTGGGTTTAAAGGCGTGTGCTACCACCACTCAGCACTTATAAAGCCTGGTGTTAAGTTTGAATGTGTATGGCATGTGTTCACAGGAAAAGCAAGCACACGGGATGCAGAGAACTCACACATATGCATGTCATCTTGTGAAAACTATGCTTGAGACACTGGTTATTCCCACATTCTCTGTGTGCGTTAGGCACCTTTCGCTGTGACAGATACCTGGCAAAAGGAAGAAATCATTATTTTAATTCAGTTTAAGGGATGCAGCTCAGCATGGCGAAGAAGGCATAGCAGCCGTAGCTGGTCACATTGTATCCACGGTCAAGAAGTAGAGAGAGGTGAACTTCTTCTCCTCTTCCTTATTCATGGTGGGGAACCACCCAAATCCAGGGCAAGGCTTCTCTCCTGGTTAAACATCCCTGGAAACAATGTCTGTTCTCAGCAAGAAGTCGCTTGGACATATGAAGTAGCAGAGCAATGAGTCTTGATGTAAGTCTCAGGATTCTCATCATAACCGCGCAACAGAGATTAGCAAGCAGCTCCAAGCTTTCTCTGTCTGCAACATGGACATGGAAATGCTGTCCACTTAGCTGGGTACTTTGGATCATAGACAAATGGAACACCGTTTCGGCTCAGAGCTCTGTAGCCGAGCTTATCATTACACACTAGAGTCTTCAGAAGTTGCTTTGGTTCTTTTACACTTGTCCTGAGTCTTCCCTGATGATTTCCATCCTGTTCCAAGAATTCCAGAGCTCAGTAATTGCCCAGCACCTCTCAAGCTGACTCTCAGTCAAATTAAAGCAACTGTATGAAGTTGTTAAAGCCAAACACTGCTCAACAGAGTTGAGGCGACCTGTAACAGAGCCCTGGGAGAAAGCTCTGGGTGTGTAGTGAGACTACTCCCTAAGCCACGAAGCTGCTTTGTTAGCTTTGTTCCAATCATCTAGTCTTAAGGAGCTCCCTGGAGCTCTACCTCTGCACATCCCAGATGCCACGGGCAGCTCACTCTAGAGCGGCTGACAGATGGGGAGATCAAGACTCAAGGAGACAAGTTCCATTGGCTGGTGGTTACGGTTACATCGTGAAATCATTGGAGAAGAGCATTTTAAATCTGCTAATCCAGTGTCCACCAAATGAGTGGATGAGCTGCCAGACAGTTGGTTACCATGGATATATCAGAAGACTTTGTGTCTTCCAGACCAGGATTCAGACTACTTGGATAGCTTATTCTGCGTGTGTACCCTTGGAAACGTTGTTTGATCTCTGACTTCAGTTTTCCATCTACAAAAGGAATAGCTACCTTGCCTGATTTTGAGACAGATCTGGAGATAATAGAATAAATGAGCCAGAGAGAGGATGTATAACTGCAGTTTGAATTATTCGGTATTATTATTATTATTATTTGCTGATAATTGTAAGAGCGACTGTAAGCTACAGAAGTTATATATCATTTATTTCCTTTAGCTTTAAAATATTCCCTGAGCACTTCGAAGGTAGGTCATTGACTGCCATAATTTCTCATTGGGAATCAGAGACGACACATAGTCATGTGTTAAGACACATTTCTAAATCACAGGCCATGGTTGAGTGTAATAAGAAATCAACCAAATAGTCATATAATTTTTAATCCACATGAGACCCAGAGAGAGAAGCTGTGACAGCGATTGCAGGCATTAAAATGCTTCTGTGATGCTTTAGTCCCCTGCCAGCTCTCCTGCCCTTCCCTGCCGCATCACCTTGGGTCTCGGTGTACAAGAACTAAGGAGGCAGGAGGAGAGAAACGCTCTTCCAGTAGGAACAGGTTTCCCAGTCAATCAGAGTCCCCAGAGCCTGGACCGGCAGTGGCTAGCAGAGCTGTGTGGTGAATGAGTGATTGAACAAGAACAACTTGATTTCTGCACCGTAGCTTGCCAGTCCAGGATTGAAATCACTGCCAATAACTTTGGCTTGGTGCGTGAAAGAATCAGCGGGCACTCACATCAGAGAGAGTGTTTGTCACAGAGGAGGCAGAGGTAGTTCTAAAGTAAAAGATTAGCTCTGATATCATTAGTGAGTGCCTGTGAACACACACACACACACACACACACACACACACACACAAGCGCTGGGTGACAGAAAGCCATTCTGAAATTCAGGGTCACAGCTACCAATTTCTTCCTGACAACTGAAGGTAAAGGAAATAGCAGATATAAAGAGGCCTGCCACTTGAGTCGTCAGCTCCCTTTCTAACAACTGTCCGCTTTCCAACATTAGTCGTATTTGTTCTCATATTGATGATCCTAGAGTGGTCTATGTATGTTGTCTGTGTCTGTGTATCTGTGTCTATCTGCACATGTGGGACCCTCTCCATGCACAAAACTCAACCGTAGCATCATTACGGGCCTCTGTGGTGGTGGTGATGGTGTATATGACTAATACAGGCATGTGCACATGTGTGCAGAGGTGTGTGTGCCCAGGTATGCATGGGTAGAGACCAGAAGTTGATGTTGGAGTATCTTCATCATCATATTCTACATCAGACAAGGTCTCTCCACTCAGCCCGGAACCCACTGCTTCAGCTGGACTGGCTGTCCAGTGGCTCCGGGGATCGCTACTCTATTTGTCTTCACTACTGGGGTCATAGATACTGCCACCTCAGGTTTTATGTGGATGGTAAGGATCTGAGCTGAGTCTCCAGGCTTTCTCAACAAGCTTTCCACCCACTGAGCCCTCTCTCCAGGTCCACCCTGGGGCCTTTATGATTCCCCACAAGTTGGTTTCTCCCAGAACCAAAGAAAACTAGATCCTTCGTATAAGAAACCAACAGACTTGTCAAAACCCTGATCTGATACGATGACACCTTTAGAGAGTTTGGCCTTCCCCCGACAGGCCTGTGTGATTAGAAACTGACATCTCTGTCTGATGCAGGGCAAGGTTGAAGCTGAGTTCCACTTGGTCACGGCAGAAGAAGCAGAGAAAAACCCTGTTGGGAAAGCCCGGAAGGAGCCCGAGCCCTTGGCCAAGCCCAAGTGAGTATGGCTGGGCTGCAGCTGGGAACCTGGGGCAAGGGCAGGGCCTCTGCAGCCCCCAGGGGGTTCTGAGGCCTTGGCATTGCCTGATACCTCACAGAGAACTCAGGAGTCAGGGGTCAGGAGGTCAATGCTGCCCAACCTGTGTACTTTATTGTTTCTATAATTGAGAAATGCCCTAAAGATCCCGGACTGTTTGCAGACGGAGCAGTGATATGCACCTGTGATGTGCCTCGCCAGCCTTCCTAGAGGTACTTCCATCTTCCGCCCGTGTTACATACATGTGAGCTGGTTGGTTATGTATCCTCTAACCAAACTAACAGGATTGACTTCACACTCGATTGCAAAGTTTTGCTTCATTGCAGAGTTGGTCCAATTAGGATTTTTGAGACCAGCACAATGTCCCATATCAACGTGTGCCCATCGTCGACTTGGTCATCACCCCACAATCAGATAATCAACTCGATCTTGCCATTTTTTCTTTTTCGTTCTTTTTTTCTTTTTTGTTGTTCTTTTGTTTTGTTTTTGTTTTTTGCTATGGTGAACACATTTTCTTTTTTAATACATCATTACTTTAAAAGCGAAATGCCCCAGAATCAGAGTTATTAGAAAAATAATAGTACTTGATCGCACTCGATTCTTGGTTACATAGCCACTAAAAACCGAAATATGTGCATAAAATGACTTTTGGAATTATGCTGGCCCTGTGCCTCCCCAGACCCGGGGTTCGTGATGCTCTCTCTACCCACAGTCCACCTCTCATAACGTCAGGAATATAATGGATGCTTAGTTACTCATTAGTTCAGAGTTGTTTATTAAAGCCTCCATTTAAACACGCTTTGCTCACAGAGACTATGGCAGCACCCGTAGGTTCTGCTCAGGCTCAGGCAAAAGCGGAGTCCCAGTGCTGAGAGGGGGAAGCGGCACGGGCTTCCATCCCTAACCAAGAAGCTACCTGCTTGCAAAAGAAAAAGTGGTGTTATCCAATGGAGTCTCCCTGGGTATATAAACCACACTTAAGGGTTGTTATCCAATGGAGTCTCATTGGGTATATAAACTACACTTAAGGGTAGACCCCATGCCCAGCAGTAGGTGCCAACACCAAAGAAACTCATTGGTATTTTTGTAGATTTTGTGTCTCATATTGCTTTGTTTTGGCACGGTTTTTGTCTTATTGGTCTTTTGCTTTAATATTCCAGTTTCCAGTCTTGTGTTTTTATGGATTTTGTGACTGTCCTTCCTTCCTTTCTTTCCTCCCTCCCTCCCTCCCTCTTTTCCTCCCTCCTTTCTTCCTCTCACTCTCTGCTTTTATCCTGGCTTGTTTTTTGTTTATTTTCTAAATAGAGAAAGGAATGGCATGGAGTTGGGTGGGTGGGGAGGTCGGGAGGGTCTGATAGATGTTGGGGGAGGGGAAACTGTGATCATAATATTCATATGAAAAACTTTTTTCAATTAAAAACTAAAAATTAAAAATACTTGAAGGGCACAAAAGAAATATAAGGCATAAGCTCTGCCTTCCAGAAGCTTATTTAGGAGACATAGCATGGAGACCCATAAAATAGTAATAGGAACACAGAAGACAGAGATGCTGTACTCGGGAAGAGGGTCAATCAAGGTGAGGCGGGAATTCTGAGTGAGGAGGAGTCCCAATGGGCCACGGTGGTCAGCGTAGATTTTATGCAGGAGGTGGGCTTGAACTGGCCACAGAGGGACAGATGGGGAATGAGGGTGTGGGCTTCAGGCTGGGTTCTAACAGCTCTGGCTCTGTTCAGAGTAACCTTTAACACCAGGAAGGAGTCGTTAAGGACCACCTGGTGAAGTGTTCTATTCCTGTTGCTTTAGACAGAGTGTCTGGCCTTTCACACCTATTCTTAGACCACCCCTGTGCCCCCAGAAAGACACATCAGAAGTGTTTCAGGGGAGCTTGGAACTTCCTGAGTTTGGAACATGACCCCTTCCCTGGTTTCTTCCCTAGCCGCCCAGACACCTCCTTCTCGTGGTTCGTGAGCCCCTTCAAGTGCCTGTACCACCTCATCTGGAAGAACTACAAGAAGTACATCATCATCGCCTTCATCCTGCTCATCCTCGTCATCTTCCTGGTTCTCTTCATCTATACCCTGCCCGGAGCCATCAGCCGGAGGATCGTCGTGGGAGGCTCATAGGGCAGTGGAGACCACTCAGGCCTGTTCAGGAATGCTCTCTGGGTTTCCTAGGGGAACCTCTAAGATCACATGCTATGGGAGATGCTGTGGTGCACGCTGAAGAATAGACTGAAAAGAACCAATAACCACCCCTGGGTCCCAGGACAAAGGTTTTCTCTAGGAAGACTGGACTCTGGCGGTCTCTCTGCCCAAGTCCCTCCTGCCGTTCTTCAGACCCCTAAGTCCCAAATCTTGGTATTGCCCAGGAGTAACCTGAAACAGTGACTCTTTCACTCGGGGTTAATCAACAGTGACCTCTCGTCGACCTCAGTGAAACTTTCCTCATGTAATATATTCTATTCAAAACAATTAAACTCTGAGTCTGAGATTTGATTAGAAGCCTCATATTTCAAGTAAAACGTCTTAGCAAATAGACTGAATGTACTTAGCAAATTACTAGCTGTTTAACGTGTCCCAAATATCAGTTGATTTAATCTTCACAGTCACAAGACACATTCCCCCTTTTGACAAAAAAACGTGTTTAGATCATCTAAAATACTTCACCTTTGAAATTCCCCTACAGAGACAAAATGCAGTCGGTTGCCTCGGAAGTCAACTGATCATGCGCAGTAGACGTAGTGGGCAGTGAGAAGTTCATTTTAATTTGTTCTATGGTGGTTTCCAATTGCAGTGTTCACAATTTGTCCTAAGGCATATGAGATATGACAGCATGTGTGTGTGTGTGGGGGGGTCCCTGCCATGTGGGATTCTCATTTGCTAGATACACAACCTCCCACCAAGTACTGCACCCCCCCACTGACCACATGACTGCCATGAACCGCCTCCCATGCCTCTGCTCATCCCTTGCCCGACCAGCAGGACAGCCAGGTTCTAACGCAAGTCTCAAGAAGAGAATGTAAAAACGAGTGTTAGGAACAACAGCTTATTCACCTGTCCTACACACGCATCAGTGCATCTGTAAGGAAACTTCTGGTCTCTGAAGCACATGCACTGCATTCCAGGCTGTGTACGTGGGCGTGGGATCGAGGGCCACTTTTCTCAGTCACAGCGAGGATATAAAAGAACAGGGATGTTTGGCCCTGATCCCCTTGCAGGACTTTCATCCCCACACATTTTTCTTCTTGCTATCACCAAGGGTCATTTGAGTAGTTCTGGGGAAGCTAACTTGGGGTTCCCGTTGATGCTAGAAGCATCACGACTATGGCTTTTATTTTTGTTTGTTTGTTTGTTTGTTTTTTGAGATGGGGTCTGGTATAGTCCATTTGAAGATCAAACTTCCTATGTAGCCAAGAATAATTTTGACTTCTGATCGCCTGCTTCCATTTCCTAAATGTTAGGATTACAGGCATACCCCACCATGCTTGGCTACCTATGTAGATTTTAATAGCATTGCATAGTTGTAACTTTTCTAAAGGCAATGGTGCTTCCATCCACACAGAAAATCATCCTAGGAACACAGAAAGTATGCTTTGAGCAATTAAAGAATACAAAGGTGTAGCGCTGGTATTCGAGCCCAAAGCCTGGCGCATCCTGAGCAGGCATTACACTATTGATTTACAGGCCCTGTGGTTTTAGACCTAAGTACTGTTCACTCAGTTCTGGCTGCTGATGCTCTGTCTCTGGCAACTGTACCGTCACATTTTCCTGAAGTGCTGAGAAATACAAGTTTGTAGCCTTGGCTTATTTCCTAGTGAGATTGGCTATATCAGTGGTGGCCAATTCTCATTGTACAGTAATATGCATCTCTCTGCCATGTTGCATGTATACTAAATTCATTGTATTTGTATATATATTAGAAAACCTATAAAGCATGCTGTAAAAATATATATACAATAATGGAAAAATGTCTAGAGAAATATAGCAATATGAACAGTGGTTGTCTAAGCAGTATAATCCTTTCTTTTCCTTCTTATTTTTCTATTTTTACAGATCTTTCCCCAAAACTTCTGTAATAAGAGTGTAGTATTTTAATGTAGAAAATTTAATAAACATTAACTTACCTCTGTCCACTGAAAAGTATTTATTGTCTCCCGGCTATGGAGAAAAAGGGGAGAGAAGTATACATGGCCAGATTACAGGATTTGTGTTCTAGAAGCTCCCCACAAATTATTGTTTGATCTTCAAATAAAGATTCTTCCAAGAAAGGCAATGAACAACACATGCATTTCACAAACGAGGCTTTGAAAAAATGCATGCGTTTCTGGTGTTGTTGGAAAGAGAACTGTTATTTTTTAGCTAAATTTGGATGGAAGGGCAGGTGCTTTCTGGAGAATTCTAGAAAGTAAACTAACAACAAAACAATGCAAAGTGTTGAAACAGCTAATAAGAAGAGCAAACAAGAAAATCATCCGGAAATATTTCTATGTGAAATAGAGTCCATCAATGTCTCCTTGGTGTCAAAAGATGTCCAGATGCTAAGACGTCTGGTGGCAGAAGCCCTAGGAACATTTTAGGAATTGTGTGAGATGGAGTTGGTAAGCAAGGATAATTTTGGCATCAGCCATGGCTGGTGTTCTATACATAGACTATTACATATGGCCTTTCCTGCAAAAGAAAAATTCAACAAAGTGAAGTTCTGCCTAATTATGCATGCCTGATCCTAAAGATAACCAGCTTTAAAAAAAAAAAAAAAAAAAAAAAACAACTTTTCCCAAGTTGTCATGAGTCCTCACCTTTGTTTTTTTCTTATAGAATATTTTTATCTTTTTAAACAATGTTTAAGTTCTCTCCCCTCCCCCCCCCAAAAAAATGCAAGACAAAATTAGTTCCAGCAACAATCACAAACACCCTATAGGACTGAACATCTAATGTGGCATTGTACCCTGGAACTATTCAGTAGCCTTTGTTCTTCCAGAACCAGAGAGAAACACTTCATTTACTTTTAAAAACTGGTGTGTTTGGATAGAAGCAGACGCAGAAATCCACAACTAATCAATGGGCCAAGCTCCTGGAGTACAATCGAAGTGAGGCATGAAAATATGAACAAAAGAGTCAAGACCAAGATGGAGGAACCCACAGAATCAGCTGACCTGAGCTAGTGAGAGATCTCAGGTCTGACAAATGGGGAACCTGAATAAGAGTGAACTAGACTCCCTTAATATAGGTGACAATGGTGTGACTGGGACAGTATATGAATGAGGCCACTGGCAGTGGGTCCAAGATCTAACACAAACTGACTTAGTGGAGCCCGTTCTATATGGAGAGACACCTTGCCCAGCCTAGACACAGGGGTGTGGGGGTGGAGAGGCGCCTTGGTCCTGTCTCAATGAGATGATGGGACAGACTTAGAGACCTCCTAGGGGAGGCCTTACCCTCTCCGAGGAGCAGATGGGGGGGGGGGGAGTGGGAGGAGAGGAGGGAGGGGGAACTGGGATTGGAATGTAAAAAAACTAATAAAAATTGGTGTGTTTGGAGTATATGTGCATGTACATGTTTGTGTGTGTGGTCATGTACATGCAATTGTGTTGTGAGTGTGTGTGTGTCAGAGAGAGAGAGAGATGCTCACAAGTGCAAAAGGAAGGTCTCTGATAATTTACTGTATTGGGGTCCATTTTTATTTGTCAAGACAGGGTCTCTTTCTGAGCCCCAGTGCTCATCAGTTTCGATGGGATGGCTAACCACCTGGAGAATGAGCTCTGGAGACCTGCCTGTGCCTGCCCCACAATGACCAGGATTACAGATGTGCACCTCTGTACCTGGCTTTTCCTTAGGTGCTGAGGATCCAATTCCCCAGCCCAGAGAAAAGGTATTTTAAAGCGAGATACTTGTGCTCCCAGACTTTTGAAACAATGGTCCCCAAAGAGCAGGAATTTCTCCAGGAATTTCTGGCTGGGGAAGGGGGGGAGTTGGGGGGACTGAAGCCACGCCAGCCAGAAAGGACACACAGCTTTTCGGTCCACCTTGCAGGAGAGAGCTGTCAATGGTGGAAGGCAGGACCACACCCTGATTGGAAATGCTTGGTCACACATGCCTCTTGCTGTCCATTTAAACCTTAACCTATGTCAAGACGGTGAAACCGGACATGCGGTTTCCATTTGTTCCTCTTCCCAACATGATTGTGCTGGGGAAGACTCCTTTCTCTGCTTTTCTCTATCACTTATCTCTTTAATTGGCAGATTGAGGATGTGTGGCCAGCTCTACCTAGTTAGGCCTGTCAGGGCCCAGGCTTTGACCCTAACAACTCCAGTAATACACGACACACAAATAGACATAATAAGGTCCGCCCCACAGTGGGGGCCACCTGACCATCCTCACTCTGCAGATGATTATTGAGTCTTGCCCTCGGGCTAGCTGCATGATAGCACTGGGGATACCAACGTGCACAAATGAAGTCCCTGGCAAACACATGGCACATGGAAAGAAAACATAAACCAAATAATCCTACCTTCCCAGCTACACATGGATGTACTAAGCAAGGGCAAAGTAACAGAGACAGAGCCTCGCAGAGGGACCTCCACCCAGCCCAGACACCAGCAGACATCCCAGAGGAGCCACAGTCAAGGAAAGATGTGAACCGGGAAAGAGAACACTCCAGGCAGAAGACTAGAGGGGCATCTTGCCTGGGACCCTGTAGCAGTGGCCACACCCCCTTTGGGTGTGGCTTCAGGTGCAGACAGGGGGTTCTTCATTATTATCTGTGTAAGCTGTTCCCCAATAAAACACCCATTTATCCTTTATCCTGGGTCTAGTGAAATCATTACACCCACACCTTCAGAAGACAGTACATGCAGAGGTCCTGTGGAAGGAGTGATCGGGGTCATGGAGGAGTATAAAGGAGCCTGAGATGAGAGTGGGGGGCAGAGGGGTTAAGGTGGGGCCACGTTCTGAAGGGCTTTAGTCTGCATTTGAAGGGCAATGGGCAGAGAAGCGTGGTTAACTTTATAGGACAGGTGGAGAACAGGTCGGAGCCACTGCAGCCCCTTCACGTAGGAGCCTGACTTCACTTGGCAGCAGCATCAGCGGTGAGCAAGGAGCAACGGAGACTGTATCTCTCAGGTGCTCTGAGGGAGAATATAAGATCTGGTGTTGCTTTGTTGACCCAGGGCAGCAATCAGCACATCTGGGCTAGGACCATGGGATGAGATAAGCCTGATTCCAGAGGGCCTGGTAAATTCATCCTAGAGTCCCTGGAGGAGTGGGTTTGGAGGTTGGAGTCCTAACTCCTCCATTTCTGCTGGTCCTTCACCTCTCTGAGTCTTAGTTTCTTCTTCTAATAGTAGAGAGCCAGTGCCTATTGGGTAAAAATTACTGTGAAGAGGGAGAGAGGCTGCAAGGAGCTACCAGGTGCTAGCATGAAGCCAGACCTTGGAGGGAGATAGCCAGTACCCCAAGTGTGGTTTCTAAGGATGGATTTGGGATGCAGAGTCTGCTTGGATGTGGGGACTGAGGAAAGAAGACTGTGTCCTGACAGAGAAGCTAATAATGCTTTCGACCCGTAGCTGCTGTCTGTCGCTGCAGAAACAAACGGAAGAGACTTCAGCTGAGGAGACAACACAGATGTACCCAGCATGGATGCCATGAAGCTAAACCCTGCGAGCTCTTTCTGGAGGCTGGGAGTGTCCGATGCCTTGGCTTGTGGCCCCTGGCTCCTGTGTAGAAGGCATTTCTGTCCCTTTCTCCTGTTCTCACATCTCCATCATCCACTGCTGGAAAGTTCTGGTGCCTTAGGTGACATCACACATGTAATTCAAGACAATCTTCTTGTCCCAGGGTGCCTACTAATCACATCCACAGACCCAAAGACCCTCTTGCCATGGGAAGCCACCCAGTCCAGGAACTACAGCCTGGGCCCTGGGCCCCGGGTTGTTTGGGGTAGAGGTAGGCATCACAGCATCTGCCACAGCCACCATCACCTGACACTGTAATTTATTTCCACGAGGAAGACATTTCAGCAAAGATTACGGCAGCAGGGGTGGCTGCTGTGTGTGGAATGGGGTGGCTGGTTGTCTTAGTTAGGGTTTCTATTGCTGCCAGAAAACACAATAACCAAACGCAACTCAAGGATTAAAGGGTTTCTCTTTTGTTGTTGTTGCAACCTTTAAGTTACACCTATCACTGAGGGCAGGGACCCTGAAGGAACACTGGTTTTTTACTTGAGCCTCACGGCTTGCTTAGCCTGCTTTCTTATACACCGAGACCACCTGCCTAGGGGTGGCACCACCCACAGTGGGCAGGACCCTCCCACATCAATTATTAATCAAGAAAGTGCCCCCCCCAGGGCTGCCCACAGCCCAGTCTGGTGGTAACATTTCCCCACAGCAGGACGGTGGAGCTGGCTGCCACAGACATTTTTCTTTCTGGAACAAGATGTTTCCCTCTCTGTTCAGACTCGTGACAATTAGCAAAATAAATAAATAAATAAATAGAATAAAAATTGGAAGTGGATCCATCTCCGTCCATTGCCCGGCCTGATACAAATCCTCGGGAACTGAACAGATTGAAGTCTGCTCTTCCTTCCTCCACCCCCTGTGCTACCCAGACCCAGTACCAGCAGCTCCAGGTGCTTCGGTGAGTGCCTTCCATCACAGCAGTGGGTCCTTTGCAATCAAGAGAAATGAGAGTCTCCAGAGTCTCTGCAGGCTGGCTCGTGATAGCAATTGAGATGGGCTAATTACTGAAGCATTGCAGTTCGTGGATGTTTGCGTGGAAAGAAAAGCGACTTTGCAAACTGAGAGAATAATATGGGGACCTGGGCAGAGGCGCTTTTTCTCAGTGTGGCCATGGGCAGCTAACTCAACAGTTCGGGAGTACATGGTCTCACTATACAGACAATGGCGACCACACCCTCACCATGGAGTTGCAGGGGTCTCGGTGACTAAGGAGAAAGGTGAAAACACCTTCCAAAGGTTTAGTTAGCATAGTGTCTTCTGTCCCACAGGGGTTCAGATAAAGCTCAGTTACTATAGAAGTCACACCAGTCTCAATGACCATGGTCACAAATGACAGAGCAGTGCATGTGATTTTTGCCCTAAGTCTCCTACAATCCAATTTTGTATACCAAGAAATGGGTCCAGAAGTTTTGCCACTCATTTAAGGTAGACAGGGCTGCCTCTGCTGGGAAATTCTTGTGCTTAATTTTAAGTTCCAATCATGAGTTAAGGGGCTCATTCTGGTTCCCGGAGTATTTTAAGCATCATTCGCCCAAGGGCATGCATTTGTAAGTTACAAACCTCTTGCTGTTTGCTGCATCCACAGGTTGGGCACAGCAATGAGAATCTCTCATGCAATGCGAGCCCAGAACTGTCACACTCCTCTCGACAGTTCTTCACGCTCCTGGAGGATTCCCCCCAACCCCTGCCTGGCACAGTGTCCCAACCTCGGTACAGATAACACCACTGGGTACAGTGTCTCACGGGTGGGCATCGGTAGAGATTAGTCACGGGAAGAAACGGGCAAAGTGGAAATAGCTGGTAATGGTGCCGATATCTATTCGTCCTCCTTCAGTATCAGAGCCCCAGATGCACTGGGGTCACCGTGTGCTGAGCCAAGGGGACCTTCTCCTCTCTGTGGAGGTAGCCACGGCTATGGCAGGAGACGCCGCGGAAAGGCTTCCGGAAAATGTCTTCAGTGCTTCCTCGGCTGACAGACTTCTCACGCCTTGCCGTCTTTTAGCCCAATTGTACTGTGGTAGAAGGGGAATGACTCAGAGGGAGAGCGGCATTAAAGGAGGACATGGCTGCTCAGTGATCGTCTACCCAGTGGGGCTTCCTTTCTGTCCTTCCAGCCCCAGCACAGCGTGCTCGCATCCCTCCTGCGCTCCAGAACACTGTAGACTTCGTGCTTTCTATGGTCGATAGCTTCTCTCCCCGTGCTGTGTTTTCGCAGATCAGATCAAATGATGAGAAGAAACGAGACTACAATCTCAATGGCCCCCTGGCGGGATCATGACCCCCGCTGATCTGTAGGAGTTCAGCCTCTTAAACACCCCGATTTCCTCTCCAGAAAACAAAGCTTCAGTTTCAGATCA
The DNA here is from genome assembly GCF_943737965.1 of Phodopus roborovskii. NCBI lineage: Eukaryota > Metazoa > Chordata > Mammalia > Rodentia > Cricetidae > Phodopus > Phodopus roborovskii. The sequence goes on along the minus strand of NW_026126567.1, from coordinate 12,358,994 downwards.
AACCTTGAATCAGGCCGAGGATGGTCCTCCCACCATAATTTCTTCCTCTGGCACAGCAGCAGCAGATACGTGGGCAGCTGTGTGGAGTGGCAATATGGCCAGTAGCCAGCTGCTAAACTCCGCAAGGTGTGAAATTTGAACAGTCGTAGTGTATCTGATAAAGGAAATAGCCCTTGTGCTCCTCCCTGAATCCTATCTGAGAGGTGGGTAACGATGTTTGGAGGTGCAGCAGTTATTTCTCAGCATGAGGATAAAACCAAGCTGATGGAGTCCAAGCTTGGACTGCCCTCCTCAGACTCCCAGCGCTGCTAGTGGGGTTCCTGTGGCTTGCAGCTAACAGTGATCCTAACCGCTACAGACTGGCAAATGCATGTGTACAGATTTACAGTTGACAGACAGCTTTTAAGGAAAAAATATGCTAATTTCTGTCAAAATGGCAACAGAGGGGCTGGTAAGGAGAGAGCACTGGTCAGATTCAACAGCAGGGGGCAAAACAGCAGTCCAGAAAGCATAAACTGTGGAGCCCCACTGAAGACACACACACCTGAAGTTCCCACGTATAACCTGCTATACACAGAACCATGATCTAAGGCAGGCTCAAGAATGAAGCTGAAATTCATCTTGACTCCTCAATAATTCAGCATGGTCATTTGGAGAATAGCTTTTAGTAAATCCGCTTCCAGGTAATTGATTTTCTTTTAGGTCACAGGAGGTTTAGCTGCTCCCTGGAGGCTCGGTGACTTGGAAATGGCCATGGCTCCACATGAAAGCAAAGGCTAGCTCTGTGTTCCTGCAGCCTCCAGGGTACATCACATAGCAGCCTTGGGCCTGTGGAGGTAATAATGAGGTCTGGGCTGTGTAGGTGATGGTGTGATCTTCCCTCTGTGTGTAGCTCTCCGGTTTCCTCTTTGTATAAGGGTAGCAGTTCGGAGTGAATTAGCCTCCCAGTAGCTGGGCCGGTTCTCCAAAGACCTTATCTTATATCCAAATGCAGTCGCATTCTGAGGATGAGGAGTAAGACATTCAACATGGTGATAACCATTGGAGCTCAAGCCATTGGCAATCCAGAGGCCCAACTTAATCCAGGTTCAAACACTTTCTTCTGAGACAAAAATAATTATCATCTGAATAACAAGCAGTTATCATTGAAAGCCATACATAGTCTTCCAGCATCTATTGCTACTTGGTATAGTACAGTCTTGTTAGCCCTGTGAGGATGGCACAAACCCGAACTCAGAGATCACAAAGTTTACTCAGTAAATGGCTGTGGCAGAAGTTGAACCTTGAACTTTGGGGCTTCAAAGTTGATGCTCTCTCCCCAGGATCACTTTCCTCCCAGCAAGCTGGTGTGAACAGACACTCTAGGGCTGAATGGTGCAGGCTGGTGTGAACAGACACTCTAGGCATTAAATGTCTGCATCACTGAGAGGCACGTTGAGTGATGGTTCGCACTGCATTCACATGCTGGCTTGTCCTCTGCCTCCTTCAGCACCCATCTCTCAACCCACATCATCCTGAGTAAAAGGAGAGTTTCCCCCTCTGGACCTGGCTGGTTGCCTCGGGAGCAAAGCAAACTCCTTGCTCTCTGCTCTGAAGATAAATCTGCTGGTAGGCATCCAGGGATGGGGTTGTCCTGGGTTCCGTGGTACCAGGACCATACCCGCTATTGACCATACCTGAACACTGGATAGAAGGAGAGAGTGGAAAAGAAAATTTTCACAGAAATATGAAAAGAGACTAAACTCAATATAAGAAATTCAGCCCTGACTTCAAGTTTCTAGGCAGGGAACCAGGCAGGATAAGATATGGGAGGACCCGGAAGACACCGAAGGACTCAAACAGAAAAGGGAGACAGAGGAAACTCCTCTCAGAGTGTGGGTGCTCCAGCTTTGGGAACTTTGTCCCAGATGGGACCTTTGTCCTTCTCTGGTGATAAGCAGCAAGAGGAGGCAGAATTAAGCCCTTTGTCCCAAGGTGCTTGAGATGGAGAAGATGCAGTGTTAAAACCAGAAAGTCTCTGACGGATCACAGTGAAATGGCCACTATCAGCCCCAAGTCATAGCAATGTGTCTCCTGTAAAGAGAGAGACCGATTACAATAGAGGACAGAAGGCTTGCATGACAGCGTGCACACACACACACACACACACACACACACACACACACACAGGGCCTCAGCAGCACTATAGATGGGTGACAGCTGGGGTGCTTAGAGGGCGGGACACAGAAAGGGGATGAAGGAGGTGTAAGTATACCATCACTTTAACAGCAAGCACCAATGCATGCAACCTAGTAGTAATCTCATGTCCTTTATGCTTTCCAGATTTCTCCAGACTTTCTCCAATAAATATCTCTTTCATAGTGTCACAAAAAGGAATTTCTGTATTTGACTAATAGGGATAATAAGAAAAGATCGTGAATTTAAATAATGAAACCACTTATAAAAATGTGATCCTTTATCAAACACCCATACATAAACACTGAGTCGAACTAGAACCCAGATGCAGATGGAGAGGACAAGACCATGCGGCAGAAACACATACAGACAGCTTACCTGAACAAGGAGGAGCTAATGGGCCACCAGACAGATAGCTGGGAAGCCAGCATGGGACTGACTCAGGCCCCCCGAATATGGGTCTCAGCCAGAAGGACTGAGCAGTCTAAGGGACCTCAGACAGTGGAGCCAGGATGTATCCCTGGTGCACAAAAGGACTTTGTGAACACATCCCCCATAGAGGGATAACTGCCTTAATCTAGAGACAGGAGAGAAGCCCTAGTCCCTACTTCACATGACCTGTCAGATCTACATGACGCCAACTGGATGGCATTCCCCTACATGTGGAATTGGGGTGGGGGAATGGGAGGGGAGGGTGGTTAGAGTGCATGTGAGAGGGCAGAGAGGGTAAAAGGGAGGGAAGGAGGGAGGGAGGCTGGAGGGAGAAAGGGAGGAAGAGAGGGAGAGGGAACTGGGATCGACATGTAAAATAATAAATTAAATTAAAAACAAAAATGCTTTGACTCCAAAATTTAAGTTGAAGGACAAGTTACTGGGGAAAAGGATTTCTGTTTTTGTTTCCACAGAAAATGAAAAGATGTGGATTCCTTCCAGACTAATGTGGTTTGATCACGCCAGACCGCCTGAAACAGAGTACAAGGTGATCCTACATTCAAAACAGCTGGACAAAGCAGCCCTACAGACTACAGCCAGGATTTCTGAATCTTCTTCGAATCCCCCATGACAGCGCCCCTTACCAGCAGGAAGTAGTTTGGAAAGAACGACGCCCAAATTCCCAAATATTGTATATAAATGTTTGTTTTCATTTAATTGGACTTTGTTATATAAAATAAAATATAATAAAAAAATAAAAATAAATAAAAAAATGTGATCCTTTGATTATTTCCCTATGCCACAGGTAAAATGAGAAGCATGTTATATTTATTAATATAATATAGTTATATATATTAATATAATATATAATAAGTATAGAAAAGTTCATAAGGAGAATGAGAAACCCTTCTCAAACATAGTGGTAACAACAAAAAATTTCAGAAGTGTTTGTTCTGCTCGCCCCTTCTCTGCCATACCCAATAGCAGGCATTTCATGTGGTCTTTCCCCAAATCTAGGTTATAATATCATATTTTCCCAAAAAATATCTTCTCTGCACTGTAGTCATGATTGAAGTAACTTGTCACACATTTGGAGAAAACTAGATGGAAACAGAGTTCTTCTATTTCTTGCAGAACCTGAGAGAATCTATTGTGATGGATTTGGAGCTTTGATGTGGCCACTTCTCAGATGTACCGTTCTATTTTTTTTTTTCTTATTTTACAATCGCTCTTCCTCCCTCCCTCCCTCCCATGCCCCTAGCCCCCCTCTCATCCCTCCTGCCACTCCACTGGGAGGGTGATGCCTTCCAGGAGGGATCAACAAAATCTGTCAAGTCATTTGGAGTAGGGACCAGGCCCCCTTTCCTGTCTCTAGGTTAAGGGAGTATCCCTCCATGGGGAATGTGCTCTCAAAGTCCTTGCATGCACTAAGGATACAACCTGGTTCCACTAGCCGAGGTCCCTTAGACTGCCCAGGCCTTCTAACTGAGACCCACGTTCAGGGGGTCTGAGTCGGTCCAATGCTGGATTCCCAGCTGTCAGTCTGGGGGTCCATGAGCTCCCCCTTGTTCAGGTCAGCTGTCTCTGGGTTTCTGTAGCCTGGTCTTGCCCCCATTTTCTTATCATTCCTCCCTCCCTGCAACTGGATTCCAGGAGTTTGGCTCAGTGTTTAGCTGTGTGTGTCTGCTTGTTTCCCAGATGTACAGTTCTAAAGACTGACCCAAAGGCTTGGGTCCTTCACCCAAAAGCTGAAGCCAGTGGTGGTTTTTCCCCTCTGGGTGTCAGTGTGTGTTTATACAGGTTCCATCAAAGGCTGTGTGGGCTGCAGAGCACTTGCCTGGCACTTGTGAGGTCAGAGGTTCACTCTTCAATACCACAAAACAAAGAAAACAAAGAAGAGTAGGTGTGGGAATGCTCAAAGTTACATGTCCATAGTACTTTAAGGCCAGCCCTCCATCATCCCCAGGTACCACACATTGCATTTTTTATTTTTATGAAAAGTTGATGCCACAGATCCTACCTCATTGGAGGCAGTCTGGTTGTATTCTGTGGACTTTGCTATCTAGTTTTACAATCTAAAGTTAGTCATTTTCTCATTGCTGTGACAACGTACCTAACAAAGTGTCACACACATTTATTTTGGCTTATGGTTTGAGTGTAAAATCCATCACAGTGGAAAGCCACAGTGGTGGGAACATGAGGCAGACACTCACATTGCAACCCCGGTCAGAAAGCATAGGGACAAATGCTGATGCTCCACTAGTTTTCTCCATTTGTGTCCAACCCAAGGCATGGTGCTGCCCACAGGCAGGTGGTGTCCTCCAGTATCAGTTAAAACTCCCTGAAAATGCTCATAGACATGTTCAGAGGTGTGTCTCCTAGGGGATTTTAAGTGCAGTGAGTTAACAATGAAGAGTAACCATTGTGCTATTATCTTCCTGTTCTGTAGCGATGTTGTGAGTGTCCAGGTTTCATTCAGTCTGATGTCTTTTGTTCTTGATTCTGGTGGTAGATTTGAGGGGTGGGGAGGTTCTGAATGCTTATGTCTTACTAGATTCTCAGGAATTTCTCAGGCAAGAAATCTTCAGCTGTCACCTTTTGGGTGCCCACTTTTACCCTATATACCCTTAGCAGTACATTGTATCTTCTGGTTAGTCCTCTCCAGTGCTTGTCTTTTTTCCTTTCATCTTCTCTACCTCTTCAGCTCTTGATTTTAACCATAAAGTCTCATCTCTGCTTGTATTCAGTCTTCAAAATGCTACACTCACTGGAAGCATGGAGTAACTGCTTGTCCCTTCCTTGTTATTGCCAATCTGGCTCCACAATTAGTACATTTTTACTCATTCTTTTGTCTCCTACAGAATATTAAGCATATTCATCCGCATGCCTCCAACCCACACACAATGCTAATGGATTACCATTCTCCATGAGATCTTTTTTCTCCACTTTGGCCCATAGATGTGCCCTGTCTTTCTTTAGAATGTTGATATACATGAGCACTGCACCTATTATTTCCATGTGTTTTGAAATTGTGTCATCTACACCACACTCAACCCATTATTTTGAATCAGAAGTCAGAATGGATGTCTTCACTTCTTTTCATTTCCAAGCAGCTGCCTCCAGGATGTTGGCATAAGCATCTCCCAGACAGCAATTCCCAGAATGCACACAGACAAGTATCTCCCAGGCAGCAATTCCAAGAATTCACACAGACCTCCTGTAGAGAAATCTTGTAGTTATATTTTCTATAGTTGTCCAAAATTCAAAAAGTATTGTGTACATCTGAGCTGTCTAGATGCTTCCTGATTCCCTGGGATCATCCATTTATAGAGAAGATGAGGAGAAAGTAAAGCCACTTATTCAGGCTCCCATCTAGGATGGATAATTGTACATGCTTGTGCTGGCTGGTTTTATGTCAACTTAACACAAGCTAGAGTCATTTAGGAAGAAAGTAGAATTCAGCCTGTGTGAAAGCCTGTGGTGCAATTTCTTGACTGATGATTGATATGGGAGGGCACATCTCACTTTGGGCCATGCCACTCCTGGGCTTTTGGTCCTGGAGCTATAAGAACCCAGGCTGAGCAAGCCTTGAGAAACAAGCCAATAATCAGCACTCCCCCATGATTTCTGCGTCAGCTCCTGCCTCCAGGTTTCTGCCCCAACTTTGCCTCCAATGATGAACTGTGTTGTGAAAGTGTAAACAAAATAAACCTTTTCCTCTTCAAGTTGTTTTTGGTCACGGTGTTTCATAACAGCAATAGAACCCCTAACGAAGATGGAATTGTTTACTTTTCAATCCCACTGTGGCATATTTACCGTGGAACAAACAATCCTGTAGTTTATCAAGTTCTTTCACTGTTATCATCAAATCTAGACAAAAACAAATTAAGAGAAGAAAATTAAGAGGTTTGCGTTCATGATTGTGGGCCTCCACACAGTGAGAATAGATCACCTCATGGTGGCCAGGAAGCAGAGTGAACAGCAGCATGAAGAGAATAAAGCAATTTTAACCACTAAGGATGCCGCCAGTGACCTACTTTCTCCAGCTGGTCTCACTTTAACAGTGAGTTATCTACTCCATCAACTGGATCAAGTCTCTCAACTCCCAATAGTCTCTCCACTGTTGACTCCTCAGTGGATGAATCATTCATTGTCAGAGCTTCACAATCTAATTATCTCTGAGACTTCTCTCTCTCCCTCCCTCCCTCTCCCTCTCCCCTCTCACACACACAGAGGGGTTTTACTAATTTCCCATGTGTCTCTCCATCCAGTCATGTTGACCCACAAGATTAACAGTTACAACTATCAACTAGTCTGTATGTTCCATAGGTGCAGACTAAGATCATTCATGGATGGCACCCTGGTATCTACCATATCAATGTGTGACTTAAATGAACAATCTCAAGCACTAAGAGGATACATTTTGTAACACTGTTTGGGTGTTGAAGAAATCGAGGGTGTCACACCAGGTACCACCAGAACGATGACCAGGATCCCATGTTGACTCAATTCAACCAATTGCAAGAGACTCAACTTAGCTTAGGCTCAGGATGGATTGATTTGCTCATTTCTCAAAGGCACACGCTACCTTTTACTCTTCTATATGTTCATGTAACCACAGAAGGATCCAATAAGATGTTGTTCAATTAACATAGTCACCTTTGTTACTATGAGTAAATTAATTATTCACTGCCTCTTGATACATTATTTTTTCAGTCTTGGAGTATCATAGAATGTAGCAAAGCAGGAAGGACCGTTTCCCCAGAAAACTTTGCATTGGCCCACACACATGCAGCAAACCATCCTGTATCAACATCAAAGGGTTTTTAAACTCCTAATACCAGGTTAAACTTAAAACTCGCAAACTAAATCTTGGAATTTGAAGGCTTAGATGGTTGGTTTTGATTTCTTCCTTTTGGAAACACAGAGACAGAAGGCTGAAGGTGTACAGTGGCCTGAGACTCCACTTAAAGGAAGCCCAAGACAGCTGCCATTTAGCCACACCCTGAGTCACCTCATTCTGATTGACAGAAGAAGCCTGTTCACAGACTCCCAGAAGAGTGAAATCCTGAGGTTCGACCCAGTTCTCCTAAACTACAGCCTGTTTGAATATTCCATATGGAGATGGTCTCCCAAAGCCTCTCACCCTCCTCTCCTGCCCTCTCCACCAGCATCTTGCTTCCTTCTCCTCCTCCTAAGTTTAGTTCCCTTCCAATACTTTTTTGAGTTATATCCTCTTCCTTCAACTAAAAATGAATCAGAACTTCAGTCTACAGAGGGATAAACAGCTGGTAGCCGTTGTATAAGATGAAATTTGCTTGTATATTTCCACATGTTCCCAAAGCCACCTGGATAAAAGATCAATAAATAACCCAGTCCATCCCTCTCCTTCCAACCCCAAGAAAACAACAACATAAATAAGACAAGCTGATGAGCCTAGATGACAGGTAGTGACTCAGGTCTCACCATTATAATGTCACAGGAGGCTTTTGTAAATTTATATTATGCTGAGCTAAATTAAAGGACAAACAAATGATATTTAAAGAGAGAGACTGGCAGAGCCAAATTAAGTTTGCTGTTGATTACACGTTGTGATTAAACCAAATGAGTTGAACTCCTAGATGATAAAAATGTTTGATGGGCTCAGAAGCTTCATTACATAATGACTAATGAACCAGATTTATCCCACAGAGTTGGAAAAATATCAGAAAAATAAAACATTAAGCTGTAGCTGGATGTGCTGGTAGTGACCTGTAACCCCAGCAAGTGTGCTCAAGAGGCAGAACCATCAAGATTTCACAGGCAGTCTGGGTGATGTGAGACTCTGTCTCTGACTCCCCACTTCAGAGTTTTCTGGGTTCGTTCTTGCAATGGCTTCCAAACGCATAAATATTTCTGAGTTTCAAGTCAACAAAAGAGCTTGCATCTTAGGGCAAGGCAGGAACTTAGCCATGTTGTGTAGCACTGAGTTACACTGCCTGGATTCCATGGGGGAGCTTGGGGCATGCTGTGTGTGGACTGGCCTTTTCCTGTGTTGGATAACTATCCTGCTGAAGAACAAAAGAAAATCCTGATAAAATCTTTTTTAAAAAAGTCCTGATTTGATTCTGTGTCAAATGGATGAATTCTATGTCAAATGGAATAGAAATAGCACAATATTGGACTTAACTCAGCTCTATACACAATTATATTAAATAAAAATAGACTAGATAATCCAATTTTTAAAATCAGAGATAACAAATTGTATTTTTTAAAAACCAAAGTCCAATTATGTTATCTCCACAAATGCATATTCAATATATATTTACATGAAATATAGACGCAAATTGAAAGGAGGAGGCATAGAACACATCAGACATAAGAGGACGGGTGTGATCGTGCTAAATCAAAGTATGAAAACAAACAGTATTTCTAGAGATGGAATGGGCCATTTCTAAATACCTTACCTCTTGAGACGACGCAAGAGATCAGAGCGCCTACTGTATCATCGTGTTACTCAGCTCAGAACCCACATACGAAAGTCAGGACAAGTGACCCTGTAAAATGTCTCTTGTCCCTCCTTCTCCTCTTATCTCTCTTCTTTTCCCCTCTCCTCCTCTCCTGTTCCTCCTCCTCCTTCCTTCTCTTCCTTTTCCTTAGTCTCCATCTCCCTCTCCCCATAGTCTCATGTAATCCAGGTCATCCTAGAGTCTTGATTCTCAACCTGTGGAACAAGACCCCTTTGTCAAACCTCTATCTCAAAAAAAAAAAAAAAAAAAGTCTACATTGCTATTTATAACAGTAGCAAAACTACATTTACGTTTAGCAATGAAAATAACTTTATGGCTGATGGGGGTGGTCACCACAATATGAGGAACTGTATTAAAGGGCTGTCAAATAAATTAAATTCATCGTTACATGATGAATCATGTCCCCAAGGTCACCCAGTTTCAACACAGCCCAGCTGCACACAAAATGAAAGAACGAAACAATCATGATGACGTCACCAGAGCACAGTATGTCACTTGTCCCATTTCCATGCGGAAAAGTTTGGGTAGAAAGGGCAGAGGCCTGAGCCATCCCCAAATAATTAATAAAAATAATACGTTGGAGGGAAATACAATATAAAAAAAAAAACCTTTCCAAGGTATGTGAGATTCTGTTTTAAAGAACCTTTCCATGAAAAGGCAATAATCTTTAAAATATACAGAAGGATGATTTCTACACAACACCAGTTTCTCTCCCTTCCAAGAAGAAAAGATCAGACAGTGACTGCAATTACTCCATTATGCATCGGGTATCGGTTTACCCGTCAGTTTACTAAAACTGATAACTGGGGGAAATAAAAATCAAGAAAAAAATGAAATGGGCCGAGGTTTAAGCCATCTTCCTGTAGACTGTGATGTCTTAGGATGTGTCAGTTCTGCCCGTGGAGTTTTACCACTTTAAAGTGTTATTTCGAACGGTATTCAAGTGGTGGAATTCACTTCAAGTGTCAGTTGCATAAGGGGTCAGTGGGGTGTGACCATCTATAAAGGACTTCCTATTTCCTCTGACTTGCTCCAGCTCCTCGGGCTTGGCCCACACTGCTGCATCGGCCTTTTCTTTTGCTGAAATGATTTCGGTGTCTACCGCATTGAAGTAAGAGCAAAATTCACAAAGCAGAATGGCTGCTCAGCTCCCAGACAATGATGGAGAGGTCAGAAACACATACTAGGGGCTCATCCTTTTTTTTAAAAAAAAAGTTGACTGATTATTTCTTCTTAGAACAAAATTATGTAAATTTGTTTGCTACAGGAAATGGGGTAGGTGCCCTTGGGAGAGTGAAGCTACACTAATTTTAGCTCAATTTGCATTTTTAGTACAATACGTCTTCAGTTCGGAATGTGGAAGAGAAGGAAGCTGTCTGGATTAAATGTCTTAAAAGGGGACACAGTAGAGCCATGTCTCCCACTGTTCATGTTGGGATCACTGGGGCTTGGAGAGACGAGGTCCCTCCCAGCCTCTTATGCCCATCTTCCCATTTCTTCCTCTTCCATGGATGGGCCCAGCTTCCCAAAAGTTCTACAACCTCGCAAAATAGCTCCACCAGCTAAGAACCAAGTGTTCAAGCACATTAACCCATTAACCACATCCAAACCATAACATGTTAAAGGTGATTAACATGCTAACTACCCTGCTGTCATCATTACAATGTATGCACATTCAAAAATCATTCTGCATTCCATAAATAAGTGCACCTACTATGTGTCAACCTAACATACAGTGAAACTGAAACCACGATAAAATGAGACTCAGGACTTAAGACATCCCCGCGAAGGGACACTGTGGATGCCGGTCTTCCCACTCTGTGTACCTTCTTCTGATCTACAGCCGCTGTGTCAGGTCAGCTCAATCAGGTCACAGCGTGAGAGCTGGGTGGAGGCAAAGGGAAGGCCAGTCCTTGCTTAGCCTGAGACTCATGACTGTTCCCCTGACCAGGTCAGTGAGTAAGGCGACAGTGCACTGGGAAATAGGCTAGTTTTGTCTCGACTCTCCGGATGTCAAACGAGGTTAGGAGCTCAACGCACGAGGCAATCTCTCTTCACTGTGGTTATGTGCTACTCGTAGGGCATCTTCTACTAGTCAGCGCCCCAGTACCTAGAAAGACCGTCGTCACAAAGGCCTCCTCCAAAACCACGAAAGACACAAACGGTCAGCCTCGTGCGTGGTGTCCAGCAGGTGTTCCATAAACCGCTGCCATCTAACACTATCATTCCCTCTCTTTTCCCAGCAGATCCCTGTCCAAAAAGGCATCCAGAGTCTTCTGTCAGGTGCTCTGCAATCAGCCCCACTTAGATGTAAAACCACAGGCTCTAGGACTAAACACCCCAGGGTTGGTACATCCACTGGCTTTGGTGATGTTCCAATGCTAAAATTAAAACCAGAGAGTCCATTTTGGGTTTAAGGTTCCTTGATTTCCCCAAAAGTGAACACAACCCCACTGTTCTGCAGATCTCCCTGGGAAGTCTATAACACAAATTGAAAGCTGGATTGGAAATTCCCCTGGGGGGGGGCGGAAATCTGCTTATACCAGTTCTTTGGAAAAATACAGAATTAGCCAGCTAATTCTGTTCTACCACCCCTTGACTTGGCAAAGAACGATTTAGATGATTTCCTGTCAACCCACTAAATCGAAAAAAACGTGTGCTTTCCAGGAAACCCGAAACTAATTACTCAGACTGTGTTTGCATATATGCCCTGCACATGTGGTGTGCATGTGTCCTGCCCCTCTGTGAGGTTGTGGGCGTTGAGGTTTCCCTGCACAAAGAGCTGAATGTTTTGTTTTGCTCCTGGCAACGTCATAGAGGCACGGCTTCTGTCAACCCCAGTGCAATTTGGCTGACACCCACGGAAAACACCACCTCTCTCTAATGCCGGAGGTGGCTTTAGGACATCAGATGGCTCTGCGGAGCAGATGTTTCTGCAGTGCACCCCTAAGGGATTGGGTGGGTCCTTTATTTGCCAGAGATACCCACTTTCTTGTGGTTAGTTCATCTCCAGCCCCCCTCCTTGTTCTGACAGCTAGAGACTTTCTTTCCTCTTTGGGTCTATGTTCTGTCCAGGGGCTCAGACCATCGACCATACTTCACCCAGGGAACTCCTGTGGAAGAGTTCTGTACTGCCTCTAACCAAGTCTAGTAGAAGCGAGAGACTCCTAACTAAAAGGCATCACACCGTCTTTGTGCTTTGAGAGATGAATGAATACCCCTCAGTGAGATAAGAGAGGTGAATTAACACACCCTAAAGCAGGAGTCTAGGTACATCTCTCAGGCCCCAGCCTCCTTAACTCACAACCTCACCAAGTCTGAAAGCTCTAAAGCCAAGTGTACCCACTGCTGGAGGATGTGTGATTTGGTGTCTGTCGGTACCATTGGAAAATCCCCACCATTACTAGTTCAATTATCCCTCCTGATCCATTATCTAAGTCTGACTTTCAGATAATTTTATCCTAATTTCCCATTGTTCTGCTCTGTTTGTGACCTCATATTTTTCTTACTGAATGTAAGCTTGAAAAGTTTTAATTGACCTCTCGTCACTAACGCTTTCCCACACCATGTCCAATCTACAGATGAGTCTAAAAAAAGAAAGAAAGAAAAGAGAAAAGAAAAATCTCTTCATCTCAGAGTGGAGTTTCTTACATTTCATTTCTTCCTTTTTTAAAAAATTAGGATATAATGACAGTCTCTCCCTTCCCTTTCCTCCCTCCCACGTATCCCTTTTATTCCTTATCAAGTCACCTTGTTTGCATTCCCCGGGGCTGTCTTGCTTCTTCTCCCTCAGCATCCACAGCATCACTCAAACTCTTCTGCTACCGTCCTGATGGCTCCAGCATCCGAACCATAGCTGGGTGGTTCTAATGTTCATCTCATCACACTGTTTTTTTTTTTTTTTCTGACTTGTGACATGTGTCACAGTGCTTTGCTGAAAGGTAAACATGAATCATTGAAGAGTAGGACCTTCGGTGTGATGTTTTGTGTTCATTTGATTAGGAATTGGCCTAACTGTTAGTATCTCTCACTGTGGGGATCAGAACCTCCCAAATCTTGTAATATTTTATGACACCCATCCCTGGCAATTCTAAAAAAAAAAAAAAACACTGATGCTCAGTTTGGCTAATTGATTGTCAGAGTTTGAGTTTTGACTTCTAAGATCTGACATTTCTAATTTAGGAGGTTGTAAATCCACTGTTTAATTTTTAACAGAGGGTTTTATTGATTCAACAAAATGAAAGCTTTTTAAAAGGAGTTTTTCTCATAGATATCCATCTTTAGCTCTTAGGTGAATGAACTTAAAAAGAAGTAAGATTCTTCCTTGTCAGGGAGTTACCTGTAAATTTAGCAGGAATTACCAACATAGTCAATCCCTCTCTGAAGGGAGTATGGTTTCCTTCTTGCTATGTCTGGACCGGCTCTCTTTTCTCCCAACAAGATAACCTCTGTATCCAATTGGCAGCTACTCTAGGACCCAGACAGCCTAGAAAGAAAAGTGTCTATGAGCTCAAGAAGCACCACCTCCCTCTGCCTGTCTCTGGGTAGCCGGAGTGCACAATCATCCCTAACACAAGAATACCCCTGGCTCCACTTGCAAAGGCCACAGATGACAGAACTCAGGGACAAATGTTCAAGGAGTAAAGGGCTGACAATGGCTGTCTGATAGCAGTCCCTTCTAATGGAGAAGAGCTCTGTGAACATGAAGGGACCATCTGTTCGTGCTGCTGGGGAGCTACAGACACAGGCAAGGCTTTTCTCCAGCCCATCCCAAGTCACGGAGTGAAAAATGTTCCAACTCATAGGGATGCCTTGTGTAGATAGTAAGAAAGATTTTCTTGCAGTTTTGGTATCTATGATATCTATGCCTATGGGGTCTCTGGGTTGCTAGCTTCAGCACTAGAGTTTTAACATAAACAAGAAAAACCCACATCAACATCAAAACAACACAAGAAAAACAACAGGGGCATCGTGACGGAAGCATCCTTTAAGTCCTGAGTCCATCTGCAGCCTATCATCTTTCTTCATCCAAGTCTTTTTGCATTGGCTTTGTGCACCATGGGTAGGGTCTTGGTTTGGCTCAGTGAGAGAGTAGTAAAAACAAGAAGTAATAATAATAACAATTTCAAAAGAGCACATCCGTGCCATCTTCCCAGATGCAGAACTCTGCCATCTTGTTTCATAATCTGCTTCCAAAGGAATGTTCTTCTCTTGCAAATAAATATAGATTGCATCAGTTTTTAATGGCTACAGGGTATTTCAATGTACTGATATGCACTGCCTTGACTAAATCAATTATCTGTGGTTAGAGGAACAAAATCCTACTGTCTTCCTACAGAATTCTCCTATGAATACATGGAATTAACTAGCTAAGTCCTTATCATAGTCTCCCTTTTCAGTGTGGAGAATGGAATCCAAGGCCTTGAACTTGCCAGCCAGGCTTTGCTGCCGAATTACACACACACATACCCAGTCCCTGTTAAAGTCTTTGCTTAGTCTGTGTGTGAACACATGTGTAGAGGTCGGAGGGCCTCACATTCCCTCCCACTTGTTTGAGACAGCATTTCTTGTTGTTATTTATTGTTGTGTTTGACCTGCATGTACCAGTCTGGCTAAGCCCCAACCAGGCTTCCAGGAGCCTCCTGTCTCTGGTTCCCATGGTGCTGCAGGAACAATGGGGTTACAGACACACAGCCATGAGTGGTTTTATGTGGGTCCTGGGGAGTCAAACAGATCCACATGCTCACACAGCAAGCCCCTTTACCCGCTGGGCCATCTCCCCAGGCTCTATCCTCTTAATTCTTTAGGCTCAGATTCAAGACATACACAGCTGCTATAATGGGTAGATGTATTAAGGCTTCTAAAAATGCAGCCACCTGCTTCCCAGAGAGCCAGAAATATTATAGAAAAGTTTGCAATACTAGCAGCAACCCATACCTTCAATATTAGTGTATTTTTTCCAGTTGATAGTCTAGTGACCTGAAAATGGTATATCGTTTTTAAAACCTAATTACCTTTGCTTGGTTACTTGTAGGAGTCATTGTTGTGATGTGATTGATTTTATTACGGTCATGCCTTCCCTGAAATGAGAAGGAAGACAGCAAAGGCTAAAATCGGAGGTTTGGAGGGACACCTTAGGTGAGCTGAAGGTATGGAGGGACTTGGTTGCATGTGACAGACAATGGCCGGGACTTGGAGTGCCAGGTCTGACAGTCAGAGGCACAGCCGGGGTGGTAGGCAAGCTCTTCTCATGTCTCTCTGCCAACAGGGTTCAGCTACTATTTATGAAGCCTTCTAATTTTTCTGGATTTGGGGGGCTTGTTACTAACCAAGTGTCTCTTCGCCATTAGGAACGGATTCTGGTTACCACAGTGAGGGCATTGGAAGCGCCGTTATAGTTGCCTTCTAACTAATACCCACAAACACAAAATAAAGGGCACCTGCACATGCGAACAGGCACAGAAATGCGCACGCACAGAGTGGCCGGTCTGTTTTCTCTCCGATCTTCTGTCTCTTGCTATAATTAGTCACTAGGAAATTATAATCAGCTCACATTGCAGTTGGGTCCTAGGAACAGTCATGTAGGGTGAGTGCAGGTTGATGAGGGTTGAACCTAAGAGGGTGAATGGGAGGAGAAAGAAGGACAGGAGAGGGAGGGAAGGAGGGAGGGAGGGAGGGAGGGAGGGAGAGAGAGAGAGAGAGAGAGAGAGAGAGATTTCCCCAGCATTTTTATCTGCCCTCTTATATACAGCCCTTGGCTGTGGACATTTTCTTCATGACTGCATAGCAAGCTCACAACAATACTAATGATTTGCATTCATCTCCAAATGGTTTCCTATTCCAGTCCTTAAGTTGTGGACTCTCCAGACAGTCAGTCCCTTAAATCTGACTTAATCCACATCACTGCTGTATTTTACCTTAGTGACTGATAAACACTAGTTTCTACTTTATTAACTTCAGCTGTCTAGACTCTGGAGTAAAGGGGATGCCTATGCTGCAGATAGGGGACACCTCAGGACAGTTAGGGCCCTGTGTCTTTGGTGTGCAGCGCTTTCTTCAGGCTACACCATCTGGAGTCCTTAGATTTCATCAGAATATTCTGTGTCACACACTGAGGGCCAGTGTGATCCCCTGAAATGCATAAACCATGAGACAGCTCAGACACGACTCCATTAGCTTAGGAAAAAAGCAAATTTTCATAAACTGCGCTTTGTCCAATTTTCATAAAAAGGAACAGTTTTGCACTTGTATACGTGAATGAAAGCATTGGATCTTGACAGGAGAGTTCTCCCACTTTGTTTGGGTATAACGAGAGCAATGTGCACTCCCAACCGGTAATGGCAGCATCTGCAGTAGCTTCACGCACACCCGCTTCTGGCTGTTTCAAATCTGCTCCCCTGTACACACGACTGCAGCACCTCCCTGGAGAAGGTGTGACCATGTGACACCTCTCTCCATGGGGCTGTCACTGTGCCATCACAGTGAGGGATTGCAGACATCAGCCCCAATCGATGACCACATCAGATGTCCAGTTGTGGTCAGACTCCCTGCTTCTGCGAGGCCAGGCTGTGGCTGGTGTATCCTAAAGCTGCCCAGCCTAGGACTGGGCATGGCTATTTCTGGAAGAGAGGTGTTTGCTTCACCACCCTCTCCAACCCAGAAGTTTCTGAGGAGAGCTTTACACTTGGGATCTGCACCACTGGCTAGCTGATGTTTCTAGATCGTCATATGGTTCTTAAACTGCACTTTCATGGCTAGAGCCTGGCTGTAGGAAGAAGTTGGGACACTGTGGTGGACAAAGAGTAGTCAGGAGGAAACTGGCAGAAGTTGGAAGTGGCAGGAGTTGGAAAGGGGATGATCCCAGGATGAGAGGGATTTGGAGGAGGTGTCTGATAGAGGGTTCAAATCCTTCCTCATAATGCCTGGTTTCATCCTCTTGTCCTCAAGGGCCTTCCGGAAGTCTGACAGATTTCATCAAAGCTTTTGATATGGTGTCATACTGCATTCAATTTATAAAGAATAAAGCTACCTTTGGCCCATGGTTCTGTGGGATGGAAAACTCAAGACTGGATACCAGGGAAGAATCTCTCTGGGACTCAAGGTGGCAGAGGGCATCACATGCCAGGGCAGAAAGACCTGGTTTGGGTCTCCAATTACCTTCCTGCGCCCAAGGTCCTACCTCCAAATGCTGTGCCTAGATTAAATCTTTACATTCTCAATACCCACAGTAAGGATCATTTTTAAAATGTGCTTTTCCTTATTTCATTTTATGTATTTGTGTGTGTGCACCAACCACATCACATGAGCAGAGACCAAAGGGTGAGTCAGTTCCCTGCTTCCACTGTGTGGGTCCCAGGGATCGAACTCAGACTGCCAGGTTCCCCGGCAAGCACCTTTACCCACTGAGCCATCTCCCCAGCCCTAGTTTTTGGTGGGGAGATTCCAACAGTTTGTCTGCTGTCAATATTACCCTGCTGGAGCCAACCTTAAGACCAAATGCTTTATCAAATTGAAATTTTTGCATTTCTAAATGGCATAGACTGGTACCATCACCATTTTCCTGCTTAAGAGGCTGAGGCTCTGAGAGGGGTTTACTAGGTTCATACTGTAGGTAGAAAGAAAGGCCAGGATCTGAGCCCAGCCAGACAACATACCGAGACACATGATGAATCCAGCACACGACCTACCCTGTCCTCACCCTGGGTCATCGAAAGGGCTACAGAGTCCCTGAGTATCTGTGGAGCTCTGCAAAGGTAAGACTCTTTTCGGAAGGACTTAAAGGACAGAAGGGACTTGGTAGCTTTCAAGTCCCATAACAATGATGGAAAAGGAATTAGAATAAAATGTCCAAAACTAGAATCCAGAAGTAACCTAAACATCTTCAGCCATGTGGGTCCCCTGGGTCTGCCTTCCAATATGAGGTAAACAAATTCGCACTGGTGAAAAGTAAATCACTGTGTGGCTATGTGCAGGGTGTCACTGAACATCCCTCACTGTCCAGAGGGAACATCACCATGGCAGAACAATTCTAGCCTAGTGCGCCGGTACTGCAGCCTGGGATGAATTCATCGCTCTCCAATGACCCAGACAAACCCAGTTCTTATTGGTTAACAAGAGCAGGAGAACCACATTTGTGTGTCTCAGAACCCCAAGACCTCCTTCCCTCCACTGGCAAAATAAGAAACCATCCCAAGGACCACTGTGAAGCCAGGAAATTGCTTGGGAATTGGACTCTTTTGAAATAATTGGTCTCCAGGGGCGATTTCAACCCTGGCTCATAGCAGAATTACTGGGCTTTAATTTTATTTTAAATACTCAGTTAAAAATTTTCTTCTTTTATGAGCACATAATGCCCCACTCACAACAAAAACCATGTAAATGGCACTCTGTTAAAAGTTCCCATCAAATCTGTGGCCACCAATCCCCCCTCCCACATGCAACCAAAGTGGTTCATTTCTTATGGATCCTTCCAGATGTATGGAGGTTTTTAGATGCCCTTCCTTGGGTCCTAAGCCAGCCTGAATAGAATTTCCAGGAGAGAATCTAGACACTTGGGTCTTAACCCTCAGTGCTGCCAGGATTTAAACAACTGCGGCTGTCAATCAGTCGTTTGCACAATTTCATTTACTCTGCATGTGCTCCCGTGTGTCAGGCGCTGTGCAGGGTGCCAGAGATCCAGCAGCAAACCAAACAAATTACTATGCATGAGCTTACATTGTGGTGTGGGGTGGAGGAACGGCAGAAAACAAACTGTAATTATCCAAAAAGTTCTATGATGGGATCTAAAGTAAGATAATGGAAAGTCTTCCCATTGCGTTTATCACAGTTTGAGCCTCCTTTTTCCACTCCTCCTATTCTTTCCTAGCCCTGCACTGGAGAGCGTGTGGGAGCTGGAAAGAAAGAACGGGCAAATGTTTTGGGGGATTCAATTGTTCCCAAAGCCCAAGATCAGGATGAGCCAAAAGCTGGCGCCTGGAATAGTTTCCATGTAGCGTCATTTCTCTTCATTCGAAAGGGTCACTGGGCCATTAAACGTGGCTTAAGAATAATGTTAAAAAACAACAATGTGTGTGGTAGTGTAGTGCTGGGGGTGTCTCTGTCAAAGCTAGGGTTACCCTGAGTGTCTCCCCCATCTGAAGGTCTCTTGGCATCTGACACTGTGGATATCTGCTTCCACAGTGTCTTTGGCGAGCTGGACACTGGGGGATACCATTGCGTCATCATCATGTTTACAAAGGAAAGGAAGGCTAAGCTCGTGAGTGACACCAAACACCCTAGCATTCTGGACTTGCCTGTACTGGGGTTTGGCCCCAAACTGGAATGGGGCCATCTGTGCATGATCCTTCACACAGTACTCCACACACAGAACAGAAGGTGCCTTGCTCTCAGTGCTGGTTGGGCGAGGGGCGATGTCTAAAACCTGGCCACTACAGGCTCTAGTTTCCTTTGCAGCCAAATGCTCCGAAGGAAGGAGGCTGGAAGTATCACATCATGTGGTGGGGGCTGGAGTGTGAGGTCATGTGGTTCGAGTTGGACTTAACCCACTTAGAGCAAGCTGGGGGTCTAGACTGTCCCACTCGGTGCCCAAGTCCACACTAAGCCCAGCCCTTGATCTAGATGAGACTGGCAGAACCTTGTAACCTGTCTCACAGGGTACCTACTTCTGTCTAAATTCCCACATAGTGGGGACTCCCTTCATAGCTTCCATCCCGGAGGGTACGTCTGTGTCTTCTCTGGTCACTGGTCATTTAGTGCTGACCAGTGCCAGGTTTGGGCTGAATTCTCACACCAGTCAGGGGTTCAAGAGACATTAAGTCCACTTCTCAGACAAGGAAAAAAAAGCCTACAGGGCTTATGTGTTGCCCACATTGAACACAGCACTTAATGAACATGGCTGGGGTGGGTGGATTTGGCGTGTGACCCTTGCTTCCACAGCGGCCATCACTAAACCGTCAACCCATCAGCCTCCACAAACCCATCCCTCCAGGTTGACTCCTTCCCATGGATATAGTTGCTGCTGCTTGGGATTCTAAATCCTGCATCAAGCAAATCCAAATCTGGGAGTTTAAACGTGATCTTTTAGACCCGGGACCTAGCGTTTGCAGTGAGCTTGTGCCCTGCGCCATGTATTTTACCATGCAGTCGCATGAGGACAGTGTTAAAGCCCACACATAGATCCCAGTGCACTCCTGAGATGCTCCCAGATAAATCCCCCCTCCAATCTGGGTAGCATAGAGGCCCCTGTCCTCATAAGGCTAGTGCTTAGGAACAAATCTATTCTGTTCTTCATTGTTGAATTGTGTCTCCCATAAATGACGGGTTGGAGTCCTAACCTGCCTTAAGTTACTCTTACTTGGCAATACAGTTGTTAGAGGTATAATTGGCTAAACTGATCTGAGTCCATACTGGGATAGTGTGTGTCATTAATCCAATAGAATCATGCAAGAACATGTCAAGATGGAGACCAAGGGGCTGGAGACTGAGCTCAGTGGTAGGTGCTAGCCTCACCTGCACAAAGTTCTGGGTTTAATCTCCACCACAGCATAAACTGGCATGAAAACAAATGCCTAAAATCCCTGTCCCCACCTCTACTCAGGAGGTAGAAGCAGAGAGGCCAGAAAGTCAAGCTGATCCTGGTCACAGAGTGAGTTCCAGGCAACCTGAACTTCATAAGACCCTATTTAAAATAAATAAATAAATAAATGATGATGATGATGACAGTGATAGCCAACTTCAATAACGTGTCTACAAGCTGAGCAACTTCAAGAGTCGTAGGCAGTAAGCAAAATCTAGGAGAGTGGCCAACCTAGACCCTTCCTTGGAAACCCCAGCAAGCTTTTGGGTCCTGGCTTCTAGAACTGTGAGGCATCGCTTTTGAGATAGCTTGTCACAGAAATCACAGAAAGGCAGAACACTCATGAACCCTGAGAAAATGAAACTTAGTCTTAAGTGAGAAAGTAAACATTTCCCTGGCCCATCATCATGCCAGACAGACAAGAAGATAAGACAGACGGCTGACACAGAGGACGGCGGTGACTTCCAGGGCAGGTGGCTGAGATGAATCACAGTACCACACTTGCTCTTCATGGCGGCAACTGCTTTCCCACTCCCTGAGAGACTCAAGAACAATGGTCTGAAATGAGACCGGGAAGATGGAAATATCTTTCACCCAGAAGCTCTAAATCACATTGACTTCAAAAAGGCCATCTTGATGTCCAAACTAGTGATAGTTCCAGACAAAGGACTCCTAGACACAATAGTCCTCATCTACCTCAATCTGCGGTTTCCAAGGAAACCGGTGTCTGCATCCATTTATCATCCAAAGCCAATGCAGAGCCCATGGCTCACAGCCTACTCATCAAACGCTGCTTCACTTAATGTCAGCTGAGCTCCATGCTCTCCCACTAACCCTGCGCTACCCCATGTCCCTTTGGTACATCCCCTCTTCCTGCTACAGGACAGTGCCTGGTGGCCTAAAGCTGACAGGGCCAGGAAACCTGCACTGGATGCAGCAGTAGACTCCAAAGACTGAAATACAAGAAATGTAGAATGTGTCTGTCGCTCAATGTTGCTCTTGCTGGTTGTAGACTTCATTTGTGTATGTTTTTAACCTTTCCTTCTCCTGGAGTATACTTGATATTTGTTATCACTGTATGTAGTTTTTCTGGTGGTTAATGTGTAATTTTCCCTCTTGTTCCTTCTCTGCGCACACCTCATTTCTCCTCTTCACTCTCTAAGTTCGGGGACTGCGCGAGTCTCTGAAGCCACGACACCAGGTCACATGACGCTGAGAGTCCAGCTGTCCCTCTGCCCAAACACTGTGGACGGATCTCAGCAGGAACTCAGCCCTGTGTGTGTGCCACAAGGTGCTTGTAACAGGGCAGGGGTTGTCTTCCTAAGGTTTGTAGTCCCTCAGAGGACAGAAAACAGGTAAAATGCAGGAGCCCAAAATAGAGTTCAAGGAGAAAAGAAAAAAAAAAAATGCAGGGGTGTGGGAAACCTCACTATGGGGATTGCTGAACTTCCTGGAGGAAGTAGTATCCGATCAGAATCCTCACAACCCGGAGAAACGTTCTGGAATTAGAGTTATGCAGAGAGCAGAAGGAAGCAGTCCGGGCAGTGGGGACAATCTATGTGAAAGGCCATGGGTAAAGAACAGGTTTGAGGAATTGCATGGAAGGGAAGGGAAATAACCCACACCAAACATTCAGGGTCAGATCACCCAAGACCTAGAGGCCAAGGCAGATCAAGAGTTGGCGCTTTACTCTGTGGAGACTCTCTCCTGAAAGGGAGAAAGCTGATCTGATTTGTATTTTCAAAGGGTCACCTGGGTACTGTGTGGGAGGTGAATGGGAAGAAAGGAAGCAATCGTGGTTCCTTGGAAGAGATGTAAAGATGGGAGGGCTCACTAAGGTAAAGACAGTGGGGATGGAACAGAATATATAGACTTCTGAATTCTGATTCCTCCGTGTGTGTGGGGGGGGGGTGTTAGCTTAAACATAAATGGCTCCCACAAACTCATAGGGAGTGGCATTATTAGGAGGTGTGGTTTGTTGGAGGAAGTGTGACACTATGGGGTGGGCTTTGAGGTCTCCTATTGTTGGGAACCAGCAGTCTGCTAACCCCGCCCCTCCCCTCTCTCAATAAACTCCACGTGGGCGCTGAGTCTCGTGTTTGTGTTTCACAGGCAATAGCTGCAGCAAAAGAACAACACCTATGCTCAAGCTATGCCCAGTGTCTCAGACCACTTCCTGCTGCCTGTGGATCAAGATGTAGCTCCTTCTCCACTCGCAGCTCTTTCTCCAGAGCACCATGTCTACCTGTGTCACCATGTCCCACCATAATGAAAATGGACTAAACCTCAGAAACTGTAAGCCACCGAATTAAATGCTTCCCTTTACAAGAGTTGCCATGGTCATGGTGTCCCTTCACAGCAACAGAAACCCTAAGACACTCACTCTCTCTCCCTCCTCCACTGCACCCAACCCCCATGCTTGTGGTGTTTGGGTGGGAATGATTCCCACGGCAGAGTCATGAAGGCTGAGTTCAGAAAGTGCTTACAGCAGTCCTAAAAGGTTTCTTTGTAGCCCCGTTTTGCTCATTGGTTAAAGGAAGACCATTGCTCCCATGCCCCGGATGGCATGGCTAACAGAGTCAGAGCCAGGACTGGAGATCAGGCAGCTTAGCTCCCAAGCCCACTGACTCAGTCACAGGGATACATCTTTCACATACACAAGCTAGAACTGTGATGGCAGCCTGCTAACTCCAAACAAGAACTTCAAAACCCCTGTCAAGATTTACCCAGGTCAATCTCATGACCTCTCTAAGACCTAATGCCTACATTCTCTGAGACAAGAACACAGCCCAACCCTCTTGCCACTGACTGACAACTGCACCATTTCAAGGAAAGTCTTCAGCAATTAGGTTCAGTGACATGGCCCCACAGACACTTGTTTGCTGAGCCCATTCTGAGCCCTGCAGGTTAGCCTCCGGAACCAAACCCCAGAGATATCAGCGGAGTAGTGGTCAACCTGCTCAACAAGAGCTCAGGACCCTCATGAAGATGGTTGATATGTGAGCCCTGACTCACAGGGATGCAAAAAAAGAAGGAGGGGTCAGGCCAGGGGCATGGTGAAGGCTTCTCAGAGAAGGCAGCTTTGAGGCCAAGCAACTGATGAAGAAATGAATGAGGCACTGAGTTCACCAACAGGACTGTCCTCGACGGGCAAGATAGAAGAGGATGCTACATAACCCATGTCCTCCTCCAAATTTGCTGGCCCTGCTTCTTCTGTTCACTCTGCATCCCAGAAAGTGGAATTCTGCTTTAGCTAGCTGCCTGTCCTTGAGTATTTGCTTGAGTGCGCTCAATGAGAGACACCCGTGGGAGATTATCAAGTGGAAAAGAATGTCCTTGGGTAGCCATTCCCAGGTGTGGGGCCCTAGAGGATTGTCTAGGGTTGATTCATGCCATCTTCCCACTTCTCTAGCTCCACGTTTTAATGGGAAATGTAGAGTTTGGACAAAAATCAGTAGAAAGAATTACTTCTCAGCACTGACATTGACTTTTAGAGCTAGACTGTTCTGTGTTGTGATGGCCATCCTGTGCAGAGTGGCTGCTTCTCTGTTCCCTGTCCCTACATAAATTTGTCTGGGGAGTATGGCACTCTCAGAGGAAACGATTCACAGCAAAGGCAAGATGCAGGCCTTGAAAGTCCAGCAGATGCTACGAGAGTCAGGGAAGCTCTGTCTCCGCAGATCCAGAGGTCTGGATGAAGGCTCACTTCTCGGAAAGTCAGAAGCCTCAAACCCCATTGTGGACACTCTGTTCAAATGTTCTAGAAACACAAAAGCCAAGAAGAGATGGAGGAGAGCTGTCTTTGATGCTCCCGTCATGCAGCTGGGCTGTTGGTTTAGAACAACCCAATAATCCAGAAAGCAAGAAAATTTTCAGAGATCAAGGAATGCAGAAGCCAGCTTGACGGCATTACCACAGGCTAAATCTGGGATAGTCCGAGCATCACAACACAGAGTGACAGCCATGGGTCAATTACACTGATACAAACTGTAGCACAATTAATAAAAACCCAGAGACAGATGTTGGGATTCAAGCTGAAGAGCAGAAAAGCAAAGCAGCTGGCCACAAGAGTTGTTAACTCTACCAAGGCTGGGTGATCCTGTCCTCCGTGTGCCTGCAGACTGAGACTCTGAACTCTTGTTTCCTCCCGTCTTATATTCCTCTCTAGTGCTGGGATTAAAGGTGTGCACCATCACCACCCGGCCTCTATGGCTAACTAGTGTGGCTGCTGGGATTAAAGGTGTATGCCACCACTGTCTGGCCTGTATGTCTGACTAGTGTGGCTAGCTTTGAATGCTGATCTTCAGTCAAGCTTTATTTGTTAGATCATAAACAAAATATCACCACAAGCAAGTTGGGTAGAAAAAAAAATCTTTCTTAAATTACAAAATCAACTAAGAGATGCTAGAACTATAAAACTACAATCTGCAACTCTCATCACCGACCTACACATCTTTTCATTTGAACGTTAGACCTAGGGAGAAAAATTAAAATTAAATAAAAACTGGTGAGTAAAAGGGTTCTTACATGGTCTCAAAGAGTTCCCCACTAAAAGAATCATGAGATACAAGGGGGAAAATGTAACTGTGTAACTTCAGTGGGAAGAGGAGTAAGAGGGTTCTTACATGGTCTCAAAGAGTTCCCCACTAAAAGAATCACAACTTACAAGGGGAAAAATGTAACTGTGTAACTTCAGTGTGAAGAGTGGGCTACCAGACCGAGGTTAGCATCACAGAGACACAGGGAGACATGATGTACCTCGCAAGCTCATTCACCAAAGAGAACACGAAGTACTTCAGCCAGAAATCTATAGCCTGAATCTAATCATGGGGAAATGCCAGCCAAACCAATTTCACAACAAGGCCTTATGCCAAATGACCCATCCTCTTCAAAAATGTCAGTGAGTGGCAAAAAATTGGAGCTATTCAAAATTCACGGAACCACAGACAGTGGTGGCGCACACCTTTAATCCCAGCACTTGAGAGGCAGAGGCAGGTGGATCTCTGTGAGTTCGAGGCTACCCTGGTCTACAGAGGAAGTTTCAGGACAGCCTGGGCTGTAACAACGAAACTCTGTCTCAAAAAAAAAAAAAAAAAAAAAAAAAAAGTATTAAAATTTCAAGGAATCCAAAGACAGGAGACAGCTGAACTCAACAAATGGCCCAAGATTTATTCTGTTAAGGAAGTGGTAGTAGAAATAGTGAAAATGTGATAGAAAGTAGACAGATAACAGATAGATATATTGTAGTTGATAGATATGATAAATGATAGATGATAGAAAAGATGGTAGACAGATAGATGAACAATTTCACTTTAATGTTTACAGATTAATAACAAGCTGTGATTCTGTAAGAGAACTGTCTTTGTTTTAGGACGTATATGCTGGAAGGTAAGAGCATGGTTTCCACCACTTATTCTCAGACTTTTTAGAAATAAAGTGTACGCAAGGATGAAAAACGATGGGGGCTGGAGAGGTGGCTGAGCGATTCAGATCTCCTGCTGCTCTTGCAAAGGACCTGGCTTCAGTTCCTGGCATCTACATGGCAGTTTACAACCTACTGCCACACCAGTTCCAGGGCATCCGAAGCCTTCTTCTGGCCTCCATAGGCAGCGACACATACACACAGCCATACACATAAAAATGAACCTTTAAAAACGATCCTTGGCACTAGGAAATTTGTATAAGTGTTCACTAAGAGGCAAACAAAAGAATACTTTGTCTACAAATACCATTTGGCTCATGAAAGCAATTATATAGCTTTTGACCTAGCAACTCGATTTTTCAGTCTATCGAAGTAAAAACTATTTTCAATTATTTGACTAAAAGAACATTTACTACAAGTGTTGGAGGAGCTAAAGTGTTGAGATAGAGTGATTTCCAAAAGTAACACTTTGGTTACACAAAATGTTGTGCAGCCGTATGATGAAAGATTAGTGGTTAAAAATGTTTCCCTGACAACGAATGCAATATACCAATTCAAAGTTTAGTCCTTCTTGTTGGAAAGGTGTCATGTAAAAGAATGCACAAGGGGCTGGAGAGATGGCTCAGTGGTTAAGAGCACTGGCTGCTCTTCTTGAGGACCCAGGTTCAATTCCCAGAACCCACATGGCAGCTCATAACTGTCTGCAACTCCAGTTCCAGGGGATCTGATACCCTCACACAGACATACTTGCAGGAAAAACACCAACGTACACAACATGAAAATGAATAAAATTTAAAGAACAGAAATGCACAAAGTGAACTTAACCTAGAAAGACAATTTCTTTTCTTTTTCTTTTCTTTTTTTTTTTTTTCTTTTTTTTTGCAAAAAGGGTGTGCCACTTGCCACTACCCAGATTGAGCTAGCAAGCAGGATGTTATTTAGTTTTTATTTTAACACAGTGGTAACTTTGTCTCATCCCATTGATGAAGACCAACTTCACATCCTAGGGCAGAGCACGATAGAGGGTCAAGTCTCAGAAATGCCTAGGGGGTAGGCAAACAGACATATACACAAGCATTTTGAGATGGAGGAGGGTTATGGAATATTGGCTTTGGGGGACTAACCACTTTTGGCAGAAATGGCATGCACCTCATATTCTGGCCACATCCGTTTGGTCTCTGAGATTCTGCTCTCCCTTGGTGGTGGTGGTGGTGGTTGTTGTTGCAGGAGGACTGCCATACACCGAGACCACCAAGTCTTGCTTTCCTCCTGAGCTGCCCTCTGGATCGCATTTAGTTTAATGTAACTCACAGCAAACCATTGCTGGCCCATACATGTGGGCCCCCTCCCACGGAACGAAGTACAAGTGTGCTGTTCCCTTAATATGTAATACGAAGTGCCGCTATCAAAACCAGCTACAGGTTACAAGGTGAGCAAGTGCTTGGGTCTGGATTCAGACCCGCTTTGGGCTCTAGATCAATAGCTTTGCTGGGGCTGGGAGTGTTGCTCAGTTGGTAGAGAGACTCGCGTGTGCACAGAGCCCCGGGTTCAGTCCTGAGCACTGTGTAAGTCAGGCTTGGCAGTGCACACCTAATATCCTGGTGCTCTGGCCATGGAGGCAAGAGAATCAAATGTCTCCGCACCCTTGAGAGTCTGTCACCAACCCCTGGCACCCCACCCACAAAGAGCCTTGTTCATGAGTGTCTGTGTGGCTCAGGGGTTATCAGGTGCAAAGGAAGTCATGTGTGTTACAATATCTGGCTGACTCCGGCCTCTGCTGTTTGTTCTCCTGCATGAATTAAGCAAGATAATCTCCCTGGTTTTGTTCCATTATCCATAAAATGACCAACTCGACCACTGCCTGCCTTGTCTGCCTCCCAGGGTGAGGACAAAAAGAATAATAATAATAAAAGAAGGGCAGTAAGAAATTAACATTTACATAATGCTTCATATGCCTTGGGCCCTATTCTAAGTGCTTTTCACAAATGTGAGCTAATGTCACACACACAAAAAAGGGGGAAGGTCAGGAAAGCATTTTTTTTTTATTAACCTCAAGTTTTTATAGCCTAACTAAAAGGGTGCAGGCCATGGCTGGCTGCTCCATTTTCTGAGGCTGGGCTCACAGGGGAGCCTACACACTCAGTTCTTGGAGCAAAACTTAGGTTCTACAGGGCTGCCTCTTTTCCTGCCTGAGCAGTAGCAAAGAGACTGGCTGTCACTCTCAATACAAATTCCTGACGTCTATGTCTCTTTTAGGAGGGTTCCCGAGTCCCATTCCTCAATACTTGGGCTTATAGACCTGTCTTTTTACCCATAATAACTCCAGAGTAGAACCCATCACTAACCTATTCTGCCCCTTCCCAGAAAGGAAATAAACATGCAGGTCTGGATATGCAGGCTGGGGGTTGAGTCTGCAGAGATGCACTGTGGGTAATCCTCCTCTGTGGCTGCTTCCCCCCCCCTCCCCACTGCTGCATCTTCTCTCAGAACTTCAGATAAGTCTCTCTCCTTCTCTAGGCAATGAAAGCTCTCCCCAGCAAACATCATTATCTTCCTGATAAACCAGTTTGGGAAGCCACGGTCAGCAAAAAAAAAAAAGGCTGCATTCATTTCTCAGCAGAAAACACTGAGTTCTTAGGGTTGGTTCCTCACTCGCTGTCAGATTCACCCATTCCTCTCCCCTTCAGTCACTGTTCACATCTCCAAGATGCTCATCGTATTTGTGTAGCCCATCAGTATATTGTATCTAGTTAGTGTAGTGGACTATACTAATAGGTCCAGACTAGAACTAGACTAATTAGATCTGTTTGAAAGGGACTCTACCCACACACTACCACAAATGGAAAGCCAGTGGTAGAGAGAATTGTTCCTGTTGCTGTAAATCTCAGCCACTGAAAGGAATCTAATTATGAAAACGGAGCAATACACCATTAGGTTCTGATTGGCTAGAGCCGTTCGCTGAGGATCCTGTACCCACAGCCTGCTTTTTCTAAATAAAACTGTAAGACTGCACCAACGGAGACCACGCCCTAAACATTTCCATCAAGTCCCTCTTCCGTTTATGGTCTCCTCTCCCCCGCTTCGTTGCCAGCCATTGTCCCACAGCCTCCTCCTGACCTTCCTCCCTGATGGATCACTCATCATGCTTGCCCATCAGCTTTTAGCTCAGGTCAGTACCCTCCTCTCCCTCCTTCCTTGTGGTTATTGCCCTAACTTGGTATTTCTTTGTGTTAAACCTTTTGTCTACAATCTGTCCTGCCTATCTGCCCTGCCTGCTTGCCATGCTAGGGCAATGGTGGCACAAACCTTGTGGGTGTAACCAACTGATATCTGACTTGACTTAAGGCCCACTCCATGAGATGGAACCCAAACCCGACACTGCTTGGATGACAAAGAACCAGAAACTACATACATACATACATACGTAGGATAAAACCAAAAAGTAACAATAAAATGACTCCTAATGATATTTGATATACTCATAGATTGATGCCTTATTCAGTCACGACCAGAGAAGCTTTTGTAACTGCAAATCGCCTTGCCAGTGAATGTGTAGTAGTAGCCATACCCTTTGGGCATGGTTTCAGGTGCAGATGTGACCCTTTAAGGTAGATGAGCAGCAGACACTTGCTCTCTTAGGTCCTGGAGAGCATCGGAAGGGCAGAGACCGCATCTTCTGGAGCAGGAAGGCAGCGGTGGTTATTTATTCTTATCTGTGTAAGTGTTCTCCCACTACAACACCTACTTATCTTTTGTCTTGGGTCTGGTGAACTCATTTAAACCCCACCTTCAGACTTCCACTTGCAGCAGATGGGAACAACTACAGAGACCTACCCACAGCCAGATATTACACAAATTGAGAGACCCTGAGACACACAACTCTAAACAAGATGTCGCCATCAAATCCCTCCCTTCAAGGCAGAGGGGTGGGGGAGACAGGGGATGGAGGACACAAGAATAACAAGCCCTCAAAAACAACAGCGCAAAGCTCATGTGAGCTCAGAGACTGAAGCAGCAATCACAGGATCCTCAGCATCAATGTGCATATGATATATGCATTATGTAGAATAGCCATCAAACATGCATATGATGTATGTATTGTATAGAATAGCCATCACTTCAGTACTTTATGGGACTTCTGAGTGTGTGAACAAGTAGGTCTCTGAATCCCATGCATTCTCTTGGGGCTCTTTTATTTTTCAGTTGGCTTGTCTTATCCAACTTCGATACTATGGTTTTTGTTTTATCTTACTGTATTTTATTTTGCTAAACTACTTTTTAAAAAAAAAAAAAAGAAATGTGTTTAAGCTACATTTAGAAGTCAGGAAAAGTAATCTCACAGCTTACTTGCCCTCGTTATTTGATTCAACTAAGCTTTCAAGCTGAATAAATTAAAGTCTCTAAGGAAAAAATAAAAAGTCTCTAAGAAAGAAAGGAAAACTTTTCTTTGTGTTGAAACGTTGTGTTTATCCAACGCCCAACTTGATGGCTGGGATGACCTCTCTTGGTCGGTCTCTATACCTCAGTGACAGCACATGTGCTACTATGATCTTAAGCAACTTACGTGGCATCACTCACATAGAAAAAGTGCTTCCTGCCCCCACCTCACAGTCTGTTTTGGGAATTAAGTCGATACTGTTTGGTTCATACCCACAGTAGGAAATCAGCCATAGGAGAACACACACTGACTTTAGGTTCCAGGAAAGAGCATGTGCACACGTGCACTGTGTGTGTGTGTGTGTGTGTGTGTGTGTGTGTGTGTGTGTCTTCTGCCTCTCAATGGCTGCCACTTTTATCCCTCTCAAATGTCTGTCTTTCTGATCCAAGAAACCCTTCTGAGCAATGCTTGACCTCACTCCAGCAGTTTCACTTTGGGAACGGCCTTTCTTTTCTGAGCTCATGTGGAGGAATCCCGGGGAGATGTTCCCTTGGCTGTGCCTTTGGAGATGGCCCATTACAGAAACGGACATTTCCTATCCAGAGTGAGACCAGGATCGAAACCAGTACACCCAAAAGAAGGACGGTATGTTCTCAAGGAGGAATGGAAATGGTCCGTGTAGAGAAACAGTGTCCATTCATGAGGAAAAGCATGATACAATACAAAACAGCTTGTGATGCGACACATAATACTGTGGGCCATGTGTGTCTTCCTCCGTGGTCATAGAGATGGGGCCTTAATTACTGTTGTGAACCCTGTACTTAGTGCAGAGTCAGGTGTACATGGGGCATGGAGTTAGCATGCGAGGTGGATGGAGACTGAACCAAGGCATGCACCAGAGCTTGTCTTCCTTCTGTGGATGCTTTGCCCTGCAGCTTCCATCCAATTCTTCCAGCCTAGTCTGGGGAAGTGGTTACATAACGGCCCTCCAAGAAATCTGGCTTGTATTTGCTTAGCTGTTTGCATCTCAAAATGGTCTCTCTGAGATTTGCCCATTCTCCTTTGCCTTGCTTGGCTTCTCCTGCAAGTTTCCGTGTTCCTATTTATAAATCTCTCCTGTGTCATGCTCCTGGGTCCTGCTTACCCCATCTCCTCCCTCCTAGAGGCAGAATGTTCTAGTTAACCTGTGCCTGGGTTGGCTTTCAAGGGGAACAGGTCTGTTGGGCTGTTTGTGCTGTTGCATTACAGCTCATACCAGCCCCACTGGCTAGATGGTGGAGTTGCCTGTTTGTCCATTTAGCTACTGCCTCCAGGATAGAGGCTCATTTCAGTGTTTACCCATTTAATGCCTGGAAGTCACATGGCTAGAGCCTGAAACTCACAAGCCAACCCAGGTGTGCACCCTTGCAAACTTCAGTTCTCTGAGCTGGATAAACCCTGGACATCTATCCTACAGCCCTGGGAGTAGAGCCCATCACCCTTCACATGTGACACCCTGGACAGGGTGCTGAAACACTGTGGTGACTCTAGTCAGTCCCTGACCTTGAAAGGTTAAAGAAATCCATCCCATCATGCAATAGCACTGTACTGGTGTCTCGTGCTATGAATTACTACATGCAGATCAGAACGCATTACACCTGGAATGACCTTGGTCAGGCTCCAGACGTCCTTCCAGGGCTAATTTCCAAAATACCAGCTCACAGAAGCAACTAAAGAGAGTCGTTCGCAATCACAGTGATTTTTGAGCTAAGGTCTGGGGATGCAACTTAGAGACCGAGCATTTTCATGGTATTCACAAGGCCCTGGATTTTTATCCCGAGCCACGCAAACAGACACAGTTTTAGAGCTGTAGAAACCTCCAGGGTCATCTAATGCCAAACCTTCAGCTCTCAGGAAAAGAAGACAGATCTGTGCAGCCAGATCATGAATGTGATATTTAAAGTGTCTCCAAAAATGGGCATCCAAATAATTCAATAGTGTTTACTGTTGGGAAAAGGAAAGATATAGGGCACCAGTGTGTGAGGCCCTCAGCCACACGCCATGACCACATGCAACCTCCCAGCAATGGCTTGGGTGTTTCTATTCCATTTTACATGTAAGGAAAGGGAATCACAGAAATTCTAAGTGGCACCCAGGGCCTCACAGTGGGTAATAATGGATTAGGGGATTTGACTTCATCTAGTTTCCACTGCTTCTCTTCCTAGAGGTTAGTACTGAAGTGATAATGTTGGGTAATCTGAGTTCTGTTGTTACATTTACTACCAATGGGTCATTTGACCTGACAAAGGCCTTTTTGTAATTACTGGGACTTGACTTCCCAGGCTGTAAACAGAAGTGGCCACCAAAGGCCACTCTGCCAGCCTATGCCCAACAGACACAATCACAGGTCGCTTTCCTTTCTCTGACTTCAAAGTGTGCGTTCGAACCTGGAACTGCATGCAGCTGCTCCAATCAGTTGCGATTGACACAAAATCAGACCTAGTTGTCTCCTGCGCTATTTTGTCCTTGCAGACTCTGGCCCTGGTTTTGGGTGTCTGTCCACAGCGCTTAAAAAAAATGAGAGTGGCTTCTCTGTGATTGACAAAACAGAACCCTGCCAGATGCACAGCCCTCTGTCCTCCTGATTGACAGCCTGCATCCAGGGCTCCAGGGGGCCTGCCTCAAGTTAGAGGGTGCCCCCCATAGCTCTCCCTCACATGACCCCTGACATGACTGGCACAGCACACAGCCCTTCTTCATCTCTCTCTGAAGAGCTTTAATACGGACAATGAGGTGCAAGAGAGGTTTATGGAAAAAACACCATGGTCCTTGAAAGCTGATTAGCTCGCAGGCCAAAAGGGTGGGCGGGTAGAGGAGGGGTGCACAAGCAAGACAGTCTCTGCTATCTCGGTGGGGAATGGCCAGAAATGCCAATGACAAGCTAGCCTGTGATCATTCTGGGACCAGAGGTCACAAAGGCATGGGAAATTGAAACAACCTTGAAATCTGTTGCTGAGCTGACGGGCAGCTGTCAAACAAACTGCAAGGAAGGCTGTCACCCCAGATGGAGCCCAGCACCTTCCAGTGGCCAAGCTGCTGGTGGCCCAGACCTCAGCAGTGCCTGGCCCTTCGCTTAGTAAGCAAAGTCCACTTTGTCCTGCCAGGAGCCACCACGGGAGACAGGTGTATTCTTCAACTTGAGACTAGTGTCAAGTTACCCCAGAATGTCAGCAAGTGCTGTGGCCTTGACTCCACCTTGGGAGGTGTCTGAGCGGAACTATGAAGTCACTCTGCCTGACCCTGAGAGGACAGAAGGTAACAGCCATAGGTAAGGGTCTGCTTCCTCAACGAAGTCTGAACTGTGTTTCTAAGTTTATCTCACAGCCATCTTACATCACTTAACGGTAAGTCTCAGCAGCTGTGGCTACAAAGCACTTTTTAGAGGACAGAAATAACAGATACTCTCTGTAAAAGGAGAGCTCGCCACAAGGATCCAGATAGATCCAGTTATGTCCTTCTCATTTCTCCAACTCAGTGATTCTCAAAATATTCTCTAGACTAGCAGCATCAATATATTCTCCCTCTCCATCCCTGCATGCATGTTGACCAGGGTGTGTTTCCATTCTTACTGGGTCCACAGAGCTTCATGGGAAGAATGGCAGCTGTGGAGAATAATGCAAGTGCCCTATCCTATACACGCTAAGCAGAAATGCTAGAATGGATCTGACAACACACATCCCAACCTGCCTTCCAGGTAACTCTAATGCACGCCAAAGTTTAAGATTGGCCTCCTCCGCTGAACAAGATGAGACCCTCAGAGACAATTCCACTCCAGCCAATCCCAGAATGATCCAGTCGGTACAGATGCTCTGTGGTGAGTCTGGACATAGGAACAGAGACAAGGGCCAGTTCATGAGGAAGTGAAACCCAAATGGCCCGCTTCACTCCCATAAGGCCATTCTTTAGCCAAGAGGCCTGTAGCAACAGTGTGCCTTAAAAGAGGGATTCCAGGAACAGAAATCAGGACGTCAGGCCAAGATAAACCATGTCTTCATGGTACAGGGGTTTACCCTCAGTTGACTGGTGTGATGCTCCCACTAGCTAAAGTCAGAAACAACAAATGACTCCAAGAAGGTGAGGGTACCTGAAACATTATACATCACTATGAGCTTGTTTGTGTCTCAAGCCAGGGTTGGTACTGGATAGTTTCTTTGGGGTGGCCATGGCCATTCATAGAAGCAGGAATTATTTGATGGCTCGTATCCACTGAGTCATTTGTCCTTATGACAACAAGAACACTTCCTTCCCAGGACAATCTCTGCCAAGTGCCCAAATCCTTGATGGTGGCGAGTGTGATATTCATCACAACGAGGGCATGTGTCAGCCAGGCTCAAGGCAAGCAGGAGGTATGGAAACCAGATTAGTGGGGCTTTGCTGCCTCTGTTGCTGGCTGGGATGTCTGGAAGCATCATTTAAGGGCATCATGGTCTAGAGCACAAGTGTGGGAGTTCTTCATCAGTAATTGCTTATTAATGAGAATGAAGGGAGAATACTACAAGGATTGTTTAGTATGCGTTAGACACCGCGCTAAATTTGTGAGGTATATTTGCTCCAAGCAATTCTTATCTCTATTCGTGGATTGTCCTCTATTATTCCTACTTCAGAAAAGAAGGGCTTAAGGATTAAGGAGTTAAGTAATTTGCCTAAAGTAATATACCTATTTGGTGCATGTGGTAATCAAAACAATGCCTCCATCTGATGACCCAAGTCCCTGGCATCTATGAGCCTATGTTGGATTCCACGGCGAAAGGTGAAGATTGCAGATAGGAATAAAGTTGCCATTCACCTGACCACACAATCAGGAGAACGTTCCAGATAATCTTAGTGCATCCAAGGTAATCAACGGTGTCCGTACAGAGGAAGAGGGAGATGGAGATGTGAGGGAATGGTCAAACAACTGCAGTGATGCTTGCTTTGATGGATGGAAAGGGCTGTGCTTGCAGGGAACTGGGTGTCAGGTCGAAGGAAACTCCATTTTCCCAGATCAGATTCTGGCTGTTAGCAAAAGCCAGCATTCCCAAGGAACTTGTGAAGCTGGCTCTCCTCTATCACAGGAGCTACTTCCTTTATCACTGGCAGAAGGGACAAATGGCTATCTGTGGCGCCTATTAGACATGCTGGCCCCCAGAATCCCTCAGTATCACAAGTACCTGTTACACATTTCAGAGTCCATGCTGGCCTCCTGAGCGTCTCAGCTCTTCTCTTCACCACCCCGGAGTTTCCTCCAGCTCCTCACTGCCAGCAACTCATTTTTCCTTATAGCCCTGCTATTTTGGCTATGCTCGCCGTCTTCTTTTGGTCCTCTCTCTGTCTTTATCTCCCGCCACCACCCTGGTCCTCCTTCTCTCCAGACCAGGCCCAGTCTGCTGGCCATGCTCAGTCCAGTATTTTCTCTCTCTTCCCTGGACTCTTCCAGGTGCCCCTGGGTGTATTATCCCTTATATGTACAATAAAAAAAAACCTTCCCTTAACTATGGGGCAGTCATGTCAGTTTATACAGTGGACAACATCTGGAAGCTGGTGAGGCCAAGAAATAAAGCTCCCCAGAAGTCTCCGTCCTGTCAACAGTTGAATTTTAGCCCAGTGAGATCAATGAGGTACTGTTAAGCCATAGAATAGTATAGTATAATAATAATGATAATGACAATAATAAGTTTGCATTGTCTTAAGCCAGGTTTGTTAGTAGCTTGTTATAGTGGCAACAGGGAGCTAATATAGTGCTCTGTCCTGATGTGAACTTGAATTCCTCTTGCTGAAAATGTGAGCTCCTAACCAATGCACCAAAATGACTCTGTGTCTTAGGCAAACAACAACCCTTGGTTTGTCCCTGAACCATAGCAGATGCTTGCGTCATATCAGCAGATTGCCGTAGACTAAGACATCGTTTGGAGAGGGATCTCCCACTGACACTGCAGAACTTGTCTCAGGTGCCAGGACCCTCTGATACTATGCGTCAAGGCGTAAGTGTGTAAGTTCCTCTACTCTCCAGACGCTGCAACATGCCATCGATGTGACAAACTAAAACAAAACCACTTGAGTTGGTAAGATGAGATGGCTAAGTCTCCTACATACCAAGTCACGGCAGAGGAAGAGCGTTGAACATAACCTTGTAATTCAGCAGCGAAGGTGGGCAGCCCGTGGTGCTTTGTAGGTCAAATCAAACTGCTTCATGATTAGTCTTTTCACTGGTGTAGACTAAAGCATTTTCCCAGTAAGTAGCTGCCCCTGAGGGACCGGAGTCCATGCTGCTCTGTTGCAGTAAGTAAATCGAATCAGTGCAATAGGAACCTTTTCCTGACTAAGCTTGTGATAGTCTGGGCCAAGACAGTGATAGAAGTATAACCATCCTTGTATATTTCCAGTCTCTGACAATGCCATAAATCCCTGCAGTTCACTAGGGAAAAAATTCCTACTTTTGTTTGACTCTTCTGGCAGGGAGGGCAGCTCTGGGAGCTTCCATTTGGTTTTTCCTGCAAAAACAACCTCAAGGTCCTCAGATTAGGTTCTCCTGGTGCCTGAGCCCATCTATTCCATTATGTACTACAGACTAAGAAAATAACGGAGGGTAAGTGTGAGCCACAAGGAGTCAACCTCTAGTAAAAATAGAACTGATTGGCCCACAGTAGTGTGTTATGCTCCTGGGAATTGCTGATACTTCAAAGTCAGTGTCAGAGTCCTAAAATCTGGGTTAAAATTTTTCCTCTCAGAATAAGATGACCCTGATAAACAGCTGCAGGGCCTTTTTAGAAAGAAAAGTAAGATTCTCTTAAATATTTATGATGGTATCACAAGCTCTTCCTCTGGGCACCTAACCTCCTATGTATCCAAAGAACTGAGGGTTCTCAAGCTGTTTGTTCTGTTATGAGAATGACTTAAGGGTGTGGGTCTCCTTGGAAAGGAGGCTTTTATTTCAGATTCTCAAATCAAATAGTTTCCTAGTAGCTGCGTGTGATGACACATGTCTTTATTCCTTTATCGGGAGATAGAGGCAGGAAAATCTCTGTAAGTTTGAGACTAGCCTATTCTACATGGACAGTTCCAGGAGAGCCATGGCTATACAAAGAGACCTATCCAAAAAAAAAAATCAAAGCAGCCTCTTATTTATCTGTCTATCTCCTGGACCCTTAGACCTCTATGCTCCATGAATTAACATCGAAGGCATCCTTGGGGCCACCATCCTTACAAAGGCATGTACTCTGGTTGCCACATCCCTTTCTTCCAGGGGTTAAGTGGAGCTCAGGATTCAGGCCACCCAAATCCCCAAAGGCTTCAAGAGGAGCAGTCATTTCAGGACAGCCCATCTGTACCCCTGCTCTTTACAAATGATAACTCATGTGTTTTTCAGAAGCTCTCATCTCTCTTTGCTATGATACTTAGTATTTAATAGAGGGGTCCTCTTCGGTTCATATGGAAAATGTTTAGGGAATTGTTGGCAGAAGTTTCTGTCCCACAAGTTGCTCCCAAGTAATCACACAGTGGTTTAATATTAACTGTAAATGCTCAGCTGATAGCTCAGGCTTGTTACTAATGAACTCTTACATTTATATTAGCCCACACTTCTTGTCTATCCTCTTTCACGTGGCTTATGGCTCTTATCTCATTTTCTACACGTCCTGCTTCCTCTGCATCTGCTGGCATCTCCTGACTCAGCCCTTCTTCCCAGCACCCTCCTAATCTGGCTCTCCCACCCAATCTCTTTCTGCCCAGCTATAGGCCAGTCAGTTCTCCATTAACCAACGAGAGTGATACATATGCACAGTGTACAGTAGGATTATTCCACAGCAGGGAATAGTTACCCTTCAAACAGTAACTGTACTCCAACAATCTGTAAATCTGTAATTTCAATTTTTCTCTCTGTTAAGACATGAGATTGCTAGTGTCTCGCTTTTGTTTCCCATGGGCCATCTTTGAGACTGGCTTCAGTCAGCCACCTACCTGACCAATTAGCATCAGTTCATGGCATACCGAATCAAGACCCCTGGCCATACTTCTTACTTTCTATTTTCGTTCCTGGCAGGCGGGCTTTAGTTGCTACACAATCTTTCTCAAAGATTATAACCAATGCTTCCCTACATTTAAAAAAAAAGTATTCAAGCTCAGAAACTTAACTGTCTGGTTTCCTAGGCCCAGTATTTCTGACTGGTGTACTGCCATTGCTGCCCCGGGAAACAAGCAATAGGAAATGGAAGGGCATGGAGTCCAAGGACTGAGACACAGCCTCTGCTCTGTTTCTTCGGGTCCTAGGATAGTTACTCAACCTGCAGAGTTTCAGTAGCCTCAGCTGTGCAAAACGGAATAAATTACTGCTTTCTAAAGATCCTTCCAAATGTTGCAACATGGACATATAAGCCTGATTCTCCAGTGTGCATCCTGACTCTCCAGTGTGCATCCTGATTCTCCTGTATGCATCCTGATTCTCCTGTGTGCAGTCTGATTCCCCTGTGTGCATCCTGACTCTCCTTTGTGCATCCTCATTCTCCAGTGTGCATCCTCATTCTCCTGTGTGCATCCTGATTCTCCAGTGTGCATCCTCATTCTCCTGTGTGCATCCTGATTCTCCTGTGTGCATCCTGATTCCCCTGTGTGCATCCTGATTCTCCTGTCTGCATCCTGATTCTCCAGTGTGCATCCTCATTCTCCTGTGTGCATCCTGATTCTCCAGTGTGCATCCTGACTCTCCAGTGTGCATCCTGATTCTCCAGTGTGCATCCTGACTCTCCAGTGTGCATCCTGATTCTCCAGTGTGCATCTTCATTCTCCTGTGTGCATCCTGATTCCCCTGTGTGCATCCTGATTCTCCTGTGTGCAGTCTGACTCTCCAGTGTGCAGCCTGATTCTCCTGTGTGCATCCTGATTCCCCTGTGTGCATCCTGATTCCCCCGTGTGCATCCTGATTCCCCTGTGTGCAGTCTGACTCTCCAGTGTGCAGCCTGATTCTCCTTGCAGCCTGACTCTCTTGTTGCATCCTGATTCTCTTGCATGTAGTGTGATTCTCCTTTGCAGCCTGTTCTCCCTGCAGCCTGATAATCTTGCATGTCACATCCTAATAAGCTGCTTTCCTTCTATTACTTTGTTGGAATCTTAATATTTTTCCTCAAGTTCAGTATCTTAGCTAGTTAGCCATTTCCAACATAGTGCACAGTATGTTTCTCTACCATGTTAAGCTCAGGTATACCAAGACTTCCTGTTTCCTAGGGAGTCTGTGATATTCCAGCGAACAGTATTTTCATCTAAAGTAGGAAATAAATTATAGAAAAGCTATATATAAGATCCTATATTAATATTTTCTAGTATTTTGAGCATCCATTATATATTATGTTACTGGACACTTCATCTCCTTTATTTTTCACTAGAAGGTTCTGGTGATAATATATGAGTCCCTGTGTCACAGATGGGGAAACTGAGGCATAGAGAAGTTATGCTGCCTTTTCCAAGGTAAGCACATTAGTGGATGATAGAGCCAGTCTGCCACACTGTACTACATGACACATGGAGTTTGACCGTCTTTTTTACATTAATTATTCAAGGATCCACTATCTACCTTCTATATTATATTGCTTTTCTCAAAATCTGCCTCAACTGATGACTTGTCAACTAAATAACTGTTCTTTTCCCAGGCATTTACCACATCTTCCTCACCTCTTCCAGACCTAGATACTAAAGGGTGTCCGGTGTATGTGAGATGATCGGCATACGTCACACGTCTTGTGTGGTGAATGTGATGCTAATGAATTCTGATGGGGAAAGCTCTCATAAGCATCATTTTTAGGAGGTAAAATCAGCACCTGCCATCCTGTCCATTCTGAGTATCATCAGCAGAGCCTTCTTTCTTGTTTTCCTCCTGACCTCTTGGAGCAGCTGACAGTTTTGAAGCTGCTGTCACTAGAGCTGTGGGCATCTGAAGCCCAGGAAGGGGGAGTTGGAGTGGCACTCGGGTTCCCATGCTGTAGGCTTGCCCATGGTGAGTGACTCCAGCACAGTGATGTGGGAAGTAGGCCAAGGAAGTTCCTCTGGAGCCCTGATCATTCAGTCTAGACCTCCCCAGATTCCAAGATGCTCTGGAACACCGGGAGCCCTTCCTACCTTCCTACGCAGAGACCTGGTACTTCGTCTTCTGTGGGCTCTGTAGAACCATAAAGCTTAATAGGGTTTTGTGTTAGCTCAGCTGTCAACAGAATATAAGGATATAATGTGTTCATTTTTCCTCAACAGATATGAATCAATATCTACTCAGACCAGACAAGGCACCAGAGAAAGACAGAACCAGATTTCTACTTGAAAAAAACCAGTGTATTCACTGAGGTTACTTACAGGGGCATGGTTAAAAGGTTACTAATGGGAACATGGTTGACTCAAAAGCAGTCCTGAAAAGCCCACCCCAGCATGGGTAATGACTAATGAAGGCTGCAAGCCTGTAGCTCTGTGTGTGGCTTGCAGGTAGATAGGCAGATAGGAGATGTCTCCAGAAGTCCTAACTGCTTACATAGCCTAGAGGGGCCTTCTGGATGTTTAAGTTTCAGGAGCTTCCTGAGACATATGAGGCTTGTTTTGTTTCTGAGTCTTAATCTCCCTCCAGAACAGGATGCTTCTATTGAGAGGAAATTCTACACTAGTAGAATCTGGGATTGGGATTGGGATTTATCTGACATCTGGAATTGGGGCCTGCATCTACCAAGAATGTCCAACATGGGTTTTCTCTGGCTAAGGGGCTGTGCTGAATCAAAGTTTGTTTGGAGAAGCAGTTTCCAGTGCCTCCATTCTCGATGGCCCAGAAACAGACTGCCCTTTTCCTACTGAAGATGCCCCACTGAAGAGGGACCATTTGAAAGCCTCAGATTCAGATGGAGAAGAACCCTAGTATCTCAGCATGGTACAGTACCATGAAATATACATGTTACAGGATAATATGACTTTCAAGCCATCACCCACTCCTGTGAAAGTTCTAGAACATAACTCAAGTCACCCCAGCCCAGGCCACTGTCACCTGGGGCAGGCACTGTCATGAGGTCTCCCATCCTACTGACCAGCGTGGCGTTTGGAGGGTGTAAGCCAGACTGTGTTGCTACTTTATTTAAATCTTCCTGTATGTTCTCACTGTGTTTATAATTAAAATCCATGTTGCAGTGGCCTGTGAAACCCTACCCTGCCCCTGGTCTCCCTCTGGGGCTTCATCTCCAATCACTCTTATCTATACAGCTCCCCATTCGTCAGCCTTCCCGCTACCACATCTGAAACACGTTATGGTTCCTGCCTGAGCCTTTGCTCTTTTGCCTGTCCTCTGCCTTGAACACAGTTGTCCCTGTTTCTACGATGTCTGGCTTCTCACCCTTCAAGCACATGGTGTTGTCTCTGCAGCATCCTTGGTCCCTCCATCTAATTAGCCCTTCCCAGTCCGTGCAGGCCTCCTCCTGCATCCCTGATCTTTTTCCTCCCCAGTTCTCAGCACCACCTGAAATGACTACCTTGAGGTCTTCTGTTGGATAATTAGTTTTAATCTCTTACTTTGAAATGTGGGCTCATCTGCTGTTTTAGGCCATGGCCCTTACTCTGGTAGCTAGTCTTGAACTTGATATGTAGACAATGACCATGAACTTCTGATCATACTTTTGCCACCTGCCAAGTGCTGCGGTTACCACTCTGCTTAGTTTTAATATGGTCCTGGGCATCAAACACAGGACTCCATGCCTGCTAGACAAGCACTCTCTCAGCTGAACTACACACCAAGCCTTAGTGGGTGTTCAGCAATCCCGTGTTACAAACGCGTTGGATATGGTCAATGTATAACAAGAAAAATTGCCGCAGGGGAAGGAGCAAACTGGTATGGACGCGCAGCATGGGGAAGCACAAGCAAGGTACACGGGATGAGTATGGGTGCGTGGTGCTACCGCCACAGCCATGTGTACAACAGAGAACAGAGCAAGGCGCCTAGGAAGCCTTCAACGGGAAATGGCCTTGAGATGAGGCACAAAGGCTGACAAAAGACTGCACTAGGCAAAGACAAGCGGCATCGCAGACATTCCAGGCAAGGCACAGAGTTGTAGAAGAGAAATGGGAAGAGGAGGCTGGAGGGAGGGAGATGTCAGGAGTAGACCATCCTGGACCTGACTTGACTGTGTTTATTTCCTAAGAAATGTAGAAAATAAATATATAAACACAATACTGAACAGTTTACATGTACAGTAAAGATGAATCTGGGAACCCTGAAGAGATCTAATGGAGCCCACATCACAGAATTACACGCGTGTATCCAGAGCACGGGTTAACGGTATTCAGGCTGCATGCATGACCCGATTTTCATGTTAGAAAGCTCATTCTAACGCTAACATGCGGTCTTCTCAAACTCTGTCTTGGGCACTTTAATTGCCAGTCTTCTGTAACTGCTATTTGATGGAATAAAATGAAAATTGCCACAGTTGTCGCATCTTGCTATAGAGGTTCACAAATACTTCCTATTGGTTTCCAGCTCCACTTCTTTCCAGACTTGTAAGAACCACCCAGTGGATATGCCTCAAAACACAAGCCACACTGTGACTTGACTGCACCAAAAGCCACAGGATGCAGAGGTCGGGCAAGGGTGTCTGCGAGCATCTGGATAGCCATATTGGTTTTTTTTTTTTTTTTTTTTTTTTTTTTTTTTTTTTGGATAGCCATATTGTTATTCCCCATTATTCTCCACTAACGCCTCCATGTCCACTGCGGGCCTCTACTTCTCCATGACCTCCCTGCCACAAGAGTGTGCAGTCATCAACAATTCACTAAACACGCACGTGTTGAACTGGGGTTGGCCACTCTCTGAGGAGTGACTCTGTAGAGATGTTGTTTTCCACAGCCACTGCCAGTCAACCCTTTAATCAAATGGAGGAATGTTACTTCGGTAATATTTACCTGTTTAAAATAACACAGAAAAATATTTCTTAGATTTACACACCCAACTGTACAAATTATGTTTCGTTCAGATGTTTCCAACACATCCTTTTTATATACCTAAGGGTCATATTGTTGTTTAATTACAGTGTTAGTTTATTGTGGTCGGTTTAGAAAACTCACTGACTATGGTATCTCAGTTCTGCCATTTTTACCAGCCCCACTTGGTGGGTAAAAAGCAACTTCTATGAGTTCTGTAGAAAAGACAGAGAAATAAAATTTCGTTCCAAGGTCATTTTGAAGTCTGGGTTAAATAACTTGCGTGAAACACCCAGCATGCAGAAAATACTCAGCAAATGTTAGCCCAACACTTCTTTTTGTCCATTATTGGTACCCTTAGACATGGTCTATAGGAAACAGTGGCTGTCTTTGGCTGGCCCTTCAATACTCAGAATAAGAATTAAAGGTTGACAATCAGGAGGCAGAGGCAGGCAG
Source organism: Phodopus roborovskii (assembly GCF_943737965.1). Classification (NCBI taxonomy): domain Eukaryota; kingdom Metazoa; phylum Chordata; class Mammalia; order Rodentia; family Cricetidae; genus Phodopus; species Phodopus roborovskii. The sequence goes on along the minus strand of NW_026126567.1, from coordinate 12,315,105 downwards.
ATCTCTGTGAGTTTGAGGCTTGCCCGGTCAACAGAGTGAGTTCCAGGATAGCCAGGGCTACACAGAGAAACCCTGTCTTGAAAAACCAAAATAATAATGATGATGATGATGATGTTGATGATGATAACGATGATGGTGATAATTAAAGGTTGTTTGCCAACCTGTTTCTTCCACATCTAATACAAGTTCTTCATCTCTTTGCCCTTAGAGCTTGCAAATACCTCATCTCCCCTGGAGCCCAGGCCTGGTGGGATTGGTGTCATGGAATCAGAGCTCTGAAATCTCATGAAGCTTCCAATTGTCCCCAAGTTCATGAATTAAGCTTAGATCGACCTTGTGTTAGCTACCAGAATTTAGTTTATGGATCTTAGTGGATGTATAGGATTGAAGGGAAACAATGGAGATTGCATCTAACCCCAGCATCATCTAGGGGAACCTTTATAGGGGAACTTCAATGCCCCCAAAAGGCTGGGCTCTTTCTCCCAGCTGCTGCTCTAGCCTCCTCTCTGGCTTTCCTCCCAGTGAGATGGGCTGTCTTTGAAGTCCTCTTGGAGGCGCTGCTGATTTATGAGAAGTAGAGTCAGGAAGGACCTGGGTCTTGTCTCCGTTTCTCCCAGAACTAGCTATACAGCCCAGGCTCCAAGCCTCCGTTTCCCCCCCTACAGTGATGCCAGCCCAATGAAGTCTCCATGCAGTTGATTAAGATAATGGGTTAGCATGCTGACAGTGGCACTAGGCAGAGTGAACGTTTGCTAGGAACTAGTTTTTATTACAGCAGTTGTTATTATTAGCAAGTGGCTGCTTTGCCCATCTCAACCCATCAAAGGCAAATTTACTTCCTGGTGTGCTGTAACATTATTACCGACGGGATGGCTTCCCACTGTGATTTTGTTTTCTTTGACAGTCTAAAGTCAAGTGTCAGCATGGCCTCTCTCCCTCCAAAGGCTCCTAGAAGAGTTCCTCTCATTGCCGGGTAACTGTTGAGGTACTTTGGCATCCCTTGGTTTGTAACATTATTCAGATCCTTACCTCTGACTTGACATCTGTCTCTTCCATATTTCTCTCCCTCTGCTCTTCTGTCTACATCCCTCTACCTCATATAAGGACATTTCGTACTGTAATCAGATTGGTAACTCCCCTAATTGTCATCAGAGAGCCTTTTATCCAGTAACTGATGGAAGCAGATGCAGAGATCCTCAGCCAAGCACTGGGCTGGGCTCTGGGAGTCCTCTTGAAGCAAGGGAGGAGGGATTGATTGTATGAGTGGCTGTGGGGTAGGAGTGGGTCAAGGTCATGATGACAGATCCCACAGAGACAGCTGACCTCAGCTCGTGGGAGCGCACGGACTCTGGATCAACTGTTAGGGTGCCTGCATGACAACGGCCTAGGCCCTCTGCATGTGTGACAGTTGTGCAGCTTAGTCTGTGTGTAAGGCTCTTAGCAGTGAGGTCAGGACCTGTCCCTGGTGCTTAGCTGGCTTTTGGGAACCTATTCCCCATGCTGGATTACCTTGCCTAGCTTTGATGCAGGGGGAGGAGCTTGATCCTAGCTCAACTTGACAAGCCTTGCTTTGTTCAAGCCCATGGGAGGCCTGCCTCTTTCTGGATGGAGAGGGAGGAGGAGTGGATGGGGAGGGGAGTAGATGGGAAGGGGGAAACCAGAGGAGAGGAGGGAGGGGAAACTGTGGTTGGTATGTAAAATAAATGAGAACAAATGTTAATTAAATAAAACATTAAAAAAATAAAAAAGAACATCTGTGAAGGCATTTTAGACTCACCTGGATAATCACAGTCTCCAGGGATCCTTAATTCAATCACATCTATCAGCATATAAGGTAATATCCACTCCACTGCCACTAATTCAATCACATCTATCACCATATAAGGTAAATTCCACTCCATTGCCATTAAGGTAATAGTCTCTGGTTCTAACGATCGGGACACAGTCTATGATTTTGGAGGCCACCAATGTGCCCACTGCCAATGACATTCTTCCTGGAGAAGTGTAGTTTGGAGAATCTTAAGGTAGTGGTTAATCTTGACTGTCACCTTGAGCAGGTCTTGATGAGGACTCAAGTAGAGACACTCCTCTGACCAGTTCTGTGAAGGTTTTCCCCAAAGGGGAAAACCCCGCCTCAAAGCCAGCGAGGGGCTTTCCAGTGGGTGACCCAGACACAAAGAGATTCAAGGAAAGAGTAGCTAGCCTGCTTGCCCGCCTCCACTTCTCTGCGGAGTACTCTGCAGCTGCTGCCATCATCTTCAGTGCTGTCAGGGACCAACTCTTTTGGAAGTCTAACGTTAGCTGGAGACCAACAACCGTCCAAGAATGTTCCACGCCTTCAGTGTCAGAATGGGACTGCTGGGGTGTGCAGCTTCATGGACTGAGCAACTACTCAGTCCTTTGCAGCTTACAGGCAGCTACTGTTAGACAAGCTAGCCCTGTGGTGTAAGCCAATCTGATGTATCGGGGTGTGTGTGTGTGTGTGTGTGTGTGTGTGTGTGTAGATATTCTGTCTTTCCATTCTGCTAGAAAATCCTGCCTATAAGGGATTTTTGTTTATTCTTATTTTCACAAGTCTTAAATGCTAACAGCATTTCATTTATACGTATGAAACTCTTTTTGTTTTTTCTTCCAAGGGCTATTCATCCTGCCAGAGCTCAGCAGACAGCAATTCCAAGGTCAAACAAGCCAGTCCTGACAACACATTGATGTTAACTTGAGCACATATCAGGCCCCCTGACCTCTAAAACTGTAAAGAAGAGGAGGAAGAGGAGGAGGGGGAGGAGGAAGAAGAAGTAGAGAAAAGGGTGGAAGGAGAGAGAAAGGAAGAAGAGAAAAGAAGGAAAGAGAGAGACAGAGAAAGTTCTGATGCTCTGGCGCTACCAACTTTGTGGTACTGTGTTCCAATAGCAGTAGGGAGCTAATATAAGGGTTAGGCGGTATATGTGCAATAATGACAACTTTATTAATAGCCCCTGCCATTTTGAAGCAGGTATCATATCCGCTCACTCTTTAGTTCTGACTGCCACCTTGAGAAGTAAATTCTACAGTCAGAGAGTAGACGCTGGAGAGGTTAATTAGCTTTCCCATGACTGAACAAACAGTAAGTGCAGAGCTGAAAAATCCCCAGCCCAGTTTCCCTAAGGTCTAGGCGGGTGCAGGCTCAGTAGGAGCAGAGGTTTTATGTTTTGTTTTCCTTTTCCTTATGTTATGTTTTACTTTATCCTCTCTTCCTTTAGGTCTCCTTGAGCTCCTCAGCTGGATTCAGGCAGTCTTCCTGTCAGCACCTGAGTACCTAGTCCTATCCTATCCTAACACGCAGATTCCTCAATCAATCCAATTTGTTACCTTTACTTCATGTAGACTCCGTTTTAGCAATACGTAATTCATTCAATAGATAACTAACACCTGTCCATGATATTTATTAAAAGTATTTCCAGGTGTGATGATGCACATCTTTAATCCCAGCACTCATGAAGTAACAGAGGTGGGCAGATATCTGAGTTTGAGGCTAGCCTGATCTACATAGCAGGCTCCAGGACATCTGGAACTATATAGAATGACTCTATCCCAAAAGGCAAAAATAATAATAATATAAAATTTTAAAATTAAAGCATTAAAAAGTGCCAAAAATTTTGAAAATATAGCAAAAGACAATACAGTACGTCTTTTCAAAGACTTACTAAAGTACTGCTTGGCTGACACATTCAGGGATGGTTTAATCTTCTTGGTTCACAAAAATTTGGTCTCAGGATTTCTTTATGTTATTAAAATTTAGTGAAAGTCTTGCATTCTTTTCAACAATATGGATATATTTATTGATATTTGCCCATACCAGAAATGAAAACTAAGACAAACCAAAATGCTAATTTAATTCATCTAAAGCAACAATGGAAACTGGTGTTACATATTAGCGTAACATACTCTGAAAATACATGTGCACTCACAGGTACAGAACATCTAGGCAAGAAGAAGAGCATTGCTTCATGCCGTTTGCAAATTTATGAAATGTTGGCTTCAATAGAAGGCAGCTAGCTTTGCATGTGTCTTTCTGCACATGCCCTGGTGTGGCATGCTCATGTGCATGGGAGTTCATCGGGGAAATCTGGCCTCACACAGATACATAGTGTGGAAAGGGTGGCCATTCATAGCCTTTCCAGAGAAGTATAGAACTTCTCTGATACTACACCTAACTGAAAACACAGTAGCTTCTGAAACAATAGCATGGCATCTAACATTTGTTCAGATTCAGAGAATGGACATTATGATATCTGCTACACTGTGGTCTGTTGATTCGTTTTACATTTCTGATGAATCATTTACTATAGATAGATGTTTGTGTCATCATATTATATTAGTAATCATTCAGAAAGTATTAATTCATTTCGTTCCTCCCTATGTTAGCAACAGATCAACACACAGTAACAGAAAGACATACTTTTTTTTTTTTTTTAGAACTTCTATATGACTCGGTCATAGACACCACTTCTGGGTACCTACCCCAAAGTCAACTTATGTCCACACTCATAGTTATGGCCTGACCAATACATAAATGGTTAAAGACAATATGATGTGGCGTGGTGGTGGTGGTGGTGTGTGTGTGTGTGAGAGAGAGAGAGAGAGACACTGTATGTGTCATACATATATGTGTATATAGACCAACACACAGAGAGTTGAGCTTTACTCCTCTATACAGAAGAATAAAATGATTTTTTCCTTTGCAGGAAAATGGCTGGGAACCATCGTGCTAAGTAAAATAAGCCAGTCCCACAAACGTGCAGTCTCGTGCTTTTCTCCTATGTGGAGGTTGAGGCGGGGGCAACTGGCTATGAAATTAGAAGGGGGCCTACTAGGGATGTGAAGAGAGAAGGGAAAGGAGCAATGAGATAAGACAGTAAAACAGGCGGGTGGGTGTGGTCCAAGTCTGTTATGGGCATGAATGGGGATGGTCCAATGAAACTCCCTCGTGTGATTGACATACACTAGCTTAAAATAGCTAGCATATGAATTAAGTTCAATTATTGAAAGATAAAAAGTTCATTAAGGAAGCAAAAACAATCCCATTTGTAAATACTTCCATTAATCTCAGGAAGGTTTTCCTAGCTGGAGGCTGCCCAGGCTCAATGACTGCGGAGGGTTGAGCCTTCTGCAGGTCAGAGAGACGGGACGAGATGCAGAGTTGATGAGAGAAAACAGATTTCTTTTCTGAGGGATAAAGCTGTTTCTTCATTTTATTGTTCTTCCTTCTCACTACTTCCTGAAGTCGTCCTTCTATATCTTTCCTGGTGTTCTCCTTCTACTGTGTCTTTATTTTTCCCCTTACAGCTTGAATACCCCAGCAGAATCTTTCAAGCAATATAAAAATTACAATGCAGTTACATTCTATTTTAAGTGGATTATTACAATGAATACAAGTAAACTACACAACTTGTCTTCCCTTACATGTTGAAACATTTTACATAACACAGATGAAAAACAAATTATTCCCAAGAACGCACTATGGTTAAACATTCATCTTTTAGACATCTCATAGGTCAGGGGTCTTTCAGCCATAACAGTTTACATAGATAGTAGTTTGGGTTTTGTTTTTTTTTTGGGGGGGTTGTTTTTTTGTTGTTGTTGTTTGGTTTGGTTTGGGTTTTGGTTTTTCAAGACAGGATTTTTCTGTGTAGCTCTGGCTGTCCTGGAACTCACTCTGTAGATCAGGCTGGCCTTGAACTCATAGAAATCCACCTGCTTCTGCCTCTCAAGTACTGAGATTAAAGGCGGGCGCCACCACTGTCCAGCAGCAGTAGTTTTGCCAGAAAAACAGTTTTGCTTTTTGTATTTTAGAACCCTGTCCAATTTCCTTAACTAAGCATCCAATTCTGTTTTCTAATTACATGAAGTCAGTAGCTATGATGCACACCAAAACCCATGAATACATTTCCCAATATCAGAAAGAACTTGAGCTAACTACTGGGATCCAACTGTTTTCCCTAATCATTAACCTAAACCAGAGTCTACATGGCTCCTCAAGAGAAACTCATAAGTCCTAGCTGTGTTAACGCTTCCTTGTTCCTTTTTTCCATCCTCTGCAGCCCCTGCTTAATCAGGGGTGGGGGCAACTTAAACAGTACAGCTTAAGAGGAAATCATCTTCATAACAATCCACAGGTAAAAATGATCAATAGAATGGGATATTTCTACGAGATAATCACACTACATTAAAGGCAGTGGGGATCCCATACACACACCCATTCACACCATGCCAGATGCCACAGAAAAATGGCAGAAGCAAACACGTAAAGGCACAGCAGTAGCCAGAGATGTTCTGGAGCCGATGCTCTTGGGGCCTCAGAGATGTTCTGGAGCCGATGCTCTTAGGGCCTCGCCTATCTGAGATTCAGTCATCAGGGCCTTATATTCTGATGAGCCAAACTCCTGAATTCAAGTGCTACCTGCTGCTCCTCCTAGCTGGCCACCCACAAGTGACACATAACAGCCTCTGGGTTGTAATTTCCACTTGAAATTGCATGTTTTGTCATTACAAAAACAAAAAACACTGTTAGTAACTTCCTAGAAGTAATAGCTTTACCTCATGTCTGAGAGGCTGTCTGTCAAATACTAGAGACCAGGTGTGTGTCAATCATTTTCTTAAAGTAAAACTGCCGTTCCCTGAGAACACTAGCCAGTGCAGCCATGGGTCATGCTACACCACAGCTAGCCCAAGAAGCCATAAATCACACCATACCCCAGTGACTCTTCTCCATAAATGCTGTGTTTACTGTGAGCAGAAGGAAGTATTTTATGGCCCGGTGATTTCTATTTCACCATATTTTGAAATGCCACAGAGGTCAAAGGTCAAGTTTTTAATGAAATCCATACTCTAGTCTTTTTCCTTCAGATATAAAAATTTTACTTTTGAGGCACTTGTTACTGCACATTTCAGAGAGATAAATAAGAAAGAAAAATGTCCTCTTCCCCATCCTAGGAGAGACTCATACGTTTTAAAGCTTCATGGGGACTCTTGGACATGACACAGGAATTATTTATGTAATGAGGACACCAGGCAGGATGGCATCACTGATTTGTGTTGATGTTACACAGTTACACTCATGTTGCTTTCCCCTTATCTGTGTCCTGATGTTATGAAGCTGGAAAAATAATGAATTAAGTGGAAAGAAAAATAAGTCCGTCTTCTGTGAAAACAAAATTAAATAAAAATCAGGATGGCTTCAGACCAACAACCATAACTGGTACCCTAAAAGAAGTAAGATTAGCCTCAACTTCTGCTACCATGTGTCCACTAAGACTCCTAGTGAAGAACTGTGGTGGGCTGAGAGCATACCAGGGAAAAAATGAGCATCCTGCAGACACTGACCCCACATCTCATGGCAACCTCCATTGGGAAAACAGAAGGGAAGAATACCCCGCCCACCTCCCCAACGCTCCTGATCCAGGTTCGCACACGGTACCCTCAGGCACATACAAGACTTCCCCAGGCAGAGTTTTCAGAACACAGCTTCCTTTCTGTGGGTTTTTAAAAATCTCCCTTCCCAGTTAATTCTTCCCATCACCTACCAGTAGGCGCACAAGCAGCGATAGATAGTCTGTGGCAGCAGTGACTATTTACAACCCTTCAAGAACTCATTACTTTTTCATTTCAAGATGACTGATTCCTTTTAAAGCTAATTATGGAAGTTCATAGAAACAAAATTTCAAAATGTGGTTTGGGAACAGAGTGACTTGATAAATAATTATTTTCCCTTGCCCTGAGCTCTTCGGGCGTGTAGCAGCCTTTATCCCACAATCCTCATGGCTGATCAGTGGCTCTTAGGACTCATCAAGATTCTCCCTGGCGGTGGTGGCACACGCCTTTAATCCAGGGAGAGGAAGGATGGGATGAGATTTTGTCGCATCAGGACACCAGGTTCCTGGCATATTCATCTGAAGTGTCCCAGAAGGACTGGGAGAGTGGCGGCAGAGCTCACGGTGATGTTTCAAAAAGAGCTCTGGTAGAGAAGATTGTTCCGGGTTTGAGATCAGGCTGAAATTGATGCAATTTCACCACAGTGAATTGGGTAAACACAATCAACCTGGCAGCTGCCTAAGCCTCAAGAGCCACCAGAATGGCCTTCCTGGTGACCCTGAAGGGCGAATCAAATCTATAGGAAGGGTACAGAAAGTCCCCCAAAGAAAGCCATGCAGCCAGTCCCCAAACAAATTATAACGGCCCCCAGCTCACCCCTTAAGGAGCTTTCTTGCCTTAACTTTAAGCTGGACTTGTTTTTACTAGGAATTGGGAATAAAATAACAATTATTGGTATAAAGCTGTGTCCAAAGTTTTCCCCTTTTTGAAGGATACGAGAATCATGCAATAACATGCTACAACAGCATGCAATAACAGCTCCAAAATCAATAAATGTGATGACTGAGAACATGGCTCTTCAGCTTTCTGTGTGACATTGGACAAGGTGTTTCAAGTTTCTGAGCCTCAGTTTCCCCCTGTGAGGCAGGGGTGGCCCTGGCCCCTCTCCCACAGGGTTGCTTTGGACAGTAAATGAGATGAGGTTACACCAAGTGCATCTAAATCTGTTGTAGTAACTATTATTTTGGGGAGCCCCTAAGCTATGACTCCCCATCTTCACTGTTACCAGGGAGTGTGTGTCTGTCTCATCTTACAAACAGGAGCATCAGGAATGCAGACAAAGGCCCAGGAACTCAGAGTCTGCTGCAGGAGACCCAAGAGCCTTCCTAGAGCCTGGATCCGACAACAAGCAGCAGATCCAGTGCAGGACAGAGGCAAAAGCATGCGGAGACATCCCTGTGGCAGGACTCAGAAAATCTGTTCAGCACTCAGCCCTTCCCTGAGCATTGAGCAGCGGTGGCCACTGTGCCGGAAGCGGGGTGTGTGGAAACCTGTAGGGGTGATGGCATCAAGATCCCCAAATCACCTCAGTGAGCCACCAGACTGGTTCTATACTCCATGTCATGTCACCAGGCTGACAGAAGACATTCATTCTTTCCTAGATACCAGCATCATTCACTCCACTCCCTACCCTTTAATAATACCATGGCCTACCTTCAGTGACACTAGCAAAGTACACAGAGGGGGGGGGGAAGAGGCAAAATAAGGGTGGAGTCAACGAGCTAAGGTAATTAATTTCTAAGTACCCGATGACATAGTGACTTCCTGCTAAGCCTCACCCTCAATACCTTGGAATCCTGGAACAAATGCCTGAACAGCCCTGCAGCGATAGCTTTCTACTGAGGCCACTCACATCATTAAAGTCACAGGTGATAAGAGAAATAAAGGTGTAAGCTCCAATTTGTCCATGTGGTTCCAGTTCACCCTTGCTCTTTCTCTACTCCATGTCCGTCTTTTCCTCTCAGCATCTACCCACACTTCCCTGGGGCACATTCAGGCCCAGCACAGCCGTAGAGCAGCAGGCTTGCACGGACTCGTTCACTACCTTCAGTCCCTGCACAAGGCCCAGCCTCCACGTTTGCATCCCTCAGCCTTGTCGTTCAGCCACATCTGAGAGAGAGTGGGTCAGCATAGTCAAGCAAAGGGAAGGTTCTGGGTTCCACTGAAGGATTGGCTTTTTCAGCCATCAACGTATTGACAGCTTCTAACGCTACTTTCCAACTTCACGTATCCATTCTGTGAGGTGAAGTTTTGTTTCAGGTGAATACTTTCATCTTAGTTCCTATCAATTCACAAGTCGTCTTCCTCAACCAGTCCCAGGCAGCCATTTGACAACCCCTTATCATTGACAAGCACAGGAGACTTGGTGGAAAGAAGATAAATGTTTGAAGTGATTATATTTGTATGGTTTAGTGCAGCCAGAGGGTGAATTGTTGGCTTTGAAATCATAACGGAGAATGGATCCTGGCCCCTGCGTCCTCCTTGGGTGGTTTTAGTCACGTTATTAATTCTTCCAAAACTGTGTTTTCCTCTCAACAGAATGGGAGGATAACCCCTTTATTCTTTGGCGTCTGTACAAATCAAATAAGACAATGCATACAAAGTATTTTCTCTGGTGGTTTTTAAGTACTTAATAACATACCAAATATATGTATGTATGTACACACACACATAAATGCATGTATTGAGTAGCTGTGTGTGCCTTTCCCACTAGAGGCTATTATTTGGGGGATGCTGATCTTAGCCAGAAACTAGGACGATATACATGTTGAACATACAGTGAAGACCCAACTGTGTGAATGGATGGGTAGATGCATAGGCAGACGGTCTCCAGAACAGCAGGACCAATGGATGAGAAACGGCCCCGAGAAGCATGACTTGGAAGCAGAAGGTGTGTCAAGGACTCACTCGCAGAGAATCACTCAAAATCTCTGCAGCACTGGCTTCTGCCAGATTTTTGCCCTTGGTTCGCTAGGGTTTGCTCTTCAGGCACCATGTTTTAACAGATTTCCTTCCGGGGGTTTTATTCTTCAAACCCTCCCCGTGAATACAGCATCAGATATTTACAGTAGCTTCCCAAGGCTAAAATCATGATTGGTGCCCTCACAGTACAGTCGGGGAGGCTCAGCTCTGTCTATCGTGCCTCAGAAGAATTCCCAGGCCCTGGGGAAAGCTGCTTCTCTAAGGCAGTAAGAATACAGAGACTGTGATGCTGCTTCTAGAAGGGAGAGTGAGATTCTAATTCTGAGGCCTTCTTATCAACCATCTTTTGGTACAGAGATGAGGACATTTATCGACTTTACAACCAGACATCTGAGCTTGAATCCCAGCTCTGCCACTGACCGTCTTTGCCTACAGGGGAGTTACTTAATCTCTGAGTTATAGAGTCTCGCAATAATTATGAAACTGGGATAATGTCCCATTTTCGTCCTTAATCGAAAGTGTTTGGAACCTAGTCACGATTCAGTCAGTAATCACCCAACCTGCCCATTTCCTCTTCAGAACAGGGAAAAACAATAAGCCTAAAATCAAAGGCATGGACCTCGAGGCCAGACTGCCTGGGTTTAAATTCCATTTTTGCTGTTTGGGCAAATTGCTTGGCCTTTCCACACATCAGCTGGCTCCTCTGTAAGGCCTTGCAGGCAATGAACTAAGGTACCTTCCCCGCGAGCTGTTATTTTATGATGAAGGAAGTTAATTGTATCACACACTTAGGACACCTGCCTGTACACAGTGGGTCTTACTATCTTCAAGAAGCTTGCATTTAGGAAGCAATAACGGAAGTACTGCAGGAAGACAGATAGGGCCTCAGCAGGTGAGAAGCAAATGTACCTGTAACTTTTCTCTCCTCCCTATTGCTTAAGACTGCCTTGGCATCTGGTCACTCCTGGATTAAAAACTAATCAGAAAAATAAAGCATCGGAAGAACCCTTGGGTCTGAACTGCAGCCAGGTGGAGAAGTCTCATAGCACACAGAGGACAGGCATGACAGAGCTGGGTGGCACTGGCTGTGCTGAGCTCCCACGGGAAGATGAGCAAACAGACCAGAGAGTGCTCAGTGATGGGAGGCAGGTGGGCTCTCGTTTGCGGACCAGAGAACTGTTAGGCAGATAGGTGTATGTGCCCTACACAGGAAAGATAGTGGTCTGTGCTTCCATCTCAGGGCTTTTAGTTGTTTTTATTCTATATGTTGCTTTGTTTTGTGCTCCTAGTGAAGGGAGGTCCTTGCATGTGTCAACCAAGTGCTCCGCAGATGAGCTACGGCCCCTCTAACGTCCCATTACACATCTCTGACATGTCTAATAATTCCAGAGTTAAAGAGGCCCCCTGGGCCTCCCACCAATCATACTACAAAGGGCTAGCCTGGAATCTGGTTCAGAGCTGAGCACTCACAAAACCCAGAGGGGCAAAAAGTGATGACTCTGGAACTGGTCCCAGCCCGTCAAGTTCGGTGCCCACCAGAATGCAAAAGGAGGTGATGTCAGTGAAGGTGGCAAGAGGAACCAATGTGGCCCGAGCCTGACCGGCCCATGTGTACACACTCCATTAGCTCACGGCCCCCAAGTTCTGTAGCCATCAAAATGAAGTATTATGTTACAAATCTGGGATGGAGGGCAGAATGGCAGCCTCTGCTGTGACATGCGGAGTCTACACAGACACTTTCTCCAGAATCTTCCGAGTAAGAATTCCGAGTAAGAAAACCCAGAAAACCTGGTTTCACTGCCTGCCACTCAATAATAATAATAATAATAATAAACCAACACTGCCTATATCATCCTTACTCTCCCAGGTTTAATTCTCTCAGAGCACTTACCACAGCTTGAAATGATTTATTCATTGTTAAAATTTGTCTTCCCCATATGAACATGAACTCCATGAAGCAAAGGACTTCATCCAACTTCCTCCCAGCTTATCTATCCCTCATGTCATTTGCATTTGGTAAATATTTGCTAAATAGATAAGCTGAGTGAAGGCTCCCATAGCTCAAGGCAGCCCATTCACAAGAATAGCTCTGTGACTGCATCTACAGAATCTAACATCAATAAAGACAAACCCAAGCAGCCTCGGTCAGCCCGATGCTGGGCAGTTTCCAGGGAACAACACGTGTATCACCTGATCCGATCTTCATGGATATTAAGTCTTATCGTTTTAGCTTTACATGTGAGACAAATCAAACCCTGCAGACATCCAATAATAGCCTCAAGACCACGAGACTGGTAAATAGCAGAGCTAAAAGTCAAGGAGAGAGCCCAAGATTGAGGAAGACTTCAGAGGGAATGGGCTGCTTAGCTCTGAAAGCCTCGTTAACGTGTGCATGCCTCGCCTTAGATGACATCCTCTGTATCTCTGCTCTAGAGAGGGTGTGGCCAGTGCTGCAGCTGGAGGACATGTGGAGCTGCAGGGATCAGCTGTCTATGAGTTTGGACAAGTCTCAGCAGCTCTCCTCGGGGGCCTGTTCTCTCACTTGCATGTGTGCTGTGCATGTGTGCTGTGCATGTGTGCTGTGCCGTGTGCTGTGCATGTTTGCTGTGCATGTGTGCTGTGCATGTGTGCTGTGCCGTGTGCTGTGCATGTGTGCTGTGCATGTGTGCTGTGCATGTGTGCTGTGCCGTGTGCTGTGCATGTTTGCTGTGCATGTGTGCTGTGCATGTGTGCTGTGCATGTATGCTGTGCATGTGTGCTGTGCCGTGTGCTGTGCATGTGTGCTGTGTCCTGTGCTGTGCATGTGTGCTGTGCCGTGTGTGCCGTGCATGTGTGCTATGCATGTGTGCTGTGCAGTGTGCCGTGCTCTTAAAGAGGGGAGGGGGAACGGCGGTGTAACCTGGGCATCCAGTAGACGCCTGGTCCCTTGGGTCCTGCCCTCCCCGTTTGGAAATCTGATCATGCAGGGCCCTTAGCTTTCGTGCTCACTTTGTTTCCATCTCATACTGTTTGCCTTGATGTTCCCTTCAGAACTGGATAGGGAAGACCATTGCGTAAGTTGAGAATACAAGAGAAGCCACTGGCTTATAATATTTAAGTGTGGCCTGTGGTTCTCTCTTGTTTAAAACAACAGAACTGTTCTTTACATTCTGCCTACAGCTAGTTGCCCACAACGTTGGGAATGAAGGTTGGAAACAGTTCAGAAGACCTCAAAGTGTTTGACAGAGGGTCCTCAGCCAAAGGCTCAGAAGGTACACATTTAGTAGAACCCTCCCCTCCACCTCTCTGTCAGGTTATTTACACCGACCAGCAAAGGGGGTCAGGTGCATGGCACCACAGTAAAACAAATAAATTGGGAGGAATGTCAAGGATCCTAACTTACGTGTGAAGAAAAGAGCTCACACGTGGGCTGGTGGCTTCCTCCTTATTGTCTTGATGCTGTCACACCATAAAGGCAGAGGTGCTCATGAGCCTGAGGGAACAGGCTTTGGACCTACAGGAAATCAGTTTGCTCTGTCTTGTGTCTCAGCCATCTCCTCCGCCTTTGATGGGGAGCTCTCAGTGGACCATTCTGATGACTGCAGGCACACAGCATCTTTGTTTCTCCACCGGAGCAGAGAGAGTTCCTTCCTCCTGACACCAGCTCATCTCATGCCTACGTCTCATGCCCACTCCCATGGGGCTTTCCCCTGCCTAGAAGCATCCGATCAGGTCCCAGCTTGTGTAGACACATCCAAACTAGTGTGGCACCTCACTAACCACCAAAGTTATGAGCCGGAAGAATGCAGATGGCGCCATCCAACACCATGAGGGCCGTGTGGTGCGTATAGGCAACTGGTCCACTCAGGCCAGACTGACTGCCTTCAGTTGGTAGCTTTGATGCTTGTCATCTTTGTGACTTTGGCTAAGTCACATAGACACTCAGATTCACTCCATCTTCCAAAAACTCAAGCTGAGTATTTGCATGATAGAGCCATGTTGTGTGTGGGTTCCCTCAGAATCCAGATGTCCCCTCCTAGGGGTTGGCTTTGTGGGGGTGCAGCTGCTCAAGTCACCCAGGCAAACCCACTGGACTGGGGTGAAATGGTTTCTTTGGTTCGTTGTTGCCCTTTCTTAATGGGTTGACAGAAGTAGCCACTCTGGGAAAGGCTACCCAACCCTGTCAGTGAGGTGAGGACAGTACCTGGCTACCGGTGTGAGAGCATTAGAAAGCATGTCACAAGGCACGAGACACTGAGACTGTGTGGTGTGACTGCCGATTGTTTCCTACTGGCACTTAATGCGTTTTGAGTCTGCCGTTGCTTGTGTCACTCTTAGAGATGAAGGAGTGGCTTGTTCAGCATTGGATGAGTCAGCCTTTGCACCATGCGGGGCCAGACATCCTTCCAATGCTGGCTGTGAGGGCTGAGTGGAGGAAGGGTGTATACCATTGGGTTAAAGCAGACCATAGCTTTAGGGCAGGCAGGCACTGGAAATGGAAGGAGGCAAGTGGTCTGAGAAAGTATCCCAGCAGCCACATGGCAGGAGAGAAGTATTGATACCTCCACCACCCCTGCCCAGGCACTGAGTGACCGATGACTCATCTCAGAGGAAACAGCCTTTTCTTTACCAGGACACAATGCATCTGCATAGGGGAGATTAAAAATCGTTTCTTGTTAACTTAATGAGCTTGAGGTTAGAGGGCCTGGAATGCCAACCACTGAGAAGGTGTTGGAAGCCAACACCCAGTATCGCAGCCCTGACTCTGCCACTCACTCCCTCTGTGACCTTGGGAAAGACACTTGGATCTCTAGCTCTGTGACCTTGTCTGTCCATAAAGATAATGATTTTTCACTCCGCTGGTCACTGTTGAGTGTCCAATGAGATGCGGCCATGCGCACTGCTGTGCACATTGTGGCAGATGGAGAGGAAGCAGACAAGACATTGATCAGAAGTCTGTCCCCTCCTTTCCTGGTGACTTAGTATGTCTGGGTGCACATGGTTTTTGTTATTGCTATTATTTCTCTTATTTGGGGGGTAATAATCACACATTTCTCCCTTCCCCTTTCTCTCTTCAATGTTCCCCATATACTCCCTCCATGTTCTTTCAGATCCATGACCTCTTTTCTCATTAATTGTTATGCGTGTGTGTGTGTGTGTGTGTGTGTGTATTCCTAAACACATAAATACAGCTTTCTCAGTCTATAACTGTTACATATATGTATATGTTTACTAAACTAAATATTTACTAAATATCAAGTGTAGTCCTCACTGCTCACTAAGGAAACTTCCTTTGCAACAGAGACCATTACACTTTCTCTGCACAGCCAAAATCACCATCTTCCAGACTCAAAATGTCTTCCAGAAAATCTTTGGTGACCCCCTTCAGCTCCACCACTGAACCCTCCCTACAATTATCATGTTTCCTTCTGCTTGCCAGAGTGCCTTCGCCACATTCCTACTACACTTTACACTTTATCCCTGGCGTTTAAGTCCGGGACACAGCGGCCCCTGCCTCTCGAGGAGCCTTAGAGAAGACATCTCCATAGGGTCCGCATATCATGTGCCAGGCCTTTCCTCAACGCTCAGTCTTGGAAACTGTGACATAGAAACCTATCTGCCCTGCAGCCCCATGACTCAGGTGGCTTTCTCTGCCACGACAGATTCTCTTCCTGATTCCTCTCACGCCCCTCAGTTTAATTGATGTGGTGGGCCTTTGTGGGACTCACCAATGAAGCATAAAATGCAGCCACATGCTATTAAGAGCTGCTCCATCAATCAAAGCCTAAAGAATGACAAAAATGCTTCCTAAGACCAAAATAAATAATTGCCAAATTAATCATCATCTGTGCCTGGTTGTCACTAGAGCCCACATTTCCCCTCATCCTACCTCTGCTTGCTTGCCAGGCACTATGGACTCCAAGAAAAGGGCCTGAAGTAGGATGTGAGAGCCTTCAGGACTCAAGATGGACTGAGGTGCTGAGGGGCTGGTGGAATGCATCAACCCAGCTGACATTTATTAGGCACACCTGCTGAATAGCAGACGCTGACTAGGCATTGGAGATGCAGAGGGAGCAAGGTTCTCTGTTAAAGAGCTGAACATACACAGAGGCTCAGAAAGAGACGGAAAGCTTTGGCTTGGTCACGTAGCCTAGGCCTGTGTTCAGATCTTGCACCATGTGAATAAAGCTCCTTCAAATCCATGTTCACTGACATACTGTGCATGAAAGAACGGGGGATGTCCTCAAGCCCCATGATTCTTTACTAGAGGAAAGTCGGGAGACTATCTGGTGGGTAGTCTCCGTCAACACCATAACAAAGTAAAAAGTCTTTTGGGGAACAATGGTGGAGATGATTTTCTCACACAACTCCATCTCTGATGAGCTTTCTCATTGAATTCAGTGCTCCAAACACCCTCAAGACCGTCTTGCGTGAGGAGTGAAATTATGTTGAAGTGTAACATAAATAATTTAGGCGCAGGTCCTTAGAACTGGGACCGGGACAGCCATGAACACTGGAACCAAAGCTGGGACATCTAGCTTGCAACAAGGTCACCAGATTCTAAGTCTGCAATTGAAAAACAAAGATCTGCCCAGATTGTCACAGATGGAAAGAGGGCTGTGTGACCATGGACCGACAGCAAGAGCTGTGTGACTGACCATGGACCGACAGCAAGGAGGAGGGCTCCATTCCAAAGCTATTGCCAGCAGCATCCAAGAGCCATGGGAGAAGGATGTGGAGCGATCCCTTGGTAAGTTTGCTATGGGCAGAGAGCTCCCTAAGGTAGAGAGAGTTTCTGATCTTCATTAGGCCCAACAGCCAAAATCAGTGTGGAGAGCATGCAGAGATCCCTGTGATCTTCTCCTGTCCCCCACAACACTCCAGCCTGCCCTGGGCCCTCACAGGCTGCCCTTTGCTATCCACCACTAGTAGCCCATTACCCTCTAGCTTCTGGCTGGGCTTCATCAACAGTGAGCCATGGGTGTTGATCTGCTCCACGGCTGTGGGTTGATGGAGTCCCCTTGGAGACTGTGCAAAGGCCTCCCCTGACACCTCACTATCAACTCCAGGAAGTGTTCTTTTCTGTTGCTTGTCCAGGCCTGGAAATAGTGAGAGCTGCTGGTTGGCCCTGAGCTCTGAGTGGTGATTTAAAAAAAAAATCCCTATCCTACATTTCAAAAACAACTAATTTATTAAACATTCATCAAAATAATGAGAAATTCCAGAACCATGACTGACAGAGACAGTGAATAATAATGTTGGCAGAATGAACTCAAATTAATTAATGGTCTCAAATTGTGTTTTCCTGTTCACATGTCATGTCACTATAATCCAAATGAAAGATTCAAAATGAGATTATTAAAATAACCTGAATGTGTGTAGGTTCATCCCAGAGACATCTAGAGACAGGGTCCTAGACACTTCAGGCTCCAGATAAACGATGGGCCAGACGGCCTTAACTTCTTGGCTCATTGGAAACTGTTAAGACTTTTGCTGACCATGTTGACTCATGGGTAGTTCTCATAATAACTGAGCCTGGGGCGGGGGGGGGGGGACCTCGCATTTCTTTCTTCCCTGGGGAAAGGTAGGGAAAAGAAAGCAAGAACTTTGTCCCATCACTGAGGGACCCCTGCTGATGAAATGAAGCCACAGGGCCAGAAAGGGTGGCTAGAAGTCTTCTGTTTGAGTGTGCACATCACAATGAAGAAAGGGATGCACAGAAAAGTTTTAGGAGCTGCTTCTGAAGGCCCAGCCAAACTCAAAGAAGCAGCTTGACTGGGAGCCAAGTCTAGAGTCCGCCCTGTCTCACTGGCACATTGGGGATGGAAATGTTGTTCACCTCCTGTGAATTAGGACTGCCTATCACACATAGTGGACGCCTCAACCGATTCACCATGATTATACCGTGATGGGTTTGATACTATCCCTTATTTCCAGTGGCAATCTATTCGCTGGAGCACATGGAATGCCTGAATCCTGGGAAGAACTTGCCCAGGCTTTAGGCTGATCTCTGGCTGCAGATCATTCTAGAACCCAGGCCAGTGCTTAAGCCCAGTGACCCTCATCCCACTATCTGTCAGCTCCTTGGCACGGTGAGCTCTGAACAAAGGGACTGATGAAGGAAAAAGAGCATTTTCAACATAAGACGCACCTCTGAATTTACTCTCGGGAAAAGTCCATCCGTTAGCTCTAAGCTTGAGCCACTTGGTCTGCAGCAGAAGCCTGCAGGTTACCACTGACACAGACATGGCCAGCAGTGGGTACTTTCTGAGATGGGAAGGGGCCCATTGTGGCAGGAAAGCAGGTCTGTAGGCTGAGAAACACGGTCTACTGAGGTCAGGATTGTACCCAAAACAGACATCTGCCTAGACATCTGCCCTGAGCTGTCTATCCACCAGCAGTAAACAAACAGCAGTAACAGAATCACCTACTATTGTGTAACATTTGTCAAATTCAATTTCAAGAATTTATGAATTGGGTACCAGCATCACTTCCATTTTATATGTGAGATTAAGACACTCAAAGGTAAGTAAGTACCTTAAGAGCACAAACCAGTAACTGCCTGGCTGTGTCCAGTGCCCCCGGAGTACATTAGCCCCTGCCTGCGTGCTACCCGACTTGTATCTAGCCCCTCAGAGTCTTCGCCAAGGCCTCCAGGGTGCTCTGCACCACAAAGTGACTCAGGAAAGGACACGGAGGTCAAGGGGGCAGAGCTAGCATGCAATCCTCATCTTCCCCATTCCAGAATCGTCTTTATGAACCAGGCAACGTCACCTCCCATGAAGCTGTCAGCAGGGACTAATAGTAACAACGTCTGCTACTTACTAAAATCATTAGAAAATGCCTGACTCCGGTCTGTGCCTGTGTGACCTCATTTGACTCTTTGGTTCAGAAGGAAGCCGGCACAGAAGGGAAAATACCATGAGCCCATGGAGCTGCATTTACCCCTTACACTGGGGTGCTGTGAAATCGAGAGCTTCTTCATGAAGAGATCATGTAACTCCCCTGAACAACCTTCCCATACATGCCTACCCTGTCCTTCAATTAAACAGCCCCTCCTAGGATTCTCAAACAGGCAGCAGGGGACCTCTTTCTGGCTGTATCTGTCATCTCTATCTCTCATTCCCAAGGACACTGGTTGTCCAGGGCCCAGAGACCAAGTGGGTAAAGTGCCTAGGATGATTAGCACCTGTGTGTGCGCATTCCATCCGGTTCTGGCTTCAGGTGGGGCTGTGGATGGCCCCCCAGCCTTGGATTCAGCTCTGCTTGATCAGCTCCTATCTGCAGGCCGGGCTTCAGCCAGCCTGAGATGGATGGGAAACAGAGTCGCAAATACTAACTCCAGATCTGGGAGCTTTGGTAGAAGGCATTCTCAATAGCCATGGTGTTCCAGTTTCCTTCCTGCCTCTGTAATAAAGCACTCCACCAAAAGTAACATGGCGGAAGGGTATTGGCTTATCCTTCAAGTCACAATCTGTCACTGAGGGGAACTGGGGGACAGGAACCCAAAGCACGAACCGTGGAGGAAAACTGCTTGCTGGGTCACGATTACCAGCTTCCTTACACAACTCAGAACCACTCGCCTAGGGACGGTACTGCCCGCAGTGGGCCAGGCCCTCCTGCATCCATTAATAATCGGGATAACTACTCAGACACACTCCCACAAGCTGATCTGGGCAAGCAAGGCTTTCCTTTAAGACTGTTCTAGTGTGTCAAGCTGACAATTAAAGGAAGCTAGGACACATAGCTGTCACTTACTGAGTATTTGTGGTATTCCAAGCACTTCTCTAAGTACTTTACACCTACACAGTGATGGCCCATGAGGTTGATATTGTAAAAATGTATTTGCTAACAAAGACAGTAGAAAGAGCGTAAGTAGATGGCACATGTACCAGAGTGCCATGTCATCACTGTCACGGTTGCCTGAGATGCCAAATCCAGATGTGCTTCCCTTCAGGCCAGTAGAGCAGGTCTTGAGAGTCCCTCCTAGGTGCCCAGCACAGGGTCATCGTCAGCCACCAGCAGAGTCTTGAGAGACACCAGGACGTTTCCCTCTGTTGTAAGAGTGATGGCATTTCCCCTCTCTCTCTCCTTCTTTTTCTCTCTCCACCCCTCCCTCCCTCCCCACCTCAGTCTGGGAAATGTAAGGTCATTTTCATGCAAGCATGAAATACAGTGTAATTTCTCTTAATAGACTAGAAATGCCTCCATCCATGAGCACCCCATTCTGAGTCAGCTTATCCATTCTTACAAGTCAAATGCTTCCGTTCATTCCTCCGGGGGGTCTCATGACACTTGATTCTTACCACTTGGCATTTCCCACACATTGTTTTTCCTCTTGAATATGGATTTCTTCCTCCAACTTCACTGCCAGTATGAAAAGGTCAGAACACTACGTAGATAGTGCTAGCACTCAGTTTCTCAATAATTTATATGATTATGGAGAGGTTGTCAAAACGGGAGTGTGTTGGGTTAGAAGTATCAAACAAAAGTATAGAAAGAAGTGCTTTTTAAAAGTTCCTTAAGGCCGGGCAGTGGTGGCACACCTGTTTAATCCCAGTACTTGGAAGGCAGAGACAAGTGGGTCTCTATGAGTTTGAGGCCAGCCTGCTCTACAGATTAAGTTTTAGGACAGCCAGGGCTGTTACACAGAGAAAGCCTGTCTTGAAGAACAAACAACTAAATAAGTAAATAAAGATTTACTTACTTACTTACTTAAAGATTTGTACATTTATTTTATTAGCTAGGACATAAGACAAGGGGATCAGAGAGGCAATGGTAAAATGTGTGTCTCCTCTTAAAGTTACAGAATTTATCTAACCTAACGTGAACCAAAAGCACCTTGTGGAATATCCATATCAACAGCCCTGTTGTGCAGACAAGACGATAGTTCCAGCAGCTGGAAGCTGGCTCAGCGGTCATGAGCTCTTGCTGCTCTTGTAGACGATCTGAGTCCCATACCCCATCCCCACATCTTGGTAGCTCACAGCTGCTTATATATGACTCCAGGCTCTGCTAGCTTCAGGCATTTCTGACCTCCGCTGGCACCTAGCCTTGTGTACACACATAAAACAATTCTTTTTCTAAAGACATAGTTTCAACTGGGTGTTGCAAGGTACAGAGTTTGTGACAGTCCCTAGCCCCGTCCTCCTACTGTGGCCATGATAAGCCTTGGCAGTGGGAGTCAACAGACGCCCCAGGGCATGCCAACCTGCAGAGTCTTGGCTCTGTTTCTGGACTTGCTTGTGGGTGGCAACCCCTCTCCTCACTTTGCCTCACTAGGGAAGAATGAGACCTTTCAACTCTTTCAGACTTGGAATTCCCCCCCCCCCCCTTGTCCAGATGAATCACTTTAAGAAAAAGAGGAAGGAAAACCATGTGTCACTCTTGGAATTAGTCACACATTTGAGCAGTACATCAAGTCACGGCTTAAACAGTTTAAGGCCTTCTCCCGCTGCGGGTCGGATGGAGGGAGAGTTGGTGCGTGTCCGCCCGGTAAAATCTCAGAATGTAAAACATGGGAGGTGAGGGAGCTCCTCAACTGTTGTGTGTCACCTTGAAGCTCTGAGAGATCACCCTGAAGGGCTCCCATCTGCCACCTGCTGTGAGTAGAGACTCACGGGGGAGATGTAGAGAGACCAAGAGTGTTACTGCATGAACATGGCCTGAGTCACAGAAGAATGCCCCACCAGCTGGGAGCTCTTACAGGTTCAACCCCAGCAAGGATTTTCAGCTGTGGTACTGTCGCTGAGGCGAACCAAGGCTGAGGGTTTCCTCCGTTCATTCTGAGTGAGACCCGAGATGCGGAGCGAGGTAGCCCTGGCTGGCATCGTGCTTACTCAGCCTCCATTGCTGTCCTGGAGTCGCACATTAGGAACCAGTCAGGGAAAGAGTTAAGAGTGAGGACATGGAAGTGTGGCAGCTATAGGTCAGTTTAAGACAGGCAGAGCAAGGCCTCAATCCCAGGCTACAGACCTAACCCTAACCCTAACCCTTCAGGAAGCTTCTGACGGGAACCTTCCAAGTTCTTTAGCAGTCTGGAAGAGGAGACCAAAGCAGGAGCCAGGTCCTAGTTTTCCTTCTCCAAGAAGTATGAAGAGGAAGTTTGGCAAAGCCAACCCCACTTGAAGTGACTGTACTGGATCCAGAACACTGAAGGGCTGGCTCTCCATTCTCTGTTGGCTCAGCTCGGGTCCGTCTGTGAGGGAATAGGACAGATCCTCTAGCAAAGGCAGCAGAAACCCTGCCCCTCCCCCAGAGTAGAGCCCACAGGAGGCTCTCTCCCCAGTGGACCACAGTTGCTTCTCAGTGTCCCTGCTCTGTTCTTCCTTCTTACCACTCTGATGTGACAGTTCAGAGTCCCCCTCCTTAACACCTGTCCCAGCTGGACCAGCTCTTCCACCCTGAAAGCATAGCCAAGACAGCCGGACACATCTGAGCAGTGACCCAGTGACACAGAAGCTGCAGACAGCGTGGCCCTGTCAAAGATCCTAAGGTCACCAGCCAGGCTCCTAGTCTCTCAGAACCTGCCTCCTGCTCCGTCGTTGATGGCCAGCTAACATCTGTGCCCAGTTTCTGCCTCTTGAGAAGTGAGTTCACAGTCTAGCCAAGCTCATGGGATCTTGGTTTAGATTAAGGACAGGACACCCTAGGGGACAGAAAGGGGACACCTTCAAAGGGCAGGCGTTTCTTTCCTTCTGCTCCTTTGCTCCTTCTGATCCATTGCTTCTGAGCGTGACTCATCAGGCTGGCGAGAGGAAACATCTGCCAGGTTGTCAACAGAAAAGATGGGTCTTGTAACCGTTTAAAGGAAAAGCTGGCATAGACGCTGGCGTGTCTGTCTCCTGCCCATGCAGCCCTCTAGTGAAGGAAAACACTCTAGTGTAGTCAGATCAATCCAGCAGAGGCTGAGATCCATGCACCCGGTTTACAGGCAGCAACCTCCCTCCCCCCTCTTCCCGGTTTGGAGTCCTTAGGTGAGTGGCAGAGGCTGGCCTGGCTAAAATTTGCTCCCTAGAGGGTTCCCCCTCCCTTACAGGTCTAACCCTGCAGGAGACACCTGCCTGCCTCTATCAGCTCTAGTGCAGGTGTCTGAGTGTCTACAACAGGGTTGCTCTCGACCTCGACCTCCTTCCACTTGGACCTAGAAAATGCCACAGCTGAGCAAGTGCTCAGTGGACAATGGGCATTCGTCAGCTCTCTGAATGAGTGTGGGTGGCGAACATCAGGGCCCGAGGTTTCACATGGTTTGGATCTGGGCTGTTTTAACAGAATCTCCGAAGAGAGCTGATCAGGCAGTTATGATCCCGTCATATCGGTTCCCATCTTAGACTGTCCGTTGTGTTCAAAGCGGGTTTGGCCATCAATCCTGGAGTCATCTTGGGAAGCAGGCATTCATCACAGACACCAACACTGAAGCACAGGTCGAGTAATCAGCCTCAGTTACTGACTGATGAGCTGGACCTTCCTTCCCCTCCAGCCTCATCCTACAGACCAACCCCCTTCCATCTTAGCTCTGCTCAGCTCATAAGGCAACTAGAGCCATCCTACTGAAGGTCTCTTTTCTCATCCCCCTCCTCCTCCATCGCCCCCTCCTCCATCTCTCTTCCTCCTTCTCCTCCATCTCCTCTTCCTTCTCCTTCTCCTCTTCCTCCCTAAGACTGTCTCACGTATCCTAGTCTGACCTCCAGCTTGCTCTGTAGCTGAGGATGGCCTTGAACCTCTGCTCCTCCCGCCTCCATCCCCCAAGTACTGGGATTACAGGTATGTACCACCATGCTCAATCTATGCCATGCTGGGGATCAAACCCAGGGCTTCATCCATGCTAGACAAACACTGTACCACCTGAGTCACGCCCCCAGCCCCTCCAGTATCTTTTCTAGAAACACGGCATTCCACCTGAGTTTGAAGGTGGGGCAAATAGTCCCTGATGGTCAGGGAGGAGGGGGTCAATGCTCTTTCCTCTGAGTGTCTTCCGAATTGGAGTGGGTCATCAAGAAACATTACCAACCCATCCTAGCTATGAACTGGCCTTTAAAGACTATGTCCCCCAGGACAAAGGACAGTGCCTCTGGCCGGTGGAGAAGGAGCTGCCTCTGGAGTCAGGTGCTTTGGGTGCTGGGCATTTCGGTCACTTTTGCTAGTTCCTGGGGTAGGGAGGGCATCTCACTGGGGACCAGGGTGTCCTGTGACTGGTAGGCTGTCAGGAAGAGTTTGGGGGGGGTCCTTCTATTCTTGCTCTTACGTGTGCAAAGTCACCGTGAGCACACGTTGGTACCCTGAGCAATAGGAAAGATGGGCACCGGCAGCCTGGCCCCAGCTTCTGCTTTTCTGAGAAATTCTGAATCACAATAAAGCTCTGTGATTCAAATGTCTCACTGAGATGTCAAAGGTCACAAGAAAGCAGTCATCTCACGCTTCCTTCAGGCCCCTCCCCCTGAGCAACTGTCCTAGCTGTGATGGCCTGCTAACAGACCAGACGCCACAGAGCTAAGGGTTTCACTAGAAGAGGCACACCCCATTTGATTGGCAAACTGGATTTGAGAGACTATAAGTTCCCTTTGGGTCTCAAATTAACACACACAACTTTCCAGGCTCCCTGTCCAGATTGTAAAGTCAGGATGCTTGAGGTATTGCTGATCCACGAAGCTGCCCAGTGATGAGCTTGCTATGGTCCAGGACAGAGTCTGGAAACACCTTCAACACACAGCTTCAATTTCACAAAACACAGCCATGATGGCAAGGAGCCTGAGAGACAACATTCAAAGAGGTCGTTAGGTATCCTCACCCACTGATGTCTCTGGCTGGCACACGCGCGCGCGCGCACACACACACACACACACACACACAGAGAGAGAGAGAGAGAGAGAGAGAGAGAGAGAGAGTGGGCTGCTGACACCTCCCCTCACTGAGCAGGTATGCTCTTTGGAGGTGACATGGGGTTTTGCTCTACAGAGACGCAATCAGACCTGAGCAAACACTAGTGGTTCTCAACCTGAGGGTCTCACCCTCCATAAGGTCACCAGATAATCTGCATATCAGAAATTTACATTATGATTCCTAACTGATTTTGGAATCACAGTTCTGAAGTAGCAATGAAAATAACTTTATGGCTGGGGGTCAGCACAACCCGAGGAGATGTGTTAAAGGGTTGCGCAGCATTAAGAAGGTTGAGAAGCCACTGCTCTAAAGCATGGTTTCAATTTATGCCATTAACAGAAATTGGACCTCCTGTGACCTCAGAAAGCCCTTTCTCTGCTGTTTGGTTTCCTAGCAACCTAAACATTAAAGGACATGGGTGCACACAACGGGTTCCAGAAAATCAACCCCACCAGGTGTTGAAAGGACTCTCTCTGACTTAGAGTCTCAGCTACTGCCAAAAATAATAAATAAATAAAGGTCTGTGATCCCGTCCATAGCAGTCCACAAAACCACAGTCAAATGACAGCTTTGTCACCAGCATATTGAAAACCACAACAGACCACAGTTAAATGTGTAACCGAGCTGCTGGCAGAAACCAGCTCAGCATGCATGATCAGAAACAAAACCAGAGTTTTCAGACTTTAAGGTCTGGGAAACAATGCCATTTTTTTTTAGAGGCCAATAGTGTCAAGTGACTGCTATTTGCCAGGTCACGTGAGATGGACCAAACTGGTAACCGTGATCCAGTGAGGTCTCCAACCCGTGATGGTGACAGCTGATGTCTGGAGAGGAAGTGGGAATGTGAGGTTCAGAGTCAGCCTGGAGTTCAAGGACCAACCTGGCTATTTACAAAGCCAAGTGACCTTCTGCGTGTCTTCCCACACCCAAACCATCACCAGGGCTGGTGAGATAGCACTGGGAGAGGCATTTGCACAGT
Source organism: Phodopus roborovskii (assembly GCF_943737965.1). Taxonomy (NCBI): domain Eukaryota; kingdom Metazoa; phylum Chordata; class Mammalia; order Rodentia; family Cricetidae; genus Phodopus; species Phodopus roborovskii. The sequence goes on along the minus strand of NW_026126567.1, from coordinate 12,288,935 downwards.
TCTGACAACTGAGTTCCATTCCCGGATCCCACAAAGTAGAAGGAAGAAGCCAAGTCCTGGGGAATGTCCTCTGGCCTCCAGCTGTGCACATGGCACACATACTCAAATATTTTGCAAGTTCTGTCCCTTTGGAGAACCCTGACTAATGCAGCCCACCTGGCCTCTTCATAGACTTCATCTCTATTATCCTTCAGAGGGACACTGGACACAGTAACTGTCATTCTCCCTCAGACACAACAGGTTACCTTCCATCTTAAGTCTTTTCCTTACTCTCCCCTCTCACATGGGAAATAAGACTCACTGGGACTCAGTATAGATTGAGTGAGGTTTATTCAGTGAGAATTCACTCACACATGAAACAGATGGCCGTCGCGGGTTCCCACTCCAGGGATGCCACCCGGATGCTCTCCACAACCTGACCGGGAAGCAAGAGAGGGAGCTAGGGTCAGGGACCCCAGACCTAGTCTCCCCAGTCATGTCCCACATCTGCACCTGTGCCCATGCCCCAATGGGCGTGGTCGTGCAACAGGTTCAGGAGGGGTGGATATCTCACTACAATTCCCCTTTTAATCTAAAGAAAAGATTTAGACTTGAAACAAGACTATATACAAAGGTAGCAAACACCAAGTATGCTCTAGGAGAAGGAAATGTAAGAACACACACACTTAAGACCTATTGCCAGTGAGGTAACGAGAGCAAATGGCAAGAACTGCAGTCCCCATTACCTGGAGCACTACCCCAGGTCCCTGCATGCTCAGCAACTCCTTGCCATTCACCACATCCAAGCTTCCAACTTTAGATTACTGGAACAACTCGATCGCTGGTATACCTGCTTCCGTCATCACCCCCAAAAATCCACTCTCTTAACAGCCACTCTCAAACGAGGCAGTATTTCGGTGCCTAAGATGTCAGATGTGTGCATTGTGCATTGTGCTAATTTTAGAAGACAATGTTTGGGTTGTTTTATTGATTGTCTATATCAGCCTCTGTTTTGATCATATTTTTGGTCTGTAGGATGAACTATCATTTATCACTGAAATCTGAAGGTTCTTCGTGTGAAAGGATGTGCTAAACATAACAGGGGCTAATGATCCAGGGGCTAATGTAGCCCTCGTCATCCATCTTCTGGACTGGGATGTAAGTTCCATGAGAGCAGGGGCCATGTGTCTCCTGCATCCACAAAAGCATCAGGCACACTGTAGAAGCTCAGTAAATAGTGCCAAGGGAGTATTAAACTTTCTGGTCCCAATTATTTTCACTGTGGAAATTAAAATCCTAGGTATGTTCTCCATAACCTAGAGTAAACGAGAAATAAATCACAAACATGTCATCAGAACCTCAATAAGATGGGGGTATATTTCCTGCTGTTTCCATGGAGACCTAAGCTTTAGAAGAGGCCATAATCCCTGAAAGTGAAAGTCAGAGCTGGGATAGCAGGTCTAGTGCTGTGTTTCTTAGATAATAATATGTTTTTAATTTCATTTGTGTGCATGTGTGTGTGCGTGTATGTGCATGAGTGTGTGTGTGCATGTGCATGTATTGCATGAGTGTGTGTGCATGTACATGTATGTACATATGAGTCTGTGTGTGCATATGCATGTATGTGCATGAGTGTGTGTGCATGTACGTGTATGTGCATGAGTGTGTGTGTGCATGTGTGCATGTGCGCATGTGCGTGTATGTACTTATGAGTGTGTGTGCATGTGCGTGTGTGTACGAGTGTGTGTGTGCATGTGCATGAGTGTCTGTGTGTGTACGTGTATGTACATATGAGTCTGTGTGTGTGCATGTACATGTATGTGCATGAGTGTGTGTGTGCATGTGCGTGTATGTACATATGAGTGTGTGGGCATGTGCATGCGCATGTGTGTATATGAGTGTGTGCATGTGTGTGCATATGAGTGTGTGTGTGCATGTGTATGTATATACATATGAGTATGTGTATGCATGTGTGTGCATGTGTGTGTATGTACATGAGTGTGTGTGTATGTGCATGAGTGTATGTGCATGTGTGTGCATGTGCATATATTTACATGAGTATGTGCATGTGCGTGAATGTACATATGAGTGTGTGTGCATGTGCATATGTGTATGTGCATGTGTGTGCATATGAGTGTGTGTGTATGTGTGTGACTGTGTGTGTGTGCATATGCTTGTATGTACATATGAGTGTGTGCATGTGCATATGTGTATGTGCATGTGAGTATGTGTGTGAGACATGCATGCGTGCATGTCACAATGCCTGTAAGGGGGTTAGGGGACAACTTGGTGGGCTTTGGTTCTTTCCTTCCATCATGTGGGTCACAGGAGTGAAACTCAGGTCAACATTCTTGGTGGCAGGCATTTCACACTCTCGGCCATCTTGCTATCCTGTTCCAGTGTTCTTAAACCCAGTTGAATCTGAGAACCACATGAACGAAATCTCCTGGGGTCTTGCTCAGACCAGCCCACAGCATTTAAAGTTTCTTGTGGTATTCTGACACACACAAAGGGCTAAAGTCCCTGAGTTAAATAAAGTTACACAATTATTGTTCTCATTGTGCAGCAAAATGCCTGGCAGAAGCAACTTAAGGAAGGATATTGTTTGGCTCATAGTTTGGGAGGGAAATGGCGCTGAATAGGTCATCCGTTTAGAGCACAAACTGCAGAGGACCAGAGAGTGGTTCCCAGTGTCCATGCCGGGTGACTACCTGTCACTCAGCTCCGGAGGGTCTGGTGCTATCTTCTGACCTCCACAGGCACCTGCACTCACATGTACTGTTGTGTAACCAAACATTTCCTTTGTTGCTTCATACCCATCTGCTCACCCCAGATAGGGAACCCACAACACACCAATAGCCAACTTGGTGAACCACCGAGTTTTGGGGCTACTAACAGGAATATGGGTGAGGGGTTGCTTACAGGAGTAAAAAAGACTCAAAGACAGTTGTATCACCAAGGCCCACCCCAGCATGGGTGACAGCTCACAGAACTTAGGAGACCTAGAGCACACCGCACAGCCTGATGGCACCCCAACAGGTTGCAGATCAGCCTTTCCACACAACTCTATTCTAAACTTCTTTCCAGGCAGCTGGGCTGGTTTCATTCCGCTCTGCTCTCAGGATCCTCTTTGCAGCTTAGCTCTTTTGGTCTGCATGGGTTATGCTCAGCTCTTTTTTGTTTACTCTGGCAGGGAGGGGCCTAGTGAGGCTGGTCAGTTTCAGGAACTTCCTGAAGCTGTTTTGAGTTGTTTGTCTTCCTGTTTAAGGAGATTCCCTGAATGTTTCCTCTCAGAGGAAACTTATACAACATGCGCGCGCGCGCACACACACACACACACACACACACACACACACACACACACACACACACGATTTAAAAATAAATATTTTTAAAGGAAATGGTCCATTATAGTGAGGAAAGCATGGTAGCAGTACTGGGAGGTAGCTGGTCTTGTTGAGTCTGCTTAAGATCGTCTGATCTTTAAAACAACATAAGACAGTATCCCTTATTATCCCTGTTTTCCAGAGGGAAGTTTGAAGCTGACAGAGTTGAGTAGCAGTTGGTTGAAGGTCACATGGCTACTGAGTAGCAAAACAGATTCTGGATTTAAATGGTCCAGTAACTTCTCTTCATCACAATGACAATACCTGCAGTAAGGACTGTGTCAGCTGGTCTGAGCTCTATTACCTCCCCCTTCCTGCAGCCCATCACTGAGCCCAGAAATCCCAAACCTCAGGCCCCTGGATCCCAGGAGACACACTGTGCAGGCACAGAGGGTTGGTGGGAACTAAGGAATAGTGACATGCCATAGGCCAGCCAAAGAGGATCCGGCTGGAACATCTCAGCCAGCTGCCTGTAGTTAGCTTCCTTGAAAATACATTGTGAACAGTCAGCCCTAGCTGTGGTGGGATCTACTCACTGAATTTGTTCTCATGACTTCTCCTCCTGGAAGCCTCAGACTCAGAAAAATGAAGAGAAAAACAGAAAGAAGGGAGCAGCAGCCCCCAAAACAAATCCTGAGATCAGTGCCAGCCCAGGAGTGGTCCACACTTCATCCAACAGTGCCAGCCCAGGAGCAGCCCTTGCTTCGTCCAATCATCATCTTACATCCATCACTGCAGCTCTTCTGGGGCTACATGGGGACTGACTGAAAGCAATGGTCTAGAGAGCAAGTCTGAAGCCATCGCTAAGCTGTCAAGGCTCTTTAAAATGCAATTCTGTGGCTAGGGAAATAACATAGTCAGTAAAGGGCTTGCTGTTCAAGCATGGGTTTGATCCACAAAACCTAGGCATGGTGGCCTGTGCTTGTAGTCCATTACTGGGAAGCAGAGACAGGAGGATCCCCAGGTCTCTCTGGCCAGACCAGTCAGTTCCAGGCATGCAAGGGACTCTGCCTTTAAAAAACAAGCAAACAACAGATCCAAGATGGATTTCTGAAGAATAACACCCAAGGTTGACCTCTGGTCTCCATACATGTACATATATACACATACACCCATCCCTGTCCCCACACAAACACAACACACACACACACACACACACACACACACACACACACACACTCCTCCAGAATTGACTTTCTATTTCAGCCTCTGCTAAGATGGAACTCATAAGGAGAGGTGACTTATGGGATAGAAGAGGCTTTGGGATCCAAGAAACACAGATCTGAATCCCACCTCTGTATTTTAGGAGCTATGACTTTCCTTGAAGGGCTTCTGACAACATTAAAAGAAATGAGGTATGTTCGAGTATGGTGCATACAGCAGGTGCTCACTGTAAGAGTCATAGAACGAAATCCTGGGCACACTTAGGCTTGTTCCTGGCTACCACAGCTATTCTGCCCTGAAAGTCAGCAGTCTCTGGTGGTGACCTCTTACCAGTCCTGGTTTAGCTGATATCTGCTCCAGGAAGTAGTTCTTAATTTTCAAAACAAATGAGACAACAGACATGGAAATGTATTCATTATGTGATCTTTTGCAAAACCATTGTTTGATTCTTCTTAGGGAGGACAGTGGGGCCCTTCATGCTTGAATCTTTGCCTCCAAGCCCCTTTATTTGCATTTCAACCTCACATATCTACCGTGGTTTCCTCGTACAATAGCAAGCTCCCTCATAGACTTCCTATTCCTAGGGACTGCAACATCAAAATAAAGGTGGATGAAGCAACTTGCACTTGGTACTCTGGGACATGAGTCATATCACATCCCCAGACTACGTGTTTTTACTTAGCAACAGCTGAGTTAGTGGAAAAAGCATCCATCCCAAGGGCAGTATGAAACCCAAGGACTCTGCCATTGCTCTGTGTAGAATATTGCACAGTGTAGTGCCAAGACACAATCAGAACTGACTCCATTCCTAGCTTGTTATACTCCAGAAATATGACCTTGGTCATGTCTGTGAAGCCCCGTTTCTTCATCTAGATGGGGGAAATGGGAGTAACACCCCAAGGTATCATGAGGAGGGGTTCCTGACATATCGGGTGCTCGGTGAATGCCTACTATTAGAATCTCTGGGAATAACAGTTCCACTGACACACCACTGGAACTTAGTAAGAATTTGGGGTGAATTTTCTGTAATGTCTGAGAGACTAAACCGAGTATTGTGAATACATCTTTAGTTCAACATTACAAGGTCAAAGTTATGTCCCCCATTCTCCCCTTTCCTCTCGGAGCCTTGGTAGAAATTGTAAAATTGGTAGACACTTCCTTGGAGGTCTTGGGGAACATGCTTAAGAATTCCTCTGCTACCACCTTGATTCTTGGGGGCTTATTGTGTGGTATGTGGTATGGATGAGAAGGTCATGGGTCAAGCAAAAGGCGTCTAGCGCGGCCCTGGTTGTGAGCATGTGGTTGGTGTTGGCGAAGCCCCTGAGCCTCATTGTTCCTCAGACTCCTTGTCTATAGGATGGCGGCCAGCTGCCTCAGAAGGAAGGCAGTGAGAAGGAAAGTGTTATAAATCTATGAAATATGACTCGGGTCTAAGGTTCTGGAATGTGCTTCTTTTTCCTTTTTTGGCCTACCTTGCTACAAGTTTAAAAAGTCTGTTTCTACATCCCAGAATGTAAAAACAACTGAAAAACAGTATCTTTTTTAACTCATCTGTTAGCAAAGCCTGACCCGAATTCACATGAGTCTATTAACAGGACTGCCTCCCCACCCCGTTATATTCATACCACATTTTACTAAAGAAATGGTGTATCTGAGTGCCATCATTCGCCCTGGGGGTGTAGGCGATGTACAGCATAGTCTATTCTGGAACACACCTAGTCCACCAGTTTTGCATCAGATGTCATGGGCTTGTCTTCTCATGATGTATCCCAAGCTGTTCACATTTGGCACCACTGGTGTGATTCCATTCCCTTGGTATTACTGTATGCTCCTGTAGGTTTCATTGAGTCCATTTTTTACTCCATTCAAGTGAATTGTTAGATTAAAGTATAATATAATAAATACCTAACTGTGTATAAAATGTTGGTCTATGTGACAACACAGCCACCCTACATATCACTGTGGAATGTACACCCTGAGTTAGTAAGGGACGTGAGGCTTCGGTGACACCAGTGGCATTTCTAGTGACCACAAACAGTAGTAGCACAGTTCCACTAAGGGCTGTGAACAGAAAACTGTGTGCAACCATATCAGGTGCAAAATTCTGTCAAAAAGCTACAGAGGGGCCTGTGTAGATAGAAGGTAACCCCAGCTTTAGACCAGTCCACGGTGAAGCATCTCCCATAAATGTGTGTTTGAACACTTGGTTATCAGCTAGTAGCACTGTTCTGGGAGACTGTGGAACTTTGGGGAGGTACAACATCACTTGAGTTGAGCCTAGACTCAATTTAGAACCAAGTCACTGGGCCTCCTCCCGCCCCCTTTTTAAACTAAGCAGAGGGAGAGACTAGAGAGAGCAGGAAGCAAAGCATGCTTAGAGATCATTTCCTTTCATGAAGAGCAGACCCGGACTCACGGAAGGATTTCTGTTGATGAGGTAAAAGCCAGCATTCCTCAAGAACGTGTGGGATGGGTTCCTCTGCTGAAAGGAGTCATTTCCCCTGCCTCTGGGACAGATGAGACATACGACTCTCTGTTGGCATAGTTACTCTGCCTGTCAGCAGATCAAAGTCCACGCTGGCCCCCAGGCTCCTTCAGTCCCTAGTCACAAGTATCCGCCATACCTTTAAAAGCCCACACTAGCACCCTGGCCCAACTCCTCCTCTGCCCACGTGGCTCTAGCTCACGGGCTTCCTTCCCTCAGCTGCTCATCCTCCTTATATGCCTTATGGTGTCTCCATGTCTTGCTTCCCTAGCCCTGGCCATGTCCAGTCTGCTTTTTTCTCTCTGTGCTGGACTCTTCCAGATGCCTCTGGATAAGCTCTCTCCTCTCTCTCTCTCTCTCTCTCTCTCTCTCTCTCTCTCTCTCTCTCTCTGACACACACACCAACAATAAAATCATCCCCCCCCCCCATCATGAAGCAGCCATTTTGGTGGTTTCTTCATTGTGCTCTCACACCTAACTTTTCACCTAGAGAAAATAAGAAATAAATACATGGCAGCTGCTATCGTTTCTGTCACTTCAGAAGCTCTGGGCCTTTGCACCAGGCCATGTGACCTGTGCAACAAGCAGCTGTTGCATTCGGTGATTGCAGACCTATCTCCCAGAACAGCATGACCGAGGAAGCCTGCAGCTGATTGCAGCCGCCTCCAGCTGCACACATTCCCCCAGCTTAGAGACTCTATTCCCAGGATGCCTTGAGGATAAATCAGGGAGCATCATCTGAAATGTGGCCTTTTCCTTACTGTTAGGAAGAGAATTGGAAGAACACAAATAGTTACTGCTTTCATCTGCATCTTTGACTTCCAGGATACTTCCCCTCCGATCCAAGCATGTCTTGTTCATTCGAGTTTCACAGAATGGCCCCTATTCTGTCTTCTCTATAAGGAAACAGCCCAGGGTTAAGTGGCAAGAAGCAAAAGGAGATAGGAAATACTCTGGTAAAAATGGTGTACCCGACTGCTTGTATCATAGGAATCTGGGTGACCCTAAACACACACAGACCCCAAATGAGAATACCCGGGGAAAAGTTTGAAAATATACGTTTTGATGAGTGCCCTTGGTACAACTTTGAAAAGCACTAATATTGGGCCGTGTTATAACCATACAAGCAATGCTACATGTTATTAGAATGGCCTCTGGGTAGTTAGTGTCTGCAGCAGAAATGCACGGCACAGGAGAAGCAGAAGCCGAGCAAACACCTAGTAATCGTATAATCATATAGCTGGTTAATGCAGGTGAGCACAAGATCACGTGCCCTGAAGCATGGTCAGTCAGTCCATGTGGAGACATGGACGGCGTCGGGAAGGTCTTCCATAAGGAGAAGTCATACCTACATGTTTTTACACCTAGACATGGGTGGAGTGGGTGGAGGTCAAAAGCTAATGGTGGATTGAGGAGATGGGGAACACAAGCAGAGAGATAATCCAAAGGACAAAAGTCAACGAGAGAATGGGTCAGTCAAAATTTCATCATGGAAGGAAGAAGGCCAATTGGTCCCCATCCCTCCCGAGGAACTAGTTACAGTTTATAGCAGCGGGCAGGGAGAAGAGGTGGAAAGTCCTTTGTTGTTGTTGTTGTTGTTAGTGTACTGTGTGCATACACACAGGAACGCCACAGCAACACCTCTATGGAGCTCGAAGGATAACCTGCAAGGCTGTTCGCTTGTTGTTGTTAGTGTACTGTGTGCGCACACACAGGAACGCCACAGCAACACCTCTATGGAGCTCGAAGGATAACCTGCAAGGCTGTTCGCTCCTACCTTGTTGTCTCTGGGGAGCAAACTCAGGCTGTCAGGCTTGGCAGCAAAGGCCTTTGCCAACAGAACCATCTCACCAAACCCTAAAGGGTGTCAGTCTCTTCAGTGGTGAAGTCACTGGTAAGGTGCCCGCGCACCGATGAACACCCACCCTTTCACCCATGCTCATGCAGAAGCCTTAACCCAACTCAGTGGGGCAGACATGGACACGGACACGGACACACACACAGACAGATGCACACACAGACATACATATACACAGAGACACATATACACACACAGACACAGAGACACACACACATACATAGAGACAAAGACACACACGCAAAAACAGAGATACAGATACACACAGAGACACAGACACACACACACACACACACACACACACATGCACACACACACCATCAAAACAGGAGGACTTGCTGGGAAGAAGTTTCATCAGGAGTGGGAATGAGAGAAAGTAATGGGGGTAAACATGACTAAAATTCACTACATGGATCATGAAACTGACAAAGACTTTTCAAAAGCAGCAGTGTGAGAACTCGGCTGCTCTGAAGAGCTGTGACAGGTGCTCTGTGTGACTGGAGGACAGCAGGGACATGTCTCAGCTGTGCAAACTACTTTCCTTTCTTCGGGAAAGAGGCAACGTCAAGTTTTATTACTAAGATGCATGAATAAGTATCTCAACTCTACTATGCTGGTGATTTTCCCTCTTCCTGATCCTGCTGCAAATCCCAAGCAGATGCTAAAAATAGCTGGCTTGATGAGCCCGCTCCATTTCCGATGTCGAGTCTGCCTCTTCAACTGCAATTTATGTTCAGGGTGTGATTGAGTTTAGTCAGATCATTTCAATCAAACCCACCAGGCATTTTAAACACACACACACACACACACACACACACACACACACACACACACACACACACACGTATTCTTCAGAAGTGTTGTTATAACTGCTTTTGTGATCTACTCTACTGTTGAGTCAATGTATTTAATTGTCTATCACATAACAAAACATCCCCAGACTTCATAGCCTAAAACACCCATTTGCATTTCCTCAGTCTGTGAGACTCAGCCTTAGCTGAACAAGGCTTCTGCCAGGCTTGGTGGCTGGTGGGCTAGGCTGTTTCCTTCAGCTTATCATCACCTGATTCCGAATGGGCTGGCTTGGGGCAGAACTCAGCTTCAGATTCTGTGAGGGTATGGCTTTTTACACACTTCTTCACAAGGCTCCCCAGTAACAGAATACCCTTATAGCTCATTATGGTCATATTACTGAGAGAGAGAGACAGAGAGAGACAGAGAGACAGAGAGAGAGCACATGCAGTGGATGCCAGTAGTCATTTTGAAATCCAGCCTGGGGCATGTCAGCCCATTCCATCTGCTCTAGGGACAGCTGTTGTCCCTGAGGGTGGGTCTCCACCATTCCTGACACTGGCCTCCAAATATTCTTCTTTTAGGAAAACAAACAGCTTATTTCTATAACTGAATAGATTCCCCCCTCCTGAGCCTAGAGGCCTCTTTTCACTTTTAATTGTCTGTCCTTTTTAGTCCAACTCTGCCCCCCCCCAGCCCATCAGTACTAAGGCTTGGACCACACCCTCACTGCTGCCGATCATAAACTCTGCCACAGAGCTAAGTCCTCCACACTCTATTTTTTATTTTCCAGACAGGTCTTGCTAAACTTCCCTGCGGGCTTAGTCTCCCTGTGTAGCCCAAGCAGACCTTGAACTGGTGATCTTCCTTCCTCGGCCTCCCAAGAAACTGGGGTGGCAGGCTTGTGCCACCAGGCCTGACTCCATTTTGCTAATATGGTTTTGAGCTCAGCAAATGAATGGGTGATTCCTATGAAGCTTGCCAGGCGCCCTTCCATTAGAAAGGTGCTGTCAGATTTCATTTGCAATAAGCCTGTCCATATGCACGGGTGCCACAGTGGGAAGATGCCCTTGTATTCTTAGAAGCAATTGTGTCCAGAGGCTCAACCAAGATCCATGCTGGGTAGATCTCACAGCCCTGACCAGAAACAATCCTATTTTCCCTGTGCTTTGGATTTGAGCCCCCACCCTCTACACCCCACCCCCACCCCCACCCCAAGCAAATTTGAGAACTCTGCAGACCAGAATGATAGGCTGGCTTTTAGTTTTACTAAATCCGGAAGACCCAAGTTGGAAAGCTTTTCTGCTCTGGTGCTTTGTTTTTCATGCTTTTCTATGTCTTATGTAGCCAAACGCAGGCAGCTAGCACTTGAAACATTCTGTGTGGAAACAGTTTCTTAGGCTAGCAAGTTCTTTGGAAGTCTTTTCTGTCTTCCACAGTCAACATATTGCCAAGCTGTCCAACCCCTATATACCCTAGGTTGTCTCTCCTCCAGACTGTGGTACCACTTTCTCACAACACTTTCAGCCTTCACTTGGGGGGGGGGCTGGGGTCCTCCCATCCTACCTATTTCCCAGTTCCAAAGCCAAAAGTACCAGTTTTGTGTTGTTGTTGTAGCAGTTGCCTACATCCAACTCCTTTGGTTAGCTATTCCTATGTAACAAATTCAGCCTATTAAAATGGCAAGTGTGTATGTGTGTGTGTATATGTGTGTATGTGTGTCTCATAATTTTGAAGTCTAGGGTAAGAGTCAATGAAGTTCTTCTACTGGTCTTGCCCTGGTTCACCAAGGGCCACAGAAGGGAATTGGAACCACACTGAGGGAGTCAACAACTGTTATGGTGAATGGCTCATAAAAACATAAGCTTCAAGACATCGTTTCCTCTCAACCACTGTGAGCAATCTAGTTTCACACAAGAAAGAGGATGTGTCTGGAAGGTGTCACAGATGAAGGCCCCTTTCACTGCTCTGGGTATTTAGTGCTGCTGTGACTTTGATATGGTTACCCCAATGAAAAGGCCACTGCTCTCCAATGTCTCACTGAAAAGTAAATCAGGGAAACAGTAACCATTTGCAGTCTAGGGAAATGGCTCAACGAAACGGCAAGTCAACAGAAGACCTAGGACTTTGTTCTAAACATTATTCCAAAGACGTTACAGTAGTGCCCAAGACACCAGGAAATTCTGAGGGGACCCAAACCATCACACTTTGGTGGAGCTGTGTAAGGGGCCAAGTTGACACAAGTAACCTCAAGACTGTTTGATCTGGGCTCCTTTGGGTGGGACTTAACTTTCACCAAACAAGTGTTGGATGAACTGAGATTTCAACAGTGAAAACAACTGAATCATACAGTAAGTACCTAAAGAGGGAGAAAATGGAATGTGAAAATGGTGGTTTCTGTCCCACCAGGCCCCTCTGCTCTTCAGCCCCCAATAAGCACACAGAGACATATCAATTATAAAACTGCTGGGCAATAACTAGCTTCTTACTGGCTCTCTCTTAATTATTAACCTGTAACTACTAATCTATGTATTTCTATGTAGCCTTATCTTACCAGAGAACGCCCGACACATCCTGTCTCCCCGGTCTCCACATGGAGTCCCTCTGCCTCTCTCCCCCAGCATCCTCCTCATCTCCTAGCCCCACCTGTCTTCCTGCCTCTATTGGCCAATCACTGTTTTATTCATCAACCAATAAGAGAAACATATATACTGAAAAACATCCACCATCAGGAACGTTTTTACTTCTTGTCATTACTCACCTTAAAACTCTTCACCAGGTTTCATATTTTTTTCAAACACTTTACTACCAAGTTGAAAGGAAAAGAAGATTCCAGAGAGATCATAGCAAGTGGCCAGCTCCTTCTCAGAGAGTGAGCTGTCCCGAGCATCACCACAGATGCCAAGGACAGAGAAATGAATCCACCAAGAACACCACTGCACTCAGGAGCCTAGCGAGGCCTAGCCTAGCGGGAACATCGTAAGAGTGTATTAGTGCTAGAGGCCCAAGGTCCAGGAGACTTAACACACATTCAAACTGATGTCCTGCCCTTGGACATTGCCCTATATTTCACTTACACTTTTCCTAAATTGTAGTAATTCAAGAATTGCACTTAATAGGTTATTTTACATGAAGTCTTGCTGCAAAGTACAGATTAATACAAATTGAATCATAAGACTTCATTGCCCAGTATGTTACATTACATTAAAGGAAGAGAATCTAATATATTCCAAGATCACACACTGCACACTGTGTGAGGCAGTCAGAATATAGAATAGTGGAGCTTGCAGAAGATGGAAAGGCTGTCAAGTTAGTGCCCTTAAAATGTCAGTGTCATTGGACACTGAATACATAATAGGGCTAGTGCTGGGGATTCTTGCATTTTGCAAAGACAAAGAAAGGAATCTCAGTTAAACTACTTACTGGCTTTTGAATGGGAAGGATATTGCAGGCAGATGTCACTATGGAATATGAATGTAGCCAGCACCCAACCCTGAGACATAGCCTGTTGATAAAACATTACAGAACTCAGGTTGCATGCAAGAGATGTGTGTTAACCATAGAGGAAACCACACTGAGACAAAAAGGCTAAGCAATCCAGAGCAGCTTGCTCATCTCATCTACGACAGGCTTCTCAAGACCTGAGCTCAGAAAGGGGCTTGGGGAAAATGAGTTGAGATAATTTTAACCTTGAGCATTGACTGCCCTCCTAGAGTGAGTGGTTCATTTTCTACAGAGAGAAATACAAACTGATGAAATCCCCGGGATACCCACCACTCTCCTTAACTGCTGAATATACTATCACCCTAGAGTTCTGCAAGCAGCAAGGAGGGGGGAGGAGGAGAGGGCAGGAAGGGGAGGGCGGGAAGGGGAGGGGGCATAGGGCAGAGTCAGTGACAAGAGGCTGACTCGGGTGTCTCTACAGTGGCAATAGATAACGAGACCCATGTCTCCTGAGGTTACATTGCTCCCGGGATAGTTTACATTGTTTAAATATGAAGCCAACTTCAGAATTCAGTAAAGTTCTGTGAGCTGGTTGGCTGGCTCCTTTAAAGGACCTCCTCTGTAACTGGAATTCCCAAAGAGGCCGTGGCCCACAGGTTGAGAACCACCAATTCAGAGCTAGAGCAATTCTGTTGAAATTTCTAGACTTTTGGTGATCAGAAAAGCAGAGCCAGTGCCAGGTTGAAGAATTTGGTTTCTCCCAGACCCTTAACTTCGCTTGTCTTTGGAGCCGAGCGAACTGAAGCTATTAGACTCGTCAGGAGTAAAGAGAGCAATTACAGGTGTTGAAGAGATTTCTGGGCCAGGTGTGGTGAGGTGTGCCTTTAGTCACAGCATTTCAAGATGGAAGCAGGAGGGTCAGGAATTCAAAGCCAACCTCGGCAGAGCGGGTTTGCTCAAGGCCAGCCAGAGATGCATGAAACTCTGTCTTAAAGGAACAAAAAGAGAAAAGGAACCACCCTGGCCCAGCACAGCATTTGGAAGGGGGTGCAGGAGGGCCACAAGGGCAGTGTAGACAAACTCTGCCTCAAAAAAAGGAAATAAAGATGAAGTTGGTTTTTTTTAAAGTCAGTTAGTTGATTGCTTCAGTAAAGAAAAAGCAGTTTATAAAATCTAGCACCCATTTATGATTAAAAAGCAAACCTTGTACTAAATAGGATATGTTACTCTGAAATAAATACCTATTTAAAAGCAAAGCAACAAACAAAACAAAAACCCACAGCAATAAGTTGCAGTGAAATACTGAAAAATCTCACTCTGAAATCCTCCTGCTCAAAAACTGAATGGTTACTGCCCACAGGGATCTCAGCCAAGCTACTAAGCTAAGAAGAGTGTTTCAGCACAGGACAATCAACACCTCACAACCAGGAGGTCACGTGACTCTGCATGTGGGGAACAGAAAAGACCACGCTACATACATAGTACATAACTAACTTGAGAAAAGCCATTGCATACAAGGTTGTTAAACACACACACACACACACACACACACACACGCTATAGAAAGAAAAAAATTAATGCTTTTTAAATATGTGGAGTAGTAACCAGCCTCCCCCGAGCAAAATGTGAAAAGGTCAGAAGTGACAGGATGTGACCCAGGAAATGAGACAATATTAGGATGGATACAGAATGCTCCAAAGAGCCAGTCAGCACTTCAGTACCAGTGGAGAAAATCAGTGACGTGGGTGACTGTTCACTCACCCAGAAGAGCCAGGCTCCATTCAGAGCACTGGAGGCCAGGAGTAGGGGGGAGCGTCTCTTCCTCAGAGATGAGATTTACAGCTTCACTAATCTTTTTCTTATGCAACGTGGGCTCTTGCTCTGAGTCAATGTAGAAGAAAGAACAGGCAAAAGTGTTGATGGAATAAACCACACTAACTTTCATTTGTTCTCCGCCCAAGAAGGGAAGGAGAGTTTGCTTGCTTGATGCTTTTAAAGTCACAGCATGGAACATAAAATGTATCTAAATAGTGTCTGAGAGGAGAAAGGCACACGAGACATACAACAATGGAGACATACAACAATGGAGACATACAACAATGGGATTTGATGAACTGACGGGGCAGAGAAGAGCCATGCTGCAGAGCTTTTGGGTCACTGGTGCAAGAAGCAAATCAAAGTCCCTCCCTGTCTGCTTTTGTGCTACCAGCCTCACTAAGCCCTTTTCTGTGCGGCATCCACACTGCGTGCTATGCAGATGCTAGAACACTATGCAAATGTACAGCCTGCATGTTCTTAGCCAATGCCAGGTCCACTGAATTTCAGTTTCCACATATTCACTTCATCCACCTACTCTGGAGGGCTCCTCCCTCACATTTCATTCACTTCAACAAGAGACAAGGTGTTCTAGTAATTGTGGAAAGATGATATAGTCTCTCCAATCCTTTTCATCTTCAAGGAGGTAAAGGAAGCTCACGAACCTTCACACCTCAGCTTATGCATCGTCAGTGGCATCCATGCCCAGTGCAGCGAGATTTCACACAAACACCAGTGTGAAATTTGAGAATCTACATCATTAGGAGGCCCTCAAACTCCTGACACCTCAAACAGAAACATTGCATGTGCCTGTCTTGATTATTCCCCCTATTGCTAAACTTAAAAACAAAAAGCCACGCCCTGTGAAGCCAAGCTGAGTCTAATTCAGTCCTAATTCGGGTATCAGCAGCATGAATTGCTTTATGGAAGACAAATGACTGCTTTGTGGTCAAGAGCATGTGACAAACCCTAGCTTCTCACATCTCCATGCTTCTGGGTCCCTTTCTTCCATCAGTTTAACGCCCAATGCCTAGTGAGACAAAGCGAAATTATTTCAGATGTGTGAGATGTCACATCAGGTTCCTAAAGCGTAGCACATGTCCCCGCACGGACATTTGTACTGTGTACCCACCTCCTCTGGTCTTCTCGGGTAACCCCATTTATGAGCGCTGGCATCTTCTAATCCATGTCTTGTTTCATTTGTCAACCAAAAGGGTTAAAAGAGATTAAGTGTGCTTTATTTTTATATTCTCTTCCCTCACCTTTGCTCCCTGAAGAATAAACTTCATGAAGTCAGAGACGCAGTAGTGCAGGCCTGTAATGAGCGCCCCGAAAGCAGAGATGGGAGAGATGCCCAAGTTTAGTGTCAGCACAGTGAGACCTCGTGTCAAGGAAAGGGAAAACCAAAATCACCTCCCAAACAGACAGTAGCTATTGGTGCCTTGAACTGTCCCTAGCACACTGTATGTAACCAAACACAGACCTTACCTAGTGGACCTTGAGATTTCAAATAAGAATTGCTAGGTTACACATTTGAAAAAGATTTTTTCAAAAATGTCTTTGTTTAAAAAACGAAAAAAGTTAACTTAAAGTCCAAGCAAATGGTGCCGTTATGCAGATTATCTAAGAGTAAATGCTGCACACAGGATAGAACTAATTCAAGTCCACTGATAAATAGCCAGGCCTTCGCCAAGCCTCGGCTTGCTCAGTGTAAAAGAGGAAGACCGTATCAGCAACGCTATTGTGATAACTGTGGTGTGTGTGAGCCTGTAGCACACACCAGTGTTGATGAAAGGGAGGTGACAATGTTGTCACCATCAGCATCATCACATTATAGTCCAAACCCGTTTATCATTTCCAAATAATTCAGGGTAAGAATGGGAATCACTTTCTAAGTCCACATAACTCAAACAAACAAACCTCAGGAGGGGGTGTGGGGTGGGGAACACGATAAACTCTACTCCCCAGGCACTTCATTACAGTACAATAAGAATGTCCACAAGGAAAGTGGAATTCTAAAATTAGGCAGATTTAATTCAAAACCGTTTACTCAAATATTGGCTGTAAAACAGAAACGTCTATTGTCCTTGTTAGCCTCTAGGAAAGGAAGGACCAGTTTCTGTAAGAATGAGTATAGCTAGCTCCTACACTAGCTCTCCAGTGGAAGGCCATGCAGCCAAGAATACTTGGCCTTGACGGGCTGGGGGTGGGGTGAAGTGGGGGCTCAGAGTTGGGAGGAAGAAGAACCTAGGAAGAGTTTAGGTAGGGAGTGTGAATATAATCGAAATGCACTGGATGAAATTTGCAAAGAACTTATGAATAAGGTTTAAGCCATTCTACTATTTCTCAACACCCTGCTTGGAGAAAAAGCATGATGTGAACCAAGCAGTCCATGCACCTGGGCTGTAAGCACCTGTGTGTGATGGAGCAGTCACTCATGGCTGCTAATGCCTTCTTTCCTTTCTCACATTCCAGGGGATTCAATGTCTATGGGAACTGTGTGTGCGTGCGTGCATATGTGTGTGTGTGTGTGTGTGTGTGCACGCGCGCGCGCATGCGTGCCTGTGTGTTTGCGTGTGTGCGTGTGTGTAAAACTGCACCAAGTAATGTCTCGGTGTGTTTGTCATCTCATAACAAACTTGCATTTATTAATCCTGTTTACTTCAGTGATACAATAACCTAGGCCCTCTGAGATTAAGGAAACAAACTTTAAAATCAAAACCACATTCCAATGTCTGAAAAGATATTTTTTTTTTGTTCAATTCTTTCATAAAAACATTGGTCACTATTTAACATACAGAGGCAACAAAATGTACCCAGTTCACATGCATCAACAGGTCAGTGAGTCATAACACAAGAGCCACACAAACGCTGAGCAAACAGTCCTCCCAGCCCATGACAGCTAGCTGGAGCTCTGTTGCTGACAGAGGAAAGGCGGTCCAGTTCCAGCTGATGTCAGATTCTCTGTGGCAAAAACACTGAACAAGGGTCTCATGGAGCCATTGACTTAAGGGGGCCATCTTCAGAAATCACATTGTACAAAGAGCCATGTGAAATCGGAGCAAGGACCTAAGAAAACAAAACCTTTGGCTAAGGACAAAGAGACTTTAGCTGTGTGTGTCTGCTTTATTGATTAAATATGGTTCCATGTTTCACTGAAAATGTGGATGTCTTTCAGCGTGAAAGTTACACGTTTCATGTGTTGACAGCTCAGATGGCTGAAGATTTAACGACACTGGCTTAATTCTGTAAGGACTGGGATGTATAAGAGAAAGAAAAAGGAAATCAACAATCAAAAGTCCTTCCTAAACTCCAAAACAGGTTTCTGGAAATGGGATTTAATAAGAAGGAAAGTTAAGCACCGCAATACAACACTTAAAGACAAAAACAGGAAAGCCACCAAAACACAAAGGGCGGACACGCACTCACATTTTACACAGAAAAGGAAACACTCTAATCTATCAACCTGGACTCCTCTTCCTGGTGTCTGTGTGCTATGTGGAAGAAGATAAAATGACAAGTCTGTCTGCAATCTCAAATCCTGTAATTCTAATTTGAGCAAAGGAAAATGTTACTTGAGCACATGAAAACTGGATAATTTTTATACTGTCTATTTTATCTTAAGCTCTATGATAAATGGGCAACACTATATCATCCCAAAGTGCATTTTCTTATGGAAGAGAAGTCTGCTTTAAAAAGAGCTTGAAGTAAATATGTGTAAACAAAACTCCAAAATAAGATTTAAAAGGCATAGTCATGCTAATTTTGTGTTTTCCATCTAGTTAGCCACCATGGATAATTTTAATTCCCCAAAGAATAAATTCTACCTTCAGTTTCTCTCTTTCATATGTTCGATTATTCTGTGACATGTTAACTTTTTAGCACGTGTGGACCCCACAGGAGAAAACTTAGGATTCCCACGTGATTTAGATCAGACATATAAGCACAGACACGAGCAACTTTCAAACCAACCATGTGCTACAATCTCCACAAAACAAAAATTTCAAAAAAAGGGAGAAAGGCTCTCCTCATGTTATGTTTGACTAGACTATACGGCAAAAAGCAAAATACAAATCACATGTTATTTCTAAAAAAAAAAAAAATCACCCAAGAAAAATCACAAAGTGAGACCTAATGAGATTAGGATTCTGTGCATGGACTATTTAGATTCATTCCCTTCTGATGAGACAACAGCATGTCTGAGGGGAAATCCTCCCAAAGTAACAGAACTGATGCCACCCGACTCCACCTCATCCTCCATAAACCTCCTTCCATTTTCTATCCTCCCCACCCCCAAAAAAAACAACAACAAAATGGAGCACAATTTCCAAATATCTCAAATTCCGTAGTCCACCCTGATTTCTTAATCCCTATTCTCAAAAATGTGAGCACTGAAGTGGTCTTTCCCTCACAAACCAGAGCTCACGGTGCGATTATTACAAGGTGGGAAACTAAAGGTAAAAAGTCAACTAGAAATAAGTACACTTTGTTAGTATATGTGGTATATGTAAAAGGAAGGCCAGCAAATCCATCTTTCTGGTTAATCTCTGGCCCTTAAGACAGCGTGGTTCAAAATTAAAATGAACCAGATACACTTAAAGCACAAATCTCTATTCATTTGGAATAGATGTGAAAGCTCTAAAGATGAGTGAAATTATATGACTGTAAATGTTTACGGTGAAATAACACAGAAATGACGCCACCAGGCAGGGAGTTAAAGTTTCAACTGATATTAAACATCTGAAATAATTTGGAGAAACCCTAGCAATGAATTATAACCACCAAGAAAAAAAAACATAAATTGGTATTTCCATGCATGTACATGTTACATAACAAATACGCAAACCCCAAGTCAGTACAAGTTAAATAATATGTCGATACACAGATAAGAAGAAAAGATAACATGTTGACTGCCACTGAGGAAAAGCATCTCAACATAAATTGTTTTTAAAAAGATGTCTTAAGAAGACCAAGCCACAATAAGTTAGTGTTTCCACAATACATGCTGAACTATTTGATCCCGTATCTATATACAGTTACTGTCTTCACCACTAAACGCTGTGACAGTATTTTTTTTTTTAAATGACTGAGGTACATTAGTTTACAGCTTTTTATAGGTATTCTAAGATGATTAATTAATTTGTCGTTTCCAGTTTTTCATCTTCTTCACCTCCTCCAAAGAAAAACAAAGGGAACATTCCTAGAATGCAGCCAATAGTCACGCCAACAGCCTTGCCCTAAGGAGACAAAAGAGCATGTCTTAAATGTCCTTAACATAGATATCATTGCATAAACACTAGCAACAACAGTCAATTGCCACTACAATTGTATTCCTATTAATTATAGAAACCTAAGTATTAAAATAAGCTACCAAACACACACAACTTGCCATTTTAAAGTTCAGAAGATTAAGGGAAAAATTCAACATAAACTCGACATCAAAGAAACATTCAAGTAGAAAACACTGCTTTAATCGTTTGTGTATTTTAATGTCAGAAGACCAGAACACAGGATGGGGGAAACATAGCAATTATTCTCAGTATATTTGGATTTGATATCTTCGGATACAGTCCTTCAGTACTAAATCCCACAAATGCTTAGCTATATGAAGATACAACCATTATAGAAACAGTGTTGCTCTCTGCCTCAAGCAATCTACATTGTGAAAAGTTTAAAATTTTAACTTCCAAAACTGATTTAAATTTTGCATTCCTATGAGGACTATCAAATTTAAACACTTTTAAATTAGATTTTCTTTTTTTTAATGTTTCTTTTAAAGACAAGAGTTTTTCTGTGTAGCCCTGACTGTAAGTTTTCCTTAAAAAAAATACCTGTCTTATTATTTTTAATTATTTGTGTGCATATGTCTTTGTGAGGCCAGAAGAAAACACTGGACACCCTGGAACTGGAGTTAGGGACGGCTGTGAGTCCGAGTGCTGGGAACTGAACTGGATCCTCTATTAGGAGTACTTGCTCCTAACATCTGAGCCATCTCTCCAGCCCCTTAGTTAAGTTTTCTTTTTCATTCAATCATTCATTAAGATTCTGTTATGTACTAAACTCTCTGTGCTGCGTAATCCCGAGACAGGGGCCAACCACATGGAGTTACTGCTCCTCTGGAACTCCAGCTAGAAACACAGAGAGACAAAGCAAGTCCCATCTGACATTACAGATGCTGTGCTAGCTACATAATCTGCAGCACTGAAGGAAATCCTTTCTTTTGGATACCGTCCAGTAAGGAATCAGATCACGGAGTATCCGTAATAACTTTCAAAGTAGAATCTATGTTCTGACAATAGTGTATACAACACTTTTTCAATCTGTTACTATGGTGTTTTGTTGTTTATTATAGTGGCAGTAGTACACCTGTCTTTTACATTAATTGTTAAATCTGTCAATCTCATTATGTGAATATTTTTAAAGGTTCAGAAATATAGCAAGAAGAAATCTGTTCCGTCCAGATACTAATAAAGCCAGTCCTCAATTCCTTACTTTGATCTCACATTGTACTCATATATATTGCAACACAGACTATTCTGCTTGGCTCCTGATTGCCCTAGGATGTGACCAGTGCTAAGAAATCCCTCACTGCCCAGCCATTCTGTTAAAATGACTTTCACTATCACCCAGGGTGAGGAAGAGTCCCCTATTGCTCCCTTGAGAAATGCTGGAGCAGGGTGATCGTTGCCTCCATTAATATTTCAATACACTACTATTTGATCTTTCCTCCCCTATGAAACACTCAGGAATGACCACCGTGAGGGACTACAGTATAATGAGGATGAGTTCCAGAATAACCAATGAATAGCAGAATCTTTGGGTGCTCAAGCCCTTAATTAACCAGTCTGGGAACGTTTGAACAAAAAAAAAAATGAAGTATACTTATAAAAATAACAGATAACAAACTATTTTTCTGACAGTATTCAAGGCCTGGGTAGCTTTTCGAAGCACGTCTCAAAACTGCCACGCTAACCACCAGCCTTGTGCTCACGAGCCACGCAACTTACCAGATGTGTGCTAACACGCGTTTGCCACATGTCAACTTGCTTTGGTGTAAGATCAGGAATTGATAGACCTAACCTGGAAGCCAAGGCCTCAACATAACCTGCAAGGCTTCAAGAAAACAGAAGACGTTTAAGGGGGCATGCATATATCTCCATATAGTAAAAACCTACCACCTCAAAGAGAGAAGGGAGTTTTGTCCCTGTGCTCATCACTCTAGACAAACCAAAAAAATTGTACAACTTCTGCTTTTATTATATATAGACAATTCTAGTTTAAAATCACTTTCAAATTCACATTTAAACACAGTGACTCAGAGCATCTGTTCTTTATCATTATCTTTGAGAGGCCAATTAAAGTACATACTTTTTATATAAATAATCAAAATGCTGTACTTACTGCAAACTCAGAGCAAAGTATTTGAGCATATGATTTAACTTGATAAGTATAATCAGAAAGTGACAGTTTTTAAAAATTCATCAGACGCCTAACACTTTTAGCCTACCGGGGATTCTAAGTTACCATTGCTGTCGGAAAGAATCTTGTTCTAAGCACTCTCAGAAGAAAAGAGCCTGAGAGTTACGCATGCTGATAATCATAAGGTAGGTTCTGGCTTCAGCTGTGAAGCACTTTGAAAGTGTGCGTCTGAGGACAAATAAAATGTGGTACTTGTGAGAGATACTGAAAACAGAAGACAGGGAACAGTTCTCAGACATAAAAGCTCTTTATAAAAATCTTCACACCTCAATCTAAAGCTAAGTGGCTTTAAATTCTATCGTTGGCTCTACTAATAGATCAGAACGCTACATATGAGATGCAATATTGTCAATATTAAGCTTGAAGTTTGAAAATGGGAAATTGAATGTCAAAGAGGCCTCATCAAGATTAGATTTATGGCGAGAATTCTAGGAATATAAAATCCCAATCATGGCCCTAAAGAAAAAAACAAAACAATTTAAAATTAGTTTTTGCCCCAAACATAAGCATAGATTCTAATATTGAGGGTCAGATCCTTATAAAATGTCTCTGCCTACTATACGCTAAAATAGAGTCCTAATAGATCCAAACCCAAATCTCAAAATATACCAGTTGAGTAGCCAAGAAAGGAAGCCAGTGTCAATGACAGAACAAGAGAGATGTTTGTCCTAATATTTCATGCCAACTTCTCAGCTTCCCCAAGCCCAGGCAGCAGCCCAGGCCATCTGCCACCTGGAAGAAGGTGAGAAATTCAGCTTTTCCAAGCAGCCATCCTCCGTTTGTGTTAGCATTTTGCCACATTGAAGAAAAAAAAATGGCCAAGTAAATATAAGCTTTGGAGGCTGGGGTATGGCTCAAAGGCAGAACACAGACTCAGCAATGCATAAAACCCTATATTCAACCTCAACATTGGTGGGAGAAAGGGAGGGGAGGAGGGAGGGACAGAGGGGTGGAGGGGGAGGAAGGCAAAGGGAGGAAGGGGAGGGACAGAGAATATGGGACACTACTTCCTTTGTAGGTCAGAACCTTTAAATCTCTTAGGGAAGTGAAAACCCTCTGTTCCCATTGGAGATGTCCACAAAATGCATCTTCAGGAAATAGAAATTCCATTTTGCTTATATTTTTATCATTTTAGGCTATGACAGTGTATATAACATGGTGACATAGTTCTATCCATTTTCGGAACCACCGATTCAGTTTTATACACTCATGGCCAACAACTATATTTGATTTCCACCAAATATTTACTATTACTGATTTAGAAATATTAAACTTAAAGTTTTAATTTTAGACCCCAAAGGAAAACAACTGCCCTTTTAAAAGGCTTGTTAATTTGAGGAGAATGAAGACAAGAACATACAAGTATGTAACTGCAGAAATGAATCATGAATGAACCTACCCAAGTCCAGCTAAATCTGAGACAAGATTTCCCAAAGCAGCAGCTGGAAATTTGAAAAACACACAATTCTGAGTTATCAAACAAAGCCAGCAGCGGTCACAGCATTACATCAAGTGAGGGGCACCAAGCTCTGAGCTACCAGAGTCAACCTATTTCTCTGCTATAACAACCATGTTCGAGGCACAGCTCTAGGTGCCAAGAGTTTAAAAGAGCACAATCCTAAAACCAGAATACCCTGCCTCCATTAATAGAGTAGTTACCATATAGCGAAAATTTCTGTTCTTAGGCCAGTACAAAATTTCATAGTTGTGCCTGTAGTGTGATGTGTTTCCAGGAATTTGGACATTGGAAGTTCAAGAGCAAAGCCACATAGCAGCTCCAAGTTCAAGAAAGTAAAGGAAGGAAAATGCTTCATTTAAATGTTCAGTGGTAACATTGAATTACAAGAAAAACTTGCCTTCACATAGACAATTTAGTTGAGTGTTGTCACCCACTAACTAGCATAAGTTAGTTACAATTTCTCAGGGAGGAAACAAAAAACAAAAAACTTGCTATATA
The DNA here is from genome assembly GCF_943737965.1 of Phodopus roborovskii. Classification (NCBI taxonomy): domain Eukaryota; kingdom Metazoa; phylum Chordata; class Mammalia; order Rodentia; family Cricetidae; genus Phodopus; species Phodopus roborovskii. The sequence goes on along the minus strand of NW_026126567.1, from coordinate 12,264,576 downwards.
CAGAAAACTGGGAACTAGAAGATTAGGATCAGAGATACCTAAACAAACATCTCAGAGAGCCAATTCAATTCAAACAAACTGTCCTCTAAACCTAACTTATTAACCTTTTAAAACAACATGCAGACAAGAGAATTTTAACATGTGCTATTATTACATACCTGCCATTGTTGAAATCCCTAAAATAATTCCAATAGACAATTCAATTTGGGTTCCCTGAAAAGTAATTGGGGAAAAAAAATTAAAGCTGACATGGCTATCAAAGATATCAATGTACTAATAAAAACAGACTGTGTGGTAAGTGAAAATCAACATGTTGCTGCAACACAATTACACACAAAATACCCGTAAATGTGCACAGCGTGCGGTGATTTCACTCAGTTCTTATTCATATACATTCATGAAGAAATAACCACTAACATTTCATCCACTAGAATTGAGCCTTCCTGAAAATAAATAGCAACACATGGACTAGCCAATTCTTCACTAAGAACCTGATCTCTACATCCTTAATTCTACTTTTCTTCACACAGAAATAAGCTTTAGAGCTCCTTGAACAGAAAGATGGAGGCATGGATGCTAAATTAGGAAACCTACTGCGCCTCTATCTACTCCACCAGGGTTCGAAAGACTAAAGGATTTTCTAGGAAAACTGGTTCGTAAGACCTTCCTCAAACCGTTAAGTAGTGCGCTATGGCTCGAGATGAAGTGGGAACAACATTTAGTCTGGCAGACCCACAGTAAGAGCAGGACCCCTGCACCCACTGGGTTTACTACTGGCCATCAAAGGGCTCCCACATTTATCTTCCCCCTGGGGAAAGAGAGGGGCTCATGTTTCCCACCCACCTTACAGAGGAGGAGCTGAAGTGACTGCCCTGGGCTGTCACACACACCAGGAGGCCCTACGTCTATTTTGCTAATTCAGTTCCAGTCCTTCATGAAGGTGAACTTAGTTTTCTGGAACTGAAAATTTTAATTTTTAAATTTTAACACAGAGGAAAAAAGACTGTCTCATGTATTATACAAAATTTTCCACTGCTTTGTCAGTACGGAACATAAAAGCTGGGAGACATTTTCCTCATTCTCTTGTCCTCTGGTTCAACTCTGTCCCTTGAAGACATAATTCTGGTTGAATATAGCCAAACAGACTCATGTACCACTCTTGCAGACACAGAAAGTTATACACTTCTAAAGGCACCTAAAATAACAGATTTCTAAGGAAAACAAAAGGCAAATAAAAAGAAAGCACAAACAGAGTTAAAAATAACAAGGTAGCTATCTGTCTTACATAAATGCCAAGATGGCAGAGCACCCTGAACAGCAGTGACTCACTGTCAGTGACCCAAGAAGAACCTCTTTAAAAATATGCGTCTGAAAGACCATTTGTGTAAGCTGGAGACAGCTCTGTGGTGGAGAGCCTGAGCATGGAGACAGCTCTGTGATGGAGAGCCTGAGCATGGAGACAGCTCTGTGGTGGAGAGCCTGAGCATGGAGACAGCTCTGTGGTGGAGCGTCTGAACATGGAGACAGCTCTGTGGTGGAGAGCCTGAGCATGGAGAAAGCCCCATGGTAGAGCATCTGAGAGCTTGAGCACTATTATCCCCCACAAAGTAACAGTAAGAAACAAGTATTGTGTGCTTTACATTTGGTGAAATGTGGGGTGCTTGCAGGTCCTTCAGAGAGTGTAAAAACTTCATATAAATCCAAAGATGTTTGGGGGACAATTCCCCACTTCTCTACTGTTATGTGTTTAAAAAAAAATTTAATAGGTGAGATAGGAATTACAAATAAATCTAACAAGTTATCAAAGTAACACTTTGTTTATCACCTTAATTACACTTATCTTACAATTAATCTATTCTAAAAAAAAAAAAAAAAAGTATCCTAAATTGCATTGTAAAACAAAGCAATTCCCCTAATGACCAAAATAGAAATTATAAAAAGCAATCCAGGAATATAAAAGTATAATAAGCTGTAAAGCCTGGGTGAGTATTACTAAGTCTACTTGACCCTATCATAACTGGCTATACAGAAACTCGCACTCATGACTACAAAGAGGGCAGCAGCCAGAAATGCACATCTAACAGAAGGGAGGGAAGTAAGCGTTCAGCATGACAGGGCAGAAGGCTCAACTTTGTCCTGAGAAACGTAAAACTGATCCACAATGTGAAAAGGCCATCTGTGCTTTAAAACAAACAGGAAAACAAAATTGCTAGGACAGTCATGACTACTCATTCCCCTCTCAGAGATTCTGCCATTGTATTACTTATCTCAAATAAAACGCCTCATTGGAAACTGTCACCGTCTCTGAAATAGCCTTCAACTACAGGGATAGTCACCATCGCTTTTATCTGGTGTCAGTGATTTAAAATACCTATTCTGTAAAAACTGTATCCAACGGGATGCATCCTTGAGGATGGGTTTCAGTGCAAACAAGTTAGCGGTAATTTGGAGTTAAGACTCTTGGGTCTGGAAAACCACTCTAGTCTGAAATACTAAGAATGAGGTATAGGCCTGAAGGATACAAAATAATAAAACGGAAGTGGCTGCAGTGTCTGATGTGCTCTGCTGGGTTTGGTCTAGTCCCAAAAGCTACACCTACACACAGACATCTCTTGAGCCTCTTATAAGACGCTGTCTGAATAGATCTAAGACGCTATTAGCTTCCCATACTCCTCCATCTTCAGACTATCCCTACATCCCCTTAATCCAAAGTGTGCCATCTCCACAACTGCCAATAGCACAGGGCAGTTTGCAAGAGCTGAGTGTTTAAGGTGTGCCTGCCTTATTGAGGAAGTTTATTACAATGGTGGCTTGAGCACTAAAATGTTGAGCAAAATAATGGGTAAGTGAAATATTTAGCACAGAGGTGCTCTCCATCCTCCTCACGGGCACACAGTCAGCTACGGCTTATAAACTCAACATAAAATAGCTTTTATTGCAAGCAGGTATGCTTTGCTTAATAACAGTAATTTAGCCAACTCAATGTTAGTAGCCTGAGAAGAGCGGTGTGGTTTTAAATACTTAAATACTCTTCAGACATGTGTACAAATGCACATCAATTTTATTCTTATGTGTATGCTAGGAAAGTATCATAATCCTTAAAAACAAAATGTGACTGTTCTAGAATGACATTTTAGGGGCACTAACTTAATGTGCATCAGCCTTGGGAAGTTGGAACTTTGTCACGGCATGCTACAAAAAACCCTGCAAAGGTGTTTATGACCCCAAGCTGTGCACAGGAAGAGTCACTGTGTGACCCATCAATACCAGCCCCTGAACCTTGCTTAGACCAGAACAGCTGCACCCTCTGTAGCAACCAAATCATCTCAAATGAACTGACTTTAAATACTCTAAACAATGCCCGCAGTCTATAAAATGATTATGTAAATTACTTTTTAAATCTCTATTTCATAACTAAATCTATTTATGCTCATTCATAGCACAGGTAAATTCTAAAATACCAAAAATAAACTCTTCCATCACCCCTACCTTCCCTACCCACCCTTTTTCTCTCCCCCACCTTCTAAGCAGTTTCTTCAATAATAGTTAATAGAAAATTCTTATACTTAGACTCTGTGAGACTCACAGTAAATTCTCAGCATTCTAATTCAGACAAGCTTTTTTTTTTTTTTCAAATGACTCTAAGAAAGAAATCTACCCTTTGGGCATCCAGAAAGCAGTAAGTAATTTATACTGTGTCTTCTTTCAAGGGTTTAAGTAGCCTTCCATCTCTTTACTGTTAATATCCAAGAAAGATGGCTGCAAGAAGCATCCTAAAGGTACGTTTAAAAGTTAGTAACTGCCTTGACTGAACTATGAGAAAATCATTATCTTTATATAAAATAAAAGTAAATCAACACTGGGAAAGCCTTAAAATACATGTGTTTTAATCATTACTTTGTTAGGAAAGTGTACCAAACATTAGTGTCCACTAAAAGAGATATCATTAATATAAGAAAGGCAAAGCAGGCATTCCTGAGCTTGCAGTTGTCATAGCAAAGGGGAATTCTTTAATACTACACATGTAACAAAGCAGAGGGTATTTTTAAGGGAATCTTGGGACATTTTGGGTTAAACGTTGAGACTAAAGCCTAGGCTATGTCCCAAAACACTTACTAAGATATTCTAGAGTGAGAAAATGGAACAAGGAACTAATCAAAACCCTCTATATGGGATGACAAGTACCAACACAACTAAAACATACCCGACATTTTATATACAGTTGCTTCTTTATAAAAATATTAAAACAGAAGTATATGAGCCATAAGTGTTTGTCTGCATGCTTTCTCAAAGGCTTTATGATTAATATACATAACACTCTAAAATTGAACTTGCCCACTGTTAATTAACTTGATAGGTATAATATATCAATTATTAGGAATATGTAGAACACACTAATTTCTTTATTAACTCAAAATAGAAGTGTTGAGAAGACTTACTGCAACAATCATAATTGCATTATCCAAAAAGCCAAACCCTATGAAAGGTATCGCATTGTGGAAGAATACTGAAAAACATCAAAACACAGAAAAATATATTTTAAAATTTTGATAACTTTAGAATGACCAAAGCAGGCTGTGTAATTAAAGCTTCTAAAGAGACTTGATAACAATCACAGATGCTGTTGTTGCTGTAAGTTTACTTACAGAAGCTATGCTGGGAGACAAAACACAAATATGTAACAAACAACCTTAGGCCTTTATGTTTTCTTACCAGCAACGCATACACATACAGTTCATGGGAGAGTAAATCTGTAAACATGTAATGACCCCACTTAACTGGACCCACATCAGTCTATTTCTCTTGTCCCTGAGGACTAGCACAACAGTGCCAACCAACCTCTGTATATGTAGTAATAATTTTAAAAATGCCTACACTCAAATTCTAGGCAAGCAATTTGACTGCTTTTACTTCATAATCAACTTTTTAAGTAATTTTAGGAAATGGTGATTGCCTTCATCTGACATCTACAGGAAGTCTTTAACATCTCAGAATCTACCAGAATTCCTAAATGCTACTGAAAACTGTAAAATTGGTATTTGTTCGATATCAAACTGTGGCTTAAAGGCCTCTTCCTACCAAAGACACTTCTCATCTCATCTATCTGATACATAACCTGAAACCTGGGGTATTAAAAGTCAAAGCAGGAAAAACGAGTTTTGGTTTTTATAATCTAATATGTATGTATGTATGTATGTATGTATGTATGTATGTATGTATGTATCTTCAGCATACTATACAATGCTGAGTACATAATTGAGGACCACTAATCTGAAAAAGAAGCTAATTCCATGCTTAGACAACTAGAAGCATATTGTGAAACAGGTTAAAAGCTGGGAACCAGAAAAGACTATTTATCCTATTTGATATTTACACCCTTAGGTATAGCCAACGTCAGCTCAACTGACAACTTCCTATAATGAACATCAAGAATCTGAGTTTTATACTATATTTAAAAACAGTCCTCCCTTAAGCCAGTTAGCTATATTTGTTAGTGACTTCAGATTCTTTTTTTCTTTTAATGCAGTTAAATATGCAATATAATTAAAATATAATCCAGAACTAATGAAAATGATATTCTATGGTATGAATTCTGCACCATTGGGAAAGCTAGTAGACAGTAAATCAAAAAAAAAATTAACACTTCTACCCATAACTACTATCAAAGAAATATTATCTTCAGAATGGTAATATGCACCATTGTGTACAGATTATTACACTTTCATTGTTACTGTGCATAATATACGATAGATAGATAGATATAACCAGTCATTTCTGGTCTCTGCTTGTCACAGTAACAATGTTCATGATTAAAGAGCAGAATATTCCATTGTGACTATTACTGTGAAAGCTATCAAGATGGTAAACGTCAAACACCACATTCATGAAATGGGATTAAACCCAAGAACCCAGCCTTACTTCTCTGGCTTTTCACCTAAATCCATTGGGCACCTACTGAACACTTGACTTTTTATAGTTAGCAGCTTCCAAAACACACACACAATCCTACCTTCCAACTACAACATATACTCAATGGGCAAAAAATGTCACCCAAAGAAGCCACACAGTGAAGGAAAACCTGTCCAGGCATATCTAGACACAGCCTTCTCCATGGTTTCTGAAATACAAATATGGCAAAATAACCAAGAAATCAGCTGAGGTGCCTTAGTATTTGAACAATATAATGACATCTCTAAAATTAGCCAGTTGTAAATACCTTAAAGCAAATGTTAATGGCATTAAGATTGCACTAATAGTTCGTCCTGGTTGAAGCCTGGTCAGTAGAGCTAAGGCATACAGGCACACTAATCAACTAATAAGCTATGAAGTAGATCTTTACATTTATATTTAAATAAGTCTGCCATATAAGTAAAATAAAAATGCTTTAATTCAAAGGGGGAAAATAAAGTTCCTCAAAGAAAACATATGCACTGGGCACCCTATTGGACACTCGAGATATAAAGGCTTACAACACTTGGTTTCCACATTTAGACATAGAAACCGAAACACATAAACAGTTCATGTCAACATCGCCTACAAAGAATGACAACAGTGAACTATCAGTAACGGGTTGAGAATCTGGGCTGGAACAATCAGGAATGATTACCTGACAAGAGAGAGCTTAAAGAATTCTTAAATCTTTTAGTGTTCGAGGAAAGTTACTAATTGCCAACATAATTATATTCTACCTATGAGAGGGAAAAGGACTACTTCCTTCCTACTGGTCTGAAGTGGCCTTCCAGTGAAGAATAGTCTCCTACTAATTCACTTTTTCTTCCATTCCATTTGGCAAACACTATTCTATAGCTAAGCAGTTGTTAGCAAATCACATTTAATATTCAATTACCTGCTTAATTACAAGCTACTCAAATTCACCGCCACACATGTAAATGACTCTCTTCTACTGTCTTTTAATAAGACCCTAAACTTTCACATCACTCCCATACTTATTCTAGCATAAGAAGAAGGAAAAAACAGGGAGGCTCCATAATGAGCTTTCTTCCTCCTCAAATGAACTTCTCTTGCTTTCTTATAGCCACAAACGCTACACAGAAACACACTCTGCATCAGAGAACAGTTAGCCTGAATCTAAAATTAAGTTCTACAGTTACCTAATTTAAATTTTGGCAAGGAAGTAAATATAACACATATTTTCCTGCAAATTAAGACAACTTCTAACAAATTTACTTTTATTACTAGACAAGAACATTTCAAAAATAATAGCTATCCCATATTGTGATATATCTTCAACTATGTTTAGAAAGTACTCCTATATGAAAAATTAAGATAATCCATTCTATCAGAAAGGTTTGATTGGTTGACTTTCGCCCTATTATAAGAAATAGCTCGTTCAGGTTCAAAAGAGAGATTACATATCAATGTAACAATTATAGTGCCATTACCATATCTCAGCTGTCCTGGAGTGGGTGGTAGAGCTTCCAACTTTTCTAAAGGGGAAGAAAAAGAATGGAACAAGAGTTAGTTACTACTATATAGCAACAGATTTACAAACTGGAAAGATATGTTTAGTTAGTTGATCAAAATTATCCATTTTAAAGAATATTGGTTTGGAGTAAATGACAAGATTAGGGTTAGCTAAGCAGCTTCAGCCATATGCTGGGGGTCACACACATGGGTGTTCTCTTTTATTTAGGTCATGGCATCACTGTGCAGGGAACCTATATGCATCTATTATAGTAGAATCACATTCCAGAAATATAATTTGTCTTCAAATGGAAACTCTGGATGACTTAACAAATACACACAAACCAATACTGACAGCAGAAAAAAAAAAAAAGACACTCAAATATACTTATATTAGTTTGTTTATTTATTTAGAGACAGGAACATATGCAATCCAAGTTTGCCTCAAATCCCCGATCTTCCTGCCTCCACATTCCAAATGCTGCAATGAGAGCAACGTCATTACAACAATGGTTTTACTGGCTTGTATAACGTCCACTGAACAACACAGTGGAGTTTTAATTTTCAAAACTATACTCCTAGAGTAAGTTGTGTATACGCTGAAACAACCAAAAATGTATAATGTTATTATTTAAAATAACAAATAAAAATATATTACATATAATATATGGCAGACACGTGATCTTTAATCAAAAAAGAAAAAAGAAAAAAACCAAGAGGCAATATGTAATATATGACAAAGTTTTCCAAGAATTAACAAATGTCTCATACATTTAGAATAACTTATGTAAATCAAGATAAAATAAATTAAATAAATTTAGAATTACTACAAAATGCAAATAAGCTAGTCCCTCAATCAGAGCATCTCACCATCTGTGAAAGCAGAAAATGTCAATACTTCCACCTTCTCTTTCCTCATCCAGCCAAATGGAGTGAGGTGTGTCTCCCAGAGGGCTCCCAGTGCAGCAGTGTGCAGAGATGGGGTACGGGGGCCCTGACTTATCAACAGACCCAGCCTTTATGGAGTTGTGGAACGGTGGCATTGCTGGGAGGTGGTGGGAAGTACAGTGTGGGTCCTAACTGGAAGACATGCTTGGAAAGGTGCCCCGTCTTAGTGCCCAGCCCCTTCCAGCCTCTGCTTGCCGGCCACCACAGGGTGAGCAGCTTTGTTCATATGCTTCTGCCATGACAGTGGTCTGCCTCATCATCACCCAAAAACAATGCAGCCAGCCAAGCACAGACGGAACCATCTGAAACTGTGAACCAAGAATCTTTCCCTTAAGTTTCTTTTCGTATATTTGGTCAAAGCAGCAAATAGCTGAATAACATGGTGGAGAAATATTTTCCAGCACATTTTGAGAACTAAATACTAAAAACAAAGCTCAACAAATAAAACCAAAACAGAAAGTTACAGGGCTAGAGATCTAGTTCAGAGATAAGAGTACTTGTGTATCAGGAACAAAATGTAGGTTCAGGACTTGGGAGGTTCAATCTTTGAAACCAAAGGGAGAAGGAAAATTGAAAATTATAGACCAACTTCCTTCATGAACACATTAATTTATAGTAATACAAATACTAAAGTACCTTAATATTTTTTAAAAAATCACTTCTGGCATGCAGTGGTGGCACAAACCTCTAATCCCAGCACTCGGGAGGCAGAGGCAAGTGGATGTCTGTGAGTTTGAGGCCAGGCTGGTCTGCAGCGTGAGTACTGGGAGAGAAAGGCAGGGTTACACAGAGAAACCCAATCTCGGGGGGTTGGGGGGAGGGGGGAGGAGGAAGAAGGGAAAGAGAGAGGGAGGGAAAGGGGGGAGGGAGGGGAGGAGAAAAGGGGGGAAGATTAATTTCTGAAACCGTCAAAGGGGCTGGAATGACAGCTCCGTGGGTAAGAGCGCTGGCTGCTTTCCACACGGGGTCAATTCTCAGCATCCACTCATGGCTCACCTCACTGTAATTCCAGTACCCTGGGTTCTGACAACTTCTAACTTCTACAAGAAATGCATAGACATAGCCCATGGACATACATGTAGGCAAAACACCATACATGTAAAATAATATATCTAAAATAAAAGTTGATTTTTGAAAATGTAAGATAGGAGGACTCCAGTTTTCTAAGCGAGCAAACCAGCCAGAAAAGCAGGGCAGTTTGTACAAGACTGTAACTACCTGAGGAATGGCTCATTTTCATTCCTTGATGGCTGAGATATATACAGTGTACCCCATTAGAATCTTCACTGTGATGCTGAGTTCCTAATTATCTAAGAAATGTAAAACTAAAGGGAGCTGACACACAAACCACACATGAATCAGAAAAGAACATTTCCCCCTCCTATTCCAGAAATAAAACTTTGTTTAACCCAGATGCTTTTGAACTTGTTATATAAATATGTAAGTGTTACACTGTGTTCATGTAAAGAAAATGGCAAGTTAGATTAGAAGAGGAGACAAAGGGAAATGAGAAACAGGAAAATGAAGGTGTTTTTTTGTTTTTTGTTTGTTTTGTTTTTCTTTTTTAAGGAATTAATTCGAGGTTTTATGTCAATAGATTTTTTTTAAGCTTGAGAAGAAATGAAGGCCACATAGAAAGCTGGAGCCTGAGCCTCCGTTGCTGGAGCACAGGTTTGCCAGCCCCTCCGCCCCATCTGCTTTGCTGCTCAGCCATTCAGAGGTCTCTGCCACTGGGTCAGATCACTGGCAGGCACAGCACAGTGCCAATCACCCTGGGACAGCAGAGAAACCACCCCAGCTGCACCCACTTGTTGCTTGGCACTAAGGTTCCAGAACACCTTGGTTATGTTCTGAAGAGTTGACTTTGAATTCTTGGCCAATTGTTTAGTTGCTTTTTCTTCCATATCTAAAGTAGCATCCAGTGGAAGAGGAAATTACTAACTGTAGGTTAGGTTCTAATAAACTGAACTCCAGTTAATTAGGGTTTTCATTTTGCTACACTGGAAAATATCCAAGATGCTTTTTTCATTGGTAGAAGCTTGTCCAGCAGCCTAAAGGCATCTAGTGAAACTGCCTTTATTCCCTCACAGCAATCAGTGAATGTAGGGAGGTGCAAGACCAGAAAGGGTTAACAATAATGTCTCAAATAAATAAGAAACAAATAAAATCAGGCATGGTAGCACAAACCTTTAATCCCAGCACTCAGGAGGCAGAGGCAGGTGATCTCTGAGTTTAAGACCATCCAGGGCTATGTAGGGCAACCTTGTCTAGGTAAGTAGGTAGGTAGGTAGGTAGGTAGGTAGGTAGGTAGATAGATGATAGATAGATAGATGATTGATAGATAGATGATAGATGATTGATATATAGATGACAGATAGATAGATAGATAGATAGATAGATAGATAATGATAGATGATTGATGGATGGATGGATAGATAGATAGATGATAGATAGATAGATAGATAGATAGATAGATAGATAGATAGATAGATAGATGATAGATGGATGGATGGATGGAATCTAAAGACACATACCAGAACAAGGACAGTAACCCTCGACCTGAGCCTGCACTGTTTTAGACCCCTATGACCTAACCACTGTAAAGCAAACATTTCCACTTTAGCACTCACATTTGCTTCAATCCTAGGATACTCCCACTAGATTTTACCCATAACTCACAGCTGAAATGTGACATTCATTGAAATGTTTTACCACTGACACTGGAATGTACCCTTTATAAAAACTCGGATTACAGTGGAAGCGTATGTAAAACTGCACTGTACAGGGAGGGACAGAGCTGCCCGTAAGGAAGGCAGGCATGCCACTGCCGCTTTGGGTCGGGGCCTCCGGATCCACCCAGCATCTGCCCCAGGAGGAGAGCCAGCAGCACAAATCAGTCTGCGAAGGAACTCAGGACGGAGAACAAAGAAGAAACTGATGTTTTAAACAGACTAAGATTCAAGGCAAAACGAATATCTATTTAGTTTTTAATAGAAAAAAAAATCAGATGTGTATGATGAAATTCACAGTAATGCATTAAAGAGTACAAAATGCAAACCACACTGCAGGCAAAATAATTTAGCTAGTTATATTAGATGACAAAAGCCATGCACCAAAAAAGGGGATTTATAACACAAACATGGCTGCTAGGTAAACACACTTGCAAGAAACAACAACAAAAGAACACTCTAGAAACAGCACTCAATTGAGTTAGTAGAGTTTAGTTAATAGGTCCTTTTGAATAAAAATTTCACAATCATACTTTAAATAGATGCTTTGGGTTAAACTCATGAAAGTATTTGAATGTGGTCTTCTAATTTTAATTTAACAATTAGAAGTGTTTATTGTAAGATATGCATTATATTGGCAAAGGTACTCCTGCTCAGAGCTTAGCAGAACTGTGCATTCCCTCAACCTTCTGGAGAACCCGATGGGTAACGCAAGGATGGACTACACCCAGCCCACCGGTACCCAGGAGCTCCTGGGCCAGAGACAGCACAGCTCATACAGGAGCTGACCTCGTGCTGACAAGAAGGCTACAGCGCTCAACAAGACCCTAATGCACTGATCTTTTAAGTCCTACCTTAAGTGTAATCAGCACACTAAAGATACATCACTTCGTTCTCCTCCTGTCTCTCATTCCAGAGTACCTGTCTTTTAAGATAACCAAACACACTGCTGGTGCACAGTTGCTTTTATATATGCAGCTATGTACATGCAACAATGAGACACTTCTTTGCAGACTCCCCTGCCTTTTGCCTATGAATAACAGGAAATTACTACATTTCTTTCTTACAGGCTAATACAGTAAAGCAACTGACTTTAAGAAAAGTCAGATCCTGCTACTTTTACTTACTGTGGGTATTAATTTTTTCTTTAAAAAAAAAAAAAGTCATATAGCCATGTATATTACAAACAAAAAACTTAAACTGAGATAGAAAAATCTACCTATTATAGAATACCACAAATAGTACATCTGTCTGTGAGTAGGGTTACATAACCCCCCCGCCCAAAGACATTCATTTTACAATAAAACTGTAACATCGAGGAAAGAACAGAGGTTGTTTTCAGGCGATTACTACCTTTTCTCTTTCTGTCATTCCTAAAATAAGACTCTTTCACAGAAAGTGAGTGCAAAAGGGTTCTCAAAAGTAAAGCCCGCAGTTCTCAGTGAGATGATGCCTCCCCCAGAAGCAAATGCACGGCTGTTTAAAATATGATTAAAACAATGTTTAATCCCTATCAGCAGGGATTCTAAACTTTTTACCAACACCATAGTCTGTCACAACTAAGACAAGTGGACAGAATTCTGTGCTTTGAAGATGTGGCCACAGAGACAGTGACTTAATCATGATGTACAGCAGCTGGTCCACAACCTAGATTCTAGGTCCAAATTCCCTTTGATTTAATAAATCTCCAACAGAAAAACAAAGAACAATAAAAAAAATGGCATATAAATATATAACAAAGACACTGGCTATGCATTAGTAGTTCAAACAGAAAGAAAACTTCAATTAAATACCACTAGAAGAAGTGGCTTTCCCTCTCCTAAGATATAACCTCTCACACAAAATTTTCAAGCATCTGTCACTTAAAAGAAAATAATAAATCTGATATACCTCTCCACCACTCATCATGAAAAAGGAAATAAAAAAGCCATATGGTTCATCATGATCATCAAATAAAATGCAACATGAATGTTGTGGGGCACACATCAGATTTCTGCAGGTTTCAGAGCTGTGTGGCCTCCAATCTAGGGCCTAACTCCATCTCTAACCCTGAACAGATCTGTTGTCCTGAAATCACATTGAACTCAAACTCCATAGGGCCTGATGCAGATGCCTGCTCTGACAATGAGTAAATGCCAAATCCTGAACACATTCATTTTCACAGTGCCCAAAGATTCAGCTGTGTTCTCCGTCTTTACTGCATACTGGTGGCTTCTGAGGTAAGCTATCTAAATGTGTGCAAAGAGGTATAATGACCAGTGGCATAAGAGACTGAGTTTCATGAGCTGGACACCATGTAAGCCCTACTGCTAGTTCAGTTCCCATTCGACAGTCCAGGGACAGCCCAGTGCCATCAAACAGCTCAAGAACGCACAGCACAGCCTTTCTTTATGCCCACATTGGGAACAACCTCCAAAATAATTCAACACAAAAGCTGTTCCTCAAAAGATACTAGCTTAAATGTGTATGCTTACCTTTTATTATTATTATTATTATATTATTATTATTATTATTATTTTACACTGCCACTAGAATTAGCAAAGTAGAATATAGCAGAGGATTTTACAGACAAGGAACTAATGTGTCAATGTGAGTGCAAACACGTGTACACAAGGCTGTGCCTCTATATTTCCCTGAAGTTCTGACAACTCAATTTTTGTCCTTGACAAATACTATCTGAATAGTATTTAATCCTCAGCCTTATAAAATTTCTTTAACCCATAAATCTTAAAATTTCTTTAACCCATAAATCCATAAATCATTCAGATACCTTTTCACATTCTGTAATGTACTCTTAGGCATTGTTAAATGTTAACTAGTTAACATTAAATGCTAAATGGACAATGAATTGAAATCAGGGTAGAGAATATTAATTTTAAACTATTTTTCTCTGTGTGCACACAGTTTCACCACCACTATTACAACTGTACAGCTACCAAGTCTAAAAACCAACAAACCAGCACTTCACTTGTGGCTTTAATATGAACTTATATAAACTTTTAGACTACTCAAGAGAACATGTCTATGTATGGGGAGAGCACTAAGATAGGATCTCATTTTGTAGTCCAAGGTGGCTTTGAACTAGTAGAGCCTTGTCTCAGCCTCCTTATGGAGGTGTTACTCTCTCACCGTCACAAACTAAACGCTACAGTTAGTTAAGCATGCAGTTATTACTCAATCACACTCACAGGCCAGGGTTAGGTAATGGAAACATTCTGCTGACAATCTAAAATATTAATGCAAAAAAATAAAGTTTCAAGTGTTCTATTTGAACAAGCAAGAAGTCCTGTCAAATAGATGCTTTGCTATTTGCTATAAACATCCACCAAGCAACACTGCCAGATTGTACTGTACCAAAACTGTCAGGGGGCTCTCCTGTTGAAACCTCCTTCACATGCTTCACAATGACCATCTCGGGTTTGGGAAATCTGCATGCTAAAAACATTCTAAAATCAGAATGCAGTCAAACAATGAAGTCATTACAATGTGTGCAAAAATAAAATATGTCCAAATTTTAAAATGTTATATGCTAGCATACAGGCAGTCTTCCTATGCACAGTACTGTAAAACGGGCAATGCCGTATTAACTGGAACTGTCATAATAGCCAATGGGGGCTAGGTGCAGCTCCAAAGTACGGCACTTTCCTAGTGCGTGAGGTCCTGGTGTTACAACAACAACCAGTAGGAAAACTTTAAAGTGTTCTGTGGCCTTAAAGATTTATCCCCACCCCACCCCCACGACCCAGGAGTAGTGGTACACGTCTATAACCCCAGCCCTAAGGAGGCAGAGACAGGAGAACCAGCCTGGACCACACAAAGTCCCAGGGCAGCCTGAGCTTAGTGAAACCTGTGTTAAAACAGGAAAAGGGGGGGTGGCGCCAGGTGCACCTGTGTGGAAGCTAGCGGACACCTCCTATCATGTGACACTATGACCAGGCGTGACTGAACCTTTGTCCAATGCCATCACTCTGGTCTCAGGCCCCTGGCTACAACAATACAAAGCAAACTAACAATCACACTGCCTCCTCCTCCCTGTCTCCCTCCTCTCTAAGAGAGACCTCACTATAACAGCTGGCCTGGGATTAGAAGTGCAAACTCACACTCAGTTCACACTTTTCGTTTCTTTGATGTATCACTTTCGTTTCCCCATCAATTCCTTGTTCACTCGTTCATTCGGTTGGCTGGTTGGCTGGTTGGCTGGTTATTGAGATGGGGTTGCAGTGTACTACTGCCCAGGGTGCCTTAAACTCCTGAGTTCAAATAACCCTCTTGCCTCATTCTCCCAAGGAGTTACAATGTAAAATGAGCCCTGGGTTTGCCACTAGGAGACAAGAAGGAAACACTGTTGGATGCTTTCTGTCTCATGGTGAAGTGGAAAATGGACACACAGTAACCAGATATGATCACACTGTGTTGAGATTGGTCACCATCATCCTACACATCTGTGTTTATAGAGTGATTTGTGAATTGAGGCATTCAACAAAATTTGTAGAGAAGTTTGTACTTTATACAATTATTGAAAGTTAATAAACAAAAAAAAAATTGGAGCCACGTTGTTAGAGACGGATGTTATTTAACTAAAGCATCATCATTTGAATCCTGGAAATCATATAAAGCAGAAACAGCCTGTGCACATAAAAAATAGATTATTTAATAAATTATGTATAAACTCCACATATGTAAAATAAGAAATTATTTCCCTTAGAAGTTAAATGTTTTCGTTTTAAATTATTCAATTTTACTAACATTCAACCATCACCCTTGGGTTTACTAATCGATGATGAAGCAAAGTTCATCTGTTAAACCTTGCATTTAAAAATAAAGAAAATTTTTAGCATAGATCGACTAGAAAATTTTTCAATCTGCCTTTCCACTTATGACTGGAAAACAAAATAAAACTTTAAGGGTCATCTTTAAAAACAACAACAAAAAATAACTCAGAAAATTGTCCCTTATATTCAAGAGTTATAGACATCGAGTTGGAAGGGTATAAAAACAGACACGGTAAGCAGAGAGCAGGAATGAAAAGCAGCCAAGTCACCAGAGTTCTCACCTCTGCCAATGCTCAGACCGAAGGGGCGATCCTGTGCTCAGACTGCACTGCTCCTCAGACTGCATCTCTCTGTCTCCTCCTGCCTTTTATTCCTCTCTGCACCCAGCCATCTCCCAAGTCTCCACCTCCC
This sequence comes from Phodopus roborovskii, assembly GCF_943737965.1. NCBI lineage: Eukaryota > Metazoa > Chordata > Mammalia > Rodentia > Cricetidae > Phodopus > Phodopus roborovskii. Next base: position 12,248,291 of record NW_026126567.1, on the reverse strand, counting down.
TAGTGCTGGGATCAAAGGTGTGCCATCCCAAATGCTGGGATCAAAGGTGTGAGCTCTGTTTCTCTTTTAGACTGATTCACTCTCATGTAGCACTGTATGGCCTTGAACTCACAGAGATCCATCTGCCTCTGCCTTCTGAGTGCTGAGATTAAAGGTGTGTAACAACACCACTGCCTGACCTCTGTGGCTGCTAGAATTAAAGGTGTGGCCATCACTACCTGACCTCTAAGGCTGCTGGGATTAAAGGTGTGGCCATCACTGCCTGGCTTCTATGGCTGTGAATAGCTTTGCACTCTGATCTTCAGGCAAGCTTTGTTAGATCATAAACAAAGTATCACCACAGGTATCAGTGACTAGAAAACAGCTATATTAAGAATAACAGGAGTCACTGTTCCCCATCCTCTGAGATTCTACCCACTCTTCTGCCATATTTCCTGAGCCCTGCTACAGATGCCCCATCGATGGCCGACAACTCGGTCCCTTTTTCCCAGCATTTTGAACAGCAATGTACATCTGCATTTAACCAACCATTACCCAACAGAGGAAGAGGCTTCTCTGACTAAGGCTGGGAACAACACATATTAAAAATAAATATTCAGTAAGAAGGTTGTCAACACAACCACTTAGCAAAACAGTATCAATAGGTTCTCCCCCCTTGGGCCTATGGCTTCTCCAAACTTGGGTTTTCAATACAGGCATGACTTCAATCCTGTGGCATAGGCCTCAAACCTAATCAAGAGAGTGGTTGGTTACCCCATAAAATGCCTTGCCTTTATTATGCCAGTAGGCACAGCTTGACTGGCAGATCAGTAATGCAGCAGGCAGGATCCAGCACTAAGACTAGATGTCTCTGCCCTCCTCCACCCACCCCCAGCAGCCTGCACAGTACCTTCTAGCACTAGGAAAGCTAGCCAGCAGGGAGGCAGTTTTCTGGTCAGTTCAAGTCCTACAACCAATGTGGTATCTTCAGCAACAGGGTCTTAAAATCTAATTGCGATGGGTAACAAAACAGAACCAAAGGCATAGCCACTCCTGTATGGATGACTCTGGAGCCTCCCTGGCCACTAACAGACAAGAAGACCCATACACAGCACTGTTCACTTATGTTACTCATGTTACCTCTGTTCAAATGCCCCCTTTTCCTTACAAACCAGTAGGGCTTCATAAGATTTCTTCACACGTCCTTAGTCTTGATCAACCCTTCTCCAATGCACCCTCTTCTCCAGCAAAGTGTCCTCGTTTGTAGGAAACACACACCAAAGCACTCTGAGTGTAGTGAACACTGGCTTGTACAATACAACCCTTAGCTGCCTGGAGTCCTGCTAAGAGATGGCTCCCGGCAGTGGTTGTCTTGTGGGGTGGGGGATGGATGGCTACGGCTGGAGAATACTGCCTTACCAAGGCTCTATACTCTGCCCAGAGCAGTCTACAATCAATAGTCCCCCTTCACAGTAGAGATCATGCACTCTCAACCACCTCAGGACAAGGAAGGAGGGCCATCCCAACTCCAGAACTCCCCACAGGGGCAGCTGAGCCTTCTCTTCAAACTACCAAAACTTGATTTCTTTCCCTGATGAAGCCAGGCCTGGGTCTTCCTTTCTCTCCTGAGCTAAAGATTTGCAGCAATAGTACCCAATATACTTCTTAATCTTTGTCTCACAGACTGCTTCCTATCACCTGTCACCTATCACCGAGACAATAGGGCTTCATCCCAGGAATCCAATTTCTAATGACTCGGGGAAGGAAAAGTGTTTATTGAAAGATACTTGGAAGTCTCTAATTGTAAGAGTGTACCAAAAAATTCTATGTAATCAAAAGTAAGTACAGAAAGCATGGGAGGATGGCATTTTTAAAAAGCAATGAAAATGTTCTCTGCCTGGAGGAATAATCCCTGAGGAAATACTTTCTTGGGGAGTTTGTTCTAGGCAACACTGGAAATAAAATGAACAAAAAGTAATCCAGTTATGCATCGCTTAATAGGGACAGATCAGAGAAAAGCGTTGTCAGGAAATTTCAGCTGTGCAAGCATCATCACCGAGTGTATTTAAGCAGCAATGCTGTCACCAGGCAATTGGTATTCTGGAACACCACAGTCTATGTGGTTCATCACTGCAATGATTAAGGGTGGTCTGATTGATCCCTACAGGTGCTCTGGTCCCCAGGATAGTGCTGCTGGAGTGACAGGGCTTCTACAAGGCGGAGTGGTCCCTTAGGTCATTGGGAAGATGACCTAGAAAGGGATAATGGGAACCTATGAGATCCAGGGTCTGCCTGTCTCTCTCTCATGCACATCCTCCTCCTGCCCCTGTCCCTGCCTCTGACTTCCTGTTTGGAGACTGTACCTTTTGTGCCTCTACCCAGCTTCTAATGGCTTTCACGGGACTCCCATGCTGCTGTCTGTACCTGAAGGATAGCAGCCAAGAGGCAGCTACAGAGCTTGAACAGCTAGATTGTGTAGACTCTGCCTCCAAAATTCTCAGTTAAGTAAATTTTTTTCTTTTAATAAAGTCGGCTGTCTCATGTGTTCACGACTGCAATACAAATCTGACATTGGGCATGGCATCAGTATGTGGCACCTGTTATACAATATTCATTTCTCAAAGGTGATTGTTATGTAGCTACAAAAACCATATTAACTGGTCCCATTCTTTCTAAAGTCTTCAGGAAGCAAGCCCCTTTGAAGCACAGGAAAAAATCTAGGGTAATATACAATCATTCACACATGGAAATACAAAATTCTACCACTTTGTAAAATGCACCACATCTCCTAATGACCACATTTGCTTATACTTCTCAGTTCAAATGTACCCACATCTACTATCTGCATGGTTTCAATTTTCTACTATCTTAAGTGAATAAAAAGCTCAAACCTTTACTATTTAAAATACAGTCCCTGAGCCTGTATGGTATGGAAACCCCTGGGAACTCATGAGGACGTGTAAAGCCTTGAAATCTACTGAGATGGACGCTTTGTTTATATCCTATTTCCAGGTGATGTATGTATAGTAAACATTGTTAAACCAAGTCTACTTTCCACTGCAATACAGGGAGCTACAAGGAACATTATTCACCTTCATAATAAATAAAACCAAAGCCAATTCACACTTAAAGCTTATTTCAGACCCGAAGAGAACTGTAGGCAAAGGGCAAGCAACTGGAACCTTGTGAGGAGCCGACAAGGACAGAGGAGACATTAGCAGTTGTTTACCTGGGACAGATGCAATGGTACACCATTAAAAACGTCCAGCTAGAATGGATGAAGAACAAGGAAAGGCAGTGTGAAGGTTGATCAGGGTATAGAGATGCCAGCACGCGCTTAGACTGGGGGATTCTGCCTGCAGTTTCTTGAGGATTTCTACCCAAAATTACACACAATGAATCCAAAGCATCTCTAGCAGAGCTTACCGATAAAGTATAGAGTAACTCCACTGCACCTCAGTTCTGACTGCCACTCAAGGTCAACAAACAGGACTTGAAAGACTTTGGTTCAAATTTAAGACTACTTATTCCCACTGTCCCCATCTTCTGAGGAACACAGAAACAAATCTATCTGGATTCATGTCTCCCAGCCTAATGCCCCCAAAATTTACTTTTACAGTTTCTGAGTTTGCACTGTTCATAGCTGATAATTTGTCTAAACACAAACTAGACTCCGCTACTTTCTCTGCATTCTGGTGCAAATGTAAATGTTGGCCAAGTTCACTCTGCCTATAAACTTCTCACCAAGGACAGATCCTACCTGCCAAACAGTCACACATTTCCTATAGATGCTGCCAGAAGAGTGTGGTTTGTTTACATGCGAAATTTAAGTTTTTCACAACAAAAAATTATAAGTACTTTTTGGTTTCCTTCAAACCTGTAGAAAGCAGGGTAGATTTCTGAGATTACAAGAATGAAAGATGACCCTCTAGACAGCTGCCTACAAGGTCACTTTTGTACTGGTTACAGGAAAAATGTTAAAATGTCATCCTGCCATGAAGCCATGTGTCGAAGTAAATATAGCACAGGAAGAATATCCAATTTGTAAATAAACTGAGGGTCAGAATGGGGTAGAGACAGAGAAAGACAAGCTATCTAAATTCATACAGGTAGGAATTATGACTGTGGTGAACCAGAACTCTACTCAAGGACCACCTGTGGAAATCAGCATATTAACAATTAACATATCCTTAAATTCAGACTAACCTATGAGTACAGAGAAGATCAGGTAAATTTAGCCCCATAGCTCCCTTGACAAAGTGAAACTCTTCCTTATCTGTGTTTCCTTTTCAGCCAACTAAATCCAGCTGCTCCCCATGTGACCATCATGAACTCCTGAAACAGACGCTGCTCCCTTTTTCTTCTCAAAGCCAGAGGACACCTCACCCAAGTGCCCTCTCGCCATCTTGAATGCCAGATCATCCACTCATCTGAAATGCTCTCTTCATTGCTTAGCTTCCAGAACACAATATTGCTGCTTTTCCATCTCTCTAGACATTCACAGCCATCTAATGCTGGCTTTTCTTCCCTTCCCCATCCAGCAAGCACTGGGATGTCTCAGAACTCATCCCTAAGAGCTTCCCCTTTCATTCCACTCACTCAGTCAGAACTCTAGTGCCCACACACCCACCTAACCAATGACTAGGTCCCCCTAATTATCTCACAAGCATACAGTGTAGAGAAAGCTATGAAAGAACTCAAACACTGCTTTCCTGACTTTTCCACACTTTTACACAATCTTATTAGCTATGCTGCACACTGAGGTCCCTTATTGATAAAGTGATGATGCCATGTTCGCTTAAATATATTGACAATGTATTTGTGCAAATAGAAAACAGGGTATGGTGATGCAGGCCTACAATGCCAACACTTAGGAGGCAGCAGGAGGTTGAGGCAACCCTAGCTCAAAAACACAAGCAAACACAAAAAAATATAACTTTGGTGAATTTTGGTTTTAGCTATTTGAGTATCCGTCCCAGTACAAAAATTCAAAAAGGAAGAATAAGGACTGAGGTTTTAAAGACAGGAAAAGCAGAGTTATAACTCAATACGACATGCAGCTTGGAAGATCTTAATCTAAAAATAAAGATAACATCTTCCAAGAACAGTAAACAAGGTAAGTGTATGAAGATTCAGTTCAGTGTGTCCATATCCACCCAATAACCTACACACAGAAGCCATGGAGATTACAACAGCAACACCTACAGCAATAATAACACACAACAAAAATTCACGAGTTATGTAACAAATTCCAGACTGACTTTTAAATTGCAGATTTTTTTTTTAACATGCTAAATGGTCTATCCTGAAATTCAGACGAAAAACAGGAAATCAGAACTAAGTCAAGAACATCATTCTAACTGAAATTTCTAGCAGCTTAAAGAGTCATAAAAAGCAATGCCCCAGACAACTACTTTCTGGGTATTTGGAGCAATAATAATCCAGCCATAACCCAGCTATCATTAACAAAAACACTCTCAAGAAAGACCTTCAGGGAGACAGCTGAGGCTGGATCTATAACCACATGAGGATGTCACAGATTGGCTGGAAAGACAAATGGGTATTGGTCCCTGAAGTGTCCATCAAGATTACACCTTGTGGGATAAGGTGGAGAGACATAGGTTTTGTTTTGCTTTATTAATAAAAGAAAAATAAATTCTAAGCACTACAGAATAGTAACAAATAGCAGAACAGCACACATTAGAAACAGTAGCAGAAGTGCCAAGAAGCACACCTCCTCACAGAAGGAAGGAGCCACCAGGAATGAATGAGACAGAGAAGAATGTGTGAGTGCCCTGGGGGAAGGAAGGTGGAGAGCAAACTAAGCCTAACATACTTCATTCTCACTACACTAAAAAGATGCCACCTAAAACAGCTGTGCTCTGCAGGCATTTGGTGTAATGACTAGTATGTCTACAAACAGAAGTAGACGCACAGAAAACCAGTGTACCAAAATACAGTATAGACATACTCTGGCATTTCGTGGAAGGTATGTTGTACACATTCTCACATTTTATCTAAGGCAGGGAAGGGGATATATTCAAATGTAGTACATCAAAGGCCAGGAAAATAAATATTTCATAGTTTCCCTACAAAATCTTTTTACAAGAGACTCACATTCATAGGACTGTTTGAGATGATTTAACATTAGCTACTTATTACATGATTATGTGCCTTAACTTAAAGAAGACATAAAGCAATAAGCCAAAGACAAGGCTAGCAGCCTGTAAAGCTAAGTACTGATTAATTCAACTGCCTCGAATATTATGCTAATAAACTCTGCACTCAGGGATTTCGTCTCTGTTTGTTCCAGTGATTTTATAAGCAGGCGTGCCACAGGAAAGCAGACAAGAATGCGATTATGCAAACATCACTATTTTTAGAAAAACTAATTTCTACTAATAATGAATTAATATCAGTCTATACCCAACATTCAAGATCATACAGTTTCTTTCAGTTCCATGCAACCCTATTCATGATCCTATAAGTCACTGACCATATAGCATTCCAACTTCCCTACCCACAAATTTGTTCATTAAAAACTTGCTTGCCATAACTACAAGAAGAAGAGGAAGAGGAGGAGGAAGAAGAAGAAAAATTGAAAATGCCAAACAGTAAATTAAACTAGGGTAACGTGATTTATTTGACAGCTGCACTTTCTAACTTTCTAAGTTTAGAATTTAGGTAAATGAAAACAAACACAATCAAGGAAAATAGTTATCAGCAAAGTTCACTGACCACACAGATGAGGAGTTGATTAGTTAGGTCAAGAATTATCCTCTGACTTTATCAGGACACAAACACGTGTGAAGTAAGACAGTGAAGTGGGGCAAAGGCATGTGGCTAATAGCAAGCACAAAGATGATGACAGGAGAGACAAGCCGGAGCAGCCAGAGAAACAATTTCAACGTTTCATATACATGATGTCTCTCAGCCAGGAGCTTTCTGCAAGGCTCCACACTCTACCATCCAAGAAACACTTAGCTACAGTTAGAGACAGTTTTGGCCAACACAGCTGCTAGAGAGTGGAAGCAAATGGTAGGTATAGGACAGGAATGCCGCTAAATATCCTATGAGAGAGACAGCCCCCACAGCAAAGAATGACCCAGCCCCAAATACCAACACCTAGAAAGTGAGGAATCCTGATAAAGCGAGGAACGCTGCACACCTCATTATCTAAAGAGAATCATTGTGCTGGCACCTGGTACAGGAACAAATGTTCAAAAAAGGGACCCTGTACTCTTATAAAAACTAACATAATGATCTGTATTAACAGAAAATTTGTTTAACATACAGATATAAAGGAACTACAATTACTAGGCAGAATCACTCACATAAAATGCTAAGTTCTCTCTTGAATCTGGAATGGCCCTGGTGACAGGTTTCTTGATCAGTAAGAAGCATGCAGCAAAGAGGGCAGTGTGGGCTTTCCAGACTAGGTCATAACAAGTTTGTAAGAAGCTGGATGGGGAACTTCAGAGATGTCATTATCCTCCAACCTTTGAATACACTACCTACATAGTAAAGGGACTTCCCAAATGTAATTTAAAATTTTATGAGATTATTCTGAATTATCTGGTGGGGCCTAAATGTTGTCACATGCTTTGTAAAGTGGCACATGCAATGATGTTTATCCAGGGCATAATAATTGCTAATTGAAAACTAAATGTAGTCACAAGAGTCCTTACAAAGAGAAGGGGTGGGGGAAATCAGCTAAAGCAGTAATGGGGCCAAGAGCCAAGGAATGCTAAAAGCTGGAAGAAGAAAGTTAACAGATTCTCCCGAGAGTCCAGAAGGACTGGGCCTTGCTGACCTTCAAGACTCACTTTGGACCCGGAGTTTCCAAACCTCTACACCACTAACACTGTGTTGTAAGCACAGAATAGATGCTAACTTGTTACAGCAGCAATTGAACATTGATACAAAGTTCTATAATGGATGCTAACTTGTTACAGCGGCAATTGAACATTGATACAAAGTTCTATAATGGATGCTAACTTGTTACAGTGGCAATTGAACATTGATACAAAGTTCTATAATGGATGCTAACTTGTTACAGCAGCAATTGAACATTGATACAAAGTTCCATAGCTTCTCTAATCCCTCTTAGAACTTTCTTTCTCTAGGAGCTCTAGCCTATTACCTAAATGTTACAGTCATTCTGAAATGCCTCAGGCACATTACTGAGGAAACCTGTAACTGCCTGTATCAGCAGTTCTAGCTGGGCCCAGACCCCAGTGAGTAAACCCTTATTGCGCCCTGGGGCTAGCAGCTCCTGCCCTCCTGCTGAGCCCAGTTGGGGCCATCCCTCCTGTATCCCTCCTCTTTTATTATTTTCACTAAGGCGCTGAAATGTCTTTATTTTTGGGTCTCAACTGACAAAGGAAATGCAATTCTCTCTGAGCAAAAGCTGAGACCATCCCAATCCATCCCAGAGGCTAGGGTGTGGGTACAACTGCTTCCTTCTATGTAACCCTGAGGAACAGGCTGTGGAGACTAGGGAGGAGGTTTTTAAAGGTACAAGACCTCTAGTAGAGCCATCTCCTTGACAAAACGTGGTCATGTGTAAGGACTCTAGAAGTCCAGCCCAAGAGCTGTCAGATTTTCATTTTGTCAAAGACCCTTTAGGCTACTTGCCAACACTCCAGAGAGGTGTGGCCTACTGTAAATAAACAGCCACAAAAGGGGAGGAGTGAAGACGTACAGTTTAGAATTATATGAGTAATTATGAAGTACATAAGTCGTAAAAACAAACTTTAAAAATACACAGTTACTGTTCATACAAAGAAAAAAAGTTGGAAGCTAATGAGTCTGCTCTGACAGAAAAACTGCACTATTCAGCCTGAAGTATCTTTTTAGAGAAAAGCAAGAACACAATTCACCCCAGATAAACTTCATTGCATATGACACTTTACAAAGCTTGTGACAACAGATAATTCAGAATAATCTCATAAATTTCAGTCAAGTTTGCCCCGTTTGGGGAAACCACAGGGGTCAGCACACCCTGAGTGCCACGGGTGAGCCTCACCCTAGGAAACCCACCTACTTGTCCATGATATCGAGTATCGAATGTCACCTTGGTATATCTTATTTGCCATATGAAAAAAATTATTTTTTTAAACTCTTGAATACATTCAACAATAATATTCCCTAAGAAAAATGATACTCTCCCAAAGCCAGCAAAGTCTTATGCAACTCTACAGTAACTGTTCATTAAATCTCAGTAAGTTTGGCGGTCAGCCTCCACCATGACCTCCGTGGTTCCCAATCTCCGATGCAATATCCACACCCTGTATAGGAACCACCTACAAGATATCACAGCAAAGGAGAGGTGCTGCTTCTAGACTTCATTTTTTCTCTGAGCACACATCTTCCTCCTCTGTCTCCCCTCCCCTCCAAGAACTCTGTCTTGAAAGCTATCAGCCCTACAGAAAGATCCATATAACAAAGGACACTGCCAGCCAATAGCCCTGTGAATGAGTCCTGCAGGGAATACACCCTCCAGCCCCAGCCAAGACCTCAGAAAGCCAGAAGCTTGATTTCCATATCATAAAAGACTATGAATAAAAAATACCCAAATAAGTGATTCCAGGATTCCAGAATACTGGAAACTGTGGGAAGCTTGTTCTATGTTTCTGTGTTTTGGTAGAATTTTCCTGTAGCATCGGGTAACAACTAATACAATGTCATCTACCTTGTATCAGAAGCAAAATGTACTTTTAGAGGTTTTTAAAGTAATTATAAACAGAAATGTTAGTTGCAAAAATGAGGAAGATGTTGCTTTAAAAATTGGTTAAGGATAAAGGCAACTGTAATAACGTCAGCTTGTCAGTTCTGCTTATAACAAAAAGCCAATTTACTATCCGTGGAATGCAGCCTGCTTCTGGAAGGGAAAGCAAGTTGCTCAGGTAGGAGTACAACATGAACTTTTTCTTCAAATTGGGAAGGAAATCAGTTTGTAATTTTAAAATCAAAACAAGCCAACTCACTAAGATAAGCTATCCGGCAAAGTCTGCCTCATTCATTGTAAACTGATACTGGACTGTTATCTTGTCACAAATTGTGCCACATGCCTACTGATAGACACATGAGACAGATAAGAACCCAGCACCAAACTTCAGCAGATCTCACAACCCATCTCAAAGCAAAGATGATTTTTTTTTCTCTTTCTATAATGTTTCATCAAAGCCAGACTGCTTCCTTGAATGATCTAAGCACCTTTCCAAGAACACACAGGTTTTCTATAGTAAGAAACATCCCTTACACAGTGACTGTATTTCATTAGAAAGGGCAGTTGGTACTGACATATTTAGCGTGTTAGTTGGTATTCTAAAACATTAAGAAGCTGCGTGAGATGGATCACTAGGCACTTGCCACCAGGCCTAAAGGCCTGAGTTTGATCTCCCAGACCAATATACATTGTCCTCTCGAACACAAAAATACATGATTAAAATACAATTAAAAATTAACAAGAAACACTGAAAAAAAGTAACTAAAGAAAAACATGAGAGGTTTTCATTTGGGGGAAAAAATTGACTTCAGCAATAGTATGCATAAGCTGCACCCATTTCCTACGCAGTGAGCTCCTACATAACTGATGGAGCAAGTTAAGTTACTAAGCACGTCTAGTTAGCCCCACAACTACATGTACTGGTGATAAAAACTGTAAGTGAGCTCCGAGGCATGCTATAAATTAATGCAGCAGCTCTAAGTGCCACTTAACTCAAAAGGCAATGATTTAGTCAACAGCATCAACAAAATACTCACCAAACTTTCAGGTCCTTTAGCTTATAAACAGGGGCCATTAAACCACCAAGTTGTTTCCTATATATTTGCCCTTTACTCCATAACAGCGGCTTCCTCAAACAACTTAGATCAATAAGCTTTATTGATGCTAATGAATCCCATGGACTTAAATTTTTAAGTGCTTTTCCAAGGATACCCAAAACCATCTCAGGTTTAAAAATACTATCTTCACTAAAAAATGTGGCACTCTACCATATACACTGCTGGCATGTACAAAATTAGGAACTTAGGAGATAAAGCTTAGCAAGCCTGGTATTGTGGAACATGCTTTTCAATAACCGCCATAAAATTATATTCACAGGGACCTCCAATCTCCCAACATGTTGACAATGTAGAACTTCTAAGCTCTTGCTTTAGCAAAGAGAAAATGGATTTTTACAGTCTTTCCTGAGTGACAAAATTTGAAACTTCTAAGACACAACTATCTATATTGTCTTTCAAAGAGCACATTTTTAACCCACACATGGAAAACACATGGACAAAATATACTAGTATTCAGTTATAATTTCCTGTAACACTGTGATTTGCTAACTGATGTGGTTTTCCTGTAAAATGCATTGTGGGCAAGCAATGCTTCAAATTATCCACTACTTTATATTGGTTCACAGTCCCCTAAACTGAAAAAAAAAATTAGTTAAAGGGTACAACTAATAAAAAGTTTCTTAAGTAATAAAGGTAATAAGCCACGCTAATAGAAGGTAGAGCTCAAGTTCCTCTCAGACATAGGTCAATGACAAACTTTCTAGATGCTTGAAAGACACACTCCAAAATAATGTGTTCCATACTTTAGAACCTATGGGATGTTTATATAGTACTATATGGTACCATATAGTACCAACTTCAACTATTTAAAAACTTTCCAACACATTCAAATGCAATATAAAATAGCAGCTCTGTTTTTCTGTACATAACAGAATTTACGTAGCAAAAGCATATGTTAAGACTGAATCCATTTGCCTTTTCATCCTTTCGTCTTTTTTTCTGAACTTTTAGCCTTTTCACCTACACTCAAATTCTGACCTACCACATTCCGCACTTGTCTTAAAAATATCCTATCTTAACGTGTCTGTTTAAAAATAGCTTTCCTTCATCCTATTCCGATTATTTTTAAGCAGAAGTGTGCTTTTCATTTTCAAACCGCAGATTCCCTAACCTCAACCACCCCAAAACTCTCTGACTTCATGCCTTTGAACTCCAAGGAAGCAAACACTGAGGTTCAGTTTAAATCTCCAAGCTTCCAGTACATATTCAGAGGCTGGCTCGACACATTATTCCCACTACCCGAGAAAAGATTTCCTTGGCCCTTTCACAGCCAGGTGTAACAATACACAACCTCGAGCATCCTTGCCACGGGAAGCTACACCCCTTTTTGGGGCGCAGGGGGAGGGGCATCCACACACCTTCAAGAAAGTTTCCTCTTGCCTGTCCAGTTGGAAGCACTTTCTTAGAACGGGAAAGGGCATGGGTGCACGGGCTCAGGAAGACCCCCCCCCAAAGGCTTAGGGAACGGAGGGCAGGCGAGAGGAGGCACCCGGCAAGCCAAAACCCAATCCCGAGAGTCAGCTGGCACTTGGGCTGAAGCTCCTGCATTCCACGGCTGGGGAGGCCCCAGCCAGGCTTGGCCCCAGCTGCCTGGCACGATCGGTGCGTGCCCTACCTGCCTTGGGGACACTTGAGAGGTGGAAAGTTTCCCCTTTCGGCCGTCCCGGGCGCGGGGCCCGCGGCTGGGGAGGGGACAAGGGGCCCAAGAGCGAGGGCTTCCCGGGCGGCCCCACCCGCTTACCTTGGGCGATGGCAATGGACTCGAAGCGGTGCAGCTCTTTGAGCAGGCAGCTCCTCTCGGTGGAGTGCAGACTGTAGATGAAGTCGCGCGCGCCCTGCGCCGTGTTCAGCGCCTCCATGGGCTCCTTCTTGGGGTGGGTGCCCAGGAGCCGGGGAGCGCCGGGGACCCCGAGCGCCAGCAGCCCCCGGCCGCAGCCGCACCAGGTCGGCGGGCGGGGCGCGGCGGCGGCAGGGCCCGGCCTCAGGCTGCGCACCGTCCGGCTCCCCAGCAGCGGCAGCAGCCGGGACATGGTGCTGGAGCGCGACCCCCGCGGCAGTGCCGAGGGAGGACGGCTTGGGACGCCGCCGGACTGGACAGAGGCTCAGGAGCTGGGCTCAGCCCGGCCCCGCCCCGGGTCCTCCAGACGCTCGGCCCGGGCACCCGGCACCATGCACTCGGCGGGCCCGCACGGCGTCCGCCTCTCTGCCGTGCCCGCTCCGCGGCCCGCAGGCCCTGAGCCTGGGAAAACTTTCTGTGCCGCGGCCCGGCCGGGAGCTCGGAGCGGGCGGGCGAGCGAGCGGTGCGGGCGGGCGCCTCCCGGTTAAAGGAGCGGCGGCGCGGGCGGGCGGGCGGGCTCGACGAGCGTGTCTGATCGTCCAGAGGGATGAGTCACCGCGCGCCGCCCTCCTCCGGCGCCGCCCTCCGCCGCCGGCCGCTTTCCCACCCTCTGGCCTCGCGCTGTCCCCACTCGGTAGGGCTGCGGCGCCCTCAAAGCCACCGCGCCGTCAGCCGGGCAGGAGCCGCAGCCGCCAACCCTAGCGGTGGAGCCCGGGATGGCAGGGCGGGGCGACGGGAGGGGCGGGGTTTGGGCGGGGCTACGCATGCGCAAACGTCTCCCGGGAGGGAGCTCGCCCTGAAGTCCCCACCCACTCCCCAGCGTGGAGAGGGAAGGAAGGGGCTTGCACCCTTCGGTTGGCATTCGCCGGCGTTAGGTGCACTGAGGGAAGCAACGAGACAGAATTTAGGACCCGCGGCCGGCGGGGCGCTCCAGCTGCCGCGCTGCTCTCCGCAGCATCGGTCTAAAGCTGGAGCTCGAAGGGCCCTGGCGGAGCAGCGGGGCGGCTAAGAGCCCGGGCCCGTGGGAGATGGAGCACAAAGAGCCGCGCCCTCCGCCGAGTCAGTGCCCACCGCAGCCGACAGCGCGGCGCTGAAACGCCCTCTCTGGCCTCTCCCTGGGGAAGCCAGGGCCGGTTCTACCCGTCCCGAGAAGAGGCGGGTTTCAGGCTGAGACTTCAAGGGTTGGGGTGGGGGGCGGGACGCCACCGTTCCCTGGCCTGATGACAGCTGCATACTTCAGACTGCTAACTCTGGAGCCAGAAACGAAACAAAAAGTGTAGTAAAACCTCTCTCTGTGTGTGTGTGTGTGTGTGTGTGTGTGTGTGTGTGTGTGTGTGTGTGTGTGTGTGTGTGTGTGTGATCTCTAGTAGTTTATGTCCCTCTTTGTGCCACACAGAGGAGAAAATTCTGTGGTCCCTCATCTCTAGATCCTAGGTATCTTCAAGGCCCCGGTCAAGTGTCACCTACTCCATGGAGCTTTCCCTTCTTTGTAAAGGAGAAGATCACAGCTTTATCTGAACCTACCTAAGGACACTTAGGTATCCTATCTTAGAAAATAAATCTGCTTAGACGATAAATCCACTCAAGTGTGATCAAGATCCAAATCCCCATGTTTATCGTAACACAGCTCAGAACCCTGTGTGTAGTAAATGTGCTTTAAGTGTGTAAGGCTGTACTGTCAGCCCTCCCTGTGTGTGGTTCTGAATCTGCAGATGCAATCAACCTCAGACTCAAAGTACTTGGAAAAAATTGTGCGCCTGCCTGGGGCATCTAGACTTTTTTTCCCTTGGGATAATTCCCTTAATATATTGTCATGCACTGTATTGGTTACTGCAAGTAATTGAGAGGTGACTGAAAGTATGTTTGAGGGCCCAATCAACTATATTTTCATAAACCTTTTGGTTCAAATGGATGTTTTTTGCCTGCCTTTGAGTCTTACTGGTAAATAAATCCATCTTTGTTACCACTGTTCAGCTTCTTCAGCCTTGCGATCTGGAATGCAGTCCAGAAACTGTCCAGGAATCTTCCAGGTCCTCGGTTCTAGCGATACATTGTTTGTAATCTAACAAATAAAGCTTGCCTGAAGATCAGAATGCAGAGCTGAGTCTCTAGTTAACCACACACCTAGTTAAAGGCTAAGCCACTAGTTAGCCATACACCTAAGCCACTAGTTAACCATAGAGGACCAGCAGTGGTGGCACACACCTTTAATCCCAGCACTGAGGAGACAGAGGCAGATGGATTTCTGTGAGTTCAAGGCCCCCCTGAGCTACATGAGAGTGAATAAGTCTAAAAGAGAAACAGAGCTCACACCTTTGATCCTAGCATTCGGGATGACATGCCTTTAATCCAGCACTAGAGAGGAATGTAAGGCAGGAGCTCAGTGCACTGTGAGGTTCGGTGGAGAGCATTGCAGTCTGCAGTCACTCTGAGGACAGGATCGCCCCCCCCCCCTTTGGTCTCAGTCTTGGCAGAGGAAAGAGGCTGAAGCAGAGGGTTGCAAGTTCAAGGTCAGCCTGGGTAGCTTGATGAGACCCTGTCTGAAAATAAAAAGCACAGGAAAGGGAGCAGGATGGAGGCAACGATAGTGGTAGGTTGTCTGCAAACATGGGGCCCAGTATCAGAGAGAGGAGAGGAAGGAAAGAAGAAACAGCAGGAGTTAGGACAGAGATAGGGTGTAGGGGAGAAAATTAAGGGAACAACACAGAAGAGGAAAGAAAGAAAAAAAGAAAGAAAGAAAGAAAGAAAGAAAGAAATATGCAAAAAAAACACGAAACAAAACAAAAAAAAAAAAAAAAAAAAAAAAAAAAACTTCGGCCATAGGAGCCAAAGAGAGATGAGGTTTCTGGAAGTATGCATAAACCTGGTTCAAATGCATCACCCAGGTGGGAGTGATGGCTCAAGGGTTAAGAGCCTGGAATGCTGGTGGGGAAGACTAGGTTTCGGGCCAGACACCCAAACAAGGGGACCCACAACCCCCTGTAACTCCAGTTCCAGGGGATCCAGCACCCTCCTCTGGCCTCTGTGGGAACTGCATTTAAATGCACAAATCCCATGCCCAACCTGCATGTACAAAATTAAAAATAAATCTTCAAGTGCATCATCAAAATCAAGTACATTAAGATGAAAACCTGCCTGTTTCATGGCTTCCACGCAATAAAAGATGCTGAGATTAATATAACATCTAGACCTTTCCTTATATGAGAAAGAGGCAAATTCCTAGCTGCATGGGTTGTGCGGTTTCTTTTTAAATATCTTTAACTTGTTATGTAGCTCAAGTACATCAGTATCTCTCCTTCCACAAGTGGTCCCTGTATCTTATTCCTCGAGGCTTTGTTTGAATTGACTCTGCTTGGCCCGTTTCGGTTTTGTTTTTCCTGTCTGTGCTTTGCCAGGATTGGTCAGTTCCTTAACCACTTTCCATCTTGTGCTTTGTTGTTCCTTTTTATTCTCCCATAGGCTATGAGTCTTTTCTTAAAAAACAAACAAAAACCATTTACACTAATCTCAGGAATGTTAATCATGCAGTGTTTTCTCCTCGATGGAGGAAATGTATACATTTTCCACCCCAAAGGCTGGGAGCTGATGTTGTTAATAACCCAGTGACCTTTGCTATCCGCAGGGCTGGGTCATGCTCAGATCCCACAGACTATTATCCCGGACTCTCCCTCCCTAGACCTTTAGTTTAGCTTTCTTTCTAGGTCCATGGAACACATTCTTAGAAGAGAGGCCACATGTACTTTGTAAAGGAGTTTGATGTGCCCATACCTTAAGCTTTATTGTGCACATGGGACTGGGATAATTGTTACCAAGGAACTTTTCCTGAAATTATACTGTACTTCAACGTGTCTAAAATAACATGGCCTGGTTGGTGTTGGGCTCTAGAAGTTTGAACAAGCACAAGCTAAGCTACACGGACCCCAGTTTCTTTCTTGCCTCTGGCAGGTCATTTCCCTGTGAAAAGTAGAGGTTGCAGCCCCTTCACACACACACACACACACACACACACACAGGAAGAAACACAAACAAATTACAAAAGTGAAAAATCAACCCAAGAAGTCCGAGATAGTAACAGGAACTGAAAGTATAATCCCATGGTAAAGCGGTTGCTTAGCTTGCATGAGACCCTAGATGTGACTATTTTAACAGCAGTTTATGTAAAGGAGAAAACTGTCAAAGAAACATATGTCAAAAACTTTCCAAAGTCAAAGGTCACATATTCCCATACTGAGGGGGAGGGGGCTCTACTGAGGTCTCAGAACACTTGATGGAAAAAGATGCCCTTTGAAATATTTCATCACGGCATCCCAATCACTATGGGTAAAGGAAAGATCATACCTAAGCTTCTAAAGGCAAAGTTCACGGTGATTGTGGGTGGGGGAAGTCCAGGTAAAAGGGTTTCATATGAGAGTGGTGTCTGATGTCTGAACACTGATCTCTGGAACCCAGAAAGGAATGGACCAAATAAAGAAACTATTCCCAACCTAGAGTTCTTCTAACTCCAGAAGTTTAGGGTGAGGGTGGAGTACACCCTTATAAGGCACTGAAGTCTGAAACAGTCTGTATCTTGTGGTGCAACATCAGGTATACTTTATCAGTTCCACTCTTGGAAAAATTCAGAGAATGTTGGTACCCATGTCCTGAAGCTGCTGGTGTGAATCAATAATAAATAGCTCACGGAAAGAGCTTTGTGTAATAGCTGGAGCACACAGTGAAAGTTAGGCTCTGGTCCTACTATCAGGGTCGAGAGCTGCTGCTGGCTATTACCAAGAGCACTGGCTTAGGAATCAGGGGTAGTTCTTACACAACAGTGACGTCTGTATAGAAAAGAGCAGATAGAGATGAGGAGGATTCACGACAGCTATAGGCCCCCAAATATAACAGGGCTGAATGAGACTATGTTTGCTTTGGACTTCATCTTTTTTCTGGAATCTACTATCATCATGAAAAAATCTGCTCCATCTTTAGAAAGACCCCAGAGGTTGGCATGATCAACGATGGGGTTCAGGAGATGGAGAGCCTGGCTCTTTCTCCGTTACTGTTAGTTGCTATAAAAAGTTGGAGGATTATATTTGGCAAGCCATGTCAAAGAAATAGTAGCTAACTGTGACTTAGTTATGGTTAGTGCATGGCTGTGTCCTTGGTACATTGCATATCCTCAATCTTCCTAAGGCTTTCAATGAAACTTTTGTTATCTCTAGTTTATAAGTGATGATTATTCACTTTTGCAGATTTAGCATAATCAATTACTGTACTAACCTCTTGATTACTTCTCCTCATCTCCATTTATAACCCTATGAGGAAGGAGCAATTTTAATCTTCATTTTTTTAAATGAGAATCTAGAAGTACCAATAGTTTAAATAAATTTCCAAGGGCACTAAGCTAATTAAGTGATAGGAAGAATTAAAACTTTCGTTACTGGAGCTCCAGAATTCAATGTTTTTCCCTGAAAAACCTTGTCAAATTCAAGAATGAACATGTTGACCTTAAAACTGAAAAACATTGAGTTATTACAGCCTTGTCCTCATGTGAGTTTTAAGGTCTCTTGAATTCAGACACCTATTTTTCTTCCTGATAACTGCAGTGGCAATATCCCTCTGTAAATTATCTATTGCCTGCCTCTAGCTTCATGTATAGCGATTTATCAATCTCCACTTTGAATTTCCCCTTATCGTTATCCTTTTTAAACATCCCAAATAATTGCTTCGGGTAATGTCACCCTTGAGATATTAGAAAATATGTCTTTGGGGGAATTTTTCAATGAGATAACACTTAAATACAGGGTTCATTAGGAGTAACCAACCTGGCATGTCCTTATCAGTTACCAAGCTATTGTTAGTTCTCCATTTTTCTTGGGCTTTCTCCTAGTATGTACTTAGGATCCTGAGTATGGCCAATTGTCCTCTATTGACCAAGAGCCAAAATGGCCAATTAAACACAGGTCTTTCATTGTCTCCAGAAAAAAAAAAAAAAAAAAAAAAAGCAACTGAGTCACAAAGGACTGATTATTTCTGTCTCATTCACTTGCCCTTCCCACTGGCGATCTGTCCTCTGCCTGGCACGGCGCAGGCGCCCTGCATTGTTCTTCCTGCTAATCAGGCACCAGCCGTCACCTCCGCTCCCCACAGTCATGGCCATAGCCATGGCAGGGAGTGATAAGTCCTTTTAACGCCTTCAGTTTCTACTGTGTCCTTCTGTGCTTCTAGATCATTCATTCGCAGCCCGTGTCACCATGACCCTTTCGTTGCCTCTGACCTATTGCTTCCACCACACGCCCATCATCCATCAGACTGCTCCTGTCCTTCCATTTGAGCTCAGTTTGGAGTCCCAGACCTCATTTAACTCACCCCATTTCCTTTGCCCTCTCCTGTCTCTATCCCACCTGTCTGAAAAAAAGAAAAATGTGAACTGAATAAACTCATCCTACCAAACAGTACTTTCTTCTGGAACCATCTCTGCCTCTTTTCCATAGTTCTCAAGACCTTCCCTTCCTTCATCAGGGTGCATTACCAGAGATTTGTTCTTTCGACCTTGTCTTCTCAACAAAATGACTCCTGGAATCTCTCTTGCTTCTTTAAGTCCTCTCCACCCCCGACCCCTACCCACACACAGAGACACACTGGGTACTTCCACTGGCATAAGAGTCTATTCCATTACCGCCCCCCATCATCAAAACAAGACAGACCTCCAAATCCCTAACACAAGAGGCCCAGTTCTGCTGTTTACTTCAGGAAAGACTGTCTGGGCAGGAAGGTGGTGACCAGCACGTGCACTTCTGTGTCATGCATTTATTCCCTCACTCACCGGACACCTTTGGGCCCCGCTCTTCCACCAAACAGCTTTCATCAGACAATTAGTGACAATTAGTGACGACTAGCGAGGTCTCCGTGGCTGGGACGCTTCATCCAGGTGTCAGCCTAACTGGAGTTATACCACTGGCTTTTCTGCTCCCCCAGCTTTCAGACAGCATGTTATTAGATTTCTCGGCCTCCACAAAGGCATTACCAGTTTCCGTAATATCCATCTTCTTAAATACTGGCAATGATTTTATTAGCAGTCTGTGCCTAGGGCCTCATCCATAGGATCAAGTCCTCCTAGCCCTGAGCTACATCCCAAGCCTTTGTCCTTTTAAATATTCACATATGTCCCGTTGGTTCTGTTTCTCTGGAGAGTCCTAGTTAATATAGTTGCCAAACCCAGTGTTTGCGTATACATGTACTTTTTGTTTACCTACATTTTATGATTTTCTGTCAACCTCCAATGAGTGCGAAACAATGAGCTACTCCCTTGTTTTTAAAACAAACAAATGCAAACGTTTTTCCTCTGTGAAGACACTCTCCTGAGTCTCCTGCCTTCTCACTGATCACTTCTTAGCCTAAGTCTTCTATAAACACCCGTGTGTGCCCTCCATACTTCTCTTTCTACCTCCGTTCACCCCAATGACTTCTTAGTTGTAACTGGCCCTACGTGCCAGTGAGTTCACGTCCACTTCCAGACTGCCCTGTCAGTCACTTCTGATCCCTCACTTGGATCTCCGGTGGGCGTTTCAAACACAACCCGGGCTATGGAGTCCACAGTCTACACCATTTACCCTCAGTCTTCCCTAAGTAAGTAGCATGTCTTAAGGGTTCTATTGCTATGATAAAGGACCATGACCAAGTCAACCTATAAAAGCAAGGATTTAGTTAGGCCTCCACTTCCCAGAAGTGGGTTAACTGACAATGGGTTAGAGTCTGTGATGACAACGCGAAGGCATGGTGAGAGCAATACCCGAGCGCTCCCATCTCAAACTGCAAGTAGGAGGCAGAGAACAAACACACCGAGAACAGGATGACCTGACACCTCAAATCCTGCCCTGGTGACATACTTCTTTCAGCAAGGCCACACCTCCTAATCCCCCACCAACTAGGGATCAATTATTCAAATATCAAGTCCTTGAGTCAAAATCCTATGCGTGAAGTGTCTAGAATAGGCTAATCTATGACGGCTACAGCGTAGATTAGTAATTGCCAAGTTGTACTAGACTAAATGGTGTCCTTTCATCACAAAAGATAAGGCCATTGTGGCGGTTTCAATAGGCATGTCCCTATAGATGCATGTGTTTGGATGCCCAGAGGGAGTGGCCTTGTTGAAGGAAATGTGTCACTGTGGAGGCGGGGCTTTGAGGCCTTTTATGGTCAAGCTACACCCAGTGTGACACACAGTTGCTTCTGCTGCCTGTGGATCAAGACATAGAACTCTCAGCTCCTTCGCCATCACCAACCATGTCTGCCTGCACACCACCATGAAGATAATGGACTAAACCTCTGAAACTGCAAGCCAGCCCCAGTTAAATGCCTTCCTTTTATAAGAGTTGCAATGGTGATGGTGTCTCTTCACAGCAATAGAAACCCTAACTAAGACAGCCATGTTTTAAGTGCAGGAGTCCATGAATGTGATTTTATTCTGGATAGGGTTCTTAGAGCTATAATTAAGGATTTCAACATGAGATTGTCCCCCAAAGTATCCAGGCGGGCCCTAAATTCATTGGCAAGTGTCCTTACATGGCACGCTCAAAAGGATGAATTGGGTAAGAGGAGAGGGCACACAGGTGAGGACAGATGCTGGAGTTAGACAAGTACAAGCCAGACTCTGAAGAGGCAAGGAAGGCATCCCCCTTCAGTCCTCAGTTGACACCAGACACCAGCTCTGGTCTCCAAAAGTGCGAAAGTATATCCTGTTGGTTTAAACCACCAATATTGTAGTCATTTCTCTCAGGAAAGCAATCTAACGGGTTGAAGAGGGAGAAATGGAGAATGAATAATAATAGGCTTTTCTTTTGAATGATGTAGTAGGTTAAAATTGGATTATGCAGATGGTTGCCAACTCTATCGATATGCTAAAAAAAAAAAACATTGAATTAACACCAAATAAGTGAGTTTTCGAGTATACAAATTATATGTCTATGACAATGTTAAAATATAACTCTAGGAGTTAACTTTTGACACACTCTTATTACCTAAACCTGTTGGAACGTTTTTGAACTCTCCTCTGAGACGCGTCTCAAGTCTGATTCCTGTTCTTAACTTCTCTTCATCCATGGCCACTGCTGTAGCTATACAATCACAATACCCTGACTAGCCTCCCCAATCCCATCCAAACCTCCTTCAAATCCATATTCCTTTAAGAAAACAGATCTTTTTTTGTTTTTTCGATGGGGTATGTTTTAAGATAGGGATTTTCTACGTACCTCATGTTGACCTGGAAATCATTGTTGCCCAGGCTGGCCTGAGTGTTGGCATTACCACGCATGGCAAAATGATTCTCTCAAAATAATCCTGAAGTCTACAGGTGCTCATGACCTTTGATGCCCTCTGTTGGGATGCCCTCTGCTGGGATGCCCTCTGCTGGGACTTCTGGGAAGGAAGCATTCCTTATTCTTGTCTCTTTCGCTTTCAGATTCTAATCACAGTCATGTAAAGTGCATCGCTTGCTGCTGGCAGCACTCATGTGGCCGCTGAAGCTTACAGAAATGGACCAGTCCTTTGCACAAACCCAAACCAATAAGTGCTCTGCCATGTCTCATCTCCAAAAGTCTACCACTCTCCCTGACGCTTTCATCCTGACATCCCCACTCTCTACCTCAGTGGAATTCAGACAACTGAGCATTAACCAGGCCGTGAGACATAGAAGAGAGCCTGAGATGCGGCACAGGAAACAAAGGATAACAAAAGTTCAGATCTCAACTACAGTGTGACTTCAAACAGGTTGCTAAATGCCGAACCCTATTTTCTAGGTTTCTCATTTGAAATCTGCAAAGGAAAATCTACCATAGTTTAGCGTGTTAAATACTTCACTCTCTTAGGCTTAAGTATTTGCAAAAGGCATACTAACAAGATAAAAGAAAATAATCCATGACTTTTAGATATGTGACATGGACGGAGAGAACACGGAAGGAGTGGCTCTCTCCAGAACAAAACAGGGGTTTCCACCAGGAACATGCTGGGGTGGGGGTTTCTGTAAGTAAGATCAGAGGAGAGAGAACAAGCAGGTGCTTGTGCGTAATTACATATGCATGGGTACTCTTGGCGATGGTGGTGGCGATGGATGGATGGTGGTGGCGATGGGGGTGTGGTGGGGGTGTGGGGGTGGTTTCTCTGTGTGTATGCGTGTGTGCATCTTCATGACTGTATGAACCCCTCATTTACAGCAACTATACTCCCAGAATGTCTACTCCTGGAGTGATACAGGCAGGAAGCCAAGGGAAGGTTTCTGCTGCATCTGGCTGACTCTCAAATGTCTTCAGTTTAAAAAAAAAAAACCTTCACATTCACTCTCAGGGTGGAACAGGTCCCCTCGATTGCGGGCCAAGGGCACCCCTCTTTGGGACTGGTCCTTCCCTCCCCCCACCCCCCTTTCAGGGTTTTCTCTCAATGAACTTCAGTCACACTGAAGTATGCAATCCTTCCTGCAGTGCTGTGCAAGCTTCCTCCTCCACCGGACACTGTCTTGAAGCCTCTCTCCACATTTCTGCTCCATCTACTGGGTTTGTTCCTATACCGTCTCAGCTGAATGTTATTACTTCTTTGACAATCTTCCCTGGCATTCTCCTCCCTCAAACAAGAGGAAATCTCCCATGAGATCATACATGCAGAGAGAGATGGGGAGAGAGGCAGAAGGAGAGGAGGGAAGGAGACGGAGGGAAGGAAGGGGAGAGAGAGAGAGAGCCCATCACTCTCTGTAGTCTAGCTACAGCTATGCCTGAGCTCATTGGAAACCATAAAAACCCTGTAAAAATCATGGGTTTCACTGCATAATTAGAACAATAGAGTCGCATGAACCAGCATGGGGACTACAGCTGTTTTGGGGTTTCTGGATATTTAATGCTCATCCAAATTGGATGTGAAAACTTCTGAATTTCTTGTTTCATCCAATTGAGCTTCTGATAAGCTCGACTGAGGTGAGCATTGCAGGTGCCTCTCCATCCTCTCCATCCTCTGGGTGTAGACTGTGAACACACTCCATGCTCACTACCTTATTTTCCTAGTGAGTGAATCAGCCCACAGTCAATGCAATGGTTACAATGTACACCCCCACCAGCATCTAGAGTATCCTAAACCCAGACCAGAAATGTAAACAATATGCAAATTAATAGATGGCATTTTAATGATTAAAAAATACTGTAGGACTCCTGGGAGAGATACAAGGTAAATCAGCTTTCTTTTTGTTAAAAAGATTAGATTAACTACAAAGAATCAATTTTAAAAAGGTTTTTTAAAAAAGAGTAGATTAAGTGAACCCAAAGGTCCCGTTATAAAATTCTGATTCTGGCATTAGATGCTAGGCATCTGAAATAGGTGTATACATTTACAGATGAACAAACTGGATATATATAACAGGGGTACAATAACCTGATATAGACTTTCCCCAGGCAACCAGCAAGGAGTTTTCACCGTGAAGCCTGATGATGGTGACACCCATCCTAGTGGACCATCTCTAGCTCAGAAACCATTTTCAAAGACATTCAACACAAGACTCCAAAGTCATTTTTTTTCTTATTTTACATACCAATCCCAGTTACCTCTCCTTTCCTCCCCCTCCCCACTCCACAGGGAGGGTGATGCCTTCCAGGAGGGATCAACAAAATCTATCAAGTCATTTGGAGTAGGGACTAGGCCCTCCCTCCTGCCTGTAGACTAAGGGAGTATCCCTCCATGGGAAATGTGCTCCTGAAGTCCTTTCCTGCACCAGAGATACATCCTGGTTCCACTGTCAAAGGTCCCTTAGACTGCCCAGGCCTTCTAGCTGAGACCCACGTTCAGGGGTCTGAGTCAGTCCAATGCTGGCTTCCCAGATATCAGTCTGCAGGTCCATGAGCTCCTCCTTGTTCAGGTCAGCTGTCTCTGTGGGTTTCTCCAGCCAGGTCTTGACCCCATTTTCTTATCACTCCTCCCTCTCTGCAACTGGATTCCAGGAGTTCGGCTCAGTGTTTAGCTGTGGGTGTCTGCTTCTGCTTCCATCAGCTACTAGTTGAGGGCTCTATGGTGGTGGATAAGTTAGTCATCAATCTCATTATCAGGGAAGGGCATTTATGGTAGCCTTTCCACTGTTGCTCAGATAGCTAGTTAGGGTCATCATTGTAGGTGTAGGTCTCTGGACATTTCTCTAGAGTCATTTTCTCTTCAAACCTATAATGGCCCCCTCTATTATGGTATCTCTCTCTCTCTCTCTCTCTCTCTCTCTCTCTCTCTCTCTCTCTCTCTCTCTCTCTCTCTCTCTTGCTCTTGTCTATTCCTCCCCTGACTCCATCTTCCTGGTCCCACATGTTCTCTCCTTCCCTTCTCTTTCTTCTAACTCCCTCTCCACTCACTGCACCCCCCCACTCCCAATATGCTCAGGAGATCTTGGTCCTGTCCCCTTCTGTAAGGGGCCTTGTATGAATCTCTTAGGTTCTTCAGAAGTGGATGCTTAAACAGCATGGCTAGCACTAGAACAGAGAGAACACTGGCTCTGGGACCAGAACTGAACATGTCCCTTGATGGGAGATGTCATTCTGGATGTCTCTTATTGGTTAATGAATAAAGCCCTGTTGACCAATAAGTAAGCAAGACAGGCGGGACTAGGAGACAAAGAGCATTCTGGGAGGTGTAGTACAGAGGAGTCAATATATAGGGACTTGAGAGAAGAGGTCCTGACCCTCTCTCTGGTAAGACCACGTGGAAACACTTAGATTGATAGAAATGAGTTAATATTTAAGCCAATAAGAAGCTCTTGCCATTTGGCCAACAGCTGTATAACTAAGAGAGTTTCTGTGTTATTTTGGGGCTGGCACTGCTTTGGGACCAGGCTGGCAGGAAGCTACTCATAAACAGTCCTGGCTCTGCCTACACAATCTCTGTGGCCCTTAAGATATCACTGACTCCCTAGGAGATTCAGGTTTATGTCATATTTAAACTAAAATGTACAGGGTCATTTCTAAGACCCTCTAATTTCTAAATTCCTGTAATCTAAGCTCCCCTGCACAGTTAAATGCATATGAGCCATTACTCCTTCACTTCAAATGCCTACTGCTTCCCCTTCGCACGTGAGCAAAGCCCAGGCTGCCCCTCTATCTTAAGTCCTTATGTGATGTGGCCCTGCCTACTTTCCCTCCTAATCTCCTACCACCATCCACCGTCACCGTGTGCTAGGCCTGTTGCTGCCTCGCCTTCTGCCCCGTCCTTGCATCACGGTCTCCTTTTATCATTTACATTCCATGCAGATGTCACTTTGAGAGGGATATCAGTTCTGAGTACTTACTCTGCAATAGAGACACACGCACCCACACCACGCCATGTCTATGTCATCTCATCTTTGTTTCTTTTTCTCCATTGTATTTACCATGATCAGTGCAGTTATGTGGAACAATTATCTAAACTATTCTATTATTAATAAAAGCTCGGGAGTCAGATATGGAATTAAGACTTGATTGATCAGAGAAGCTGTGGAGAAGTGATTGTGACTTCCTCTTTCGTTCCTTGATCCAAAGGCCCTTAAATCTTTCAAATCCCTCCCTACTACTTCCTGTCTCTCTATATATGTCCTGGGTCCTCCAAACCTCTATGGCTAGTTCTGGTCAGCTTCCCTATGATTCAAGGTAAACTTTATTGTCAGTCTCGGGAATGTCAGAGTGCGATCAAAATATTTCATAACATTTATGTAATAACTTCTTACTTGAGACTGGCCCTGGAAAGCATGACTGCCTTATAGGGGGAACTTTGTCCACCTAATACCCCATTCTTTTCCAGTACCTAGCCAGACCTGGCACCAAAGCAGATTCTCAATAAACAAATAAACAAGTTCAGAAGTTCTCTCTGCATCCTTCCCCACCATGGTCAAGAGTGTAGTTTCTCAGATATGAAACCAGCTTTGGAGAGATAAAAAGATGTACAAGAAATCAATTCAGTTTTAAAAGCAATCATCTGAGGTAGGGTACATGTTCAGTGGTGCAGGCTTGCTTAGCATACACAAGGCTCTGGGTGTAATGGCCAGCACTGCAATAAAAGAAAAGCAAAAATTAAAGCCTTTAGGGGTCTAGAAGTAAACACAGTGGTGATACACTTGCCTAGTATGCATTAGGTCCTGGGTTCAATCCCAGGTGCCGGTTACTGCTAACCAGTACATTCTAGTACAACACTCACTGAAACTGGTCTCCATATTTCGTTTTATGGGTTTACAATTTTTCATCTCTTCAACTTACTAACTGTATAATCTAAAGAAAATCATTTCCTCATCTGCAAAATGAGGGTTAAAAAAAATCTGCATCACAGGGGTGTCATGAGGATTCAGTGACATCATTTATCAAAGACGACACAGCCCTCTCTTCACAGTTGGCGGCAAAAAGGCATTCTCTGTCTGCCTCCCCAAACCCCTGTGGTTATGGGCTCCTTAACAAATGTCAACATGATGATAAATGTATGACATAATAACATTTTTCAGACCTGAGAAGAGTTGCTGAATCTTAATCATAGCCTCTTCTAAAAATACCTAAGACTCCTTGCTCAATCTGACTTGGACCTTGACATATTTCAATCCTGACTGTGTTTGGAAGCTTACTTGCATTCTTGACTAACATTCACTGAACAGCTTTGGCTAAGCAGTTTATTGTTGCTACTCAAAACATGGCCTCTTTCCCTTTGAGTAGCCTTCAGTTCATGTGTTCAAATGCAATTTGTAATTGAGAAGATCAACATAAATAAACACAGATGATGATATCTTATCAACAAGAAATCATGCACAATAACCTTTTTTTGTTTTGTTTTGTTTTTGAGACAAGGTTTCTCTGTATTGCTTTGGAGCCTATCCTAGAACTTGCTCTGTAGACCAGGCTGGCCTTGAACTCACAGAGATCTGCCTGCCTCTGCCTCCTGTGTGATGGGATTAAAGGCATACGCCACCACTGCCTGGCCTGCACAAAAACTCTTAATGATTAACAAACCCAATGAACTTAATGAACTATATACCCTGGCAGGATCCGAAGCATACCCTGGTTAAGCAGGGCAACCTTTGAAATCATTACTCTTTGGGTATCTTTTTGATAACAGAAAGTAACTTAATGAGGAACTGGGTTATCCTGGCTCCAAAGACCAATTCGTTATAAATCAATAAGTCCTTAAAGTCTTCCTTTACTAGAAATTCCTTGAGGGCAAGAACAACTTATTCATTTTGAGAGTCACAATTATCTGAACACATTAAAGTTTTTTATTTTTTTAATTATGTGAATGCTGTGCGCACGTGTGTGTGCGCGCGCGCGCGTGTGTGTGTGTGTGTTTGTGTGTGTGTGTGTGTGTGTGTGTGTGTGTGTATACATGTGGGTGCAGTACCTGTAGATGCCAGTAGGGGTATCACATATCCCTGGAACAGCAGTTAACAAGCATTCCTGTGTCACCTGAAATGGTTCCTGGAACTGAAGTCAGTTCCTCTGCAAGAGCAGTATACTCTCTCTTAACCACTGAGCCATCTCTCACCCTATATCTGGACATATTAAATTAATGACCGTTTTCAAGGATTTTATGTTAACCAGCTTTTTTTTTGTTACTATAACAAATGCATGAGGTAATCAACTTGCGACAAAAAGCTTCTTGTAACTCACTGTTTAAGAGGCCCTCGTCTGTGATTGCCACATTAGTTTGAGCAACACAGCCTATCACAAAAAGAGCATGTGAGGAAGAAAACCTCCTTCATGGCCAAGGGCAAAGGAGACAAAGGGGGAGAGGTTGGTGCCCCACAATCCCCTTCAAAGGCATGTCCCAATGACCCAAAGACCTCCCACTGAGTCCCACTCATTAAAGGCTCTGCCTCTGAGTAGCCCCATCCCTGGGACCACAGCTTTAGCACAAGGGCCCTTAAAAGACATTTAAGAACCAAACTAAAGTATTCAAGTTAAAAGCAAGATTTAGGAAAGCTCAAAACCACGACGAACAAGCTTTTCTTTGCCAAAGGTTTCCCATTTCCTCACACCGATTTCTATACAAAGCATGTTTGCATTTGTGTAGAAATAGACACCGCTGTAGGAGCTAGCTCGGCACTCCTGGAAGCCCAAAGACAACACTCCTGGGCACCCTGGTGGGGGAGTAGGTAGGTGGTGGAGTGAGGGGAGAGAAAAGTGAGCAAATAGGTCGTGGAGAAATGGTCTGTGCATGATGAAAAGAGGCCGATCTGGAGGTACGGAGGTGGTTGGTTGCTGTTCTTGCTCCTTGGGAAAAGGTGAATGGTATTTTCCATCAATAGAGCCGCTGGCAAACACAAGTGCTGGTGGACCTATGCCTTCTTCCTTTAAGAAAAATGACCACTATAGGAGTCGCTATGACTCCCAGAGCTGCGTCCTAGCCCAGGAAGACGCTGCAGAATGGAGGCCCACATCCAACTGGACATGCCCTGCTGTGTTTACTTCTCATCAATAGCCCTTCCGCTAGGTCGTGATCTGAGGCTTAGACGGTTAGCTCCACTGCAGCCTCGGGAAAGGGAGAAGGGCTGCGGGCTGAGTTAATAATTGATAAGGCCTACGTGAGGGAGCCTCTGAATATCTTTGGAGGGTGGCAGCCCTGACAGCATGGGAAGTCTACACCCTTTCCCATATGCCCTGCCCCGTGGAGCTCACAGTCATTCACA
Source organism: Phodopus roborovskii (assembly GCF_943737965.1). Taxonomy (NCBI): domain Eukaryota; kingdom Metazoa; phylum Chordata; class Mammalia; order Rodentia; family Cricetidae; genus Phodopus; species Phodopus roborovskii. The sequence continues at coordinate 12,218,997 of NW_026126567.1, read as the reverse complement.
TGCCTTCCACTAAAACGGTAAATGTAAGGACATTTGTTTCTCTAAATTTTGTGGAGTGTCGTGGAACTTGAGATGGGGTCCTGAGAACCCCAACTTGTCACCTGGAGACAACTACCGTGGGCTCCAACTCGTAAATGCCATCTGTGGGGGACCGCCTTGCGGAACCAAGCCTTTCTCACAGGGTGTCCAATGCTGACTGCAGAGAAATAGGGTAATAACAGATCTGACGTGAAAACCTCTGGTCACTGTCCTCAGCAGAGATGCACGGTGTGAGAAAAACACTCACGTGTTGTGGAAACTACAAGTGTTTAGGAAAGGAGGACTATTTGCTTTTCCTCCACAGAAGGGACAGATGAAACTCAAAACGCTGGCAAGTCTACGATTTCCATCTAAGGTTCACAAACGCTGCGATAAGGCACAGTCCCTCACTCAGGGAGCCCAGGCTTTTGTTGGGATAGGGGTGTAGAAGCTGGGTTAAGTACATGACATAGAAGGTAATGCTGTCTTCTGGAACTTGCCGTCTCCTGAAGCCTGTCCCAAAGTGTTCATAGTAAGGGCCCAACGGATGTTGTTTAGACATTGTGTCGATGTCAGCTGTCGTGGGGATAAACATAGAATGCATGATCGGTTAGAAGGGTGAGGCAAGAAGCCACATAGGCGAGGCTGTTTTGGTTGCACCAGACGCTGTTGCAGAGCAAAGATGAGGCCACGAGAATGTGCAGACAGCATCAGAAATGATGCTGACCTTTTTCACATTAATATTGTGAGCGTGTGTGCGTGCGTGCGTGGGCGTGTGCGTGCATGTGTGTGTGTGTGAGAGAGAGCACTTTACATCCAAACTCCTTATGTAACAGGGAAGGCAATTTGCACAAAGTCATGTCCACCCGGGAAGAGACACACCGGGAGTGTTCTCAGCTGTCCTGACTCCCACACTTAGCGATCTTCCCCCGCTCTTTGCCGCTATGCTGGAGAGCAGTGTGAAGAAAGGCCGGACAAGCAAGATAGAGCCTGACTAGCAGGACATTTGAGTGAAAGGGCTTGGGCATTAGAAAGCCAAGGTACAGTAGTGCTAGGAATACAGCTCACAGCATAGGCTTGCCTAGCACGCACCAACAAGGCCTTGAACTACAAGTAAAGCTAAGACCCGGTGCATGGATCAGGGGCCATCACCGAGACACATGAGAAAGCGGTGGTCAATGTTGTTGTTTTTTTTTTTTTTCCCAAGAAACTTTACTGTTTCAACTTTCATGTTCAGGCTGATGAATCATCCTGAATTATTATTTTTTTTCCTGCATTATGTTACAGGTCTGGTTCCATATGAACCTCAAGTTGTCAAACTATTGAAAAGCATTTTGCTCACTGAAGTCCTGAAGTCCCAACATTAAATATTAATTAGCACTCATGCACAATAGCATGCACCTGTAATCCTAGTGCTGGGAGGGTTTCCACAAGTTCAAGGCTAGCTTGAGTTACATTGCCAGTGCTACATTTAGCTATGTATGTACCCATCTATCTCTAAACTATTATTTATATTTTTCTCTTCATTACCAGCTGGAGCCCTCTTGGTCACTGCAACATTATAATAAATCTTCTAACTGCTCTATAGACTTTTTTGGCCCTTGTAATGCTTTGCATTCACCCATATATTTTAGAACTAAGTTGTCAGTTGCCACCAATAGTCCCTGAGGTTTGAAAGAAAATAGCCCCCCAAAGGGACTGGCACTATTGGGTGTGGCCTTGTTGGAGGAACAGTGTCACTGTGGAGGTGAGCTTTGAGGTCTCATATATGTTCAAGCCAGTGAGACAAACCATTTCCTGTTGCCTTTGGGTTAAGATGTAAGAATTCTCAACTCCTTCTCCAGAACCTTTGTCTGCCAGCACGCTCCCATATTCCCGGGTGCCATGCTCCCTGCCATGAAGATAATGGACTAAACCTGCACAACTGCAATTAAATGTTTTTCAATTAAATGTTTAACTACAATTCAATGCTTTCCTTTATAAGAGTTGCCATGGTTATGGTGTCTCTTCACAGCAATAGAAACCCTAAGACAACCCTGCCTGGGCGGTTTTGACTAGGATTCACAAAATCCAAAGAAAAATTCAGAAAAAGCAGACATCTTCATAATATTCCACCTTCTAATTCATGGACATTTCTCATTTATCTAGATCTCCATTAACTTCTCAGCAATATTTTATGGCTTTTAATGAGGAAGTCTTACACAGCACCCAATAGATTTATCCCAAAGTAGTTTATGTCTTAAATTCAATTATAAATCATTTCAAGAATTACATTCTAGTTAGAATTTCTCTTTACTTTTCTCTCTCTTAAAAATAACTGTGGGGAGGGATTTAAAAAATAACTGTGGGGCTGGAGAGATGGCTCAGCCGTTAAAGGCTAGGCTCACAATCAAAAATATAAAAATAGCTGTGTTAGGTATTTCCTTACTAGATACTAGATGGTCTATAACTTTTATTTCAGCTATCAAGTATGAAATCCTCAGCTCTAGAATGTTCTTCATATTTGAGGAGCACGTGTTGCTTGATAAAGAAAGAAGTATGTGTGTGGGAATCTCTGCACAGAGACACTGTTTGCAATATTAACCCCAGGTCAGATTATAGTCAGCATTAGATCGCATGGCTACCACACGTGAGGCCCTGGGGCAATCCCCAGGCCTGAGCAAAGGGCAGGAAGTGAAGCTGGCTTTAATCCCCTGCTCTAACCATTATTAGACGTGGGTCTACAACACTAAGATGCATGACCAAACTAGGTAGCTGTGCTCTTGCTTTCGATCCAGACCTTTTAAGAAATTCAGCAGCTAGGTGTGGTAGCACATGCTGGTCATCCCAGCACCTGGAGGGTAGAGGCAAAGAGGAGCAGGACTTCCAGTCTCGCTTTGGCTATGCGGCAAGTCTGAGGCCAGCCGAGGCTACATGAGACTGTCTCACACAAACATAAGCAATTTTTAAAAAGGAAAAAGTCAAAGAATCATGTAGTAATCCTTCCTCGCCAGGACCACCAGCCCTCAAATAATGACATGGATATTTAGTATTAATTATGAAAGCTTGGCCTTGGCTTAGGCTTGCCTCCAACTAGCTCTTACAAACCAAATTAACCTGTTTCTATTAATCTAGACTCAACCACATGGCTTTTAACTCTCCTTCGTTCTGTACGTCCCACACACCCCCCCCATGTCTCACTGGCATCTCTCACCTCCCTTCTCCCAGAGTTCCTCTCTCCCCCCAGAAGACCCACCAATGTTCTCATGCCTACCTGTATTAAACCAATCAGGTGATTAGGCTGACAAGGTGAAACAGCAATAGATCTTTATACAGTTTACAAAAAGATAATCTCACAACTGTATCAAACTTTTCAAACTGCTTTTAATTTTATCTCTGACTAATGCCTTAGTGTCTTTCCTGTTGTGGTGATAAAAAGAAAACCAACTTAGAAGATAAAGGGCTTATCCCAGCTCACACTCCAGAGGTACAATCATGACAGGGAAGATGGAAGAGAAGATTGAGACAGGTGGGCACAAAAAAATGCGGAGAGCTATGAATTAATGCATGCATGCATGCATGCCTGTACACAGCTATACAGTCCTGCATTCCTTGCCTAGGGGAACAGTGCTATCCACAGTAAGCAGGTTCCCCACTCCAGATAAGTCCATCAAGATAATCCCCGGAAGGCATGCCCAGAGGCTCATCTCCCAGATGAACCTAAGTTTTGTTAAGTTGCCAACACTAGCCATTCTGACTAACATACACTAATTGTATATGTCATGGAGTTCAGTGTGATATTTCAGTACATGTATATAGTGTGTACTGACTAAACCCAGACATTATATACAAATTGCCATTCTAATATTAGAGGCTTAAGTCTGCAAAAATGTTTAGCACTGTTATGAACTCCTACTGAGTGACTGGCATAGGAGAATTTCTACTCAAAAATTTTAGCTCTATAAAATATTTGCTTGGGGGCTGGAGAGATGCTTAAGGGCACTGGCTGCTCCTCCAGAGGTCCTGGGTTCAATTCCCAGCACCCACATTACTCATAACCACCTGTAGCTCCAGTTCCAAGGAATCAGTGCCCACTTGTGGGTTCCAAGACTTGTCCTTCTGAATAATCTGGCTTGGTGGGTATTTGCAGAGATCTGTGTGTAGTGTGTATCTCTCATTTTATGTATCCATCCATTCATTGATGGGCTCCTAGGCTGATGCCACAATTTGGCTACTGTTACCATTGGAGCGCTAATGATGGGTGTGTACTCATGTGCTCATGCACATAAATAAATTTTAAAACTAGACTTGGTTGACATATACTAAAAATATAGACCTTACCAGCTTATTATAATATCTATTCTATTGACATAAATGAATATCAAGCGCTCTTTTCTAAAAGGTGATACAAAAGATTAGAGAATGCCATCTTGACTTAAATGAGAGGTGTTTTTAATTTTTCAATGTCAATGCAAAAAAGGTTTGTTTTTTGGTATGGTTTGTTTTTGTTTGTTTTCTGAGACAGGGTTTCTTTGTGTAGCCCTGTCTGTCCTGGCACTCAATCTGTAGACCAGGCTGGCCTCAAACTCACTGAGATCTACCTGTCTCTGCCTGCCAAGTGGTGGGATTAAAGGTGTGCATCACCACTGCCCAACTGGGAATTTCTCTTTTATTCAGGCACTTCAGACCAGTTCCTGGTCCCCAGTGATGTGAATGCTGAAATACAGGATTCATATTCCATAATTTCAGACTGACCTAGTTTGTTACAACTAACAAATGAAACAGCAGGCTTGGGTTGACCCCATTGCCAGGGGCAGGTGACTCAGAAAACATGAAGTCATGGGCTGTAGCAGTTTGAGCTGGTGGAGAGGACAAACCTTTTGACCAAATAACTAGAGTTCCAGGTGAACTGTGGATCTGATGTATCATAGGTACAAGAAGGTACAAAGTCCAACTCCCGTGTGACCGGAGGCTGAGAACATGAGAAGTAGAGGCCATCAATACTTGAGAGAATATATTAGTTACACTTCTGCTGCTGTGATAAAATACCATGACCAGGGGCACGTGTGGAAGATGGTTTATTTTGTCTTATGGTTTCAGGGGTGTGAGCGTCCATCACAGGAGGGAGGCAGGTATGGTGGTGGGAACAGGGTGCTGAGAGCTCATGTCTTCAGATGCTATCCCCAAGGGGAAAGCATTAAGCAACACGTTGGTGAGAGGATTTCAACCTCAACGCCTGCCCCAATGACATACTTATCCAGGATGCCTACACCACCTAAACATCCCCAAACAGTGCCAGCAGATGGAGATGGAGATTAAGTGTTCAAATGCCCAAGGCCACAGAGTACAGTGGATGTAGCAGGTGCATGAGACAGGGGCCGGGAAGTGTGGCTCAACACGGAGACCCATGGCTTCCCATGGGACACTTGGGGTAAGAGGGAAGGATCAGACCCAGACTTTTAAAAAATCCACCCAGCCTCTAACACAATGCAAGAACTTCAGTTTTTCTGTAAATAACGAGAAGTCCCAAGTGAAGGCGGTTGAAGCAGGAAGACGACAGGCTGCACCTTCCTGTTAGACTGCTTACTCTGCACCTAAGAAGCTCATGACCATCTAGCAGAGCAGACTGAGACTCACTTATGCTATCATTCTAAAGTTCCCACGTTTTCCTCTGAAGCTGTCATGCAGAAATAAGGACTTTCCTTGTGTTGTTCTGAGTCTCCTTCCCGTAAGCCACCATGGCCTCGAAACGTTCTTTGCTGATTCCAAGAGCTAGAAAAGATCTTAATAATATGTTTCACCACCATGGCCACGCAAATTAAAAACTACAGGGTAATTCCTTCCCACCCCAGTCAGAATGGCTGCCGTTACAGACACAGAGCAGCATCAGATGGGGCAAGGGCAGGGAGAACCCGACACACCGGTGCTAGAATGCAAATTCCAGCAGCTGCTAGGAAAGCTTCTTCAAAAACAGTTAAAAGGAACTTCCCTATAATCCAGTTATGCCACTTCCTGGTACATCCTCAAATTAAACAAAGTGTTTTCTGTGGAGATACCTACACTCCCATCATTAGCGCTCCACTGGTAACAGTAGCCAAATTGTGTCAGCCTAGGAGCCGATCAATGAATGGATGGATACATAAAATGAGAGATACACACTACACACAGACCTCTGCAAACACCCACCAAGCCAGATTATTCAGAAGAACAAGTCCTTCATGTTCACTCTTATTTGTGGGATCCAGGACATCTGGAAAGGACATGAAAGTAAAAGAAGAACTATTTGGGATGTAGAAAAGGAAAGGCAGTGTGGGAGGAGAAACGAGAAGGCTTACTACAGGGTTGAATAGTATCACGTGCCTTCTATGTATACAGAAATGTCACACGGAAATCCCTACTGTGTACCATTAATATACGCCAGCGAAAGAGGACCCCGATATACATGACATACCCTAAAATTATATGTGCATGAGTTACTGCACTACTATATTTTGCACATTACAAGCAAACATGAAAATAGAACCTAGAACAGAATGACTTCACATATTGGTTAAAGGCAGTTTCCTACAAAGCCACAGCCATACAGCTTTGTAGATGCCTGCTTTTCTAATTTACTCTATGGGCAGACTCCGCCTTCAAGGAATCCGACTGTAGTACCTTAGTGGGTCCCCTGTTGTGCCCTCTTGATACCGTCAGTAATTACATAATAACCACAGTGAGGACCAGACACACAGTAATAATCAGTGCAGGATAAAATGGAGAGTCACTTACTCAAAAACTAGGATAGTTTTCATGCCAGGCTGTGGTGGTGCACACCTTTAATTCCAGCACTCAGGAGGCAGAGGTAGGCAGATCTCTATGAGTTCAAGGCCAGCCTAGTCTAGAGAGCAAGTTCTAGGACAGCCAGGGCTGTTTCACAGAAAAACCCTACCTTGAAAAAAATTAGGATATTTCTCAAGACAGCAGCAGCAGAATGCCAAACAGGATGGAGTGCTTCTGAACTTTGGGCCATGTGCAGTGCAGAGGCCACACAACCGTGAACCCAGGGCTATGTGATCTGATGTTATCAGCTAACGCCACTGAGGACAGAAGCTGCGTCAATGACCCATGTGTTCCCTAGACGCCAGACAGGGTCCCCCTGCACCTGGAATACAGAAATGGCAGATGAGTGAATGTGAGTGGATAAATCGTGGGAAACATTCTCCCTAAGACTGGGCGCCATCTCCTAAAACTGCAGTGACAATTTGACACAAACTAATTGCCTATAGGATGAGAGTCCCTGTCCTCACAGTCTGTCAGGCTTAAAGTCTAAATTAAGATGTCGTTGGTTGGGGGCTGGAGAGATGGCTCAGAGGGTAACAACATTGGCTGCTCTTCTAGGGGATGTGGGTTCAACTCCCAGCACCCACATGGCAGCTCACAACTGTCTGTAACTCTAGTTTCAGGGGATCTGATACCTTCATTCCAATGCACATATAATAAAGTTCAAAAAAAATTTTTTTTAAATGTGTTGGCAGGACCATGCGCTCTCTGAGGGGTGGAGAGGGAACTCCTCCCAGACTTCTCCAGCTACAGGTGGCTCTGGTGACCTTAGCCTGTAGACACATAACTCTCCTGCCTGATTTCAAAGTTGCACTACCACTTTCCCCCTCCAAGCATCTTCATGGGTCCTCAGCTCATTGCTTAAGGCCACCAGCCATCAGAATTAATCATCCATCTTAATCCAGTATAACTTCACCCCGGTGACATGTGCAGTGACCAAGCAAGGTCATGTGAGATTCCAGACAGACATGAGGAGGGGATCCACTACTCAACACACCCCACCTGCTTGTGTCCTCGGAATGCCTCTGGGGTCATTTCTGTTTGTATATGCCTAACTATTCATATGAATTGTAATGTAATGTTTCTGCCAACTAAACCTCAAAGGATATACAAAACCATACAAATTATAAGAGGGTATGTATAATAAATGAAGTATGACCTGGGGAACTGAAAATTCAGGGATGTGGTTAGGTAACCAATATCAATCATGGCATCTTAGGAGTATGGAGAGCATCAACCGCAAAAAGATGAATGAGGAAGTAGATGAAACTCAGAAACTGACGTTTCTCTGCCCGAGCTGTTATGAACGGCTGCAACCTAGATACTCCCACGGGACCATCAGTACTGACGACTGTCTCCCAGGTAGAGGTGGTGGAGTCCAGACAGTCAGTATTTGCATAGCATGCCCATTAAGGACCAGAATGGACTCCCTTTGTATATGGTTAGTAGCTGGGGATCCATGAAGTATGTGTGTGGTGGGTGAGTAATTCAACGGCTCGCCTGGCTCTTTGCTGACTGTTCTCTGATTCATTGGTTGAGCTGTTGGGGAAGCAGGGGGCTCTGGTTTCGTTAAAATGCCCCCTGTAAGAAAGAAGATGGGCTATGGAGATGATTCAGTGGTTAAGAGACCATACCGCTCATGCAGATTATCCAAGTTTGGTTCCCAGCACCCATGTCTGACAGCTCACAACTTCAGCTCTGGGGGATCTGACACCCTCTTCTGACCTCTGAAGGTGCCTGTGCTCATGTGTACACACACACACACACACACACACACACCATGTACACATACACACAATAAAATCCTAGAGACAGAGAAAGGAAGGAAGGAGGGAAGGAAAGAAGGAAAGAAGGAAGGAAAGATGAGGAGAGCTTGGGCAGTGCTGGGCTTTATTTAACTCTTGTGGACTTTATTTAACTCTCATGTAACAGAGAAACAAGAGGCCTGTGAACCTTTGCCACCCTGGAGGACTTATATTGTCCATTACACACCTTGCTACCTTCAACATGAGAAGCAGAGACATGAAGAATCTGTGTTAGGACTTGTGCCTGACCAAACAGTCCCTTCGTGAGCAGTCACCCCCTCCTGGGTCAGTCTTCCACCTGCCTAGCTATTGGCAGTTCATCTCTCTATTAGACCAATCAGGTGTTTTAGACAGGCACTGCAACACAGCCTCACAGAATTAAACAAATGCAACACAAAAGAATGCAACACATCTTTGCATCATTAGACAAATATCCCCCAGCATAAATAAATGTAACACATCTTAAACTAATAATTCCATAATAGCCTACTTCCAGTGACACACCTACGCCTTCCCAAGTAGTTCATCAACTGGGGCCCAAACATTCAAATATATAAACCCATAGGGACCATTCTCATTCAAACCAGCATATTTTCTAGCATGCATTGTCTTCTTCTCTCCCATAGCTGAGCTCTTACTGTCCCTCACATCCTTCAGTAACACCAGATACAATCTACATCACCTTAAGTGTAGTCTAAAAACCACATTTGGGTCATATCTGCAGAGATTCAGATGCAGATTTGCACAATCAGGGGTGAGTCTAGGAATACTCTTTCTAGCTATGCAAAGACCTTCTGAGCTCCACTTTCTGGGTGGAGGGTTGAGTATGGAGGTATTCGGAGAATCTGCTCTGGTGACTGGAATTTAAAGGGAAGTTTGAAGCCACAGACCCTCTAATCTATGAAGAAATATTGAAGCCATTTGGGTCTGCACTGTTAATCTTCTCAGAACCTGGGACCTGAGACTCTAGCTCAACATTATTAGTTTGCTGGTGCAGAAACCCATGCCCAGATCAATAAGAGATGTGCCCAGAGCTGCAAGGCTATTTAACTGGCAGAGCTGCCGGCTGAATCTTCCTCTGAGGCCAGACTTGCCTTAGATGACAAACCCTGTGGTCCTGCCCTGACACTGATGCACAGCACAACTATAAGGGGACGGCTTTGTGCAAGCCACTGCTAAGTCTCTCTAGACCCTGGTGTCATCAAGAGACCCAGAATAAAACTCAACTCAGGTCTGTTTTGCATAGTACATAACATTTTCACAGGACCAGAACTGACACAACACCCACAATGAACCTATGCTTTGGGCTATATTTTGAAGTATTAGTTAAAGTGTTTTTTGTCTCTCCCATTTCTCTCTTTTTATTCATTCGTAACCACAATCTGCTCACTCTCCATCAGTTTAGGAGGGGTGTGACAATAAACAGCAGGAATGACCTGCCTGGTTTCCCAGGGGCTTCCCTCCAAAGCCTGATCCCTGGGGTCAGGGAAGAATCCAGCGACAAATGAAAACTCACAGCAAGAAGCCTGGGGACAGAATTAAGAAAGGACTGCTGGCTTTGGGGACTCGGGATTTGGGATGGAAAAACAGAAAAAAACAGGTCCTGAATGAAAAGGGAATCAGGGCTCACACACCTTCTAGTTCCTGGAAAGATGGGCTGCGATGCTCGGAACCCCCAAGAGGCCAACCAGATGCAGACAGGAGAGATCACATTTCAACAGGAACACCTGCCTCCCCTTCCTTTGATGCCACCATTCTTCGAAAATCATGGAAAAATCACAAGCACAGACCAAGGGAGAGCATGGCTCAGTTGTGAGCATGGAGGACCCCAGAAAGAACGTTAAGTTTCTGTCAGCTATAAGAAAGAGAGCCATGAGGTCCGGTTAAAGTCGATGAGAGAAAAGCAGCCAATGCTCACTGCAAACGCTGTGGCTGAGTGTCTAGAACCTCTATGGCCAAGAGGAGGTCACTCTACTGCATGGGTGAACCCCTGAGCTAGCAGAAAAGAGGGCAGTGAAAGCTCAGACCCTCTCCCAGCATCCTTAGGGCAAACATGCCCAGAACAGCTGACAGCAGCTTTGGGTGCTGGAGCCGGAGAGATGCATCGTGCTCCGCCAGAGGACCACAATTCAGATCCTAACACCCAAATCAAGCTGCTCAAAGCAGCCTGTAACTCCAGCTAGGAAATGTCTGACACCTTCTTTTGGCCTTTCAGGCCACCCACATGCACACACACGAAAATAAATATTTTCAAGAACTCTACATGTCTCAAAATTCAAAGAATTTTCTACACTCTAATTAATATCCCCTTAATTCTGAAACCTAGTCTCCCCTCCTTCTAGGGTTCAGCGCCATACAACACATTTATGAGATCATAAGACATGTGGCCTCGAACTTTCCAGCCAAGACGTCAAGTGAGTTTTAAGCTAGCTTGGAAATATTACTGCGGTCGAATAGCCTTAGCTACATGGGGGGGGGGGGGATGGCTGCAAGCTGCACTAAACCAAAATTAAATCTGCTTTTCAAACTGCCAACAGCCTCTACAGGGTTACCTCCCCTAATGAAAGCTGGCCAGGGGGAGGAGTGGGCAGCACAGCACAATGATTGGCTTGTTTGTTTTGTTTTTAGAGACAGGGTTTCACTGTGTGGCCCTGGCCGTCATGGAACTCACTCTGTAGACCAGGCTGGCCTCGAACTCACAGGGATACGTCACTGCCTTCCAACTTCTGGGATTAAAGGAGTGTGCCGCCACTACTTGGCTCACTTTTGGTTAAGCCTTTGCTTCTATTTCATCCAGGGAAGATTGTTATAGTCCCTGAAAGCAAAATAGCCCACTCTGAGAAGTCATTCTCCTGGTCTCTGGCTATGGAGAGAGAGCGCTACATGCATGCCACCTAGTGGCATCACCTGGTACTACAACTGTTACGTAGGAGTTTGGCGCCTCTACTCACAGGGCTTTGCATTTTATCATGCAAAGGAATCTATGAACGTACTCATTTTTATTAATGCATTCCTGGAAAGAGCTACACTTACCTGTGTAGCCCATGTCAGTAAAGAGCATCTAGTGGTGTCGAATGAGGCCAGTGGGAAGGGTTGATCCTTAAGGAGCCTTAGACATTCAAACCATCCAAGACTTTGGGGTTTCGACTGCATCTGTGATGGCTATTGCTGCCCCCTAGCGGCAATACTTTGGAACTAAAACCCTCGAACTCTGAAGTAATTTTCTTTCAGAACTTCTTCTATCCATCTAGACATTCATTTATCTGTTCACTTATGCATCCTTTTTATAAATACCTTATGACCAACTGTGTGTGGCAATGTTCGTGAAATAATAATGACAATAACAATAATGACGATGATAATGATGATGATGATGACGATAGAAAATCGCGCTCCACTCCCTAGCTCTTGGAAACAAACCAACCCTCTTTGGGGAAAAATAGCCAGAATTAAACGAAAAGGCTTTGACTGTCAAGTTCTACACAATGATATGGAATATGGGTTTGTCTTATGGAAAGGGAAGAATGCAGTTCCCAGGCGATATCTACTGCCTCATGTCTGAGAGATATCATGAAATAACAGCAGATATGCACTTTCTGTGCAATAAGGTAATCACAGAAGTGAGGTAGGAGAGTGTGTGTGTGTGTGTGTGTGTGTGTGTGTGTGTGTGTGTGTGTGTGTGTGTGGTGGGGATAAAGGATAAAAGAAGGCCCCTTGCTAGGATCAGTACTAGGTACCTAAGCATTTCTGAATAAAGACTGTGGTATGGGTAACATGTACTATAGAATGTTTGTGTAAGGGGAGGGGAGGAGGGGAGATTCGGCGACCAAGACACTTGATGATTTTCAGAAGACCTGGGTTTGGTTCCCTCCTTCCACTATGTGCGTTTTGGGGAATCTCTGGTCGTCAGGCCTGGTGGCAAACGCTCGTTTACCCTCCGAGCATCTCAACGCACAACAGCAATGCTCTGAAGTTGATCTGGGTAATCCACATGTTTGCAAGAAAAGGGAACTTGGGAACCCTATCACATTTCCATACGGCGGCTCCTGATGGTAACTTTTGAGCAACAGTAAATTACTGGAAGCCTTTCTGTAAATTCAATCCATCATTGCTAAGTCACTGTTTTATGAGCATCCATAAAGAGGGTGTATAAAGGTCTGGGAGCGTATCGACTCAATTCATAACTTTTGGTCCATAGAGTTAACTGATTTTCCTAAGAGGAAGCAAGTACTGGCGGACCATAACAAACATGGCGGCCGCGGCTTCACACAGCGTCCGAGATTCTAGTAGCTGGTTGCGGTAACACATCTAGATCCGGCCCGTCTGTTGGCGTCACTTCCGGCGCGCCGCGGCGGGGAGCGCAGACCTCTGCCGGTTGGAGCGGCGGGCAGGCGGGCAGGCGGAGGGCGGGCTCGGGAGGTTCTGGCTGCGGGCACGGAAGAGATGCGCGCACGAGCCGCATGGAGAGGGAGGGCGAGAAGTCTGCAGTTGTCGCCGTGGTGACCGAGCCGCGGTTTGCCCAGAGATACAGGGACTACCTCGAGAAGCAGCAACTCCTGGACTGGCAGCACCGCGTGCAGAAGCTGCGGGATGGCACGGTGGCGCTGCCGGTGCTTGCCGGCGCCTTGGCGGAGCGGCACGTGCGGGAGCTGAGGGATCGCGTGGCCCCAGGCAGCACCTGCATGCTGACGCGGCTCCTCCATCCCCTGCCTTCCAAGAAGGCCCGGGTCTGCTCGCCCGCGCAGAGGCTGTGTCGTGAGCTGAGGCGCTGGGCGGAGGACCGGGGAGTGGCGTGGTCCGCTGACCTGGAGGCAGGTGTGCCCCGCTCCTGGCAACGGCACGGTGACCTAATGCTGCTCGGTGAAGACTGTTTCCCAGCCGAGCCGTGGAGAAGTCTGGAACCAGAGCTCTGGGACGCTGTGGCCTCGGCCCTCGGAGTTCGACGTTTGGCAAAACGAGGGCGGGTGCTGCCGGATGGTACCCGAACTCCGTCGGTGACCCTGCTGCTGGGTGACCATGGCTGGGTAGAGCACACGGATAACGGCATCCGGTACACGTTTGATGTGACGCAGTGCATGTTTTCCTTCGGGAACATCACTGAGAAACTCCGAGTGGCATCGCTGTCCTGTGCTGGGGAAGTGCTGGTGGACCTCTATGCGGGGATTGGTTATTTTACATTGCCCTTCCTAGTCCACGCTGGCGCTGCCTTCGTCCATGCCTGCGAATGGAACCCGCATGCTGCACTTGCTCTCAGGAAAAATTTGGAGATCAACGGCGTGGCAGACCGGTGCCAAATACACTTCGGAGACAACAGGAAGCTGCAGCTCTCGAATACTGCAGATAGGGTGAACCTGGGGCTGATTCCCAGCTCTCAAGAAGGCTGGCCCGTTGCCTGCCAAGTGCTTCGGAAGGATGTCGGGGGAATTCTGCATATCCACCAAAATGTGGAGTCTTTCTCGGGAAAGAATCCCCAGGGAATTGTCCCTGGTGAACGGGGAAGTGGAAGGGCTGGGAATGTTGGGGGCGAGATGCTGTCATCAGCCATCAGACCAGAGTGGGAAAGCTGGGCAGAGTCTGCAGAAACTCAGATCGCCTCTCTTCTTCATCAAGTGCATGGGAAGCTGTGGAGGACAAGGATCCTGCGTGTCCACCCGGTGAAATCGTACGCCCCACATGTGGATCACATAGTCCTGGATCTGGAATGCCGCCCTGTCCTCTAGTTGGATACAAGAGGTAGATTCGGGGACACAATAAAGCCAAATATGTGGCCCTTACTGCTTCGGCTAGGGCTGAGTTCTCACCCTTTGTTTCCTGGTGCTCGTTTGAAATGGTGTGTGGCCTAAAAAGGAACTCCAGACCAGTCCAAATATATATATATATATTTTCTGATAACCACACCGAGAACACGTTAAAGTATCAGAGGAAAACAGCATGGCTCATTAAAATGGACCCATTTGTGCAGTCACGAATTCTGCATTTTACCTTAATTCTCAGTGGGTATATATGGTCTTAATATTCATCTGGTCGTATTTATTTGTACATTGGGTTTCCTTGCAAGAATTGGATCGTGTGGCTTCTTTCTAGTAAGTCAGATACAGATTGATTACTGAGGGAAATACTGATTTACTGTTAGTACTGTTGCCACAGGTCACTAGCTTCAGCACGAGAAAGCAACTAGAGAGCCAAGATCCAAAAAGGGAGACCAGTGAGGAACTTGTCCAGTTCCACACAAGTTCTGTACTTGTTCGGGCACAACGTGATAATGGTTTGCACTGGGGTGGCAGCCATGGGGAAATGAAAAAAATATAGATGGGTTTGGAAAATAAAATCAATGGAAACAAATAATGAGCTCCAAATGAAAGCCTTGATATGATAGTGCTTTGTTACTGTGACTACATTACAATAGGAAGGGGACAGTTAATGGAAGTAACTCTGGTCCTCTGGAGCGCCTCATAGAGTGTATGTATGTGGGAGTTGTAAGGACTCAGGCATTACGCTGGCCACCCCTGTCACCTGGCAGAATGCACTCAGGCAGTACTCTGGTCAACCCAGGTGCAAAGGACCCGTTTTAAAAAAAGACCCCCATCCACTTATGCTCTCATTCCGTTCACTCGCTCTGTTCCTGTGGAGCGTTCAGGGCTTTTCCTGTCTCCCTCTTCTGCCCTCACTGTGTCTCTCTTCTCTTTCCCCCGCACCCTCCCCTTTCTAATAAAACTTCTAAGTTCTGTCTGCCTGGAGTGTTTGTCCCTCTGCTTCAGTCACCGTTGCTTGCCTTGGAGTCCGCCAAGGTCCCCCTCTCGCTATATCATAACAGGGTGGGGAGGGTCTTATATATTAGGTCTTTTTATTTTAAGGAGGGTTAAGAAATATTTCTCTGTCCCGGTGCTGTAATGCACACCTGTAATCTCAGCACTTGGAAGGCTGAGGCAGGATGCTGGCTGTAAACTCAAGGATAACCCTAGTCCTTAAACCGTAGACTTCATCCTCTTTCCCTGGACAAGGAGATGCAGGGAGAGCTGGAATGAAGTTCACTGTAGAGTAAGTACTTACTGGTTTCAGTCCACCCCCCACCCCCACATACAACAGAGACTTATGTATAAGCAGCAGTAGCAGCTATTGCTACTATAGGTAGGAAATATCCTGCAATTTCCAAACCATGTGTTAGCCGGGGTGGCTAATAGCCGAGGGTCACGTGGAACTGTTTTGATGCACTTTGAAGCCCTGGAGGTTAGTGCCTGGCGACTGCAAGGATATGCTGCATACCTACCATGTGCATTAGCAGCCTCATGAACGTCTCCTACCCAATGCCAGGAGTAAATGGTCAGCTTCCAGAATGCCAGAAATATCTTCTTCATAAAAGCACAGTACAATACTGTCCACACTGTCAAAGTGAGCAATAATCTGATGAAGCATTTATTCAAGACAAACAATTAAATTGTAATAAATGGAGAAGCATTTTAACTTACCCTATTCCCTTCTCCCTAAAACAATGTTAAAACATAGTGCTAACCGTGGACAGCTTCAGCACAGCCCTAACTAGGGAAATTGCCCCTGGAGCAAGGCTTCTTAAACTCTCTGTAAGTTCAAGGCCAGTCTAATCTACAAAGCAAGTTCCAGGACAGCTAGGACTGTTACACAGAGAAACCCTGTTTTGAAACACTCCCCCAAACACACACACACACACACACACACACACACACACACAGAGTATAGCATTTGGCAACAACACAGATACCTCAGTTTGGGCTGGGTTTGCACAATCATGAAATTTCCTAGCAAAGTTTCTGAGTATGTATCCTATCATTATGGAATGCATGATCATAGTCTACTGTGAGCTTTCCACCTTGACACAATTTCAAACTAAGTATCACCTGTATTCTCCTTCTCAGAAGTTATCTTACCTCTCACATTACAGTTGATCATGACCTAGACTAACATTTAATCATTCATTTCTATTCTAATCTACACTGGGCTCTGCTGGATGGCTACCATCTATAACAAACCTAATATCTTTACCAAAATGGAATATCAGAAAGAGTGTTGGAATAGCAGTAGCTCCAATGAATATTTCCCCTGAGATTTATTTATAACACACCATTACTACTTAGAATATTTGCTCTTGTTTTATTTTCAGTATTTTTGTGGTGGTAGTGATCATTCATTCCCAGAGGCTGTGCATGCTAGGGAAATGCTCTAACACACACACACACACACACACACACACACACACACACACACACACACTCCTATAAATTACTTTACATTTTGTTTGTTGACCTAGGGTCTCACTATGCCCCAACTGGCCTCACACAGAGATCCGCTTGCCTCCTTAGTCCAGGAATTAGAGGTGTATGCCACCACACTCAGCTTGGTTTAAATTCTTGTGAAAATAAAACATGAAATCACTTGCAGGAGAACAATCATGTCCTGGAAAGAAAAATATGAGCTGCAAATCTGATCACATACCATGCTCAGGAAATGCTGGCTGAGGAATAACCAAATGTCAGGCAATGGATATTCAACATACTCCCGGAACGCCACTATCAACCCTGACACTTCCTTTTTAACTACAGAAAGTCTATTTGGCTTTACAAAACCAGAAACGTGACCAGTTGCATTCTGATGGACACATCTGAATTCCGTTTTAAAGAAAAGAGAAAACTCAAGAAAACAAATTAGAGTTTTTCTTAGTCAGGGTTTCTATTGCTGCAGGGAAACACCATGACCAAGAAGCAGGTTGGGGAGGAAAGGGTTTATTTAGCTCACACTTCCCCATATTGCTGTTCACCACTACAGGAAGTCAGGACAGGAACTCAACAGGGCAGGAACCTGGAGGCAGGTGCTGATGCAGAGGCCACACTGCTTACTGGCTTGTTCCCATGGCTTTCTTACAGAACCCAGGACCCCCAGCCCAGGGATGGCTCCATCCACCACAAGCTGGGCCCTCCCCCATCGATCACTAATTGAGAAAATGCCTCACAGCTGGACCGCATGGGTGCATTTCCTCAGCTGAGGCTCCTTCCTCTCTGATGACTCAAGCTTGGGTCAAAGTGATACACAAAACCAGCCAGTACAGGGACAGAGACTGTTATTTTAAAGCAGTTCAAGGTCGTAGGAGTTATAGTATTTTAACTATCAATTCCATTGAAAGGAAATGTGTAATACCTTGTTGGTAGGGGTGGGGGCCTGGGGGAGGAAGTGGGGGTGCTTGTTTCTTTGTTCCCGTCGCCTAAGGATGCCAGGGGACTCTAGAAATTTCCTTCTGACAGCCAAGGGTCTTTCTTTTTCTTTGCTTGACAAGGCTTGACTGATGGACATCCAGAGAAAAGTTAACGTCGTTTCCCACGGCCCGCTTTTAAAGCATCTGTAATTCCGGAACTTGGGAGGCAGACAGAGGCGGATCGTACGTGAGATGAGTGTGAGGCCAGCCTGGTCTACATATCCGTTCCAGGCCAGCGTGAGCTACACAACGAGAGCTACTAAAAGGCTTCGGCATCATTAGTGACACAGTGTTATCTCTGAACAGGGGTATTCTATGTATACTGTTTGGGTGTCAGTTTGGATACAGACACCACCCTTCTTAAGCAGCAAGCTAGGCGTGTATTAAACTTTGTTCTTTGATTATATTTTATTCTCTACTTTATATGATCATAATATACTCTACCTCTCTCTCCTACCACATTTGTACTTTTAGTGTTTTGGGACCCTTTTCTCCACAATAGCTCTACTCCTTTGACTTTAATTACACTTAAGGCATAATGAGAGAGGGTGGAGCAGCCGATTTAACCCCCAACTCCACAGGTAAGGCTGTGTCATCCCCCCCCCCCCCACTGAGTTTGCTCTCCTTTGGGAAATCTGTCATAGCCACAGGCTTATTCCCCAACTATGCACCGATCCTTAGCAAAGAGACCAGATCTGAAAAGGTGGCGACTTTGTGAGAGTATTACAACAAACCAAAAAACAACAAAGGGGTCTTGAGTTAGGGTGGCGACAGTGGCAACAGGAAGGGGAAACAGATCAAACTGCTTTGAGCTTTAAGGTAGCACTGGATTCAGATTCTTTTTCTGATTCTTACTAGTATGGGACATACACAGCCCTTCTCTAAGTACCTTCACAATCTTGCAGTTCATTTTATCTAACCCTCAAAAATGCATCCTCTATAACTAATATCCAACGTAACAGTTGACATAGTGGCTTCGGTAGAAGATAAAACCGTGGCCACCGTGCCTCGTATACAGTAAACAGGACACAGATGGGAGTGGGGAGGGCGATAAAACAAAAATAACACAAGACTACAATTCGGACACGGAGTGGGGGTGCAGTCTTTCTACTACAAAAACCTTCACCCAAAGGGGTTCTGCTTAAGTCTGATAATTTTGCTTACAGACCTCCTCCCTGTGCGGGGCAGGGTTGGGCGGAGGTCCTATTTCTGGAGCCTTGCAGTAAACTAGAACACTTTGCGCTAAGAGTCAATTCATCCACGCCTCTTCTTTGCTATTTTGTGTTCCTTAAACTAAAACAGCTAAGTCTACCGTTGAGTCTCTGACCTTACACTCATTTGCTGGAGAAGGAACAGAGTGACAACGGCCAGGCCGTACCAACTCCCCTGGCAGGCAAAAAAGCGCCAGAGAATGGTCTCATCTGCTCTCGTTAAGGATCATCCAGAAACGCTTACCCTAAGGACGAGGGGGTAAACCGAAGAACCCAGAGGGGCCGCGGTCCTTGCTCTTAAGTCAGGCTCCTAAGCCATGACCGAAACGTGCTCCCGACCGTCCTGAGTTCTGTCCACGCGGACGGGAATGGAGACGCGTGTACAGAGGGTGCTTTCCATGGCACCGCTACCGCCCCCGGGCCAGTGTCCATTCAGGCTGCGGCGGCTGTCGCAGGTACGTGAGTCCCTGCCTTCTGGCGGAGAGAGGCGGGCAGGTGCGCGGCAGGGCGGCGGCCTCCGGCTTTCCCTCTCTGCAGCCGGGCGCAGCGAGCTGCCGGGATGCTCAGCGGCTGCGAAAGCTTCTAGTAACCACGGGTGCTCGGGAGCGCGGCTTCCCCGGGCCAGGTGCACGCCCGCCCGCGGTGACAGTCCCCCGTGCGAGCGCGCGGCGGTGCCCGCCTGTCCCTCCGCCCCGCCCGTCCCCGGGCGAGCGCCACCCGGCGGCTGGGCGCGGCAGGGCGGGCGGGCGGGAGCCATGGCAACGGCCGCGCCTCTCCGCTCCGCTCCCCGGCCGGCTGGGTCGCGCGCGCTGACGCACGGGCGGCGCGCCCGATTGTGACGTAGCGGCTTCCGCGTTCTCGAGCGGCCGCGGGGGCGGGGGCGGGCGCAGCCTCCGGGCCTCGCAACGGCAGCAACGGCCGAGGCGGGCGGGGTCAAGATGGTGGCTCCGCTGGCGGGGGAGGCGCTGGAGGGAGGAGGAGCCAGACCCTAGCCGGCCGGCCGGAAACACCGACGCCCCGAGGCCGCCCGGGAGCCGCTGCCGCCGCCCCCGGCTCCATCGAGGGACGCGAGCGAGCGGGCGGCAGGGCGGGCGGGCGGGCGGGGACACAGGACAGGAGGCGGGCGGGGGCGGAGCCACTCTCCTGGGCGCCCGCCCCGCCCCGCCCCGCCCCGGCCCGGCCCGGCCGCGGCCCCGGGCCTCCCCCGCGCCGCCCTGCCTGCCCGCCTGCCCGCCTGCCTGCCTGCCCGGCCCGCCCAGCCCCGGTGTGGCAGCGGCTCATGGCGGCGGTGGGGCCCCCGCAGCAGCAGCAGGTGCGGATGGCCCAGCAGCAGGTCCTGGCGGCGCTCGAAGTGGCGCTCCGGGTGCCCTGCCTCTACATCATCGACGCCATCTTCAACTCGTACTACGATTCCAGCCAAAGCCGGCTCTGCATCGGGCTCCAGATCGTTCTCCGGCTCCTGGGTAAGGCCGGCGGCAGAGCGAGCACCGCGGGCACGCGGCTTCGGGGGAGGGCGGCGTGCCTCTCCGGCGCGTCGGTCGCTGCCCTGTGCGGGCGGCACCGGGACGAGGAGGCCAGGAGGAAGCAGGCTGCGCGAGCGAGCGCGTACGCGGCTCCCTGCCGCCTGCTGCCGCCTGTCCCTCCCGGCCGGCCGGGGAATGACTGGCTGCCCGCTGGCTGCCCTGCCGCGTCCTAGGCGACAGCCCTGGGAAAACAGCTGTCCGGGTCTCGCCGCGTGTGACCTTGGACTCGAGCCAAAGCTTGAGCCCCCGTCTGCCCTTTGACAACAGTGTAAAAGTATGCTGTCACTTCTGTGTCTTGGAGTTCCGCTGGGTCGCCCAGTGTTGGAGGTACACGGACAGGGTTGAATGTCAGACCTTGAAACCATTTCCAGAAGTCACCGCGAGGAAGGTTGTCCTTACAACGAACCCTGAAATCTTTCTATGAGTAAATAATAAGGTGTTGAATGGGACTTTGAAAAGTTGCCCCCGGGTGCTGAGACGTAGGGAAATTAGTCTTGGGCTCATATGGATTGAATACTAAGGGCATTTTATATTTCACTTTCTAGTTCTCTCTGCACTGCATTACCAGAGTGAGAAACATTATGTATAGGGTTTTTTTTTTTTTCTTCTAAAGTTAGTTTGACAGATTTTGTTGAGGTATTGTTAAGATGAGTTTTAAGTGGGTTGGCTTTTGACGTGTTGTCGGCGGGCAGGCTGGTGGTGAGGACGGTTGGAAGTACAGGCATCTGCTACCTATTCCTGCAGAAAAGGAGCAGCAGTAAAGAGAATTCTGTTCTTTGCTGTAACAGTTTGTCTGCTAGCTCACTTTTGCAGAGCGGTTTCATGGGTATTTCCTAATCTGTCAGTCACTCTTGAGCGGTGGGTAGTGTTATTCTCACTTTACAAGGGAGGAAACGAGGTTGGAGAAGCTAAGTGTTTGAGATTTGGTGCACAGCTGCTGAATGCTTGCCAGAGCCCCAGAGACTGCGCTGACATCGGGTAGGGTTTACTTTCTTCCTTCCTCGGTGTGTTGATTACCTACCCATCAGTGTTCGTCTTAACGTTAGAAAGAAAAAAATGGAAGTCATGTTCTATGAGCACAGGACCGAAGAGTAATCTGCTGAGTACACGGGTTCTGCAGACTGCTTTTCTCTGTAAAAGTTAGTGCCGCCATTCCTTGTGGTAAAATGAGAGCACTCTGTGAGAGGAGCCTGCACATTCATTCCAGATAGGATAGCCACTGCCTTGGAGGTCTTCATGACACAGTAACTGCATGTTCTGGGAACTCTTTGGGGATCTTGTGATTTAAGAAGCTCTCACTCAGCCCTGCAGAAGGTTCATTTTGAAGGCACAGCTTCTTTTTGGTAACTTCCGTTCACAGTAGCTTTATCATGGAGTTTAGGGCAATAAATGAGTTAGGATAATAACCCTTTAAAACATCATTTGGCTGTTCATGTGCTAGCTGTTTGTATTTAGTGCTTCAAGGCTGTATTTTGTTACAGGTATTTCATCCTTTTGAAATCATCAAATATTTATTTGGAAAATTTTATTCCAGAATATCGAGTCCTATTTTATAAGCAATTAAAACTCATCTTCCGAATTTATCATATAACTATTCCTAAATTGTAGCAGAATAGTTGTGCTAATATTTTGTTTGTAAGAATAAAGAAATGTGCTGAGTGGTGGTGGTGCACATCTTTAGTCCCAGCACTCAGGAGCAGAGGCAGGCCGATCTACAGTGAGTCCCAGGACAGCCAAGGGCTACACAGACAAGCCCTGTCTCAAAAAAACTAAAATAAGTAAATAATATAAAAATGAAAAACTTAGCTTTTATGATTGAAACTAGATGACCTTAAGTGACAGTAGTGACATGAATGTGTATGAGAGGTCTGCGTGGAGACTCGCCAGACTGCTCAATACTGCCCAGCACACCCTTTACAAACGTCACTAATTTTATGTATCAGGGTCTGTAGCATTTACCCCTTGGTTCAGCAACTGCACTTTGATTTGGTATCAAACCATTTAAGATTTCAAAAGGTCAGAAAGTAAAGCCTTTCATTTTAGAGATTTAAAGAAAAGCATAGCAATATGTACAATGTTTTGGAACATAGTACTGTGTTTTAGGAAGTATTAAAATAGTAAATGAAACTCATCCTACAGCAACATAACGCTGAATTAGCAAATTTAGGTACAGTAGAGGAGACACACGCATAGGAGCTTGTTTTAATAGTATTACTCACGCTGGTAACTCATTGAAGTGGTAAAGGATTTTCTAAACATAAAAGAAAACTCAGAAATTAAAAAGGACAATAAGTTTAAGTGTTTAAAATGAAAAACTTCTTTACCAAAAATCTTTTAAAAATGACAGAGAAAAATGTTTATAGCATGTATGGTAAGCTCTTTAAAAAAATATGCAAAAAAAACCATATGCTTCCATAGTACACACACACACACACACACACACACACAGAGAGAGAGAGAGAGAGAGAGAGAGAGAGAGAGAGAGAGAGAGAGAGAAATAGTTTGTAGCCTTACTTATAATGATAAAAATAGTTTATTAGATTGGTGAAGAATTCAAAGTATGATTTAAAAGTATTTGGCAAGTGTGTTTATCCATTTGAAATGGGTAAATTTAAATAATTTGGGAATCAACTCTGTGCACACCGTTTGGCATTATCAGTTGATAGTGATTGGTTGAGGCAGGGTCTCATGTAGCCCAGGCTGGCCCCAAATTGAAATTGACCTGAGCTTTTGATCTCTTGCCTCTACCTCCACTGGTGAGAGTACAACATGCACCACACTGCCGCTGGTTTTACAAGATGCCAGGAGTAAAGGCAGCTATCAATCGTGCGGATAGGCAAGTCGTCTTGTCACCTGAGCTCTATCCTTAACCTTCAAGTGACATCTACTGTACACCTTTTGACTCACAATTCCAGTTGTAAAGACTTAGAGATCATAGTCACACTACACTGTGCTTCGATCACCATTACAGCATTGTTGAAAGTAACAAACGGCAAACCAGACTTGGTCTAAATGTGTGTTATATGGGAATCTGCTCATTGTAAAAGAATGAGGTCATTGACTCCCTGGGTAGAACACCTGTGATGGTGAAAGCAAAGTGAAGCAGAGGTAATTGTGTCCGGTAGAAGGCTGGACTGAGATGTCTCAGCTGCTGACATTGTGCACAGCATAAATGCATGGCTAGGGCGCTATCCTCTACATGGACAATTTGCAGCATTCTTTGTCTTCTACCTACTAGATGTCAGTAGCTCCTGACCTTGGTTGTCACAGCCAAGTCTGCGCCTGATTCTTCCAAATGCCCCCAAGAAGGGAGGAATCCAACCCTGGTTGAGAAATGGGCAACTCTAGGAATATAAAACACATAGCTCAGAAACAGACACCAGTATAATAGAAGGTTGATGGCAATTGAGGCCTGTGGAAGTAATTATGAAGTATTTAGTGATAAGATAATTTACTTAATATGGAAAAATGGCTGGTTCTCTTTCTCTTGTCTGTAAGAATAGTCAGTTTGTAGAAATTAAAGATTACAAATTGAATTTTAAAAATGAAAACCTCTTGTAATAAAGGAGCATCTAAAATATAAAAGACTGGATGTAAACCTGGGCATTATATAATGACCAACAACTAATTTATGTTCAGAATATTTTTCATTGCACACTAATAGGAAAAACTCACGGCACTGTATTGTACTAGTCATTTTGCCGTGACAGATGCCAAAGAAGGTAGGAGGAAACCCTTGTAAGAGGAAAGGGTTATTTTTACTCCTAGGTTGAGAGAGCTCAGTCCATGAATGCTTGGTTAATTGATTTGAGGCCTGTGGTGAAGCAGAGCCTGTGACCAAAGGCCACACACAGACTTGCTTTCTCATGACAGACAGGAAGCAGAGACAGGAAGGAGCCAAGATATGTTATACCTTTAAAGACTTCCCTTTCAAAATCCCACCACCCTCACCTCGCCCCTGCATGGGACCTGCTGCCTCCAGCTAGGCCCCACCTACTCTATTCAGCTAGGAATTCATCCTTGGATTAATTAATTCATCCTTGGAATTAGCTCTCTAATGATCCAGTCACCTCTCGCCACCTGCCAGGGACTAAGTCTTCAGCATAGCCCTTTGGGAGGACACTTGCCCAAACTCTCATAAATCGACAAAAGATAATATGGCATTCACAGAAAACCCCTAAATAGTCAATAAAAATGGAAGAATTCTTTAGTCTGAAGTCTGGAAAAAAAAATAGGTACGTTATTGTTTGAGGGGATAATTACCCTGATTACACATTGTTCACAGGAAGCCTTCCCTTAAGTACTAATGCGTCAATTAAAAATAATATGGGGCAGAGGCAGGCGATCTGGGGCTCCATGGAGACCCTGGTTCCAAAAACCAAAGCCACCCCCTCTTCTGGGTTTGGCTTTTTAAAATCCATGGTCATATATGTTAATAAAATCACACTTGTTAAAAATTTAATGTTATGAATAAAATAACCTAGGATACCATTCTTATTGTTTTGTTTCACCTAAAATGAAAGCTGGATAGAATTTTGTTCTTTTTAGGTAGGTTCTCGTGCAGCTAGCTCCTCAGGGCTTGGATTAAAGGTAGATGCCACCATACCAAGCTTAGGGAAATGTTCTCTTTGATAGAATTTACTTGTCAGGTATGCTAATAGAGTGGCATCATGTCACAATACTCCCTGGACTTTCCTGGACTTCATCACTTAGGACACTTTTAAAGTAAGGGAGAGATGTATTACTTCTGTACTGCCTTGCTGTATTTTACATTTTACAGCCTGCTTTCCAGTACTGGAAGGGCACCAGGGACCTGGAGAGATATAAATGTTACTTTGTTTCTCAGTTTGTTACTCAGTTTTAGTCAAAGTTTGCAGAAGAGGTTAGGAACGGATGCAGTGTAAAGGGTTTGTGCTTTTGTGTGAAACAGAGCCTTAATCCTAGCACTTTGGGGACTGAGGTTGAAGGCAAGTTTAGACTACATACATAGCAAGTCCTGTCTCAACAACAGAAATAGAGCTCATGCTGTGCTGTGTAAAACACATGGAGTTACCCTCTCCTGTTTTTAGTTCTTGGTTTCGGAAAGCTAATTGAAAAATCTAATTGAACTCTTTGGTGAATTCGGTTCAAATATTAATTTAAAGCTCCTGAATTGCATTTTTTCTACCTTGAGAACTTTAAACACTCTAATTAATGAAGCCGAGGCCTGAAATTCCCAAGCTGTGGTTTAATTTGATTCTCTTTCTGCATCCTGAGGTGGTGTTTTAAAGAAAGTTTGTCCCTTATGGTCCCTAATGAAGACTCCCCCTGGGCTTCATTAGACTTTTAAATGGACCCTAAGAAGAGACCTCATGTCTGAAGCTGTGGAATGTAAAAAAACCTAACAGTGCCCCTCAAAGATCACCAATAGAAACGCTTACTTTGGAGACTTCCTGTTTGGGGAGTTTGTTCTCCCAAGTAGATCTGTGTGTAGACTTTGGGGAGGAATTATGATAACTGTGCCTCTTTGGAGGGGTTGTTAATTACACACTGAGAGTGTCATTTTGCTCAGGGAACAGTAGTGCCAAGCCCAGGGGTGGTGGCATGTGCCTCCATTCCGAGCAGCTAGGAGGCTGAAGCAGGTACAGGTTTGAGGCCAGCCTGGAGTATGTATAGCGAGGCCCGGATTTTGGAGGAAGGGAGGGATCAGATTACTTGTTAGGCCATATCCAGACTTGGAGGTTAGTGGTTTGTTTGGTACATATATAGCAAGTGTTTCTGCACATGCATTCCTAATAGTCAAGCTATTCCTTTATTTGTATGTATGACTAAGATTCAGAGAAAAGGATATTAGGCTTTAAAAGGACTATGAAAGTTCAACTAAGGTCATGAATAGTTAGTGGTGGGGGCTGATACTGCACAGCAGACACAAAACATTTTAGTACCTGTTTTACTTTTTCTCTTTAAGTGGCATAAAATAGAACTTAAGTTACTTTGTTTTTGGCTCAACTTAGAAGATAAATTAGGCTTGGGATTTCCCATGCAGAGAAAGTGAGGTAGCAGATGGCCTCTTGCAGGCCGAAGTAGTACCAGCTCCATTCCAGGGCAGCTGCTCATGCTCCAAACAATCCCATCCCTTGGGCAAGCAGTCACATTTGCAGGCATGTGTGGGAGCAGGAGTGTGTGTGTATTCAGGCAGGCATGCTTTTTCTCTTCACAAAGGACCTGAATTATTTACACATAGAATATTTCCTTAAAAGAACTAATCATCACTCCAGGTTTTTTTTTTTTTTTTTTTTTTTTTTTTTTTTGATATATGCATAGGCTGTGAAATAGAGCATTCTTCAAGATGGTACACTAAAGGGAAAGCTACTCGGTGTTTATGGCTTCTTAGTTCTCTACCCACTTTCCTAGGTTGCAGTTTTCAGTCAGGCTATATTTTGTGATCATCTTTAAGAGCATAGTGCATATGGTACTGAAACATTGCCCCAATAAATAAATCTGTCTTTGGTATAAAGCATTATGGGATCCATTTGTTTGTAAGGCAGGGATATAACTGTAATGGGGTGATGCCTACATGGATAATTACAAAATCAGTATCAGGTTGTATATATACTAGGTATGTCAAAAAGTTATGTGGATATGCTGAATAGACAGTAACTACAAAAGGGTGTTTAGGATAGGTTGGATTTGGAGTCAGGGATGAAGAAGGATGGGGCTTCCATTCTAAGGACTGTAAATACAGGTGTAATCATGGCAGAAGAAGGAGCATGTGCACAGTAGTGTGTGTTAGGAAGCCAAGTTTGAGGGTGTAGAGCCCAGAGCATCGTTAGAATAATGGGACTCGTATTGAAATTAGGTTCTGGAAAAGGCGGGTAAAAAAGACTAGGTAAATAGTTTTATTTCATCCCTGTAATGTATTAATGGTGATTTCACTTTAAAAACTGTCTATTTAGGCAGAGTACAATGATGGCACTTGATATGGGTCATCAGATCATTTATAGTAGTTACATATAGAATGATGGGAGTGATGTTTAGAGCCATTTTTTAAAACGTGGCTTAATTTTTCTGAGTGTTACTTTTGCTATTGAAGTGATTCTGTAATTTGTAGGAAAGAGACCTTGGAGAACATTTCCAAAATGTGAAGTTAAGTACTGGGGACCTTCGGAGTTCAGTTGGTAGAAAGGGGGTACTGAGTAGAAAACTTCACCGGATTGCCTGAGGAACACTTTGCCAAGTAGAAACGAGACTTTGCTTCTGTCATTCTTACTCAGTGGTCTATTTTTGTGGTTCTGCATTAAACTTTTTAATGATTATGAAAATACATAGCTGTGCTGTGCCCTTTTGAGTTTTAAAACTTAACAGAAACGTGCATATCATTACACATTTGTCTTGAAGACAACTTAGTAATCTCATGACCAGGTTTTTTTAAATGACGTCTTTAGTTGGTCTGGTTTTTGGAACTCTTAAATTGTGTTGAGTTTTAACATAATAAAGGAAGAAGGTTATACTTGCTAGTATAAAATGTTTCACTGGATGATGTCCTTCCTCCTTAGGTATAATTGTGTCCAGTACTGTGCTCATCTTGTCCCAGCGGTCACTTTTCAAGTTTTACATGTACGGCTCGGCCTTTCTATTAGCTGCAGCGGCAGTGCTGGTGAATTACTATGCCGCTTTGCACATTGACTTCTATGGCGCCTACCACACGTCAGCTTTTGGCATCGAGCTGCTCCCTCGGAAAGGGCCCTCGCTGTGGATGGCACTCACCGTCCTGCAGCTAACCTTTGGAATTGGATATGTCACGCTGCTCCAGATCCAGTCCATCTATTCACAGTTGATTATTTTGAATATCTTGGTTCCTGTAATTGGCTTAATCACAGAGCTGCCATTACACATGAGAGAGACTTTAGTGTTCACCTCGTCTTTGATTCTCATATTAAATACAGTGCTTGTCTTGGCAGTGAAACTTAAGTGGTTTTATTATTCCACACGGTATGTTTACCTCTTAGTGAGACACATGTACCGAATTTATGGATTACAGTTACTGATGGAGGACACGTGGAAGAGGATTCGTTTCCCAGACATACTTCGGGTCTTCTGGCTAACAAGAATCACAGCTCAGGCTACAGTGTTAATATACATTTTAAGGATGGCAAATGAAACTGAGTCCATGTTTATTTCTTGGGATGATTTCTGGGACCTCATTTGCAATCTGATAATTAGTGGGTGTGATTCTACACTAACTGTACTAGGCATGAGTGCTGTCATTTCTTCAGTAGCCCATTACTTGGGCCTTGGAATATTGGCCTTTATTGGATCAACCGAAGAAGACGACAGGAGGCTTGGCTTTGTAGCACCTGTTTTGTTTTTCATTTTGGCTCTTCAGACTGGTTTAAGTGGGCTGAGACCTGAGGAGAGACTTATTCGCTTAAGTAGAAACATGTGCCTTTTATTAACTGCGGTCCTGCATTTCATCCACGGAATGACAGACCCCGTGTTGATGTCTCTCAGTGCCTCCCATGTGTCGTCATTCCATAGACATTTCCCTGTGCTGTTTGTCTCTGCTTGCCTGTTCATTCTTCCTGTTTTACTCAGCTATGTCCTTTGGCATCACTATGCACTAAACACATGGCTGTTTGCAGTGACAGCCTTCTGTGTGGAACTCTGCTTGAAAGTAATAGTTTCTCTCACTGTTTATACGCTCTTCATGATTGATGGCTACTATAATGTCCTCTGGGAAAAGCTCGACGATTATGTCTACTTTGTTCGCTCGACAGGCAACATTATCGAATTTATATTTGGAGTAGTAATGTTTGGGAATGGGGCCTATACCATGATGTTTGAGTCAGGAAGTAAAATCCGGGCTTGTATGATGTGCCTACATGCATATTTTAACATCTACCTACAAGTAAAAAACGGCTGGAAGACATTCATGAATCGTAGAACTGCCGTTAAGAAAATCAATTCACTTCCTGAAATAAAAGGGAGCCACTTGCAAGAAATAGATGATGTCTGTGCAATCTGCTATCATGAGTTTACAACATCTGCTCGGATTACACCATGTAATCATTACTTCCATGCACTCTGTCTTCGGAAATGGCTGTACATTCAAGACACTTGTCCAATGTGCCATCAAAAAGTGTACATCGAAGATGATATCAAGGATAATTCAAATATTTCTAACAACAATGGATTTATTGCACCCAATGAAAATCAGAACCCAGAGGAAGCTTTAAGAGAAGATGCTGCTGGATCCGACCGAGAACTGAACGATGATGACAGTACAGACTGCGATGATGATGTTCAAAGGGAAAGAAATGGAAGGATTCAGCACACGGGCGCAGCAGCAGCAGCAGAATTTAATGATGACACTGATTAAAGTAGCATTTACTAATCATTGAGGTATTTGTTTAAAATTCAGTTCATCCAAAATGGAGTAATATGCTTCATGTCAGTGTGTAACCAAGCACAAAAACAGTATCGATGTTGAAACTGTGAATGATTTTCCGTTTACTGTGATGTGCTACTGTAAATATACCTCTTTAATTACTTCTGGTCTCTTTGGTGACCTATTTAAATTTGTGTACATTATTGTACATAGAATAAAATGTTTTCACGTTTTTATGACAAAAGTTGAACAAATAACTTCTTAATAGAGATAATGGGCATATGGTGCGTCAGCTGTGCCAAAGATTCCTCCAGGGAGTTAGACTATATCTAATGCTGGACCCTAGTGTTCCTTTAAAACGAGTGGAAAAATGAAAATGCAAGATAAAGGCGCTTCAGTATAAAATTAGAGGTGAGATAAAATAATTTGAATTAGAAAGGCTATTAATTTTTTTTTTTTAACCTGCTAGCAGCAACTGAGAAACTTGAAATCTGAGCTGCAGCTTAGAACTGGATTCAAAAGTCACGAGTCAGGCAGGGAATTGAGAAATAGGCTTGTTACCATCTAAGTTTTGATATAAACGTGGATGTACTGTGTGCACTTTAGGTAAAAACATCACTGTCCTTTGAGACTTTTGATGAAATTACACAACAGAAAAGGCGGTCATAGCTAACTAAGGCAATAACAGCCTAAACAGTGCTGCTGCGACTCCATGCAAAGTGAGGGTGAGTGTAGTGTGGCCAGTTCAGAAATGGCTGGGCAGATGGCCCAATGACGCCTGCAATTTTACTAGAAATTCCACATCATAAAAAGGAAAGGCGGACAAGTAAGTATCAGGAAAAAAAGATTTTAATGGTGTTGTTATATAGCGTGTTGGCTAATTCTAGTGGGTCCTCTTCTCTTACAGCTGCCATTATCTCCAATATTTGACTAAAACAAAACACAAAAGGACCAACCTTGTAAGACTATATTGTTTCAAAAGTATAGAGTCCTTTGTAAGGAAAGATCTTGTACCCTTCCTAAGGAAATTTAAGGTTTTAAATAAGTTGTCAGTAATATCGGTAGGAAAACACTACCAGTTACTGGTAATAAGAAAGTTCTGGGGCTAACATGCATTATAACCTAAAAACCAGGGTCCTGTAAGTGCAGCACTAATGCAACTGTCCTGGGGTGGGAGGCTTCAAAACTGTAGGTCACAGCACTGAGTAATGAGCATCCTAAAGATGAAGTGTATGCTGCACATAATACCGGCGAAGAACCTTTCTCCTTTGGGTTTAGTCCACACAGGCGCGCCCGCATACACACGCGCACACTCACGCGATGACGGTGTTAGGGAGTGCCCTTAATCTCTGAGCCATCTATCCAGCCCCTACTGTGACACCCTTACAGTAGGCACAGGCATTAAAGTCTTGCAGACTCTGCCCATCACCCTTCAGCATTCCCCACAACGACAAGCAGTTAACTCTAGAAAAGAGATGTAGACATGGTGATTGGAGAGGAACCCAACAGTTGGGAGACACAGGTAGGGGATTAGGGATTCAAGGTCATCTGCTGCTGCACAGCAACTTCTAAGCTGCCTGGCCTACATGAGACCCTGACTCAAATAAAAATCAGCATTCTCTTGTTTTTAGTCTCTTTGGGTCATGATGAAACCTAACCGGCTGCCGGACAAAAGCCCCAAGGATCTGGTCTCGCTTTGCTGTCCCAGATCTCTCTTCTTCCATTCAGCTTATCCTACTTTCTGGCACACTAAGTCCATTGTCCCCTGACACTGCCAGGCTCTTCTACAGTCTGCCTGTGCTCAACGTGTTTGTATCTGACCTGACCGCAGCCATGCTTAGTAAATAAGCAGCTCAGATTCCACATTAGTAAAGCAAGCTCCCAGGAGTGCTCCCAGGACAGTTGTACTCCAGGGTCCCAGTCATAGACTGACACCTCTACTACCTTGGACTGTTTGCTCCAATATAATGTAGACTCACTTTGGATAGGTGCCCATCAAATGATATAACCAACTTTTCTTGTTTGCCAGGAGATTCTTCACAGCTCTCTACATATACCCTATTCTGGGTTAGTATATTTTTCCAGGGGAGGTTGAGGAAAGGACATCATTTCATTGTGAGGCTTCAAGAACTATGGTAGCTCCCTGGAATTGTTGCTGCTGTCCATATTTAACTTGCAGATAACCATTAACTAAAGGTCGGCCAACAGGTTATAAACAGTAGCAGGGAAGGTACATTGTACTGACTATGGCAAGCTTTAAGGTCTTTTCTCTTTTCCTACAAAGTGACAAATGACCAAAGCCACAGATTTCTCATCAAGGCAGTGAAATCATTTGGATGGAAAGAATGTGAACCTGAGATGACACTGCAGTCCAGGGACACATATTTCCAAACCACTATTCCAGTGGCCTTAGACCTGAACTTGACTTTGGGTCAAGTGCCAGTGGATAATGGCTTATCAATACCACAGTGCGCAGCACATTTGTGTGAACTAACCCGAACCTGACTGGAATGCCAGAGGAGCTTGACTCTGCCCCTCCACTGACTCCATGGCCATCTCTGACAGCAAACAACCACTTACATTATATGGCAGGGCTCGTTTCTATCCTTTAAACAGTACCCGTTTTCCCATTTCTTTTTGGTAGGAAATGAAGTCTTTATGTATTTTGATCCAGCATGTGTACTTTTAACTCCACACCAAGGCGCATCTAGAATTGGGGGAAGGGGAAAGAAGGTGTTAAGGAATTTACTTTTCTAAATCTCTTTCATGAACATTACATTAGTATATAACCTAAAATTATAAGCTATTATCTAACTTCCAAAATGGCAAAATTAATGCAATAGGAAACAGTTCTAAGAAAAGCATAAAGTTCCAAGCTGCAGCCGGGAGAAACACTGATTTTTATCTATTTTATTTCCTTCCTAATGCATGACATGTGTGGGGGGGATGCTTTCCTTCCTAATGCATGACATGCGTGGGGGGGATGCTTTCCTTCCTAATGCATGACATGCGTGGGGGGAGGCGCTTTCCTTCCTAATGCATGACATGCGTGGGGGGAGGCGCTTTCCTTCCTAATGCATGACATGCGTGGGGGGAGGCGCTTTCCTTCCTAATGCATGACATGCGTGGGGGGAGGCGCTTTCCTTCCTAATGCATGACATGCGTGGGGAGGCGCTTTCCTTCCTAATGCATGACATGCGTGGGGGGGCGCTTTCCTTCCTAATGCATGACATGCGTGGGGGGGCGCTTTCCTTCCTAATGCATGACATGCGTGGGGGGGCGCTTTCCTTCCTAATGCATGACATGCATGGGGGGAGGCGCTTTCCTTCCTAATGCATGACATGCGTGGGGGGGCGCTTTCCTTCCTAATGCATGACATGCATGGGGGGAGGCGCTTTCCTTCCTAATGCATGACATGCGTGGGGGGCGCTTTCCTTCCTAATGCATGACATGCATGGGGGGGCGCTTTCCTTCCTAATGCATGACATGCATGGGGGGGATGCTTTCCTTCCTAATGCATGACATGGGGGGGCGCTTTCCTTCCTAATGCATGACATGCATGGGGGGGCGCTTTCCTTCCTAATGCATGACATGCGTGGGGGGCGCTTTCCTTCCTAATGCATGACATGCGTGGGGGGATGCTTTCCTTCCTAATGCATGACATGCGTGGGGGTGCTTTCCTTCCTAATGCATGACATGCGTGGGGGGAGGCGCTTTCCTTCCTAATGCATGACATGCGTGGGGGGAGGCGCTTTCCTTCCTAATGCATGACATGCATGGGGGGGATGCTTTCCTTCCTAATGCATGACATGGGGGGGCGCTTTCCTTCCTAATGCATGACATGCGTGGGGGGGCGCTTTCCTTCCTAATGCATGACATGCATGGGGGGAGGCGCTTTCCTTCCTAATGCATGACATGCGTGGGGGGGTGCCTAAATGTACAAG
Source organism: Phodopus roborovskii (assembly GCF_943737965.1). NCBI lineage: Eukaryota > Metazoa > Chordata > Mammalia > Rodentia > Cricetidae > Phodopus > Phodopus roborovskii. The sequence continues at coordinate 12,185,108 of NW_026126567.1, read as the reverse complement.
AAGTATCACTGAAATGCTTCACCGTTTTAAGATGCTGTGTTGCTACTACTGCCTAAGAAAGCATGACCGTGAAGACCTGTGTGTCTCCCAGGGACACCAGGCAGCTGTTCCGCCACTGAGCTCTTTTCCTGTGATTTCTTTTCAAATGGCTTACACATTCTACAGCAGTGTACTGTCAATGAGACCGTTTTGTGACTGTCTAAGGAAGTAAACTGAGTTTCTCTAGAGTGGCTCAGTCTACAGACCTTATAACAGCAGTGCCCGAGTTACAGGCTCCGGTCAGAGTCTTGGCTTTTGAACTTGTTTTAAGAGGAAACCCTAAAGTCCTTACTTCGAAGCCTTTGGTTTCAGTTGCTGCAGTTTGTAAGGGTTGTAGAGTTAAGCCACTATAAAAGAGTATCTCAAACCCTGACGTGACGTGCTTAGGGGACTCTCTTCACTAAATATTCGTAATGACAGAAATTATCAGATTCTGTCATCTATTTTAAGTTTTGAGGATTAGCCAAACTGAAAATAAAAATCTGTGTAACTACTTTTCCAACAATAATAACTTTCAACAATCTAAAAGCAAAATTCATATATTGAGATTGAAACTATAAGTCAAATACCCTGTAAATTTTTTTGGGGGGGAGGGCATATATAAAACTTGAATTTCTGAAAACATCAGCTTACCTGTTTCAATCATTAGCTTTTCACTAGGTATGGACTTCAGAACTTCCAAGTTAGCTTCCGTTTTTAATGAGCTTTAAAACATTATATTTAAGAATATTTAGTGAATAAGACATTTTTAAGTTAGAAAGTCACAAAGAATACATTCTTATTCTTCAGAGCCCAGATCATAGTCAACTTCAAATCTACCTCTATTTCTGTCTCTTCTGTAACATTTAAAAAATATTAGTTTTACTTAGTGTGGATAGGCATGTGTGCACACCATGTGAATGTCATGTGTGGGTAACCCGAGGCCAGCAGATTCCTTGCAAGCCACTTAGTGTGGGTGCTGGGAACTGAACTCAGGTCCTTTGGAAGAGAGCAGGTGCTCTTAACCCTGAGCCACCTGTCCAGCCCCAACACTTCTTTATTGTGGCGGTCTGATGGAGTCATGGAGTTAGGATGGGGCATACTGCTTATTCATGCCTTTATGGGATATCGTTTTCATCATGCTTACCAGTTGAACTTTAATAAACTTCATATATTAGCCTAAGTAAAATTTATGTAAAAAAATTTTTTTATGTAACAGAATGAGCATTGAGACTGTCAACTTTGACTTTCTGAACTTATTTTCAGCCACTGAAAGACTATTATGGCTTTCAAGTCCTCAGTGTCTAAATTAAGACTTAGATATTTGTACTTAGATATTTGGCTTGTGGCCAAACCCCGCTCCTTGAATGTGGCCTTGGCCTTGAATGTGGCTTTGGGATAACGGGGTCGCATGGCCATAGTGTACCTTCTGTGCTTAGACTGGGCGCTGTAATGTCTGAGCAGCATCACGGATAGTTACCTTTTCAACTGAGTGCCCGGAAAGAAAGCATGGCAGCCAGACCCAGCTCACCAGACCACCAAGTGGGAATGTATGCCTTTAACTTGCCAGTGGGTAATGGAATGATTTAGTAATCAATGTGATGAGAAGCACTATCCTTGTATTTTTAAAAATATATAATCACATTTCAGTGAGAACACATTTCAAAACAATTTTAGGTTCTTAGCTAACCTGAACACAACAGACCCCTCATGCCCCTCCCCACCCCCATGTAAACACAGCCACCCACACACTAAATTCTACCACAGTGGTTACACTGGTTAGAATCAACCATCACCACCATCCAAAGCCCAGGAGTTAGTTCATACCTGGTATACCCTCTGTGGAAATGGCATCTCTCCTACAGAGCAGTTTTCCTGTCTACAAGTCCTGTGCGCTTTGTGTATTCATCCCAACTGTCTCGATCCTGGCAACCACCCATCTTTTTACTGTTCCTTCATAATCACCTCACCCAACATTTTTTTAGTGAAACTAGTAAACACCATTACCCCAACTGATCATGATAAAGCAAATCACAAAAGGGGAAACAATAACCTTTAAGTGCTAAGTGACTTCAGTGCTACAAGCCAGAGAGAGACTAGCAGACAGATTGCACCTCAGCAATACCCCAGAAGTCGGTACCCAGAATGCTGAGCTGGGACAGGGAATGGGAGCTCAGATGGTTTGAAGTCTGGGCAGAGAATGGTGAGGCACACGGGTCGGAAGGGTTTGGGGGCAGCAAGCACAGCAGAGCAGGACCCGGGACTGAAGATGAAGGCAGAGTCTCACTCTGCTCCAGAGCAGCGCCATACTCATAAGCAAAGAGCACACATAGGCTCTCCTCCTAGAGCAAACCAACCCAGGCAAAGGCCTCTACGCTGTCACCTAAGCTTGCCAGTTGACTCACTCACTCAGAGCTTCCAAAAACTTGTCTGTGACGATATGTCACGTAGCCTAGGCCGGCCTCAGACTTGCCTTGTAACTGCGGGGTAGGCATGGGCCACTATGTCCAACTTGCTCTTTTCCTCCCCAAACATCAAAAGACTGCCTGGCATTTGGAGAAAGTCCCCATCATAAAAAAGACCAACCACATTAGGAGACAGACCAAGATAAAAGCAACAGAACGGTATGAAAAGGGCTTCCATCTGTCCAGACTGTGGTATAGGAGAGAATGTTAGAGCTAGAAATGAAAGCTGAAGTAGATCTCATCTTAAAAAGTTGAAAATAAAGCAAATTTTGGAAGGTGTTAAAGTAGAAATGGAAGTTATAGAAAAGATAATACCAGTTACCAATTCTGAGATGTCCCCCAAAAAAGAAAGGATATTCCCAGAAGTGATTAAAAAAAGAGAGAGAGAGGCTCCAGCTACAAGGGGCCAATAAAAGAGTAATAGGATGAAGAGAAAAATAAAGTCCCCACATCAAGACACAGCTGTGAAATCCCACACAAACTAATCTAAAGCCTACACAGGAAAAGCACAGATGGTCACAGGCAAGGGACTCTGAGTAGCCCCAGAGCCTACTAGAGAATCCAAAGTGGGTTCCCTCCCTCTGACTAACTATCCAAGCACACTTTTAAGAACAAAACCAACCTACTTCTCACGAAAACTTCCTCAGGAGGCAGGAGTGTGTTCGCCAAAGCCAACAGGTGACACCATGGTAGTTCACATGTGTGTCAGGGCAGGAGGCAGGAGTAGTCAGGGCCCTCCCCATCATCCATAGCTCGCAGCCAGCCCAGGCTCCCTGAGAGTTCATCCCAGCGCAGGGCAGAATGAACACAACCCACACCAGAATGCATGAGAACCTGAGAAGTAGAAATGTGGGTTCTATCACAGAAGAGGAACCAACAAACTCTAAATAGGCTCCCTCATGGGAAACCAAATAAGACACTTGCATAGAGCTATAGAAAGTGCCAGAAAGCCTCAGCTTCTCTTGTTTTGTAAAATAGTGACTCACTGTGTATGTAGCCCAGGCCAGCCTCCAACTCCCCATCCTCCTGCTTCGGCTTCCCGAGAATTGAGATTAGAAGCCTGGGCCACTGTGCCTGGCTGGGCTTCAAGTTTTGAAATCAAGGAAATAAAATAGGAGGCCAGTTGCCAGTTACTCCAAGAAAACAGAAGCGTCGCATGTAAAGAAGAGCGGCATAGTCCACCACGTGGGCAGCAGTGGGCACGGAAGCGGTGACCACCTAAGGCCCAGGGTCCTGACATACTCTGGGAGACAGGCAGCAGCGAAGCGGGGTCAGTGTGGCGTGTGCCCTGAGGACACAGACAGTGGGAGGCCGCAGAGACTCAGGGGCAGATAGGCAGGTGCCTGCTGTAAACTGACTGAGGGGGAGGCAGGCTGGGGGAGGGAGCAGGAACCGCCTCTGAGTCTTTGGTACGCTTGACTTGTTAATCACTATGGATGTTTGTTTGACTATCAACTGATAAATTAAACAGAAAGATTCTTTTTCTTAGGAAAGAATCACCCTGAGCTCTATAGGAATAAGCTATGCCACCATTCTGTCTAAGAATTTATACCTAATGTCACCAGTGACCATCGGAAGGGCAACAATGAGGAGGGAAGGCAAGTCCTAGTCTACTCTGTACCCTGTCTTCACCGACTTCCTAAGAAGACAACCTGTAGAAGACGCTGGCATCTTACAGAAAACAGGGCCAGGGCCTTGCTGTACTGCTGACTTGCGAGGCTGAAGTCCAGTGTGGAGTTACAGAGGAAGAAAGGTCACTGGCGTGAGCCAGAGGACAGGTTCTCACACTTGGGGTAATTGTACACCTGTTCCCTAACTCTGTGACCTACAGAAATATACAATGACTGTCATAGAATACTCTTTTCCCAGGGCCAACAAGTGTGCCTTATGTAAAATGCTGTGAATGTCTATGAGAGGCGTAGGCACCCTGAAGGCAGACTGGATTGCTAAAGGAAGTCAGTGGCTGACCACAACACAATTTTTCCCAGTATCAGACTACAGCGTAACAACAGCATGGAACTTCTGAGCACTGGCCTGTAATAACAACCCACTACTCACATCTTACATAAGTAGTTACCAAGATTCTCAGATAAGGATCAATGCAGGGCACACAAACGTTAATAAATCTGCTAATATAAAAACCAGAAAGCAAACAGCCTAAGAACGCACCAACCGTTAAATCCTATGTAAAGGTCCAAGTCAATCAAAGCAGCTGCAGCTTCCTTAGTTCCATCAAATGAATGCACCTAGGGAGATACATATATGTGTTTGTGCGTTATTACAGTAATCTTAACATCCACAATAGCATTGACATATGTTCTAAACAAAAGCAGAAATCTATGCAAGGGTTTGGTTCACAGGGTTTTTAATGTGGGAGCACATACTATCAATGCTTTTCTTTCAAACCAGACTTGGTAATCACAGCCTGTCATCATTTCTGATGACACAAAGCAAGGCGTTAGCTGCCTAAGACTTCTCGGCAGCTGACTGGGGTGCCTCTCATCACCCTCTCTGCACATCATCCCCTCACAGACTCTCCAGGAAAGACACAAGAAAGGGATCCCCACTCCGCAGGAGGAGGGAGGGTCTAAGATACTTGAGTACACAATTTAAACAAAAACACTTAAAATGTACAGAAATCGCACTACATTCCTCTGCTACAGGATACTTTTCTTAGAGGAGACATGATTAATCGTTACAAGGGAAGTTTTAGAAGCTCTATAAAGTGGTGAGGATGTTGGTTTTAATTGTCAATTATGGGTCTGGAAGGATGACTCAGCAGACCTGACTTCAATTCCTAGCACTCACAATCAAAATCACCTGGAACCCAACTCCAGGGGGTCTGATGCCCCCTTCTGGCCTTGGTGAGTACTTTCAAGTGTGTATACAAAACAGTAAAGTAAAAAATGACAGCTGTTACATCATCCACATCAGCTACACAGGGGAAAAGGGCTTCGCGCTTCCTTTCCTCCTGCTTTAGTGTAGCAAAAAAGCAGTAACTGACAGGAACAGTCCTTCACAAATGAAGCCAGGTCACCAGTGTCCACGGAGAACATGTTCTCGGCTACGTGAGACAGCTGCCTGCAAGATTTGACCTCCCCCCAGCATTTCCAGTGGAAAAAAAAAACAAAAAAACCTTCCAGTAATGTAAGGATAATTTAAAATGTGGTTTCTCATAAGCCAGTTCAGATCACTTGTTGTTAATGCCTTACTTGGCAATTTCTTTTATTAAAGCCAGACATTCGGCTGGCTTTGCTGTTCCTGGTGTTAACTTTTTGAAGTTATAGACTCATCTGCATAAAGTTTTACATGAGTGAGAGGTAGAGTCTAGAAATTACAATAATGCTGTCAGTAATGCCCAGGTCATTAATTAAAACCTTTCTCAATTCCTAAGTATAGGTCCTGAGGGAAAATTACAGAGCACACAGACTAGTGACTACAGAGGAGATGCCCAAAGCTACACTGACTTGACAGCAACAGGAAGAACCCACTCCTCTCTCTGGGACATGGAAAGCCAAGCGAGGAAAGCCCTGAAAAACACACCGGAGCAACAAGATGGCTCTCTGGGCGAAGGCGCCAAGCCTGATGGCCAGAATGCAGTTCCGAGACACTCGTGGTAGGAGGAGAGGACGTCCACACAAACGCCATGGCACATGTGTGTACACGCTCACACACACATTAAATGGGATAAAAACTTTGAGTGTGTTCTTAAAGTTTCAAAACAGAAAGGGCTTTGTGGATAAAAGGGTCCAAGCGAAGCCATGTAAGTATTACAGTAAATGTTCCGGTTAAGTCCTATGTCCTTGACAGTGTGATTTAAATACCTAAGTAACAACCTGTACCCAAGAGATGATCACCGAATCTCCAGAAATTGTATTTGAAATTCTGTATGCGTGAGCAGTTTTTTTAAGGCAGATTATCTACTGGGGCCTAAGATCCGAAATGACCAGAAATCACTACCAGAAATACCACAACCAAGTTTTAGCAGAGACTATTTATGGAAAATGTCTCAAGAGTAATGCCTGAGCCGGGAGGTGGTGGCAGATGCCTTTAGTCCCAGCACTCTGGAGGCAGAGGCAGGCGGATCTCTCATGAGTTTGAAGCCAGCCTGACCTACAAAGTGAGTTGTAGGACAGCCAGGGCCACACAGAGAAACCCTGTCAAGAAAAAAAAAAAAAAAAAAAAAAAAAAAAAAAAATTGGACCGGAATACACATGGTGGTGGGTGAGCCTCAAATCAGGGCGAGAAGAGAGGCTAGGGGCTCGCAAGTTAGGAAAGAAATCAGAATGAAACGTCGTAAACACTGGCTTATGTTTCCCTAACGCGTAGACAGGCAGGAAAAGAGCGCACAGGGATGGGATAGAATGTGCACACTCGCACTGTCCTTGTGAGTAGAGTTTGTCCTTACTCTTGTACTATGACAAGAAGTGCAGTAATATTGAGACTTGTCTATAGACCATCTGGCCTATAAATCCAATAGTAAATTTACATTTGTCAATTTTAAAGACTCAGTAACTTTACTTTTGATATCTGAATCAGCCAAAGCAACCTTAATAACAAAGACATACTTGTAAATCCCATATTTAAAAGTCATTTATACTTACCACTCCACCCACACACCTATCTCTATTTCTTCTCATTATGTCTGTGAATTGAGAAAACAAACAAACCTTTCAGCTGCTTTAGCCTAATTGCCACCCAGCTCTCAAACCATAATGACATTTCACTTTTAACTCACCCAGAAACTCAGCATGTGAGTTCCGACAATGAAGAAACATTGGTAATTGTGTCTGTTCTGACAGTTCAAATTGTTTTTCGAAGTATCTGCACAATTCAAAACAATTTCACACTAAAAATTTCATTTTAGCATGACACATATGTCAAATAAGTTTTAACTAAGGGCATTTTATTATCTAGAAATGGGAATATGAAAACAGTAAATTCAGATTTTAAAAATCATCGTGTTCTTTTCTGCCACACGGGATGCTTCATTCACTAGGATTGCAAACACAGTGTCCATCGGCCTCCGAATCTAAAATTGGTGCTCTCTGCCTTTATTAACTAATGTTCCGGTCTCTAAATCACCTCAGATCTGCTGGGCTAGGACAAGCAAAGCAATTTTGTCTCAGTTAAAGTGACAGTATTTGCAGGTTAGGAAACATAAAACATTAGAAGATTCAGAATTACTGGTAGTGGGCTGGGGACAGAGCCAGGTGGGTAGAGCCCTTGCCCAGCATGCAGAGCCAGGTGGGTAGAGCCCTTGCCCAGCATGCAGAGCCAGGTGGGTAGAGCCCTTGCCCAGTGTGCAGAGCCTGGCCATATCCCCGGCAGGACTCACATGAAAGCAAGTGCAGCAGATCAGGACTGTGTTTTCAGCATTTGGGAGGTGGAGACAGACACAATCACAAGTTTAAGCTTATCTTTAACCTGGGCCACATGAAACCTGTTTAACAAAAACCCTAAGAATTAACTACTAGCCACCTCTTCCACAGCCACTAAAGTAGTACCTGTGCTCTGTCATTGTAAATGTGACCATGCAGGTGGCCCCAGCTATCCAACAAGCAATGATCTCTCCAAGGTGTTAATCATGCATAATTCCATGGCTCAGACACAGAACCAAGTCACTACCTTACAGAACTAAAGAGTTTAGAAAGTAGAAGGGAGACAAATGTATAATTCATTAAAATAGCCGAAGCCCAGACAGTGTACCCAGAAATTTTATATAATTCAAGAGAAAGAAAGCCCTGAGTTCAAGCTAGATAGGTACCATTAAGAGGTCATGTGGTATGTGTATGGAGGGGAGAGGGGGAAAGGGAAAGGGAGGGATGAGGGAGAGAAGGGAGGGAGGGAGGGGGAGGGAGGGACAGCAGAAGGGTGGGTGGGGCTGGTGAGATGACTTGGCAGGAAAAGGCATTTGCTGCCTGAGGACCACGATGATGAAAGGCTGACACCTGAGTTCAATCCCAGAACACACCAAAGCAGAACCAGAGAACCAAGTCTGACCTCCACAAGCATGACTGGCATTCCTGCTCCCTCACAAAAATAAGACTCTTAAAAAAGAAAACCTGCACGTGGGCAAAACAAAGTAAACCCCTGGCAGTGCAGACGGAGGGTAACATGACATCAAATAGCGGTGCCTTTAAGGGAAAACAAGCAAACAAAACCCAATGACCTAAGTTGTGGGGCTCTGTTTATCTTACTTATAACTTCTTCCGTTTCATAAATGAAAATCATTCTGGATTGACATCTGCCCACTCTGTCAACGCTCTGCTAGCTAGGGTGACTCAGTGCTCCGACAGCTTGGGTCCACACTAAAGACAGAGCTTGCAAAGGTCAGTGTTGGGGCAGCAGCTGTTACTAGCTAGGACTGACGCGCTCCAAAAGTCCAGTGTGCAGCACTGTGGGTGCAATCCCCTCCCAGCTGCTGGACAGCCTAGATGGCCTCAACCCTTCCAGGGTCGCCCAAGTACCCTCATTCTGAAATCTTGTCTGATACCTGGTTGGTTTGTTTGTTTGTTTTTAATCTACATAATATTAACTTTTAAAGGCCAGAGAAAAATGCCCACAGCAAATTCCTCCTACACAAGAGAACTGGCTCTAACAGGCTAAGGAAAAGGTGGGACAGGGAGGCTGTTAGAGATACTGCTATGACTCGATAGACAACTCTCCACAACCAAAGCAAGCCTTTTCCTCATCTCTGTTCTTAACAAAACCCAATGGTTGATCGGTTGGGCATTATTAATGACATTCAAAGATGTGTGGACTTTGTTTTGCTTAACTTTTCATATATGCTTGGAAAGCAAACACACCTTGATATCTAACCCTACATGTTCAATTGATGTTACTTTGAAAAATTAAAGCCATACTTAGGAGCTTAGAACTGTTTCTAAAATCAACAAATTCCTTACTTGAGTTGAGTATCTTTGGAACAAAACTGCAGGCGGTCAAAATCTTTAAAAGATAAAGAATAATCATTATTCAGGGTTTCATATAACAAGCAGTTATTTTCAGATGAATGCCAAGTATCAAAGCCAGAACTTACCTAGTCCACATTCCCCTATTGCTACAACTTTCCCCTTGTGGTTCTGAGCAAGGTCCAGCAATCCTGCTAAGTATTGATCAGGGCTGTCCTTTCCAAACTCATCACATCTCGTGGGATGACACCCAACTGTACTGAAAAACATGTCTAGCGGAAAACCACATCCCAGGGTTACTTGAAGAATATTGTTCATGTTAATGGCTAACATATAAAAATGAGCGAAACATAATTTCAGCTTATGTTTGGTAGCTATAAACAATTCAAACTTCCAGAATTATGTACATTAATCAAACAATTTCTAGCTATGTTAAAGTGGGATGTGCATATAAAAACTGCCTTCATGTATTAATAAAATTGTCAGTTCAACTCTTTCCAAAGCTGGTCATTTGTCAAGCATCTTAGAATGGAAAGTGAAATGATTTCTCAAAATATCATCTTCTAATTTTATCTTTTTTAAAAATATGGAACGCTTCACGAATTTGCATGTCGTCCTTGTGCAGGGGCCATGCTAATCTCTGTATCATTCCAATTTTAGTATATGTGCTGCCCAATTTATCTTTTATATTTACTGTTTACATGACATCCCAATTCATGTATTTGATAAACAACCACAATGTACATCCCTTAAAGGATTATCAGTAGAGCCTGGAGGTGGGTTTTTTTTCTTTTCCTTCCTTCCTTCCTTCCTTCCTTCCTTCCTTCCTTCCTTCCTTCCTTCCTTGTTTGTTTGTTTTGTTTTGGGGTTGTTGGAGCCTATCCTGGCACTCCCTCTGTTGACCAGGCTGGCCTCCAACTCACAGAGATCCCCTTGCTTCTGCATCCTGAGTGCTGGGATTAAAGGCATGTGCCACCAACGCCTAGCCTGAGCCTGAGGGTGTTTAAAAGTGCCTACTGCTCCTGAAGAGGACTAGAGTTTGGTTCCTATGTGGGACAGCTCTGCAGGGATGTGACAGCTCTGGCCTCTGCATGAGTGACTTAGAGAGTGGAAGACCGGGCTTTCTTTTACTAATGAAAAGCAAAACTCACTATTGGAGGGCAGACTTTCAGCAGCTCTAACAGAGAGGACACAGAGCAGAGTCTGACGCAGCAGGGCTGCTAGACTGGCTCAGCGGAAGAGCGCCTGGGTATCATGCCCACCATGCACAATGCCCCAGGCGGGTCTTTCAACCCAGAGACCCAGTTTTGTTTGTTTTTAAAATTTAACAGGAGCTCACAGCTGAACCCATAGAAGGGTGCAGAGCCTTCCCCAGACTCTCCCACAGGTAACAGGAGGCAGTGAACATCTCTCTAAGGAGTGGGAGGGAAGACAATAATAAAGATGGGAGAAGAATCTTAAAACCATAGCTGTTAGAGAATGCAAAACATGGAAGAAAATCTTCCTCTCTACTTCAAAAAGTCCTCAGAAGATGTTGTTTTCAATGTTGAGAGTCAATACAGCCTCAAGAAAAGCATGCATTTTATAAAGATTTCTATAAGAACAGCTCTTGGTAAGATTTTGCACAAAAAAGAAACATAGCTGTATTTTTAAAAACTGTAGAGCCTAAACTCTAGGTCTCAGCAAAGCACACATGCAGAAGTTACATGATGGCACATAAGTGTGTAAACTTTAAATACATGGGGATCTGAGCAGACTCGGGGATGCCTGCGCAGATGCGCACACTCGGGGGGCAGCACATTTTGATTTTGTTAGTGTGAGGTTAGCAGTGCCCATGGCGACCAGAAGAGAATGCCTGTCCCTTGACCCGTGTCCCCTGAGTGGCGCCTTGTGGGCAGCTGCCTCTTGCTGGGAACTCCTCTACAAGTGCAGCCAGCGCTCTTAACTGCCAAGCCTCCTGTCTAGCTCTAAAAGTGGTATTTTATATTATTATTTAAAAACAAAGTCCGATTCACAAAACCAATGTTCAATAACAACTCCTTACAATTTAAAAGATTTTTAAATAAAAGCAATACATATCAAACATTGAAATATGCACAAAAAAACTCTATATCAGAATTATTTACAGATAAATTATATATGTGGTAACTTACCCTTATTTACTGAAATAATAATCTTTGTTAAGTACTACAGGATTTTATCAAAATCTGATATACCAAGGAGTACTCTAACCCTCGTTATTGTAACCACGTCCCACTGAAGTCTGTCTACTTCCATGCCATTTCCATAGTCAGGGTTCACTGTATTTGTGCCTTACGCAGTTCTCAGAAAGGCTTCTTCATAATTAATTAATTCACATTGTGTTTTGGTGAAAGTAATAGGAGGGTACCATTTGTTTGTGCCAGCTGCAGCGCATCTCTACTGTCTTGTAGACTTCCACCTGTGATCAGAAACTGAAATGGAAAGAAGCAGCTGACTTCCAGGGGACCATCGGCATCGGCTCCCCAGACACCTCCCGCCAGTCCACTACGGGTGCCCCACTCAGCCTCCCCTTCCTTCCCCTCCCCTACACCCTCCCCTCCCCTACACCCTCCCCTTTGCTAATCTGTCTGTCAGACAGAGTTACAGCACCCAGGGCCAAAGGTGACTACCAAGGCAGTGCTGTTCAACATGCAGTTTCTAAAGGGTGATTTAAGGACACTGAATGCTTATTTTTTTTAAACATACTGCAAAGTCTCTCTAAGCTGAAGTAAAGAACTCCTTGTAGGTGCACATGGAAAAGAATGCGCACAAAACAAAGGTGGAATTGCATATGAAAAATAGGTACTGTCATACGGCAACTCAAACCTCCAGTACGACCAGCCACTGAGCATATACACAGGGAGTATACGGTCATAATTAAAATCCCAAATGCCCACAGAACACAGCACTTAAGTATTTAGAGCATCAGGAAAAGTATTCTTTGCTAACCTTGCTTAATTCTTTAAAACTAGGCCAGCTTCCCACATACAGATCTTCAACTCTGTAGGACAGTTTCTACCCAAGTCTATATACGTTACCTATACCTTCTCCACACTCCACAAAGCCTACGGAAGGAAGGGCAGGCCTAGGCCATGGTCTCCTCTCCCATGGTACAATGCTCCTGATCTGGTAGTGGCGACGTCACTACACATCATGAAGATGTGTCCATATGCAGTATTTTCTGTGACCCACACAACAACTGTCATGTGACCACATATGTCATGAAAACATGTCCATATGCAGTATTTTCTGTGACCCACATAACAACTACCTTACATACTTCTAAGACATTCCTTTGTGGCTCCTTCTCTCTGATCTCTCAGCATTTTCCTCTATGTCTGACTCCGGGTTTTTATTATTTAAACTAATAGAATTTCATTTACACTTTCTCAGTTATCTAATGGTAGACCCACAGCTAACTAACTATGGTAAGACATGCATGTGGTTTTGGTGACTATTTCTAACACACGCCAAATTAGATTATAACATTTATTTAAAGTTGTCTTTTAAATCTAGTACAGGTTTAATTTTTTTCTATCACAGTGCACTACATTTCTGATCACATACCTGAGAATTATGCAACATAAACAGTTGTGAACAGAATAATTATTTCTATTTACTTGCGTATTTACATGCAGAAATATATACTAAGTGTGTGCCACCGGCTTTCACCTTAACTTTGCAGCATTTTAATTAAAACTTATTTTAGAAACAAAGAAGTTCAACAATAACAATATTCAGATGTTACCTTTTTAACGCCAATCTGGATAGCTCTCTCTATTACATCTTGTAAGTCATCTGTGGAGGAAAAATCACATATTGAGAAACTGTAGTAAATATATATAGCAAGATATTATTCATAATTATGCATTCATGATTTTTTCTCTCAAAGTAAAAATTCATAAAATAACCATGTACTAAAACACAGCCAAATCAGTGCTACTTAGTTGTAATATAGTAAAACTAGAGTTGCAAACCTTAAAGAAGTATTAAATAAGAAACTGAATAATTAATAATTTAATTGTACTTTTCTTTTTTTGATCAAAAATGAGACAATGGCAGAACTCAGGAGGTCCAAATTAAGATGAACTCAAAGACTACAAATCAACTCATGTGCTGTGTATCTGAAGTTTGTATTTGTGTGGAGATGTGTGTGCACACGCATGTGTATAGGCTAGAGGGCAACCTTGCCTCTCCCTCTAACACTGTCTAGTGTGTATCTTGAGACCCTCGTTGAGCCTGGAGCTCACTGTTTGAGATGGACAGCCTGGCCAGCAAGGGCCCAGGATCACCTGTCTCCCTGACACACTAGGTTCTCGCTGCTGCTTAGCTTTAATGTGGGTGCTAGGCATCCAGACTTGGGATTTCATGTTTTGCACAGCAAGAACTTTATGTACTGAGCCATCTTCCCAACCCAGGGGTGGGGCCAGAAACAAATGGGCAGCAAAATTAAATATAAAAACTCCATTATTAATTTCATATTTAAGTATCATGGTAAATGTAAATAGGATCAATTATTGTTACTTCTAAAGTAACTACAAAATTCGAGACAAAAACCACTTTAGTTAATTTATAGTCATATAGCACCTAGGTTGGCTAGATTATACACTGCAGAACTGTAGTAGTGTGGTAATTGACCACTATATAATTGATGTCAGAAACACACACACACACACACACACACACACACACACACACACACACACACACACATGCAACAGCAAAGCATGAAATCTAAGTGCCACCGGGGCAAGGAAAGCAGGGTATAATTTACTTGGTAGTTAACTTCATTCCGTAAGTAATGTGTAATATCATCCAAACGTCTGAATGAAGCAGAAGAATTAAACATTTGTGTTCCTTGTTCCAAGTGACAGGAACATTGCCTGCATTCGGGAAAGCCACCCACCCTCTCCTAAAAGGCGCGGCACGGTCGGTTTCTGGCTTGGCTTACACCGTACACAAGTCTCTCGTCCTCAACCACAAAACCCACACTCCCGTTTGCAGGGACATAATGAGCACAGGCAGTCCTCTCAGGCAGTGTGCACAGTCCGCTGCAGACACTCGGCTTTCAAATGAGGTCTTCATCACCTCTCAGCCTCATCAACGAACTGGCATGAGACACAATGCCTAGCGACATGGCACTTGTCTAAGCCTGTCAGTCCCTGGCTTGTATTCTTGGGACTGGAGAGGGACATGAACTTACCTGACAATACACCACACTCGCTGCTGGTGAGGCCTACGCTGAATCTTTAAGATACAACTGTCGGGTCCCACCTGTATACTAGGTCTCTAAGTGGAGACGCAGATGGGAAGGGGGAGGGGAAGATGGGGAAATGGCAGTACACCTTTCTTCTGCCACGCTGCGTTTCATCCCTGGCTGAAAGGTGTTTTCTAAAAGACTCCTTTCTTCATATGTGTGGGGTGTGTGTGTGGGGGAGTGTGTCTGCATGTGGGTATGTGTGTATGTATGTGGCTATGTATGGTATGTATGTGGGTGCGTGTTTGTATGTGAATATGTGTTTGTATGTGGTGGGTATGTGTATGTTACAATGTGTGTGTATGTGGGTATGTGTGTGTATGTGTGCATGTGTGTGGGGGTATGTGTCTGTATGTGGGTATGTGTGTGTATGTGTGTGGGAGTATGTGTCTGTATGTGGGTATGTGTGTGTATGTGTGTGGGGGGAGATGTGTCTGTCTGAGGGTATGTGTGTGTATGTGTGTATGTGTCTGTATATGTGTGTGTGTGTGTGTGTCTGTCTGTGTGTCTGTCTATCTGTGGCTATGTGCATACGGATGCACACACTCTCAGAAGACAGAAGAGGGCTTCCAAGGTTTAGGAGGTGGGTCCGAAAGCATCTGTGAGCTGCCCAGTGTAGGTGTGGGTGCTGGGAACTGGACTTGGGTTCTCTGCGAGAGTGGTACGTGCTCTTAACTACGGGGCCGTCTAGAGCCCTGAAAGTGTTTCTTGAGAACGTGATACACTGGTGCTCACAGGAGGGAACTGATAGGTTGCTCACCCTGTTGTGCAGGACAACGGTTTACCAATATGGCTTGTTTGACTTAGTTTATTGATTTATCTGACATACAGTGACGGGTTTTGTCTTAAAGCAAGTTCTCACTGCGCAGCCCAGGCTGGTCAAACTTGCTGTCCTCTTTCCTCTGCCTTCTGAGCGCTGCACTGTTAGACTTTTACCAGGTGCCAGGGTTCTTTAATGTTTCAGTTTTAAGAGTGGGTTATGCTGAGGCTGAAAGTGTGTCTTCACAGAAGTCACCTCAGCAAAAGGGACATTTACCTTGGTGCTTCTGCACCCCCCTATAGATTCCTCTGAACATAGGGTCTGTCAGGTTGATACCAATATCTGCAAAAAGCAAAAGCAAAACATAATTATTTTAAAAATTTACTTAAAACACCTCTAAACAAGCTTTTCATTCGCACCTTCATTTATCCAAACAATATCAATGGGCCAGCCACTTGCCATCACTACTATAGTAAATCTGTGGGATACAAAGTGGACTAAGATGTGGTTTCTACTCTAAAGTCTTGTGGAGAAGCGACCAAAGTAGACCTAGTCACATGAAATGATGAAGCGTTCAAATGAACACTAGGGAGACAGAAAATCTCATTAGGGACAGAATTAAAACACATCATATACACATGTGAAATTGTCGATAAATGACATTTTTCAAAATACTAAAAACATAAAATTGGACATGTAAGTCAAGGAACTTCTACCAGAGTTTGGTGGCTGGCTCAGAAGAAGGTCCCAGAAGGAAATAATGTGGACCTGGATGTTACAGATGAGTTAGTGTGATGGTTTGAATGAGAATGGCCCCCACAGGCTCGGCTGGTGGAACTGTCGGGGGGGGGGGGGGCGGGACTAGCAGGCTTGGCCTTGTAGGAGGGATGTGTCACTAGGATGCCCCCTCCCCCAACATAGCTTCCTCTCTCTACTCCTTGCTTGTAGATCAAGATGTCAGCTCTCAGCTTCTGTTCCAGAGCCGAGCCTGCCTGTGTGCTGCCATGGTCCCCACCATGATGGTCATGCACTCATGGACCTGTGAACCCCAATAAACCTTTCCTTTTCTAAGCTGCCTTGGCCATGGTGCCTCTTCACAGCAATACAAAAGTAACTAAGACCCAAAAGTGTCAGGGTAGGAAACAAAGCAGTTCTTCAGAAAGCGAAGGTTTTCCAGCTGCTGAAGAGAAACACAGGAAAGGGTCTAGCCAGAAAAGCCAGATCAAGTATGGTGCACAGGGGTGTTTAAAGACACCAGGTTCGGTAGGATGCCTGACGATTTTCCAATCAAAGGGGCAAGATTGCACTGAAGACATTCACTCTGGTGTCCTGGGAGCTAAGCTCTGAAGAGAGCAACACAAGTCAGGCAAAAGCTCAAGTGCAAAAAGCAATAAAGCCAGTCTGATACGGCAATGGAAGCAGATACGCAGAGAGGGGAATGAATTACTGCCTTTATTCACCAACCACACAAATGCTATCAGAGGAGTTGGGAAGTACACATACTACTTGGCCCTTGCCCTATGGGAATGTACAGTATTCATGAGAACTACAAATCTAATGTATGACAGAAGCTACACTGTAAGCAAGAAATCCCCTCTGTTTGTCATTGCATCGATTGACCCTGGCATAAGCACTGGCCTGTGGGACCCTTTAGTCTGCACATAACTGCCACCTGTATGGGGCACAGAGGAGGACAGCGGGTTACAGAGAGCGTTGAAGAAAGCCTCACAGAGGATCTGGGTCTTGAAGACAGAGCGTAGGCCTAAGAGCTGAGGGCAAAGGACATTCTAAGCACAGGTGTGTGTGTGTTTGCGCGCATGCGCACGCGCGCAGGGACACACTATTCCTAAACACTGCTGGGCGGAGGTTCTCACAGGAGAAACATTCTGTAGCCCTCGCTCCTCTGGGCCCCAGTTCTCACACATCTGGCAACGCTGGCAGGAATGCTGCTGGCATCTAGGGCTGAGGCTATGCACGCTGCCAAATATCACATGATGCTCGTGGTACACCTTGTAGAAAGTATAAGGACAGGTGGAGTAAGCTGAGAAGCTAGTCACAACCCTGCCCAAGGTCTCCCTTATATAAATAAACGCCCTCAGCTTCTAGCAGTGGACAGAAAATAGGCCAACTTCCGGCAGTCGCAGCGGCCTGCCATAGACCTCCACACTCCTTCCACCACATGTCAGGCTCTCCTGCTGTCTGCCTGGCTTCTGCCAAGCTGTACCTCAGGCTGTGCTGCTCCGACATTACGACAGACCTTGCGAGGTGAACAGGACTTTGGAGAACCCAGGAGCAAAGAGAGAATTCTAAGCATTTGAACCAGCAGGACACAACACAGGTTGTTACATGCATCAGCATGCCAACAGAAATGGGTGAGGTTGTGAATCCCTCCTCCGTAGGAGGGCTACTATGATACAAAGACCATCTACCACACAAGTCCATACCACAAACATAGAAGGGTTATGGAATGTCAGAGCTCACAAGAAATCGCCTTCTAGGTTTTCTTCAAATACAGAAAGAAAATTAAGTAGGGACAAGCTGAGAACCAAGAATCAGGGAGGAAAGGCTCCTTTCTGTCTAAATAACCCTGCCCCAGGGTTTGGTCTATGGTTAGTAGTCACCATCCATCACCGACAATTACAAAAACAAAAACAGCCTTCATCACTTCTATGCTTTCCTAGCTCAATTCAGTTTCTAACAGTGTTTTAGAAATTCATTAGGATATATTTATTAAGATGTTTGTTTGGGACAATGAAAGTAAGGGCCATTATTTGAGAGGGATTATTGCAATGAAGGCTTTTTGGTTTGTTTAAGTTTGGCTCTTTAAATTGGACACACCACTCAGCCCAGGCTAGCCTCAGACTTGTAAGGATGCCTTTGTTTGTGCACACCAAGATGGGGCAGAGATGAGGTCACAACACCTGGCTATGATGAAGGTTCTGCAGTAGAGAGAGCAGGCTCAAGCCACAAAACAAGGCTAAGTGGGGATCCGGGACCAAGAGAATAGGGAGGGACAGTGGATAAGCTTCTAGAGGCCCAGCAGGTGTGAGGAAGGGTTCTAACTCAACTCAACGGGACACATCCTTGCTGAGGGTGGACCACAGTGACGGGAGTCCTGAGGGTAAGGGGTGATATATATACACCAGGGTGAGGGCTGTCCACTAACTGACTCACTATAAATCTTGGTAAAACTGGACCTCTGAACCAAGGGCTCAATGTTGGGGCCAACTCATAGGCAGTCAGGCTCCGGTTTCAAGGAAGACTTCGTCATCAGCAAAGTGACCAGAACTTTCCCAAACATAATGGAACCAAAAGCAATTCAACACAGAAACATCCCTATTGGCTGGTTTTGTGTGTAAACTTGACGCAAGCTAGAGTCGTCAGAGAGCAAGGAGCCTCAGTTGAGGAAATGCCTCCATGCGATCCAGCTGTGAGGCATTTTCCCAGTTAGTGATCAACAGGGAGGGCCCGGCCCATGGTGGATGGGGCCATCCCTTGGTTGTTAGTTCTGGGTTCTATGAGAAAGCAGGCTAAGCAAGCCATGGGAAGCAAGCCAGCAGGCAGCACTCCTCCATGGCCACTGTATCGGCTCCTGCCTCCAGGTTCCTGCCCTGTTGAGTTCCTGTCCTGACTTCCTCCAGGGATGGCAGCAATGTGGGGAAGTGTGAGCTAAATAAACCCTGCCATCCCCAACCAGTTCTTCTGTCATGGTGTTCCCTGCAGCAATAGAAACCCTAAGACACATTGGTACCAGAGTAGTGGGGTATTTCTGTGACAGACTTGACCACTTTGGGGAGGATGGTGGACGGACTTTGGAACTTGGGGCCAGAAAAGCCACTGAGTGTTTAGACCTCGGATGTTCTGTAGGATCTTGGAAGGATGCTGACATCAGTGCAGAGGATGGAGGCCTGGCTTGTGAAGTTGCAGAAGGACGTTTAAAGACTTTATGGGGCCATTTGCTATTTTGAATTAAGATCCTGTGGTTCTGGTTAGCTGGGGCTGAAGAGTCAGTCGTAATTAACAAGGTACCAGAACTACTAAAGCGAAACTTGGCTGTGCTGGGATACTTGATGCTGGTCAGCTGGAGCTAAGAAACTGGTAGTGATTGAGACCCGCATCCCTGAGGTGAAATCTTCTGGGATTTATTTCCTGAAAGCACAGAGAAACTGTGTTCCTGAGGTGGTCAAGGTTGTACCTGGTGCTGGCAACAGGACTTGGTAACGTGTAAGAGTCACCCAGGTGGTGCTGGTTTTGAAGGCATGGAGGGGTCATGGAGAGCAGCTGAGGCTTGGCACTGTGAGAGGCCCCGGGAGGCCGTAGGTGAAGGGATCACCTCAGTGGCAGCTGAAGGCCCAGGACTGAAGGGCTCATGCGGAGTTGAGTCATGGCACCATGAGGAGAGCCTAGGAGAGGCTGTGGGTGAAAGTGCAGCCAGTTGCAGCAGAAGAGCCTGGCGTTTTGGAGATGCCAGTACCGTGGGATGACCACCAAGAGCGGCAGCGGCGGCAGAGTGCAGCCAGCTGCAGCCTAGGAGACAGACAGCTGTGTGTGCTGCAAAGGATGAGACCGGAGAAGTGACCTGTGACCCAGACCTACAGAGAAGTCCAGAAGGTCATGAGTGGTCCCAGACCTTGATTGTAACTGTGTGCTGATTTTCCCCTCTTGAAATAAAGTATTTTACTGGAGCCCACGATAAAGAGACTAAGGATTTGAAGTCTTTGGATTTTAAGAGGTTGGGTACTTTAAGGGGTCTGAAATTTTAATGTGTTTGAGTTTGCAAAGGCTGTGAGGCTTTTAAACTTATGTTTTTTAATGTGAGATCTTAGGGATGAATAAGAAAAGGATTATGGCTTAATAGCGATGTGTTTGTGTTTCAAGTTGACAAGGGGTCAGTTTCACTGGCTGGTTTTGTGTCAACTTGACACAAGCTACAGTCATCAGAAAGGAAGCCTCTGCTGAGGAAACGCCCCCATGAGAGCCAGCTCATGTGGGTGGTACCATCCCTGAGCTAATGGCTCTGGGTTCTACAAGAAAGCTGGCTGAGCAAGCCAGAGGGAGGGAGCAAGCCACTGAGCAGCATCCCTCCATGGCTAATGCATCAGCTCCTGCCTCTAGGATCCTGCCCTGCCTGGGTTACTGTCCCAACCTCCTTCAGTGATGACAGCAATGTGGGAAGTAAAAGCCAAATAAACCCTTTCCTTCCCAAACTGCTTTTTTGTCATGGTGTTTTGTCACAGCAATAGAAATCCTAAGACACACCCTCCCCAACTCTAATTGAAAAGAGAACTGAAGATTCACTGGAGGCTCAGCTGAGGAAGTCCTCCTCACCCTCGTCTGAATCCTAGGCAGCAGGTCTCAGATACTCTGCAATGCCCACCCTGAGGCAGAGGGCAGAAGGCTGACTCCAGGTGACTCCCGGAAGCCTGCTGCTCCCCTTCCCACAAGAATCTTCATGGCTCACAGTCCTCGGCCCTTTCCTCTCTGCCAGTTATTAGAACCGCTGCTTCCCTGATAAGCAGACTAAGGGCAGCCTCTTCAGGTCCTCACCAAGTTTCATGGCAAAGGACTCCTGTCTGTCCACTCTGAATCACATCAGTTTCCTCTGAGACCTTCTCCAGTCTCCCACACAAAATGCTCTGACAGAAGCCTCTTCCTAGCCCACCCAGCAGAAACATCGATGGAAAGACTACATTAACTAGCACTCTGATTCAGAGGAACCAAAGAAAGTTCAGATGAATGGACTAGAAAGAGTTCCATCCATGAACAAGGTCCACGAAGTACAAGAAAATGAAATGACCACAATGACAGTATGGAAAGAAAGTGAGTCTTGGAGTCGGAATTCTTGCCACTGCCGGTTATTAGCCGGACACTCTTGGCCCCTGCTGAGCCTCCATTATCTGCTTGGATGAGCAGAATTATTCTCTGGCAATGGAATATGACTCAAATCCAAGGATGAAGATAAAAGCAATGTGCACATCAAAAGCCCTGTAATAGGTAATTATTACCATTACCAAGCACAGTACAAGAACTCTGACATGTCAATGCTGTATGAGATTTGAGCTGTTTTGTTAGCATCTTCAGTTTTCAACGCTCCCAATGCAAAACTGTGTTATCCAAGTACCAACTGAGTCAAGCTGTTTGACTGCCCACCACCGTGTGTACATGCAAATATGTGTATTAGTGTTCACATACATGTATGCAGATGGGTGCACATGTGTGTGGCCCTGGCATTGACGTTAGAAGTCTTCCTCCATTTACTTTTACTTTCTTCACTGAGGCAGTGTTTCTCAATTGACCCTAGAACTTGCCCCTACAGCTGGTATCCAGCTAGCCTGGAGATCCTCTGCCTTCCAAGGACCAAAATTACTGGCAGGATGCCATGCCCACCAAGGTAGAGTTTAAGGATCTGAATTCTGGCCCTTATTTTACCCATTTAACTATCTCCCCAGATCCCTGTCTATTTTGATGGGATCTCAAAAACAAACACAGGTAAAATCCTATTTATTTTCCTTGTTCAAAATGTGCTATGATAATGGAAAGTATCTTTTAAATTAAAAGTATGCTTATTGGAAATTAACTCAGAAGTAAACAAATACTGCTGGGCAGTGGTAGTGCATGACTTTAATCCCAGCACTTGGGAGGCAGAGGAAGCCAACCTGGTCTGCAGAGTGAGTTCCAGGACAACTAGGGCTACACAGAAAACCTGTCTCAAAAAAGCAAAAATAAAATAAACAAATAGTATATAAAAACCAACTTTTAGCCAGTCCGGTCAAAGACGTAAACAGCGCGAAAAGCAGAAAACCAAGTGGGAAGGAATGGGAGTCACAGCAACAGGAGCTACCAGTGCCTCTTCTGATGGAAGGAGCCCGCACTGGAATGCCTCCACTCCATTTTATTAGTTTTAAAAATAGCTGTCTTAGATCGAGTTCCAGGGCAGCCAGGGATACACAGAGAAATCCTTCTCAAAAGCAAAAAAAAAAAAAAAAAAAAGAAAAAAAAAAGAAAAAGGCCGTCTTCAATAAAAGCTGCAAGTATTTATTTTCCAGGACCAACTGAAGTGGGGAAGTTTTTGCACAGTTGGAGTTGGTCTCTCTCTCTCTCTCTCAGCTGTAGCTGCAAGCTAAAGCACACACAGCTTAGTGAATCATGCCAAGTGATGTTACTTATGATTTAGGGACACAGAGAGACAGCAAACAAGGTATTTAAAATGATTTTGGATTTTGTTAGCCTTGAGGTCTAATTTCAAGGTCAGGAACTCCCGAGCATCAGAGATCAAGGGACTCACACCACTGTTTAACAAACAGACAAATCCAAAAAGTGAGGCAACCAGCCCAGTTTCTCCAGCAAGTCAGGGACAAGAAAATACATAAATTAACAAAAGGATGCAGCAGGGGGTCCAAAACTCCTCTTGCTGACTGTGTCGCTGTGAGACAGGGCCTCTCCATGCAGGACAGGCTTCTGCCTCCATCCCAAAGGGTTGAAGTTATAGGTGTGCACAATGTCCAGCTTTATTGCCTACTTTGTGCATTTTAAATTGTTTTTACAAATCAAGACTATCTTGCTATTTGTGGAAATTATTAAGAGTACTTGCTGCTCTTTCAGAGCGCCCAGGCTGGGTTCCCAGTGCCCGTATCAGATGGCTCACAACTGCCTGGCTCTAGCTTCAGGAGACCTGGCCCCCTCTTTTGACCTTCATAGGTACCTATACACATATACCCACTCCCACATGGGTAAAATAAATCAACTTTTTAAGTTCAAGATTTAATGTCTATAAGACTTTATTGGAGCATGCACACAGTGACGCGTTTACATACATACTAAGATGGCTTTCAAATAACAAGGAGTAAGACAAAAGCAAACTGTTTTCTCTGCTACACCCTCACACCCACATTAAATATATTTTAAACTTTATTATAAAAACATTGCAAGTAAAAAAAAAAAAAAAACCTTCACACACACACACACACACACACACACACACTCTTTTTAAGCTGTATTGTCACTTCACAAAACAAAGTTTTCCTGCAAACCTGTGTGAATTTGAATCCTTTTTTTTTTTTTGTTCTTTGGATCAAGAACCTGGAAACAGCCAGTAACAGTATGGAGACAGCAGAGGCAAGGAGTGAGGGCTGTGTCCCCTCTCCAGGACATATCACTTCCTAACACCTCATGTCAAACACCCCAGAACCCCTAACCTTCATCACCTCAGGTTTTCTCAGAGGTTTTTTTGTTTGTTTGTTTTTAAGCCTCTTAACATTCTCCCTCACATTTGTTTTGCCTGGTCACAGGATTTCATCTCTTAGTATGAAAATTAACTCACCACTAGATTTCTTAGCGTTCCACTGACTTTAATACAATGCCTTTGGAGAATACATTGCTTAAAGCATCTCTCGGATCTTGGTGTATAACGATAACAACTCTCATGAGTACCTGGCTACCTTTCCAAGTGCCTGTATGATGTGTCCACCCGGATGTCCTTTCACGATCAACCGAATCCAATAGTCCCGGGTGGCCTTCCTTTTCAAATTCAGGTATTTCGCAGCCCGCGGTCTCTGGGTGTGCCTTCTCCACAAACACAATCAATCAGTCCTCTCATTGCCCTGATCTCCTTATCTGCCGCTAACTCTGCGAAGTGACTATCAGGGTGACTCATTCCTGCCACTTCCCACCCCTAAGTAGCTGGAAATTCCACGAACACAAAGTTCATAATGTATTTACCCACAACGGCATCCCAGAGGGCATGATTCTTTTCATGTATCTGGCACTCAGTGATTTACTGAAAAGCCTTCACTGAGACTCCATGCACACGGAGTGAAACCTAAGTAATGGAACCCTTCGGGTTCCTAGTTACCCTTCCTTCCAACCTCACCTCTCACAACGTCCCCCGAGTTTTCCAAAGTATCATTTTGAATCCCTGCCGCATTCTCCAGCTGTTGATTGGATCGTGGTACTAGCCAGGGAGCACAGTTTCTTTTCCGCCTGTCTATGGACTACTGTTTATCACCAGATGGCGAAGCCAGCAAAGAAAGCTGGGACCCAATGCCAAGCCTACAGAGTCGTCTGTGACCTGAGCGGATGGCTGAGGGAGCTGATACTGTCGGCGGGGAATGAAGAGAAGAGACTACAGCGACAAGCTTGGGGGAGGCGCTTCCTTTTTCTTTTTTTGGGGACTTGGGGGAGGGGAGACTCGGGGGCTAGCCTATGCTAGGCGAGCAGTCTACCCCGACACTCATCCCTATATCTGCAATTGAATAAAACACAAGACAGGCACAAACGACAATCACGCACACTCGTGCATTCTCGCAAATGGATACACACGCAGGGAATCATGCCCGAGCTAGAGCCGGAACCCTCGCTGCCGGCACCCGAGGCGTCCGGGAACCCTCTGTACCCCCGAAAGGCCAAGCCGCGAGAGTGGACCCGAGGCCGGCAGCACGGGCCGCGGCCCAGGATAAACCCGCCCTTACCCACGAACTTGAAGCGACTCATGACAGCGCGGCACGCTCCTCCCCGGCGGAAGCGGAAGTGGCCTAGAGCGCGCCCGTCCTTCCGGCCCCGCCTCCCTCGCGGGCCGCCCCTTCCGGGTTCCCGGCACCCCCCGCGGCGGCGGCTGAAGGCTGAGCCGGGCGCCATGGCGTTCTGCGCCCCCGGGGCCTACCTGAGCCACCAGCAGAAGGTGCTGCGGCTGTACAAGCGCGCGCTGCGCCACCTCGAGTCGTGGTGTGTCCACAGGTGGGAAGAGGGGCCGCCCGGGGCTCGGGGGCGGGGGCAGGAAGCCCTGTGGGCCCGGCTGCTCAAGGACTCGGGGTCGCGGCCGACGGAGCGCGCCCTTGACCTGCACCGGGTCGGGTGCGGTCCCGTCTGCTTGATGCCGCGGAGACCTCTGTGCCCGGTGGGGCCGGCGTGCGCAGAGCGCTGCGTGAAGCGCAGGACTGGAAAGACCTAGGACTGTCATTGTTAGGGGTCCAGCTAGCGTTCTCGTGGCCCCGTCGCCCCTGGTGTTAGTAGTTATTAATACGGGCGTGTTGTTCAGCTTTCAGAGTAACTTAGAAGTTGGTGATTATTTTAGCCTCATTTTACAGAGGAGCAGGCCCAGGGATTGACTTGGTCAAGGTTGTTCAGCTGCGTGGCCAAGTTAGATGTAAAATCTCGGTTTCTGATGCAAAAACATCATCTTTTCTCAATTTAGCTTTATGCGATCGCTCTTTCTCGTTACGATCGCGTCTTTCTCACCTCCTACATAAATCTATTCCTTTAACCAACTGTGACTATTCTTGATTTTGAGAACCTCTTATGGTGATACATATGCTGGGGGGGGCAGAGATATCCCTGGTTACATAATGAGTTTGAGGGGCCAGCCTGTGCTACTTAAGAACTTTTTTTTTTCAAATAAATAAATAACAATTTAGTGTTAAACATGTAGAATTTCAGGGCCTAAAAGAAATGCAAGGTGGATAACAATCCAAGATGTGTGTATACTGACTTCCACACTCTCACACTAAAGCCTAATCTTACATGAAGGACTTCCAAGAAAGTGATGAAAAACTTAATAGCCCTGGACGGCCTGCAGAAAGATTCCCTGAATGCAAGTTTACCACTCTGCCTCTTTGTTACACAACTGGGGGCTGTGTACAGTTTTGTACAATTGTTAGCATCTTCCTAAGGCTTTTCAGCTTCTATTCTGGTTGGCAAATAAACAGCAGTTAATCCTTTTTTTTTTTTTTTTTTTTTTTTTTTTATTTTTAAGCTGCAGTCCCCGTGGATTATTGAGGAAAGTGACAGGCAAACTCATAGATAACAGAATTAATCAGTCTGACAAAAGAAGCTAGAGCCTTCAGGAGTTCAGAGAATGCTGTAACCCACCTGGACATACTGGGGTTCATAATCATGAAGGGGATGATCAAACTAGCTAGTATGAATACTCTGGCCCAAAGTATCTTAAACCTGACACCCTCTCTCAGTCTGAGGTATCACTTTCTTTAAAAACAAACTACGGATGTAGATATCACATGTGTGAAAGTCAGAGGACAACCCAATGTCAGTCGGGACCTCCCACCTTGCTTGAAACAGGGTCTCTTGCTTTTTACCGCCGGGTATGCCAGACCAGCTGGCCCACAACCTGAACTCTCCTGTCGTCCCCTCTCTTCTTGAGGAGGAGAACTGTGAGTACTGATCGGTGCTCCCATGTCCAACTGTAATTAGGTTCTGGGATTCCAGTCAGGTCGTAAGGCTTGCACGGTGCTTTCCCTAGCCCTCCTAGGCTGTTCTCTGGTTCCATCCCAAGGCTCTGTGGTGCTTTGGATCCTGTGGATAGCCTCAGTGTTGGTGCTTGAGTTAGCTGTGTGTCCAGTGAGGTCAGCCAGGGCTCCTGAAACCAAGTCTATCCAGATTCTTTAAAGCCAAGTTGTTTCATCACTTATACTGATTATATTCTCAGATGGCATTGTTAGCAATTTAGTCACTAGTCTGTAGTCTTAGGTGTGTCCTCCAGGAGTCCCTAGTTTCCTGTATGTTATGCCAGGGACACTCATCTTGTACACCATGCCTTATTAGACACCGCTTTTCGAAAGTTACTTTCTCCTAATAATGCCTGTTAAATCACTAAGCACATGAAATATGCCAGCCACTTTGTGAACAGTGCTTTTGTATGTTAGCCCATGGGATCTTTATGTTAGTGTTTAGATACATGAAGTAACTTACCAGACTATCCAGCTAGTTTAACTCTTGTGTAGCGAGGCTCGCACTCATGACTTAGTCATCTAGATGGGTATTGGCTTCTTTTCCTAAGTCTTGTCTGCTGTCACAGTTCCCTGACTTAGGCCCTTGCCATCTCTTCCCTGGACTGTTGTCAGAGGCCCCGTCTGTCTGTCTGCTCACAGTGTCGTCAACACCAGACTCTTACATACCTACAGCTTGTGAGCAGTGTGAAAATCACCATTTAAGGATCACCCACATGATTTGAGCAAAATTCTTTCCACCGGGTCATAGCTCCCTTAGTCATCTGTGCATCTCCAGATGTGGTACAGCATCTAGCACAAGATGGGAGGACCTGTAGTAGTTGTCAATGAAGGCATATTGAACAAACCCTCAAAAGCTATTGCCTCTCTCCCTTTTAAAATCCTCATTCCTTGGAGGAGAGAGGAAGTGGCCAGGCTGTGCTAATGCAGTCTGTTGCTGATGAGAGGGAAGCCGCCCGGCTGTGCCTGCTGTTGCTGTTTGGGAGGCTGCAGGTGCAGCAGTCCCAGCTACTCAGGAGGTTGATGAGGTGCTGGAAGTGCTCATCTGGGGTGTGTCTGTAGGAGTGCTGAGCTTCCCACCAAGTAGAAAAACTCTTCTGATGTCCACAATCATTTTCATTTAAGGGAAAAATACCGGTACTTTGCTTGTTTGTTGAGAGCCCGATTTGAAGAACACAGGAATGAGAAGGATATGATGAAGGCTACACAGCTGCTGAAGGAGGCAGAAGAAGAATTCTGGCAAAATCAGCACCCTCAGCCGTATATCTTCCCTGACTCTCCTGGGGGCACCTCCCACGAGAGGTACGAGTGCTACAAGGTAGGCGGTGCTGCACATCCATCGCAGCTGCTTTTCAAGAGGCCACCTGTCCCCGGCCCGGGCCTCAGCTGCATAGCCAGGCGCCTTGGGAGCAGTGGCTGGACTTTCCCTGGCAACTCAACTTTTCTCTCCTCTTTTCATAAATTCAGCTCTCAGCTTTGCAGTGTCCTTGTGGCTGTAGTATTTGGTGCATACTTAGTCAGTGTGGGTTGGTGCTGAACACTGCTGAGATGCTTAGGTAATGCTTCCATAATTCTTGATGCTTTGGAAATACTAGCCAGAGAGGAGTGATGTCAGCTTTCTCAGACTAACGGCAATGTGTGAGCCACAGGCCCTTTCCTCTGAGGCATTCTCTCCAACTCCCATGCCTGCTGCTCTCTGCTCTCTATTGCCTAGACAGTGACAGTTTTACATACACACGTATGTATAGGTGTGTGTGTGTGTGTGTGTGTGTGTGTGTGTGTGTGTATAGTCACTTACTCTTCACTTTCATTTTGAGACACTCTCACTGAATCTGGAGCCCACTGTTCTGGCCAGGCTTGGTGGCCAGTGAGTTCTATCTTCCCTTGCCCATCACTAGTATGACAGACGCTTATCACCATGTCTGCTTTTCCAGGTGCTCAGGCTAGAGTGGCAGGCATTTTACCAGCTGAGCCATCTCTCCACCCCGTAACTGATAGTAAGAGTCCCTGGGACCACATCCATGCTGTTTGTAACGGTAGCCTGTGGAATAACACGATTTTCTCTCCTGGCAGGTTCCGGAATGGTGCTTAGATTACTGGCACCCTTCTGAGAAAGCAATGTATCCTGATTACTTTTCCAAGAGAGAACAGTGGAAGAAATTGAGGATGGAGAGCTGGGAGCGGGAGGTACGTCCTTTACCGTGCACGGTAGCGTCCAGCATGTGGGTGGATGGCATTTACCTGTGTGCTGAGGGCTGCATCCCAGCCTCGACAGTTGCTCTAGGCTGTGGTTTGTCACTGAGTTCCCTATAAGCTGTGTCAGGTATGCGTCGGGCATCTCTGATCCCTAGTTCTTTTCCCTCCTCCACTTCCTGTGCTCTTCTGTTGTATCCAGTTCTCATCCTTTCTCTGCGCTAGAGCCCTACGCAGTTTTTCTCATTCACCCGAGGACGTTCAGAGTCAGGCTTTACGGCTCTTCCATAGTGTGAATAGACGTGAGCCAAATCTAGCGTCGGTGTACTATAGTGGAAGGGGTGTGGCCTGCAGTAACGGGCGCAGTAGCTCTGTGGGTGGGCTGTCCCTTAGGGGCTGATATTGGTTGTGAGGGGATGGGCGAGGGGCAGGTGGTGGTGGAGGGGCAGGTACTGGCCAGGGCAGTGCAACCCTGAACACTGGGACGGGGAAGTGTAGACTCCAGTGGGCAACTTCATCCAGGTGTGGGAATCTTGCCTGGAAGTATGTATGAGTCTTCACCTGTCCTTAAAACTGTAGAAAGGAGTAAGGGCCTTGAGAGGAAGCTGGAAGATTCTTCCTCCGTTACTTTGTAGATACAGTATGTAAATGCATTCAGGTCAAAAGCTTTGAAGATGAGACTTTGGAGTCCGCTTCCTCAGACTCCTGAGAAACACCCTGGGGAAGAGGATGTGGAGGGTGCGCAGGGCATGGAAGAGCTGTGTTAGATTTGGAGAGGGTGAGCCTGCAGGGAAAAGTAGGCTTGCCACTTAATAGTGGTGGCCCATTTGACACGGGGTAATGATAGGACATTGGTTTGTTCTAGTATTTTTCTCCTTAGCTATACTGAGCTTCTGGGTCCAGTTTGCCTATTTAGCTGGGTTTTTTTTTTTTTTTTTTTTTTTTTTTTTTTTGGTTTTTCAATATAGGGTTTTTCTCTGTAACTCAGGAATCAAAGGCAGACGGATCTCTGTGAGTTCAAGGCCAGACTGGCCTACAGAGCGAGTTCCAGTTTCAGGATAGCTAGAACTATTACACGGAGAACCCGTCTCGGATCGTGGCGAGCAGCAGGCTTGCTCTACCATTGCTGGGGGCCTCGGTTCTCCCTTCTCTACTTGGCTTCTGCCTTAGCCAGTGCTGTGTGTGGGTGAGCTTTGACCTTTAGGTCCTGTCCCATTAGGACAGTGACCTAAGAAGCCTACAGCAGGAATCGCTGGGCAGCATCAGGCCGGACAGGGTTCACTTTTCATGTGACTTCACCTGAATTCTTGTCCTGCTGTTCTCAGGAACTTTTGTTTGTTTGTTTTTGTTGTTGTTTGAGAAGGGTTTCCTCTGTGTGTAGTTTTGGAGCCTCCCCTGGAACTAGCTCTGTAGACCAGGCTGGCCTCCAACTCACAAACATCCAACTGCCTCTGCCTCTGGAATTAAAGATGTGCGCCCATTAGGAAGTTCTTAATTTGTATCCCTGCTGCTCCTGAACTGGGGCTTCCTCACAGTGTTTTTGGAGAGCATTTAGCTGAGTTTTCCTGGGGGACCATGACAAGAGGAAAAGCGGGAGTGATCAGCTTGCCTGTGCTAGAAGTGAGAACACTGCTGACTACTGCACTTGGAAGGGCCAGGCGGGAAGATGGAGGAGGAGTCAGAGGCCAGCCTGGGCTACATCGCAAGTTCCAGGACAGTAGACTCAGCTCCATAGGAGACCCCCCGGCCTTGAAGGAGTTTTCTCATTGTTACAGTCAGATGTGGGAACAATGTGGGGTTGTATGAAATTAACACTTCTTGATGCTAACACATCACAGGAAGGCTGTCCTGTTACCACGGCAGACGGGTCTTACAGTTAGAGTCTTTTGGTGATCGCCCCTTCCTTGTCCCCCTCCAGGTTAAGCAGCTGCAGGAGGAGACACCACCTGATGGTGCCCTGACTGAAGCTCTGCCTCCCGCCAGAAAGGAAGGTGACTTGCCCCCATTGTGGTGGCATATCGTGACCAGACCTCGGGATCGGCCTGTGTAGATACAGGAACTCACTGTTCATGCTTGCAAGTGAAAGAAGTTAGAGAACATGTTCACACTTGCCCTAATAAAAATAACAAGACATGGTCGGCTATGACTCAGGTGATTACTGTGGTTATACCATGTTCAAAAAAAATTATGTAGAGTTGTATTGATAGCACATGTGCTCAATAAGGAAAAACTTTACAGCTGAACAGATGCAAGGTTGTTAGAACCAAGCTGACAGTTGTCTTTGTGACTGTGCAGCTGGGCACCCGTGTGCAGGGCAGGGAACAACCTAAGGGGCCCTCACCTTCCATCTTTGAGTTGAGGTCTCTTATGCATGGTTGTATCCAGCTCCATGGGTTCCCAAAGTGTTTATCCACTGAACCATCCATCTCCCTAGCCCAGCTGAGTTCAGGCTTGAAGATGAAAGCTTAACTAGTAAGGAATAAACAGAAGAGAAATAATGAGGACTTTAAAAGCCGAAAGCCATAAGTGGTGTCTCAGTGAGCGCCCTACTCGCCAGGACTACAGGCACGAACTACCACACCTAGCTACCTTGTTGGTTTTCTGAAGGGTTCACTAATGGCTTTAAGTCTACGAGAACAGCAGCTCTCTGAGGAGCACACAGGAGGTATGGAGTTCTGGGCATTCTGGAGATGGCCTGATGTTGAGTGAAGGGTCTAATGTGGGATGCAGGTATCTAGCTGTGCATCCTCTGCTGAGCATGGGTTGCCTGCTTGCAGTCAAAGGTAAAGACACATAATAGATGTTCTGATGGTCATGTGGGTGGGGAACCTTGGCAGATTCCATGGCAGGCGAGAAATGGGAGGGAGGGGAGAGGAAAGCGGTAAAGAGACAGAAAAGGGAGCTAAGAAAAGTCCTATCTGCGCAGAGGAAAGAAAGCAGAAAAAGAGAGCCTAAGTGGGGGGGGGAGGGGGTGTCTGTCTTTTAAAGGGGTCCTTTGCACCTGCATACAGACTGCAACCTCAGAACCCTGGGTTGCCCAGAGTACTGCCTGAGTGCATTCTGCCAGGTGATGGGGCAGACCAGCATAATGCCCGAGTCTTTAAGTAGACCTTTTTTAGTATTCCAAGAAGCTACTTTTTTAGAAGCTAAGGCAGAGAAAGCTAGCAGCCAAGCCTGGTTATCCCCATATATGCAAAGGAGAGAACTGGTGTCCATATATTGTCCAGTGACCTCCATACACACACCATGCACACTCAAGCCAGCATTTTTGTATTTCAAGACATGCTTTGTGTGGTCCTGGCTGGCCTGGGACTCACTCTACAGATTATGCTGGCTTTAGGCTTACAGAGTGAGAAGTAAGTTCCACCTGCCCTTCCCTAGAGTGCTGAAATTTAAATGCCACGTCTGCACTTTTAGGAAGTGCACACTCAGGACACAGGCAGGTGTACCTCTGCTGAGTTCAAGGGTGCCCAGGTCTGCAGGGTTGGAACTGCCTTGAAGGGGGGGGGGGGCAAAAAAAAAAAAAAAAAAAAAAAAAGGAAAGCTGCCTTACACTGCCAACAGAAATCAATTACTTTTAGATTTTGGTTTAACTCATTGGAATTGTTTTCAAATAAATAGTTTAGGCAGCTCTTGCCCCTAAATGTCACAACTGCTGCAGAAATTACTCTGAGCTCAGTTCGAGACTCAGTCGGTGTTCTGACATTGGACAAGAGCTGGAACAATGTGAATGAGACTTAAGACTTTTCCTTAGTGGTTCTTTATTCATAAGGTAGGCTGAAGCAATTGTTACAATGTGGAAGGGAGACACTTTACACACTGTTATTTATACAAGTTTAGAACAAAAACTGCACAGGGAGAGGTCAACTCTCAATACAAACTAGCAACTAAACCACAGAAGTGACCTTTAGGAAGGGTTTGTTTTCAGCTGTGACACTGCTTTTACAATATGCAAAAACACAAACAGAACTACCCAAGGCGTTTGTCACATTCTTTCTACATTGAATTTTGGCAACAGTTTATATTAACTTTATTCAGATTATACTAACGTTTAAAAACTAAACAAGTGAAAAGCTGTACCAACGTACAGTTATATCCATTCCTTTCAAAGGTTTAAAATACCACTTGCATCTATTAGAATGACCTTGCAGCAACTTCTGCTTCTGCAAAAACCATCTCAAGCATCATCTGCACACGGAATGCATCAGCTACTTTGAGTCATCAAGCTTGGTGGGCTACACCACAGGCACTACTGTTTGCGTATAGTCTGTAAAAGGAGCTTGTTTTTCAAAGAAAAGAGCTTAAGTCATGTCTAATAATCATGCCTTTGCTTTAAAGCCATAACATAAAATGTCCTTTGAGCAATCACAGCAGTGTTACATGTGAATATATAAACAGTGACTAGAGGAAGGGTACTCTCAACATCCAGTGCGGTTATATGTTAAAATAGACGATCATGTCATCGGCAGTCAGGACCAACAGAGATACGCAGAGCACAGAGGACCCACCAAGCTTGTCTTAGAAACAAGTGTGTACTGTCAGCCTCTGTACCTCTGAGGGCCTTGCCTCTTGACACAGCTGTCGTCAACGCAATCCCTCAAATCTACAGATATCTCTGTTGACGTTGGGGAGGGCATTGTAACAAATTTAACTTCCACTTTAAAAAAAAAGAAAAAAAGACATCCATTTTTTAAAAAAGTAAAAACATTGCCTGAATAGAGATCAGATTCCCAGTGACAGTAAACAAATCCTCCTCGCTCCGGTGTTTAGGAGCCAATCAACTGCCCTTATTTAAAGAACAAGAAAAACAAGCCCCCTGATTGGTAAGCACATTGGCAAATTGCTAGACTCCAAGCTGGTTACCCTTGATAAATCTGTTTGAGGTTTTTTTATTATTATTATTATTTTTCTTCAAAATATCTGGGCTTTTCAACGTACCCAGCCTGCTGGGCACAGTTAAGTAAAAGGCATTTTCTATATCTAAGAATTCCCTGCTATCATTTTTAATGTTTTCACATTTTCTGAATTGCCTTACCCCTTTGGATGTATTTGGATTCAGTGGAAGTGAGTGTAGGAGACTGGAAAGTAATGGGGTCTATGTCTACCTGTGGCAGCGGCATGCGCGGGACTGGATGTGGGTGCTGTGTGCGGTCGAGAGGGATGCTGGAAGAAAGGAAGTCCTTAAAAACCCTACGGAAACAAACACTGCGATCTAGTATGGCTTATTCGGATGCGTTAACCATGAAGCTACTGGAAATTCAACCTACAAGGCTACTCTTAAATGTAACAGGATTGGCTACGTTGACAGTGTGCCCCTCCCACGGCCCTCCCCCGAATCCCAACAGTCCACCGTGTCCAGGGTTATCTCTGCATATTGCTCCATTGTTATCCTGCGTTCCTCACCCAGAACACAGTATATGTGAGTGAGGGTTTCACCCTTATCCACTGTGTTTTTCCATTAAAGTAACTTGAATTTGCTTCTAAGCTAGACGACTACAATGCATCTACAAAGGCTTGAAGGAAGGAAAAGAAAAAGTATATGATCCTTTTGTGAAATTACTGCAGGTTCCCATTCCCAACCCACCCCCTCCCCTTTATGCATTTAAAATTTTACAAAGACCTGTAAAAAAGTTAAATGGAATTTGGCACCTTCAGAAAAATCAAAAGGGAAACTAAGATTAAAATATGCAGAAAGAAAGTGTCAATATTTACAAATTAAAAGATCAAGATTATGTCAATTACATGTTGCTTTTAATTCTTATCTAAAGATGAATACTTTCAAAAGAGCAGAATTCCGAATTGCCTACAAAATCTTTTGCTTGATTATAGACTGGAATGGATCAGACAAATTAGGTTTTATTAATGAAAGAGTCCATTCCCCACTGGCAGCATTTCCCGTGAACTACGAGAAAGAACCTAAGAAAAGCGAGGGGCTGAGCGATCGTTGGTGGTAGTCTTCTTCAGTTTCACACCCCTCCGGATGGCGTTGAGCATGTCTTCTCCCTGAGGACTTTCTCTCGGGCTCAGGTCTGCAGGGTCACTCTCTGGAACCGGGCCTGGGGAGACAGCACTTGGGGGGTCCCTTTCCTGGTCTTCAGCCTCGCTCTCTGGAATTGCCTGTTTGTGCTCCTCGGGTATACAGGGCTTTGGGCCTGGAAGTGGAGGGTTGACAGAGGCTTGGCCACTCCACAAGGAAGAGGGTATGTTGGCAACACCCTGGGGTCCCTCCCCCAAAGATGGAGACTCGGGGCTGTGCTCACCCCGCTCCTCTGGCCCATCTGGAGGGGATGGCAAAACCCCAGGGAGGTCTGGGACAGTTGGGGTCTTGACAGGGATCACTGGAGTCTTGATGGGGATAGGGCCAGCTCCAATGGTCCCCCGGCGGACAGAAGGCTTGGTGGAAGGGGTCCGTCGGATGGTTGCAACCCCTGGTGTGACCATAGCAGGTCCAAGGGTGGTGGGGAGGCCAGCTGTTGAGGCTGGGCGCTTGGCTTGGAACATCCGCCTGTAAGACTGGCTGATGTCACTATTCCTTGGAATGGTCGAGGACTTGTCAAACTCCTGCTGCTCTGCCTCCTGGTCACCGCTTACAGAGAAATAATCATAATCTGAAACTGAGGATAGGACTTGATTAGTCAGGTCTAGGTCCTGGGCACTCCTCCTTTCCCATGACACGGTGGGCGGACAGAATAACCGAATACACATGGCCACCCCCTCCCCTGCCCAGAGGCTGTAATGTCTTCTGCCTCAGTGCCAGTTCCCTACAGGAGCCCTCTGTTCTGTTCATTAATGTGCCCTGGGCACCCACAACAGAGAACTGTGGGATGGGGGAAGGACCTAAGCTGTCGCCAACCACCTCTGGGAGGAATACAGAGGATGAAAGAAGATAAATTTGGCCAATCCTCTGGTCCAGAATTAGACACCGAGAAAACTCAGACAGACCAGTGTTGGCCTTACCACCTCCCTGACAACTAACTAACTGCTCAAGTGGAGGCCAGACAAGAATGGAGCTCCTGAAAACTAAGTAACAAGGCCCATGCACTCAACCTGCTTTAAAATGCACATCTCGGGGCCACAGGGAGGGGGCGACATGGGACCATGCACATCTCAAAGCCACGGGGGAGGAGACACAGGTACCACGCCCATCTCAGGGCCATGGGAGGGGATGCTTATGGTAAGCATCACATGGTCAAGTTTCTGCACAGCAAATCAACTGAAATTTGAGGCTTGGGGCTAGATAATTCTTTCTTGGGGTGAGGTCTAGAGGGCTACTGTTCTAGAGAGTTTAGCAGGACTCCTAGTCTCTAACCTCTCAATGCCAGTAGCACTCCTGCAGTTCCGACTACTAAAGGTATGTGCAGACTCTGCCGGATATCCCAAGGGGAGTGACTCAGATCTCTGACTTGTTGCAAGTGGCTTTTGGCCAGCTGTCAGGGTAATTCTAGCTGTCGAATGTCTGTTTTGCTTGCCTTGTGTGTGTGGTGGGATGAGGGAGAGAGGCAGGGTAGACAGGGGCTTTGACTAGGTTAAGAACTTAGGTGTTAGACTCCATCCCTTACATGAGAATTGTGTGGATCCGGTCAAGTTCCTGAGTCTCAGTGTCCACATTTGTAAAATGGGGAGAAACTGTCTCTCTCATGAACGACTGTGTGGAGCTATGCACGAAGTGCAGAACACACATGAAACTATGATTAACTGTATGTGTCTCACTTCGGGTCGGGGAGCACTACCCACCGACGGTGACAGCAACATAGCTAATGTTCGGGTCACTTCCTACACAGCAGCTAGCCACCTGTCAACTACAGACCACTGTCCCAAAGCACCCTCAGGTGACAGTCATTCCAAGCCCGCCTGTAGCCGGGAGTTATGCTGTGTAGAACAGCCACCAGCTCGCTGCCTCCTCACCTGGAGCTGCCCGGAAAGCCGGACGGCAAGCTGGGCGCCTCGTACCTTGGGAGGGGATGGTGTCCTCAGAGCAGCACGGGGTGGTGGTCTGAGTGCTGTAGCCGCTGGAGCACTGCAGTGAGTCCCGGCTACTCCTCTGCATGTCCAGCTGGAGGCCCCGTGACAGGGCGAGCGCCAGTTCCTCACAGGCCTCCGTCTCCTCACCAGGCTGCAGGACAGAGGGCAGAGTCGCACAAGCCACCGGGGACATGAAAACTCCAAGAGCAGAGCCACCACCGTGCACGCACGCACGCACGCACGCCTCTGACCACGTCAGTAGTGGGCATGTGGCTTCCCATTCAGGACCTAGCGAGTTCTGCATGTCTTATTCCCACACAGGCATTTTCCCGGGGTCTTCTACACAATGTGGAACAAGGGAAGAATGGGACGTCACTCTTCCAGCTTCCAGCTTATCTGGGCCATGGTCCCCATAGTGGCCCAACTATGTGAACCCAACCAGATCCAGAGAACAGGTGTCTCACCCTGCTGGCAGCCGACATGGTCATGCTCCTTGGTCTCTGGACCTCTTCCGCAGCGGCAGGTGGACCTCCTGTGGTAGCGGGCCCTCCCCCACTGGAGTCCGCCTCACGTTTCTCTTTGCGGCGCTGGAGGGTGTTCACCAGTGGCTGGTCATAGGGTCCTGGCTTTGCCCAGTCCTGAGTGGAATGGTGAGGTCAGGAGCCATGGCCCCCAACTCAGATGGAGGGCTGCAGGCACCCATCACAGCCACCCACACAAGGCAGCTCTAGCAGAGGCTAGCCCCTGGCTCTTCCACCTGCCCACACTCACTGAGGTCCCTAGGTATCTCCCTTCCCCTCGTCCCTGCCCAAAGATTAAAAACTCTCAACGACCAGGCAGGCAGCAGCCACCTGACAGGTGGTCATTATATACCAAAGCCAACATCCAGGAGAGAGAGCCAGTGCCTGAAGGAGCCAGTGCCTGAAGGAGCCGCTCTCCTATAGCAGCTCAATGACCTGGCCAAGGCAGAGTGGCCAACAGGGGGCGCTACAGCACCACCAGCCACTGCATCCTCCATGTCTGGGAAGATGGGCCTCTCTGGCAGAGGGCTCCAGATCTGCAGTAGGTTTTGAGAACTCAGAGATGAAGTCACAATCTGCTAAAACGCTGGCAGCCCAGGGACCGACTTACCCTCCTGGAACCTCAACCGCCCTGGTGGAAATCACTTAAAAGTCTGGCGTTTATATTGAAGCAAATGTTTCAACATAAAACAATGGAAAACTAAAGTCTTCATATACTACTGAGCTACAGCATATATAATGACCCAAAGCGTACCCCGGGCTGCGGTTCTCTTATTACAGCGAGACTGCCATTAGGGGACAAGCTGGGCATATGGCCAAGGAGAACAGTATAGACTCCGATGAGACTGAGACGCACTGCAGGTGGCCCAGGAGGGAATGAGGCCAGCAGGCTCCACCCTGATGCAGAGCCCACCCTTGACCTCCACTCAACAGTGCTGAAGTTCGCTAGAGGAAGACTTGGGTCTCAGTTCCACGGGGACAGTATGGCCAGCTGCTTTCTGTTGCCCCGCCCAGCCCAGGGGCTTCCTGGGGAAGAAGGGGTGTGGGGAAGGTGGCAGAGTATGAAAGGAAGAGAGGGGAGGGCAGGGGAGAGAGTTCAGGGGAGGCTGGCAGAACAGAAGAGGGGTGGGGGTGGGGGGGGAGGGAGACACAAACCTTCCAGCTAGGGATCTGAGATGACGGGAACATGCCGGGCCCAATGGTGTAATAATGAGCGTTGTCAGGAAGGTGGACAGAGGTGACCCGCGGGAGCAGGCGGGACGCAGGCAGGCAATGAGGGAAAGAGCCTACCCCCACGGGCCCTGTATGGGACTCACTTGATAAACTATAGTGAGAAAACCCATTAGACAACTGGAAACAGAACAAAACAGGGAGGGGAAAAAAAGGAACAAATTATTATAACAGGATGAGTGTAGATACAAGATGGCATTGACACTGGGAGGGAGGGGAACCTGAATGTTTACAAATGACACAATACTGGTACTCTCCCGCCTGCGGAAGACGCACCATGCAGGAAAGAGCCAGGGTGCAAAGAACGCATCGACCTGGCACCCAGTAAGCCCTCAGTCGGGCATATCTGAGCTGGGCCTTAAGACAACGTCCTTGGTGTTTCAGGCTCTTTAAACGAGTGAAGCGGAACTCCGCTTCGCCAGGGAGTTTCCTTATACAAATATCTGCACATTTTTTCCAATTGAATCTGTTCATTCTAGGTTTCCCAGTCATCACGCTGCCTCCGCATCAATGTGAGAGGGGTGGGGGCGGAGGGGATGCAAACGATAGGTCAGGAAACGCATGCCTCCAACACAGTGAGATGCCACATCCAACAGTCTCGTGGGATGTTCGGGAAGAAGCAAGAGGGGGTAACGGATGAACACAGACCCTGCTCTGGGAAAAGGCCTTCACGTCTCCAAGTTCCCCGTACCCCTTCCTCTCCCTCACTATCCACGCCACGGGGCAGTCCCACGATCCCACGGAGGGAGGGCCCAGCTTTTCCAAGTTCCTACATCTGTGATGGCTGCAGCGGGCGGGGGCAGGTCAGGAAGAACAGCCCACCACGGCTGCGACCCTGGCCAGTCACCTTCTCTGTGGACACCCAGGCGCCCATGGTGGAGCCTGAGCTGACTGAGGTGGGGGAGCTGCACTCGCTCACTGACTGGCAGGTTTCCGACGCTTCTGAGGAGGCCGAGCTGGATGAGTTCTGTAGCAGGGAGGAGCCACATGAGGGGGACCGACCCGTCAAACCACAGGGCCACCAGAA
Source organism: Phodopus roborovskii (assembly GCF_943737965.1). Taxonomy (NCBI): domain Eukaryota; kingdom Metazoa; phylum Chordata; class Mammalia; order Rodentia; family Cricetidae; genus Phodopus; species Phodopus roborovskii. The sequence continues at coordinate 12,145,503 of NW_026126567.1, read as the reverse complement.
ATCGGTTACAATAAAGGAAGAAGGGTGGGAAGGGCACGGACAGAGAGGGACACAGACAGACAGAGAGACACACAGGAGAGGGAGGGACGAGAGAAGCAGAGGGTAAGTTAAGGCTTAGTTTTCACCCACACGCGTTTTAAGAAAAGCAAGTGAGGCCCAGCCAAGCTCTGGCCCTGCAGACAGCGACTGGCACCTGTGCCAGGTAGAGGGACAGCGGGCCTCCTGGCGAGGCTATGTGCTCCTGCGCATAGGATGACAACACACCACAGCCCGGGTCCTCAGAAAGGACCTTGTCGGTGCAGAGCATTGCACACTGCACAAAACTGTCCCTAGGTGGGCTCTGGCTGAATGGTGACACAAGTGGCTATAATTCCTGCCCTCTTATCGTGTCCAACACAGCTTCTGTTCCGAATGGCGGTGCCTCCAGTCTTTAAAGACACCTTTGAGGTGCCCTGGCTGGGGAGTGGTTTGAGTAGGGAAGCCCCGTGGTCAGTGTATGTTTCCAGTGGCCAGCGCACTGCGGGGTGACACCTGTGGAGAGGGTCAGGTGGGGGAGATGTCCCAGTGCTGGTGGTACAATGTCCATGTGCCTGCCAGTGTCCTGCCCCAGGCCTGGCTTTCTGACACCCTGCAGTAGCAGGGACCCCGTCTTTGTGATCACTGATATGCCTCATGTGTAGCCTGATATGGACACTGGGATGCAACTGAGTCCCATGGGTTCTTACGTTTCAATAGTTGGTCACCAGTGGGTGACACCTCTTGGGAAGGATTAATGTGGCCTTGCTAGAGGATTTGTGTCCCTGAGGACAGGCTTTGGGGCTTCAAACCCGGCACTCCCAGTTAGCACTCTCTCTCTGCCTCCCAACACCAAGTTCTTCACTGTTACCTGCAACCTTGAGCTTAACCGCTCTGACTAAATAAGCCAGGCCCTTCAGCACTGGGACCTGTCGCCAGAAGTGTGCCTGGATCAACTGTCAAGGAGGTCAGATTCATGTTTCTATCCTGACCACCCACCTCGAAGGGATCCCTGCAAAGGGTTAAAGACCTAGCTTCCCATCATGCAAAGTCAAAGGACCAAATACACACTCAGTAACCTGGTGTCTGGTTCACAAGCCAAGATCAGAGTTGTAAACGTTCCGATCAGTGCTTCGTTTCTACCATTTCTCAGCTGTGGAACTGTGGACATCAAGCTCTGAGCCGTGTTTTTCACGGCTTGAGAAGGGGACCCACAGTCTCTAGCCATACCACAGGGGAGGTGGACCCTCTGGCTGGTGTGATTCAACATAGGTCTTACAAGTTCCTGTTTACCTTGTGATAACAAGCACCCTGTGGCTTATTACAAACTCCCTAGGGCCGGGGTGTAAGGGGGTGTAAGACAATGATCGATGGTTTGCCTGTCGTCTGAGAGAACCGGGGTTCCACACCCAACATACAGAAAGCCTACTCTGTGTGTGTGTGTGCGCGTGCGTGCGTGTGTGTGTGTGTGTGTGTGTGTGTGTGTGTGTGTGTGTGTGCGTGTGCGTACGTGCGTGCCCCCGTGTCCGTGTCTCCACCACGGGTTCCACATCCAGTACCAAAAAAACACAGAAAAGTCACTGATACGTGAGGGGCCAGCCAGGGTTGATGTTACATGTGCCCCTGTACTGCTGCCCACCCTGCTTTTATGAAACAAAGTCTCTCACCCAAACAAGAAACTGACTGGCTACATTAACTGGCCAGCAAGCCCCCCAGGATCCACCTGTCACCACCCTCCCAGTGTTAACCAAGGTTACAGACATGTGACACTTCATCTGACTTCTTATTTATTCGTTTTCGAGACAGGGCTTCTCTATGTAGCTATGGAGGCTGTCCTAGAACTCACTCTGTAGACCAGGCTGGCCTCAAACTCAGAGATCCACCTGCCTCTGCCTCCTGAGTGCTGGGATTAAAGGTGTGTGCCACCACCACGTGGCCGGCTTATCGCCTGACTTTTAAATGAGTGTTGAGGGCCTGAATTTGAGTTTGAGTGCTTGAGTGGTAGGTTCGCTACTGACTGGGCCAGCGCTGGCCCTAGCCCTGGAAACTCTACTCATGGGTACTATCCAGGCATGTACAGGCTTTCAGGTTTTAGAAACCCAAAACGTACTACCTTTAGCTTCCCCCATCCTTACTGGGAACAGAAGCCATGCTTGGGCCACCAACAGAAGTATGAGAAGGGTTTGCTCTCTTGGGGTTTCAGGGTATAATAGTATGCTAATGTCCAAGTCATTAGAAACACACACAGCTAGACTGTACACTGAATGGCCCTCTGAGCACACGCTCTCAGACTGGTTTAGTCAACAGGCACGGTTTAGTGAAGCACATAATAGGAATGGGGATTCTAGGGGCCAAGCCACTGCACCCCAGCGGGGACACACACACACACACACAGAGAGAGAGAGAGAGAGAGAGAGAGAGAGAGCGCAGCACTCAGCGGCCCTGAGCCTTTCTGCGGGAAACTGTCCCTAAACAGGAAAGAGAGGGGGAGGGGATCACCATACCTCAGGTGGCTGAAGAGCTTTCAATCAGAGCTTTCAATCATGAGGGCTTCCACTTTCTAACCTTGGCTGAGCCAACAAAGTTCTCTGACCCAGACCCCCACCCCTGCCAGCAGGTGGCGCTATGGGACACAATAGGTAGGTGGTGGCACCAATCATGTCCTAGCATTGTGTACACTGTGCTCATTAATGAATACTGAGCCAGAGGTGACAAACTGGCCCTAAGAAACAGGAACCCTGAGAGACACATCTCCCAGGATCAAAGTGTCAGAAGAAATGTCCACAGGCAACACAACGAGAATGGGCACTTAGAATGCTAGGGAATCTCTATTCAGCGATAGGGTTTCGGCCAATGGGGAGAAGACTGGGAGAGAGCGTCCCCCATGGTGGGTCACACCGTCATACCAGACTGGGCACTCACAGGGAATCGGGAGCGAGCCCAGTTCTTTGGGGGCTATCTTTGCCGAACCAACATGGCATTTTAACTCTTACTGGATGCTGAGACAGGTTTACAGGCCAACTTAAAGCATCTCTCCCTTTGGGAAATACCTTAAAAGACAAGGATCTGGCCTATTCCTCAACAGCGGCCAGGGCCACCCCATGTGTCTGCTGCTGTTTGGGTCAAGGGCATCCTTACCTGGTTGGCAGCTTCAGGTGGCATGGGGGACGGTGACTTGGACTGGAAGGCATCCTGGGATATGAATCCTGAGTCATGGGAGGACACGCTGGACAGCCTCACGGGTGCCTGCTGGGCCAGGTTGGAGCTGCGGTAGCGGTAATGTGAGCTGGGGGAATGTGAGTGGGAACCGCTGGACCGGGAGTCACTGCTGTTGACACTGTTCAGGCTGCTGTAAGGGACAAGGGGTGGTGGTGGTTAGGAGGGAAATGGACAGGGAGGGGTAGGGCGGAGGACAGGCCCCGGAGGAGCAGTGAAAACCGCAGGACGTGTCCTCAAAGACCAACCAGGCTGCTAAGTGAGAGGCTTTTTGCAGGTGAACAGTAAGAGAGCTGGGTCTCTGAGGGTACAATGTGACGGTCTCAGTGTACAAGCCACTCAGCAACAAAGCTGGGGGACTAACACTTGTGATATGAACAAACACAGGGGAGGGGTGGTCTCATCTGCCTGTGGTAATCGTGATCCTGGAGCAGAAGCCACGGAGTCCACAGCACGTGACATAGCCTCAATCCTGGGGTGGACTACCCTGGTTCCAGATGACCAGAGGCCACGCAGCTAAAATAGCAATGTCCAGCACCCTAAGCCAATCCATCCTGAAGTGGATTCCATCCACCCGGCCAAACACATCAGCAAATCAACTTGGTATGACTGGGTCAAGCATTTCCTTGTGTTTTATTAACAGAGCTGGTGAGCTGGCTTGACTCCTTCAGGGTGTTTCTCTGTTAAACTATCTGTGGGCTGGGTGTAGGCTCTCCACGAGGACAGCCCATCAGTGCTAAAGCTGTTCACGTCTAAGGTGAACCAGTAAGTAGGAAGTAGAAAAACGGTCCCTACCCTTGAGATGCTCCGCCTGCATTCTGTCCCCTAGTAAGAATGTACATGTTCCCGTGAAAACCAGAAAGCCGAGTAGAGGCCCTGTTCCAGGAGAAAGCAGGGCTGAAATCTGAAGGGTGGTTACAGGGGAAGCCTCGGGGTTTGCAAACTTGTGGATTCTGGTTTGGAGCTCATTCGTTAGGCGAACACACGCTGTGGCCTGCCCTGTGCTAGGATGACTTGCAATGAATGACCTGTCAGACACAAGGGATCATGACTGATTCCAGCTGGCTCCTGTCAGTGCAACTGAATATGGCTATGAGGAGGAGAAGGCAGTGTGCGGCTTGTTTGACACTAACGAGATGAACCTTGCTGAGCTACCGAAAGAAAAAACGATTTCCCTGTCTCACACAGACACAGAGCCTGTGAAAGGTGACAAGAAACCAAGCATCATCTTTGGGGAAGGCGTCAGGACAAGCTCTTAACCAGAACTGCCTGCCACATACACGGCGGATGAGCTCCAGGGTGAAATGAAACTCAGCAGGGTACTGGGCAACAGCTCCCAACACGCTGAGCAGATGCCCTCTCTTCCTCTTAGGGCTACCTCACATCCATTTGCAAAGTCACATCAAATGATTGGCAGCAAGTGAGGTACTGCGCCAAGACAGGAAGTGGTGTCTGACAACACTTCCACCGTTCAAGAACAAAACAAACTTTCCCCTCGGCAGACTGGCTGCCTTGTGCAGCCATGCAATGGTTCCGTAGACCCCAGGGCTGTTCCAAATGATTCTGTATTTCCTCGAGTAGCAGTGTGACCTGGCATTGGGCACTAGTGGGGGGTGGGAGGGGACAACATCAAACAAAAATTGCACGGACTTTAAGATTTCAGAAACGTGGGTGAAACATAACCAGAAGCCATTGTGGCTTCTGTTCCAGCTACTGTAGGATCAACTTCCAGAGAGAGAGAGAGAGAGAGAGAGAGACAGAGACAGACAGACAGAGACAGAGAGGTAGAGAGACGGGGGTCCTTGGCTTTGCAGGAGAACAGTTGGAGGAGGTAAGGAACAAATGACAGACAGACAGACAGACACAGACTAAAGAATGAGCACATTCTTCACCTTACCACATCCGGTTTCTCATGGGCCCCTTGTGGAAAGAAGGCCTGGCTCTTGGCCACATTCATAAAGGTGACCCGGAAAGCGTGAGCAGCCCGGGACCTCACTCACCTGCACACGCTGGACTTCCTGGACATGGTGGTGCTGGGGGAAGAGGGTGGCGTCTGATACGACCAACTGTAGTCAGAACCTTTCAAGTCCAAAATCACCTGAAGGGGCAGAGCAGCTGGGTAAGAGGCGGGGAGGGGCTTCATCCACCCCTCTCCACATGCAGGGTGAAAGGAAAATGCTGCCCTCATGGAGGCAGAACTGACAGAGAATGCATGCCTTAACCGAAAAGCCTCTCCTGCAATGTCACCATCCTTCTGACACAAGCAAAAAACTAGAGTTAGCGGGGAGGAGGGGTGCACAGAGGAAAACCACGAAATGCCAGGCTAAAAGGAAAATTATAGCGACGGAGTAACAACGGTAGAAGCGATCCTCAGCACAGGCTAAAACCAGCAGCAATGCACCGGCCGCTCCTAACGCAACACACTTAGGGCTTGTTGACCGCACTTCAACCACTTGACGTCCAGTCTAGTGCCTGCTTGTCACAGAATCGAGAGGAAGGCAGTCCTATCACAACCGTTTCCGTGTGTCCTCCTTGTGACTAAGAGCCATCGAGTGCCTACTGCCTCTGAGAGGTACTCTGCTAATGTCTACTAACAGAGTCAACGCATACTCCAGCTTAATAGAAAAATTCATAGATGGAAAACCAAAAGACTTCCAAAGTTGACTTTCGGAGCTAACAGACATGCCTGCAAAGGCTCAAGCCAGCACATGATCCATCATCACGTGCTCCCCAGAACACGTCTCTTCCCGTGTGACGTAGTATTAATGTCACACACAGCAAAGGAATAAAGCATTTGAAAACATGTCATCTTTTCCCCAGATGGGAAGGTTCCCACGAGTGTCTGGTGTAGCTCCAGAGAGGACTGCAAACCATGAAAACAGAACCGTAGGATGCCAGGCTCCCATGAGAGCTCATGCCTGCGGAGTGGACCGCATAGGGTCGGTCATCAATTTACTTGACGCAAATCTCAGTCTCATCACTCATTAGAGTGGAGGCTTGGCTAAGTGCCTGCATCTCTCAGCACCTCAGCATCTTTCCTTACAAAATAGGTGTAACCGTGAAGATGAACCAAGGCGGTTCACATAAAGGATGCAAGCAGCTTAACCGCGACCACAGCCCTGAATGCCATCTCTTTGCTTTGTCCCTGGCCACCTGGCTCACAGCTCCTACCTGTTCACTTGAGGAGGGCAGCTTGTGAGGGTCCATGGTTAGGCTCTTCAGGTCTTCCGATATGGTCTGAAGGTGGGTAATTTCCCCTAACATGGAGATCTCTTCCTCCTAAAGGAAAGCAATTTTGTGAACATCATCGTGTGGTTTCCCTCATCGTCTTGTTCCAACCACTTTTGTCTGGGTCAGTGCATGACTTTTCGACCTTCCGTGAAAGGCATCCGGGAGAGCAATCTAAGCTGGAGGTGGCCCATGCGTCCTCTTTTTGGAAAGAGAAAAGGAGAAGGCAGTCAGAGTGACCCGTGTGCTGGGGACAGTGGAGGGTTTGCGCCCTCGCAGTGGTGGGCGTCTCCAGGTCTACCCATGTGTTTTCAGGGGAGCCCTCCATGGGCTCAGGTAGCCCTCAATGGGTCCAGGTCTTCAGGACGGTACCAAGGTCTGACAGCACTGACTGCCCCCTTTCCTTGTCCCCTGCCCCATCTTAAAAACTGGCAAGTGGGAATGAAGCAAGGGCCGCAACATTTCAGTCACCTGCCAAGTGCCAGCAGGAGGTGTGGGCCCAGGTTCAGATCGGGGACACCTCACATCTGAGAATTCTGCAGGGTGGAAAGAGGCAACCAGAGCCTTCAGGCAGCCTCCAAGAAAGGCTACTGCAAACCCGGCTGCTGGATGCACATGACTGGCATGATTCAGAGTGAGAGCTCACTGGTGGCGGCGGCCCATGCCTCTAACTCTAATCCCAGCACATGGAAGCAAGAGGTTCTCTGTGAGTTCGAGAGGCCGGTCTGGTCTATACAGCCAGGACTACACAGAGTAACCCTGTTGAGAGACAGAGACTGGGGGGGGGTGGAGATGGGAGAGAGAGACAGAGACAGAGACAGAGACAGAGACAGAGAGAGAGAGAGAGAGAGAGAGAGAGAGAGAGAGAGAGAGAGGCTCCCTGGCACTTAAGGCAGATTCACACCCCAGGCTTGGTGTTTTAGACCCAGCGGCTCTAGAGTGGGCCACAGGATTTTCCTATCTAGTTGGCAAGTGCTGCTACTGACCTGGAACTCCTATAAACCTTTAAACAGGCCTTCCTTTTCTTAGTTTTTTTTTTTTTTTTTTTTTTTGAGATGCGGGAGAGGTAGGAAGGGATGTTAGGACCAAGTCTCACACTTTAGCTCTATGTAACCTAGAACTTAAGCCAGGCTTGTCTAAAACTCACAGCAATACTCTTGTATCGGGCTCTGAAGTGCTGGGTTACAGGCTTGTGCCACCACACCCAGACACGTGAGACCTCAGGAAAAACAAGTAGGGCATGTGTTGCTAAGAACTGTGATCAAGGAGTGGGCCGCTCAGACTTCGGCACCTTGATGACAGTGTCTGGTGTGTGGACATGATTTCGACATCGTGATTCCTGACAGCAACAGGTGGCTAATGGCACGCCAGTAGATACATTAGCCAAGAAAGAACGCCCCTCCGAATTACAAATTCAGGCCTTCTAGAAGGTTCCATCAACTTACGATCACTGGCCGCAGCATGGAGATGAAGGTGCAGAATCGACCACGCTCTTCGATCAGCGCTTTGCGCACAGCCTGCTTTTCTGTCTCTTCCAAGAGGAGATACTTATCGTTGACATCCTGGAGAGCGCTGTCCAACTGAGGCTGGATGTCACCTCTCCCTGGGCACCAAACAAAGCCACAAGGTCAGCTTGCCAAAATGCCAGCTTCTAGAACATTCCCTGCTCGGAAATTCTCACTAGAGGTCAACATTCTGGTTTTCCAATACTTATCCACAGCTCCATAAAAACTAAGAATGGCTTCTTTTCTAAAAGCATCTACTTCCAATTTCTAACACATGTTGGGCTGATTTATCTGCCTTATTTGTGTGTGATGAGGAGCATCTCCTGGGATGACTTCCTGGCTTGCATCCCTGCCTTGTGCAACCCCGCAGAGCCCTGTGCCAGCACACCCTTGGGAATCAGAGCAACAGCCAGGTGAGAGGCTAGGGGTGTTTCCAAAAATGGACCCAAGCTGGCTTTGTCAGGTCCACCCCAATCAAAATGCCTCTGTTTGGGCAGAAGTTTCAGTCCCCGAAGGCAAAGGTGGGTGGGTTCTTCAGCTCTCCGCCCAGGGGCCTAGGAATCCTTGGCAGTTTGTCTAACTCCCTAGGGTAGAATGCCAATGCCTTTCCAGTAGGAGCCTGGTACCCAGACTTCTACAGTTAGGACTTTGCTGGTGACAAAATGAAAGACAAAGCTATGCTGAGCAGAGCCTATATTTTATCTACTTATGTGGCCACACTACCAGATCCTAGTTATCCAGACAACATTTCAGTTTCAGGCAGAGTGGTAAGCAATTAAACAACTCTGGACCGGGAATGGTTGTCTGTATAAATAAAGTTTGATTAGAACACAGCCACATCCATTTATTCACATCCCGTCTGCAACTTCCCTAGAGCCCACAGACCAAAGCCACGTCGTGGCCTTTTGCAGAAGTCGGCTGCGGCACTAGAAGGTAAATGTGACCAGACAGTACTGAGTCCAGAGGGGCAACCGGTGTGGATGTGACCTGGTGATGGAGACACCGGGGCCAAGCACCAGAAACCAGCTCCTAAGCGTCCATGCTGGACTTTCTCCACAAACGAGTTTTACCCACACCCGTCAGGATATCTATGTGTGTATACAGCAAGTGCTCTGAAGTATCTGTTTCACAATTGTAAAGGCTTGAGGGGTCATCCTAGCTGTTCATGTTGGAGAGGAGCTCAAAGCTGAGAAGTCAAAGGATTCTCCGATGTAGAGGTCAGGGATAGGGCCTACACAGCCTGAGTTCCTGAACACTCAGCCCATCCTCTCCGTCCACTGTCTACGGTTGAAGGACAAGCTCCACTGCCGTGTAGAAAAGCGTTGGACCAATCACCATACCTGCCCCCTTACGAACAAGTAAAACAGTAACTGGACCCCATCATCTGATGCAAAGGAAGACAGTTCAGGGACGAATGTCTCGCCTGTAGGGATACATCTGTACTTCCTCTCATAAGCAGATGAGAAAGCTTAATTTGGTCCAACAAGCTCAACAGAGCTTAATACAACTCCAGACATAATAAAAGTCCCAGAGAAAAGTAGCCACATTTTAGCAAGGGGGGACATTTGCATGTAATAGTCCTAAATAAGTGCATAATGGGAAAACCACATACAATCAAAGCCCACCCTTAAAAACTCTTTGGATGGGCTTAGTAAGCTCAGTATACACAATTTTGTACATGAGTAACCCTCACTAGCTAGAGAAGGTGTATAATGTAAGGAATATACAATACCTAGCACCTGCAAACATATGTGGCTATTATCCAACAGTTACAGTAGGCGTGAAACCTGCTCTGCGGGAAGTTTCCAGCATTCTTGGGGTGACTCGCTCACTGAGTCCTCCACTCAGTCACCACCTAATCCTGCGGATACTCCTCTATGCGTCTTTAACGCCTTCACCCAGCACAATGGGGCACCAGCCGTACATATGACCTGGCCACCCTGCACTACTGGTTTCCAGTGTGCTTGGCAGACACAGCGAACCCATGCTCCCAATCTGGAGTGTCCTATGTAAGCACTCCCTCTCACGGATGTCTACCTGCCGTGGCCTGACTCGGGGAGGGAGAGCATGAACCATCAATGCTATGACAACTGTGTTTTCTCGGTTTCTGGGGAAATGCTGACTTGTGTACACAGATCCATGCGTACACAACTCAGAGGCAACAAAGCTCCGTGGCTTGTGAACACCTGGCCCTTCTACTCTGTCTGAATAGCAAAACATAGCAGCCCAGAACGCTCGTAACTTGGGGGTGGGGAGAGAGCATGCTGGGAGAGAGAGCAGATTTGTTTGTTTGTTTTTTTTTTTTTTTTTTTTTTTTAAAGACAGGGTATTCTCAGTGTAGTCTTGATTATCCTAGAACTCATTCTGTAGACCAGACTGGCCTTGAACACACAAAGCTATGAGTGGCGGGATTAAAGGTGTGCACCACCATGCACCTTTGCCAGTATTGTGATTTCCTGACCAAACATACATAATTGGATATGGTTTGATTACAGGGGAAAAAAAAAAAAAAAACCTCTTTATTTTTTTAAAGATTCATTTTATTTATTTGGTTGGTTGGATTTTAAGGCAGTTTCTCTGTGTAACAGCACTGGCTGTCCTGGAACTCGCTCTGTAGAGCAGACTGGCCTCAAACTCACAGAGATCTGGCTGCCTCTTCCAAGTGCTGGGATGATTTATTTTAACTGTGCAGTACCCATTTCAGCCAGAAGAGGGCTTCAGAACCCCTAAAACTGGAGTTACTGTGGGGAGGGGCTCATGGGTGCTGGGAACTGAACCTGGACCCTTTCCTGATTTATCTCTCCAGCTTCTGCAGAAGAAAAACTTTAAAATAACAGACTAGGGCTAGGGAGACGGCTTGGTGATTAAAGTGCACAAGCATGAAGATCAGAGTTCAAGTCCCCAGTGACATCAACGCTGGACAGGCACAGCAGCTCTCCTACAGTTAGTTCCAGCCGCAGGAAACAGAAACAGGGTCTTGAGCAAGCTCTCTAGTGAAACTAACTGCACAGACAAGCTCTAGGTTTGACTGAGGGCCCCTACTTCAAAAGAAGACAGTTGAAGAGCAGTCAGAAAGACTCCCAAAGTCAACCTTTGGCCTCTACACACATGCAGACATATATGCACACCCACATACATACATACACACATGACAAGTGTCTGTAATTCTAAAATAAGGCTGCACCTATACTTCCTGACACAATGCAATGCATGTGTCCAGTTGGCATCAATAGCAGTTCCAGATGTGGAGCTGAAGGCCCGTAATCCTAGCACCCAGCTGGCTAAAGCCGGAGGGTCTGAAGGCAACCTGAGGTACACACTGAGACCCTGTCTCAGAAAAATAATGAAAATGAAAATAGGCTTTGGAAATAGTGTATTATCTGCCTAGGAAAGCAAAATGAGTATATGATCAAGTATTTGGTGTGTGTACAATTATAGTGAAGTTATTTTAAATATGCACTGTGATATAATTAAAGGACTTTAAAATTACAGCATATTCTAAAATAAGTATAAGATATAAAGACTACTCCAATTATTGTTATAGTGGTTACACTTCTACTCAGGATGTATCGGACTAAAACACAGTGATTATTCTTTAAATTCTCTAACACACCATATAATTATATTTATGTGACACACAGTATAGTAAACATTTATAATATCATATAAACATTCATATAATACATATATGAAATAACTGAAGAAATTGTTTCAAGTTCCAGTTGGCACACTGACTTTACCTGTGCTGATTTTAGTACCGTCTCTTGGTACCCGGGGGGAACTGGCTGCAGCATCTCTCTTATCTGTTTAAGCCCCTTCGTCTATAATTGAAATGATCAGACTCACATCCTCCCACATACGTTAAATCCCCTTTAGATCACAAGCCATACCTGATACAAAGTACATGCATTAACAGGCACTATATTAGGAACTAATGACAAGAAAAAGCTGCAGATGTCCAGTGTAGATGCCAATCTTAAAAACATTTGCGCTGGCCTGGAATCCGAGGGTGGGTGCAGGGGGCTGATCTACAGAAGTCTATCATTTCCCTCCACTCAGCATTAATGGTCCATGCCGCCACCTCAAGCCCAGGAAGTGAGGCTTGGTTTTTCCTTTAAGGTTTATTTATTTTTATTTTAAATGTATGAATGTGTTGTCCACATGCATGTCTGTGTACCATTTGCATGCAGTGCCTGCAGAGGCCAGCAGAGGGCACTGAACTAATGAACACAGCTACGCTCTAATCCGGGGACTTGTCTCTGAGAAGCCATGCCCACTACGCCTCCTGACCATAGCTCCTGGTGACATCTGGAGTCCCTTCACCTAGGCAGCTGGATCACAAACCCAGGTGATTACCTGGGACTGCCCAGCCCCCCACACTACAACCCACAGAATCCAAGGGAAGCCCAGAGTAGCAAGGGCCTTGAAGAACAACCCCAAGCCAAATCAGCTGCGGGGATGCTAGCAAAATGGCCACAGGCCTTTCTTCTTCTGACACAGACCTGAATTCCACAAAATACCTTCCCCATCTGCCTGACACACATAAACACTCAATGTCATCCTAATGCCTACTCTTGAACGTTCCTACGCCTCACAATCAGAAGGTGGCTTACAGCCAGCAGTGGCCAGTGACAGTCCTGGTACATCTAACCACTGCTCGTAGCATCTTACAGCCAATGGAACATGGGATATAAACACTGGCAGATGGGGCGGAGGACACAGATGCTGAGGCAGACACTCAAGGTGACACTAGGAATTCACGTCTCAAAAAAGAATGCCCCTTCCCTCTCAAACCACCCTACACAAATCATCATCTACCCCCGAGGCTCATAACACGTTTGATGATTGCCTAAAAATAAGGAAGGCTACACAGACAGCACAGGGACTCTAAACAGATCAAACAGGGCTCCCTTCGGTCCACAGCCTTCTTCCTATCTAACGAAACATCAACAAAGCATCGTCAGTATTTTCCATTCTGAGGGTTTCTGAGTCAACTAAGAGTAATAGTTAACGTTTCTCTTTTTAATCTGTATCGTGTCCTAGGGCACCAACTGGCCAGCTACCTTAGCTGCTGACCCACCCAGCCCTGGAATCCTGAGTGTGCACCACCACACCATCTTCCAGAAGGGCATCGCTAGGCACCCGCCATCATGGTTGACACCCACCATACGCCCATCGGGCTGGCTTCCACCAGCATCCCTGTGCCCTCTCCACTACCTGGTCCTTCTGGAACGCCCACTCACCCACTCTTCCTCTTCCCAGTTTCGCCCTCCAGCGTTTCCTAGGGCTGCCTCCTCCTAGAAGCCCAGACAATCCCTTCTCTGTACACACACAGAACACTTCCTCCACAGCACCTGGACCACGGATATCACAGTTTGTGAGATGTTACAGCGCTGTGGTTTCTTAGAAAATAACACATTCTCAACTTGGTATTCATCCCAGTTCCCAGCACAGAGCTTCAAAAACCCTTGCAGTTTCCGGAGCGACCGGTGACCCAATGGGGTGTGGGAAACAGGGCCTAAACAGCCCAGACTGAGGGGGCTGACTGATGCTTCACTAGAAGGTTGGAGCACGCAGATCCAACCCCTGATCCTGTCTACGTAACCAAGCTTCCCAAATCCTCCCCACAGCCCATGGGGGGGCCTCTTAGCATGCGAGTGTATTAAGCTGGAAGGAGACACAAAGCGTGGTGCCCTCCCACACCCAGCCACCCGCCCCAGTGTGAATCACTTCACCAAGGCTGTTCATATGTCTCTCCTTGGTATAATGTCACACGTAAGTGTTGTCTGTGGGTAGAGAGCCTGCTCTGCCAGCATGAAGACTTGAGTCGGGAGCGGCAGCACTGGGGCGAGGAGGGGCAGAGACGGGAATCCCTGGGACTGGCTGAGCATTCAGTGCTGAGGAAACGAGAAACTGTCTCCAAAATATGAGGTGGAGCACGACAGAAAGAGATACGGTGTTGACTTGTGACAGGCACATGCATGCACACTACCTCCTCCCCCGAAAGAAACCCCACACCGTGCATGGAATTAGTAATTTTTGCTCTGCTTATGGCTCCACACTAAACACACATTCCTGCAGCTAGCAGAAAGCCAAGTGCAAGGGGCTTCTACACCAGTCTCCCAGAGCCACGGGTCGGGTAGCACTCCAGGGACCAGCCAGCAGGAGACAGGAAACACTGTAGCTATCCCTCTAAGTGAGGGACACAGGAAACACTGTAGCTATCCGTCTAAGTGAGCAGGGCCTCCTGTGTGGTGTCTCCATTCCAAACTTACCTCGTCTCAATTCAAACGAACAAAATGCTGTTTACCCAACCTACTGACTACACCCAGCTGTTCAAGGTCTTATAAAACCCCATAGTCCAGCCGGGTAGGGGTGGCGCACGCCTTTAACCGCAGCACTCAGAAGGCAGAGGCAGGTGGATCTCTGAGTTCAAGGCCAGCTTGGTCGACAGAGGGAGTTCCAAACCCTGTCTCGAAAACAAAACAAAAGCTGACGTCAACCGAGAGATCCGTGTGAGTTTAAATGCTCCGCCCAGCAGAGATGAATGCAGAGACGTGAAAGCAGCTGACTGAGAGGCAAGAGCTGGAAAGCTGGGGACGGGGTGGCAGAGGGTTGACTCTGTGGGACGACAAAACAGGCCCGAAATCAGACGGTGGGGTTGGCAGTGGGGGTGAATACATAAATCCACCAAGAGATATTTTTATTGTAATAAGCAAAGATACGGTTGTATCATACTTTCCTTCCTTCCAAATGTTAACCAAAAATCTGCTTATCGTGTGGTGCCATGGTCACAACACTGAGACCAGGAAAGAACTATCCTTTTTTAAACTAGGGAATGACTAACCCAACCGCACCACAAAAAGACAGCGGCAAAACTGTCCCCACCAAGAGCAGGGCCATCCAAGCCCTACCTGTCAAAGGAGACCCTCGTCCATGGAGTCTGCAGATGGCAGAAGCCAGTGCAAACACTTCCTGGGAGCTCAGAGAACAAAGGAACACTCAGGCAAGAGAGCCACACAGACACCTCACGGACACTTTCCCAGGCGGGAGCCATAGCAACGAGAACCCAAGGCAGGTTAGTATAATGATCGCCCACAGTGAGAGTCACATCTGACCAAGAAAACCACTCAGAGAATTGCATTGAAAGCCTTAGAAATTAAGTATTTCACAAACAGCCAAAATAAGAAATACTTCTGCTCTTAAGTTTAAGACGATCGGTTTTAGAAACAGCTATGCTGTATGGTCCTGGGTAGGCATTCTGTAAGCTTAACTATTCCACATCAGACTTGAAAATTCTTGGAGGTGGCATTTAGTGTCATTTTTGTTTTGCATGTGTAATCAACAAGTATATTCATATCTACTCGGGTACATATGCATGGACATAAAAATATACTTACTTCCTATGCAAGGGCACATTTAAAGAACTTGGCAGATTATTTCTTCCAAGAATCTAATACTGACTTATGAAGACACAACAGCTCATAGAATCTGGTGCTGACAATGTCAGTAGCCAAATGCTGAAGCAAGGAAATGATTACACACTTACACACACACACACAGTTTCCTTGAAGTTATGATAACTTAAACAGGCATAGGTGATTATTTTGAGCCAGCAGGAAAATGTGGATAGCTACCACAGGTCTGAAAAACAGTTGAAAGGCCACAGCAAGGACCACACCATAACCAGCCACCAGCGACTTGGGACTTAGACTTACCCTGAGCATCCACTGGCGGGGCGGACGGTGAGGAAGTACAGGATACACAATTAACACAGAAAGGAAAGCAATAACGTCAAACTGGTATCCGAGCAGTGCCTGCCTAGCCTTCTGCTCATCAAGACAGCTGCTGGCTGGCACACGTACACTCCAGAGAGGGGACCCACAATCTCCAGAAGCTCCAAGTCCAAGCTCCCTTCTCCTGCCTGACCAATATCCTTGCTTCTCAGTCACTCCTTCTCAAGTCCTCCTTGCCTTCCTACTTGGTTATTTCCACAACTAGAGGATAAAGGTTTGCTAGAGAGAGAGAGAAAGAGGCACCGGAGGAGGTTAGTGAGATACCTCGGCAAGCAAACCTTTCAAGTGTGATTTACCAAAACTTGGGGGCGAAAAGGGAAACGATAGAGCTCTAACACAGTGGGGTGCAATGAAGAAAATTAAAATCTAGATTTTTAATACAACAGTAAACACTCTATGGGTTGGGCTCTGTGGGCGCCCGGCCCCCAAGTATTTGCAGTATTTGTAAACTTGGTTTGCCATATAAAGGCGGAGAGGGGAAATAACGAGAATTTACCTATTTAAAGGGCTAACATCAGTCAGGTGGTGGTGATACACGCTTTTAATCCCAGCACTCAGGAGGCAGAGGCAGGTGGATCTCTGTGAGTTTGAGGCCAGCCTGGTCTACAGAGAGAGTTCCAGGACACTGATGGATATACAGAGAGACCCTGACTTAAAAAACCAAAATAAAAACAAGAGGGGTTGGGCAGCCAATGTCAACATTGCAGCTTCCTTTCTCAGATCAAGTCCCAGGCAAGCCATTAGTGGGTACAGATGGGAACACAAGCAAACCGTAATGCAATCTTTAATTTTACTTTTGTTGCTTTGCAGAACGGAACACACAGCCTTGTACATACTAGCCAACTGCTCTCCTACTGAGCTACATTCTCAAATCCGTTTTTAAATTTATATTACAAAAATATGTGCTGTCGACGTAGCTCAGCTGCAGAAAATCTGCCTGCATGTGGGTGTGACTCAGGAAGGCCCTAACACACACACAGTCACACACACACACATATTCACTCACACACACACATATTCACTCACACTCATTCAGACACAATTCACATACATACACTCACTCTCACATACACACACACACTCACTCATAAACATAAACAATGATAATAACATGACAGTTAGTTCATGAGAAGTGAGGACACTGGTTTTACACAGTGACACACCAGAAGCAGACAGGCAGCTTACGTTCCCCATTCTGGAGCCTGCTAATTTTCAGTTGGGATCCAAAGACAAGCAAAAGTATGGCCAAGTTACCCCACCGGGAGGCCAAGGCCCCTGGGCTGGCTCCACATCGCTTCTCTAGCTTCCTATGGCCCCAGTGCCTTCATGTTTTAGGGATGCTGGCTCTGCCCCACGCCCTCGACCCTTACACCAGACTTCTCTGACGTGATGCCTTGCTCCTGACTTTGTGGATGCTCGACATCCTGCCTTTGAGAATGGGAAAGCCTTACAGGCATCCGTAGATCCCAAGCCTGTATAAGATGATGTCACCTGACAGAAGACAAGTGCCACTGAAAGGGTTTACGACAGAAATATCGAAACACTGCCAGCGTACTGGTCACCGAGCTGTACAGTTAAAATGGAGCTGAACACAAGATGTGGTAAACAATTACGTTTTCTGAGTAAGAAATGGGTCGTTTACAAGCCACAGCCTGTATCAAGTGCCTGCTGATGTCAAAGACAAGACTAATGCCCAGCTGGTCTGCACGGAGGCATCTGAAATCTCCAAATGGAACAGAAGAATGACCAGATCACACAGAGCAGCCTCTGAAAAACATGCACTGGGAAGCTGTCTGACAGCATCTGACGGCATCCAACGAGAGAGACCCCAGCTGCATGGGTCGGGCTCAGTGCTACTGGGACCCGTAGAACCATGGAGCTGTGGCTCTCAGGCACCTGCCACTTGAAGGATGTGAGCAATCACAACCCAACGGGGTTTTGTACCAGAATGGGAAATGGCGGCTAACCAGAAAGAACCCCAAACACTAGCCTTAAACAATGTCTCTTCCACCCTGCTGTCCAACTGAAACCTGCTAGGATCACACCCCTCAAGATCCCGGCAGAAGCATGACCCTAGAACCTTCTAGAAGGCTGTGCTATGCCCAACCATACAACTGCAGGTCTAAAAATAAACCTAGATCCTTTAGGGAGAGGGGATGATGAAGAAATTAAACTTGTGCTTTGAGTGTCCTTGAAGTAACTAGGAAATCACCCAGAATGCTGCATGCAGTTCTGAGGATACAAGCACACAATCTGGAGAAGGCACCTTGTCAGGACTGACAGCAGAACTTTAGAGGCCCTGATCACAGCCTCCACCCTCCCAGCCTCAGGCCCAAACGCCTCAAAAAAAAAACACAAAACAAAAAAAAAAAAAAAACTCACAATTTGATGCCAATTATTCCCAATTCCCAAGGCCAGATGAGTTTCATGTTTGGTAAGCCCAGAATCCTGAGTTCAGAAAATCATTTTCCCTCTCCCTCTCCCTCTCCCCCTCTCCCTCTCTCTAGCCTGGATGTACAGCTCATTAGTGCCCAGGCAGCCTGCACCAGCACTGGGCAGGTCTAATTGCCACAACTTCCTCTAGCAGCCCCCTGTGACCAAGCCATCAGGCTGCACCCAGAGTTCCAAATTCTAATTGGAAAATGACACTGACTTTGAGTGGCAGGTGAAAACCCTCTCAGCTCTACGCAGTGCTTAGATAAAATGGATTATCTGTACATCCAGGAACCTGAGGTCTTGAGGGAGGACAGCTACTTTTCCCTTATCCTTTCCAATAGGCTCCTAACCCTTCTCTAAGCCTAAGCCTCGTGCCTGGACCACCTCTGCAAGACTATTATCACTGCTGTTTCAGAACTGTCAAGCTGTCGACCGGGTGGACAGTCTGGGACTATGGTAGCGTCTTTACCCACAACATGTTCCTATAGACTCGCTATAACGACGCAGGCTCTAAACCCTATGACTTGTCCAGTGCCAGCCGCCAGTGCCCTCAGAGATACAGAAGGCCTGAGAAACCACAGCAGCCAGGAAGGACAGAAAATGCCAGCGCACTCATCTTGAAAGGGGCATAGATAGGGTATTTGAGAGGGGACCCTTTAAAACAATGTGGAGTTTTATGTAGCCATCACCTCCTCCCCCTTGTCCCTCACCACCTCACCTCTTGAAATGTGTTTTGTTTTTATTCTAAATAACCTCTGCTTGTTGAGGAAAGAGAAAACTGAGGGTTGGGTCTCTCCCTAAAAAAACAGTTGCCTTGAACAGCCTTTAGCACCTCTATGACCCACAATGCAGCCTGCAAGAACCCATCTTATCAGGTGAGATACAACAAATTAAAAAAATTTAAAGAGTAGCAAGAATTACTGCTTTCTCCTCATCGAGAGAGATTTCCGGGATTTTCAGACTCCAGGGAATGTTACAAGTGCTTGCAAAGTAGATACTGCTAGCTAGACTTTCTCTTCAAACCCCACCCAGTCTGGAGAGGCAATGATGGCTCCTGGATGTGACGATTCATTGATCTGTCATGAGGAACTTGGGACAGAAATAGGCAGACACAGCTTCCATCTGCCAGGCTTCCCTTGGTGAGATTCTGCACTCTGTCCTCAAAGGTTAAACAGGTTAAAAAAGTCCCCTAGACAGTAAAGACTAAGTCTCTAGGCTCCTACTACAGCCACTGCTTGTGCACTTGGAAGCCTCCGGAGAGGGTTTCAGAGATTGTGGGCTGTGAAAGGCGGAGGAGGAGGCCATCATTTCTGTAATAATTGATTACTAGAGAACATTTACATAAAGGCTCCTCTGCACTAGCTCAGGGCTTCCAGCAGGCAAGGAGCTGCCCTACTGTAACGACAGAGGCAGGGGATGAGAGAGAATGCCACACACAAGATTGTCACACTCACCCAGGTCCTGCACTCTAAGACCTGGTGGTGATGGCGCATGTCTTTAATCCCAGCACTGGGAAGGCAGGGGCAGGAGGATCTCTGTGAATTCGAAGCCAGCACGGTCTACAAAGCAAGTTCCAAGATAGGCTCCAAAGCTACAGAGAAACCCTGTCTCAACAAATGGGGGACGGGGATGGAGGGAAGGGGAAAGAGGGGGGAGGGAGGGAGGAGACTTTAATGCATGGACTGAAGGGGATGACTCAGTGGTTAAGAGCACTGACTATTCTCCCAGAGGACCAGGGTTCAATACCCTGACATGGCAGCTCTTTAACTCTCTTTAATTGTGGTTCCAGGGGATCTGGTGCCCTCTTGTGGTCTCCATGGGTACCACAAACATAGGGTGCACAGATATATACCAACATACAATAATGAAGTCCTTTTAAAAAAGGCCTTGACCCAGGTAGGTGGGGCTTGTGCTCCTATCCCTTCCCTGGGCCACCCACCCTACCGAGGGAAGCTATGAATCGCACAGCTCCTGGTCCAGACACGGCAGCGCTCTCTCACCTACTTTCTGACTCATAATCTGGCTGCAGGTTCTTCGGTTACCTTTTTTTGCCTTCTTCTGCAGTTTCAGAGTGTCAGAGGACTTCTTTTTTATCTCCTGGCGGGCTTTCTTATACTCTAGGAGAAAGCAGAACATTGGATAACGTTACCACTCCGCTCAACCTTCATTTCACAAAGCAGAGTCTCCACACACAGTTGTCTCCAAACATACACCGATGAACACCACAGCGACATTTCACAACAAAGAAAGGTACTACAGTCTTTCCTTGTCCTGCCCACACGAAGGAAAGATCTTACTGGGGACTGTCATAACTTAAAAAAAAAAAAAAAAGTCACAACGTGTCTGTCAGAACTCAGGAAAGATCACCCCGTTACTTACATCCCCAAGACCCCGGGGATCCTGAGATGCATCACTGCAGGCATAAACGAGCCAAGCCAGAACGGTTTTCCTACAGTCCAATCCTGTCCCCGTCACTTTCTAAGCACAAACGCACGGGGCCGGGGGACAGCTCAGTGGATAAAGTGCTTGTGCGTGAGCATGAAGACCCCAGCTTTGGTCCTCAGCACCCACGCCAAGCAAACAAGTCTTGGGCCCCTCATCTCCCAAAGCTGAACTGCCTACGGGGAGGAGACTGGAGGGCGCTCTGAGCCGTTTCGGTGACTGGAGTAACCCAGTAGGCCAGTGGCACCAGCCGCGGCATCTCTCAGCTACCCCGCCCCAGGCCAGTGGCACCAGCCTCGGCATCTCTCAGCTACCCCGCCCCAGGCCAGTGGCACCAGCCGCGGCATCTCTCAGCTACCCCGCCCCAGGCCTCCTGCTGTACCTTTTGCATGGTCCTTGTCCAGCTGGTTGGCCACCTTCTTCCATTCCTCCATCTGTTCTTGAAGCGGGTTTATCAGGCAATCGATCAAGGCACTTTTGCCAAAAGATAAAGAAACGGAGAGGTTACACGGGTACTTCCTGTTGTCAAGGTGCACACTGGGTGTGGTAGCACGACTGTCATCCAGTCCAACATTTCAGCAGTGAGACAGAAGGATGGGCAGTTTGAGGCTAGCCTGGGCTACACAGCAAGACCTCCAAAGGATTTACATCCCGTGCTCAAAGCACACTTCAATCATCTCCTTGAAGTAAAGGCAGCAAAATGACCCGCCATTGCCTCAAAGGTCCCAGCTTCAGAGCAGCCCTGGTCTCAGAATGCTTTTGGTGACTAAGAAGTTATAAATACATAATAAACATACTATACAGTTATAAATATGTACGCTGGAGCGATGGCACACACCATCACACACCGAGAAGCAGAGGCAGGTGGATCTCTGAGTTCAAGGCTAATCTGGTCCACACGCACTGTGAGTTCTAGGCCAGCCAGAGATATCGTGTGAGCTCTTGTCTCAAAACATAAAGATAAAATATAAAAAACGACCACATTTTAAAAGAGACACGAATGTGCCTAGCTGGGACAACCTCTTTGCATATCCGCTATCATCTCCCAACCTGCATTACTAAAAGGCAGGTCGCAGAAACCTGGGGTCGCCCCTCTGGCCCCACAGTGCGAACCACCAAGAGGCAGGGACACCTGAGCTTAATTTTGTGCCTTCCAAAGTTCAGGGGACGGGGAAAGCTTCCCTTTTTTTTCTTTTTTAAGGCCATGGGCACTCAGAACCTAAAATCCTAAAGACACAGTGACTGCACAACCCAGTCAAGGAGAAAGATGAAGAGACCAGAACATTCTCAAGCTGCAAGTGCCAATTTCTAGTCAACGGCAGAGAGGAGAGGTCTGGGTACAGCCTTGTACTCTATGCGTCCCCTCAAAGAAAATGGCCAGGACAATGCTGAATTAAGCTGATCTGCTTGGGACACAAGGGCCATTTGTATTTGATGGGTGACTCCAAGTCCCTGAGCCAGCCACACAGGGGGCTCTGAGGTCCACTCCCTCTTGGTGGCTCTGTAATCAGCGCATGGGGCTGGGGGACCGGGTAGTGGGGCAGGCACGTCTCCCTCCTCCCAAGAGGCCCCTGCGGGGAGGGGGCTTCAGTGTGCGTCATCTCCACAACTGGTGGGTGATAAGGACAGCTGTGGGTGGCACCTGAGCAGTCTGAAGGCAGGGGCTGGACTACCAGTTCTCCACAGCAACACCAGCCAGCACACGGCCCATCCCCAGCACACAGCAGATGCCCGAAGGGCAAAGAGCAGGGGGAAGGGGGAGGAAAGAATCCCAAGTCCCTGCATCCCTAACCTATCCCTCTGGGATGGGGCCAAGGATGCTCCTCACCTGGAGAACTGCCTCAGTTTGGCCTCGATACTTCTGTGCCGCATGCACATTCTGGTGAGTGCCGAGCCAATCTCCCGGGTGCCACCTAGAAAAGCAAAGGAGGCTCAGGTGAGGGACTGGGGACAAGGATGAGCCAGGTCAGGTGTCATCACACCATTGCAGACCCTAAGCCGCTGCCTTCACAACACAACTTCTCACTGACTGTGTACATATGCAAATACAAAGTGACACACTGGGACATGTGGTGTTTACCAGGACGTGTGTTTACTGGGACATGTGTTTACTGGGATGTACAGAGAGCAAATTGTAGTCAGATCCTAACTGCATAAGGACCCTGGAAGGCATAGTCAAAAATATTAGGAAAACACAAACAAGTAGCTTGTGAAACTGGGGGAAGAGTCAAATAAAGCAGTTGTCTAACAACAAGACATTCAGGAGAAAGCCACAGGAATTTTACGGCGGTTTAACCAAGTCACCAAGAAAAGAACAACAAAAACAAAAACCTCATTTACATTTCGTTTTATCTTCTCCACAGATATGTCTGTCTCTTAATTCAGTTCCCCTCATCCTCTGTTTTATTCTGCAAGCTAAGAGCTCTCTACAAGCAAATAACAGTAAAAGTGGCTAACAATTAGTACTGGTTTGGCTAGGTGTGGCTCAAGCATTTAGTCCCAGCACTTGGGAAGCAGAAGCAAGCAGTTTGCTAGGCGTTAAAAGCCAGCTGGTGCTAAACTTATATCAAAAATACATAAACAGACAGAGTCCCCACCGCTCCCAGAGGCCATCAGATCCTTTGAGCTATGAGCCAGCCTGCTCTACACAGAAAGCTCTAGACCTGCCAGGCTGTACAGTAAGAATCTGTCTCAACAACAATACTATTCTATATTTAGCCTCCAGCAGGCTGCTCTCCTGGGGAGACTGCCCAGTCAGCCAGCCAGCCGTCAGTCAGGGTTTCTGATAGAACTGACACTTGACGTGAAGCTGTCCTGTTAGCAGCAACTTGGATTGGACCCACTTGGAGCCTGTAACAGGTCCCCTTCTATACTCAGACTTGCGTATCTGAAAGTATCTCCAGATGGTACCAGGTTTCCCCTGAAGAATAAAACATACACTTTACTCCTCGTTGTCGGTGCTACAAAACCTTGAGCAAGACCAAATGTAATCCCAGGGCCGGTTTGACATCTAAATGGTGCCTCTGGGGGCTGAGGTCGTAGGTCTGTTGGAAGAGTGCTCGCCTAGTGTATGGATGGAAGCCTTTGGGCTCCATGAAACTACTATAGTGTCACACACCTGTAATCTACGACTCCAGAGATGGAGGCAGAAGGTCCAAAAACTCAAAGCCATTGTCAGCTATATAGCAAGTTCGAGGCCAGCCAAGGACACACGAGACTCTGCGACTCCCATCCACCACAACCACGACCCCCAAAAACCTATGTCCTAGCATCTACATTCTACAAAGTGTCTGTGCCTTCCTGGGGATCACCAGTAGAGGGTGCAATTCTCACATGTGCCAAATTGTCTTCCCATCCTCTGCTGGAGATTTTGGGGGGTTTTAATGCTCAGGAACAAAGGTGAGGAATGAGGAATGCTTTATCCCCTGGAAAAGATTTCCTTTGCCTGCGCCTTCATCTCATTAAAAGCAAATAATGTGGTCACACAAGGGTACTGGCTCACTTCCTCATTGCTGCTAGAAAAGTAGACTAAGGCCTTCCTGGAGGGAAGCAGCAGCAGCTATCAAGAAATAACCTAAAAATATCATCCTCTGATCCAGCAACTCTAATCCTAGGAATTAAGCCGGGAAAATAATTAAGAAAAATGGCGAATCCTCACCTAGGAGGACAATGATTGAAATGTTTACAACATCAAAAAATCCCATAATAATGATCTAGTTAAATGAAGCATAGGGCACAGACACCCAACTGAACAGGACACAGCTGTTTAAAGACAGAATTATGTGTCACTCGGGTGCTGCTAGGGATGTTTAGGTAGCAGCCTAAGTACTCTCCGAATATTAAATCACTCGATCCTCACAATATTCCCAGATGTGTTGATAATGTCACTGTGCTGGTTTCAGACTGAAGTACTTCCAGCAGTATGTCCAAGGTTACAGGACTAGTAAGTGACAGCCGGTTAGCTGAATCTTCCGGGTTTGTACATTCAGCCATCCTCAGCCATGTGACACTTCATACAGACAAAAAGATAGGACGAGCGGAGCCCAGCGGGAGCGGGGGCGGGGGGGGGGGGGAGCCCAACTTCCTCCTTTACCCACCCGCACCCGTTAAAGGTGTTGTTCAGCCAGCTCTCAAAGTTTGGTCCTTGAGTCTAGAACTGTAATGGGTGCCTGAATGGTCAGAATCTGTCCAGGAAAACCCAACACCGACAGCTGAGGGCTGGGCGTCTACTCGGGACCTACACTTCCATCTCCTTGAGGTAGAACTGGGGACTGGGAAAGACCATGACAAAGGCCAGTCCCCCGTTCCATACCCCCCACCCTACTATTTCAGTGCCTTCCTGACATTTTATCCCCAGGGCCTTCCAGAGGCAGCCCAAGTTACGGGCCGATTGATGCAAGCAATTTCTAAACATAACGCCTGTGCCCCAGCACCGCACAGGAAACCCTGGAGAAGACAGGGAATGAAGAAACATAATGAAAACTTCCTACCATCAGTATCTCTGTAACTGGCACAGGGGCAGGAGGCAGATGGCATCCCCTGTGCACCCCAGGACCCAGTGCTGGAACCTGCTGATCCCAGTATCGTGGGTCACCCTAAAAATAGATCTATCTGTGCAAGAACTTAGCAACAGCTGATGCTTTCCTGACCTCTGCTAGGACTTTAGGAAAAAAAAAAAAAAAAAAAGACTCAGCAGGTTTGAATTGGAGGAAACTGGCTGGAGTTACAAAGACAGAGAAGAGATCTGGAGGAGGCCCAACATGACAATGGAAGTATTTATGGAATCACAAATGGCCGGTTCAGGCACCTGCAAGGGCAGCTAAGACCTCACTACCTAGAATGATGGGATATTTATCACTGGAGGCCAGTCCAGCAATCAGTTTGGTTTTTTCTTTATTCCCTCGGGACGTGTGTGAATATGTGTGTGCTCGAAAGGAACCTTCCTCAATTTGTTCTCTGTGTTATTTTTTAAATCACTTTTTGAGGTAAGGTCTCTCACCGAGCCTGGAGTTTACCAACTGAGCTAGACTGGCTGGTCAGTGAATCCAGGGGTCCTAGCGTCTTCTCCTCAGGGTCGGGGCTGCAGGCATGTGCCACCACACTACAGCAGGAGGACCTGAGTTCCATCCCCAGAGTGCATGTCCAAAGTGACGCATGCCTGTAATCCCAGGGCTGGGGAGGCAGAGACAGGTCTCTGGAGCTCTGAGGCTGGCCAATTTGGGCAACCAATTAACACCAGGCTCTCTGGTCTTCATAGTTTTGCATGCATGTATGTACACACACGTACACACACACACACACACACAGAGAGAGAGAGAGAGAGAGAGAGAGAGAGGACTAGGGCACATTCACTTCACGGCAGCCCTAGAAGAAAGGCACGTTCCTTGCACTTCAGCAAGGCTTGCTAATCGGCCACACAGCAGCTAAGAATAGCCGTTGCCGAAACCCTGCTTTGTTTGGCTGGTATCAGAAGTCTTCTTCCTGCTATGACAAGCTGCAGACATCCCCAACTGAGGACAAAGAGGAGCATTTAACGTCACAAACAGAATACAAATTGTTTTAAGGCTGCTTCTCGGATGGTGGGAAGGAAACTGAGAGGGCAAAGGCCTTGGGGCCAGTGTTCCTTCCTCTAAACAGCCCACGTGGTGGAGACCTTCCGACTGCCACTAGAAAGGTGGCGTCCATCAAGTGGCATTGTCTCATCCCTCCAAGCTGCCTGATTTGCAGGCGCCTCCATCTCCCAGCACAGCAGGGGCTACATGGGCAGGCAGTGTGGGCGCGGCAGGCCAGGGCTGAAAGGACTCTGCAGTAAGGCAGGGAAGGGCTAAAGAAACCACTCTGGCCAAGGCGCGAGGGTACAGTAAGTTACTGTGTTTTGGCTGCCCTGCCAAAGGCTCTCTGGAGCCTCAGGTTACCGCTAGACAGTACATTAGTTTCTGGAACCTCCCAGGAGCAGGGCTCAGCTCTGGACTGGGTACTGTTTAGAACACCTTCCCATCCATTTTTCCTTTTAAGACAGGATCTCCTATAGCCTAGGTTAGACTCAAGGTTGCTAAGGGATCAAGGATGATCTTGAACTACTAATTCTCCTCCCAAAGGTTGGGGTTCCAGGCCTGTGCCACTACACCCTGGTTGGAAATCAAACCCAGGGCCTTCATGCATGGCACCCGTGGTCGTAAACGGTCTTTTTTACATCCGGAGCACTAGATGATGTTTCACAGCACCCTGGGCCTCTTCCCATGAGACGTCCGCATCCCTTGTCTACCTCCCCAATCAGAAATGTCCCTCTCATCACTGAAGCCATGAAGGCTTGCAAGAATGCAGCCTCCCCAGCTTCTTAAGCACAGGAGTAATAGGTAACCTACATCCCGTAATGAGGAAACAACCCACGAGCCATTAAGGAAACATTAATTTAGAAACACAGAACTGGCGCTCTTCAAAGTCAATAGGCCCATCATCCCTGCCCACAGACTTACGGACTCATTAATTCAACGACAGGCTGCTTTTGTGACAGACAACGTGTTGGGAACAGCCAAGAGACTGTGAAAGAGGCGTAGGAGTCCACGGTGGGTAAATCTAAATCAGCAGAGAGGTGGGTAAACCTAAATCAGCAGAGAGCTGCCTTCCATGGAGTTAGAAAAGCTCACCCAAAAACCCGGCTCAAGGGGGCGGGGTGTGGGGGCGGGTAATGGGGGAGAAACAGGTCCCAGCCACTCCATGTCAGAGTTACCATCCACACACTTGGCTAGCCCCAAATTGTCTCTCCGAGGATCCTGACACTGAACCAAAGTAGAGGCCATGCAGGCCTAACCCAGCTGCAGAGCTACTTGGGGACCCTCAACGGACGCTTCGGAGGTAGCTCACGCAGGCGGGCTCGCTTCCTTGGCAGTACATTTTAAAAGACTTAAGAGCGATGTAACAACCCGGGGCCCGGTCCACAGCGACCACACAGCCCAAAGACACCAACCCTGAGTGTGATGCCGCATGTGACAACCCCCACCCCATAGGGCTTCTCTGTATAACAGCTCTGACTGTCCTGGAACTCAATTTGTAGATGAGGCTGACCTCGAACTCACAGAGATCCACCTGCCTCTGCCACCCAAGTGCTGGAATTACAGACGTGAACCACCACCACCCTGTGACTTTTCTCCCCAGAAGTATTTTTCTCAAACTTGTTTCATCCATACCAAAATGCACCTGTTAAGATAAACAATGTCCCTCCCCACTGACCTCCAGGGTCTGGGGCTTTTTTAGAAGCTCTCCATCCTGGCCAAGTCCTTGTGTGATCTACAGGACTCGTGGCCACAGATTTCCACAGCGCTCCTCACAGTGCTCGACCCCCAGCCTGGGCACTAATTCCCTGCCATCTCCTGAGCTAAGCTAGAGGATAAACCAGGAAGGATGAGGAGCTCTGAAGACAGTTGCGGGGCCCCTCCCCCCAAACTGGTGATCACAAGGGAGTGGGGGGAAAGGTCTGATCTGTATCAACTCAAATGTTGACGTTGTGTTTAAAACCCAAAAAGCAGTATATACCGACTGTTGTTTCTATGCTATTTTGACTCTCTCACGCCCTACCATCCGCCATAATTTCTAATTTGTGTCTCTTGTAAAACATCAAGCAAGTAGCCTAAATTCTCACAACATTTCAGTTTGACCAATGCTTGCATGCCCATGTGTGCAATCAAACCCCGGGCCCTCGAGCACACTGTTCAAGCCCTCCGCCCGAGCTCCACCCTTATCCCTATCAGCCCCCTTTAACCATCACCTCATGCATACGTTGATGGCGACCGTTTCTGAAAGGAGCTTGCTTTAATCATACCCTTTTAAACACTCCACTTACTGTATAGGAAACAAATCTTGATCTTTACACTACAAACCCAAGACTGATAAACCTTGTATCTCAGTTACTGAACAACTAGTACATACTGGTTTGGGAGTTGAGCCTGCAAACTCAGGTAGGAGATGCTGAGACGCACTAGCTGAGAAGTAGCTCCGAGGCGCACTGGCTACATCCAGGGGCCAATTACGCAGAGCTGTGCTGGAACAATAACCAACTGCCAAGTCCTCCGAGGAGGAGGACAGGGCAATCAGCTTTGGTCAGGCTGCTGTGTGTTCACTACAGGGCACCAGCCACACTGTAAGCACCCTGTCCCCTCCTGCATGTAATATTCTTCTTCTCCACAGAGCTGGTAAAATGAGCAAGGAAAGGGCATGAAAGCCAGAGCCGCCGCTTCGTGCCACACCTCAAACAGTGCTACCTGCAGTACCTGTTGGGAAAGATGCCCTGGGCTTGCTGACACCCATGCACTCACACGGAGAGACCGTCCGGCAGCATCCCCAGCTATCATGGTCAAACCACCTTACACCACACTGGTCCCTCTGCCCTGCCCTCAGCTACCCAGCTTTGTAACAATCTCTGGATCTCCTTGGCTGTTCATTTTCATATTGCAGAGCTCCAAAACATTACATCACCGGCTTCCCTGCAGCCAAAAAGGGAAAGGAACGCTCCTACTGTAATGAATGTTGGAGCTGTCATGGGACGCACAGGCCACCCAGGCCCGATTCTGCAATGGCCTTGCAGGTTGTAGGAGTTTGATCTCTTTCTCTCTCACACACAAGCCCATTCTTAGAGAGCACCAAAGACTCAGAATGGCAGGCATCTTTTCACCTTGGCACGGCTGGAGGCTTGCCCAGTGCTACACTGCAGAAGCTGCTATCCTAGTGTGTCTCAGCTGCTGCTCTGGCTGGGCAGGCAAACATGGCTAGGTATACCATCTGCCACCCAAGGGCATGCCTGGAGGCCAGCTCCTGCCTTGGCTCAAACAGCTCTGAGCGAACACACACACACACACACACACACACACACACACACACACACCACACGTGTACGCATGAACTCATTCAAAGTGAAGCACCAGCGACCACAAAGCTGGGTGTGCTCCCCTCTGCCCAGGCCCCTGATTCCTTCTGGGCATCTCCACCACACAACAAACGAAAGTTTCCCATAGAGTAATTGGTACTGCAGGCATCCAAGGGCGAGTCTGAATTCTAACAGCAAAAAGAAGGCAGCCTGCAGAGGTGTAACAGAGATACTCCAGCAAGCAAAGAGTAGGCTTTGCCTACAGATTGAGCACAATCAACAAATCTAAACTCAGGAGGAGCAGACACGGACCAACAGCTTCCCAACAATGGCTCTCTAAGGGTCACTCCAGTACTCCAGGCAAAGAGCCCAGCCAGCCCTCAGTTGGTGGAAGGCACACCTGCCACAGACTCTATAAAGTAACTCTGACAGCCTCCAAACCAGGCTAGGTGACTCCTCTCACAGGCAGAAGCCAGCATGATCAAGAAACAGCATTCCCACACCCGGCCATTGTGTAGGAAATGTACCTTACAGTGCTATGATGTGAAACAGCCCCTCCTCTAACAACAAATATCCCATCCCCACAGAGGGATGGATTCTTGTGGTGATGATTTCCATGGCGACTCGGAAACTGGGAGGTGCTTGGCACTCCCGCCAAAGGCTGTAGGGCAGCTCTGGTATCTGGGAGGGGTCCTTCCTCCTTGTAGTTTCTCTTCCTCAGGGAAGCTGCTGTGTTATCCAGAGGCCTTGGCCTGGTTTCCTACCAGAGGACGAGTACTGTCATTAAAGGTCAACGTGTGCCCTCACGATTTTAAGAGCAACAAGCTATGTTTCTTATGGATTCATCTGCACTTTGGTTTCTAGCCTGGTGATGGCCAGGTGCAAAACTGGGAGAAGATGGGTAGGCTGACACCCTGCATTTGGGGGGTGGGGGGAGGATGCGGGCAGAAAGAGAGTGCCAGCTCCCAGTACTCCAGATTAGCATACAGATTCTGTACCCTCAACCTTAGACAAGGCTCCCTCAGCAGAAGTAGCGACCCATTGAGTGACTGCAGACTGTCCATGTCCGCAATGATAAGGCTGTAAAACCACCCAAGCTCTTCCCTCTGTACCACTAGGCCTAGAATGTTCCTGCAACAAACAGACTCAAGGAATTGAGCATATAAGACACATGGGTGTATCCTTTAACTTAGAGAAAGCTTCCTTATGTCAAAAAAAAAACTTAAACCAGACTTTCAAAAATAAACCATGACAGCCCATCACAAAAGGAACAGTCACTTCCTGTTGACCACAATGGTGACCCCAAGGAGCCGTTTCAACCTTCAAGGAAGAGAGACACATGTGGAATTTCCCATTTTTTGAAGAACTGTATTCAGCAACTGTACACAGCTGAGTGTGGATGGGGACCCCAGCCGGTGCTTGGGGGCAGCTAATGCTGTGCGATCAGCAAATGCCAGGGAGGATCCGTGTCTCACTTCTTGACCCCGTGGCGCCCCCACCCAGGCTGGAAGACCCAAGCGGCTATGAGGTGACAATTATTCAGCTGGTCCCCCACTTCCCGGTGTGTCCCGCTTCACAACTTTTCAGAAGACAAAACCACACAGTCCCACCACCATCTGGCACCTTCAGACCAACACACACGGGGTTTTGGCACGCGAGGTACTGGCAGCCACAAAGACCAATAGTCCGCTTTCTTTCTTGCTGTTTAAAGCAAGGCTAGGATGGTATTACGGAAACATGGACCAGGGACGTTCACACTGTGGAAAATCAGGATAGGAGCAGGCACTGCCGCGTGGGTCTGCTCCCCAGTGCAAATCCCGTGGGGTGTCACCCAGCAAATGCTGCAGGCTCCCCGGCAGTTGCCACCATGAATCCCCACTGCCAGCGTCTAGCACATAGGCACAGGAAGAGGCTCCTCCTGGAGCCAAGGCGAGGGAGACTGGAGGACACCACCTCAGCCAGTGAAGCAGATGTGGCCCGATGGGTGAACCACGTGTCATTTTCTTAGTTGCCAAAATGTAAGTGTCAGGGAGGCTCTCAGTAGCCACGTCTGAGTTTATTTCCCAGCAGCCTTCACAGGAGAAGGTAGCTGTATAACCAAAACTGGAGTTTGGGAGCAGTGAAGAGCTCACACGTTCACATCCCGTGACAGCATGAGCCCTTGAGGCCTCCAGCATGGATCATCAGGTCATACCCGCGTGTTCCGAGTGAAAAGCAACGAGCCACACGTAAGAGGCCCTCTCTGTACATCCACGAACTGGTCCAGAGTGTAAGCTTTGTCATCTCTCCTCTGACTTACTAGAAATGACTATTTCCTGAGCGCTTGCAATGTTACAGGCCCCTGGCAGGAATACCTCAGTTATTAGTCAAAAAAAAAAAAAAAAAAAAAAAAAAAAAAAAAAAAAAATCACTACAGCACCTGGCTGGGTTGGTAAGGGCACTTGTGCAAGCAAGAAGTCCTTGAGTTCGACTCCTTGGTGCCCACATTTTAAACGTCCAGGTATGGCTGTGTATGCCTACAACCCTAACACAGGAGGGAGATGCCAAAGGCTCACTGGCAAGCCAGTTCAGTCAACACAGTGAGCTTCAGGCTCAGAGAGAGATTTGGTGTCCAAACCTTAGGCAGACAGCAACTGATGAAGGTGCCCAATGTCCTCCTCAAGTATACCCAACACATGCAAGCACACACATAAAACAGAATTAGTGCAAATGAAAACCCACTCTACTCCTTTGCTGGTTGAAGCAGACGATGGCCTCGGGTTACTGATGCCAACAAAGCAGGTGCAGAGGGGCCAAAGGTAAGTAACTACAAGTCTGGCTCATCAGAGGGCCTGGCTCTCACCACAGAGCACAGAGCATGATGCACACACAGGCAGGAGAAAGCATCACCCTGTGCAACCCACCCTCCCCACCTCTCTTCCAATGCCAGGGCTTAAAGCCTGTTTCAGTTTCCAGTTCCCAAGATGAGTCTCGAGGTCAAGAGGAAATCCAGAAAGTAGCCTGGGAACTCCTGAAGCTTCTTTGATGCCCATGCTAACTAATGCATTTTATCTTGTGCTTCGGAAATCACACCTGGGGACATACAGACATGGACAGACAGATACAGACACACACACACACCCATATACACCTCATCTTAAGTGATTACGTGCCTCTAAAGAAAAAGGGAGAGTTAATTATTACCTCAAAATATAATCCAAGCCTGGTAGCTGTAGAGCACACCTTTAATCCCACCACTCGGGAGGTAGAGACAGGCAGATCTCTGAGTTTGAGGCTAGTATGGTCTGCAAAGTGACTTCCAGGACAGCCAGAGCTATACAGAGAAAAACGTGTCTTGAACCCTGACCCCCCCCCCCCAATCCCTGAAAACTACATATAGATATCTGGAGCCTGGGAGTGGTGGTGCATTTTTAATTCCAGTACTCAGAAGGCAAAAGCAGATAGATTTCTGAAAGTTCAAAGCCAGGCTGGTGTAGACAGAAAGTTCCAGTGAAGAAGGGCTGCACAGTCAAACTGCCTCCGTGATGAAACTCAGGAGCTGGAGAGACTGGTGGGTCATTGAGAGAAAGCACCAACCTTCCAGACCTGAGCTCAGTTTCCAGCACTCATATCTGGGGGGCTCACAACCACCTATCACTAGCTCCAGGGGAGCCTCTGGCTATACACCTACACTCATAGACAGACAGACAGACACACACACAACACACTCTCTCTCTCATACACACACACACTCATACACACACTCTCATACACACACACACTCTGACAGACACACCACACACACACACACACACACACACACACACACACACACACACCAGTAAAAAAGGCACAATGAAATCCTTTAAAAATGTATTTGAAAAGAGCTCACAAAGTTAAGGTGGGCCCTCTACAGAGGTTAGAAGACTTCAATCTTTAGTGCCTAAAATGTCTCCTGACTCCCATGGCCGTGTGTGGAGCACGGTTAGAAAGAAGCTGGTGCCTGTCCAGGGAGTCCATTTGCCCTTTCTCTTCTGCCTCTCCTTCCTCTTGCATTCTTCCCCTCACAGCCACTCAGCAGCCGGTTCTCTTAACAGGATACAAACAAAGAAAACACCTATGGGGTGATTTAAAGCTGGCTGTCGCTCCACCATCAATTACGGGGCAGGAAGCTGTCAGAAGCATTGGGACTGAGGGGAAGCACACCGACCAGGCTAACACAACCTAGCCGGCCTGGGCTGCTCTGTCAGGGTCATGGCCTGACCCCCAGGGACCAGTTAGGTCTGATTTATGGCCACTGTGTGGTGTGTGGAATGGTTGCCAATGCTGTACAACAGAGATGACTGCTTCCTGCCTCTACCCCGGGGAAAGGTTAGGGTCTAGGTTTAAAAAAGAAAACTTACCTGGATTATTTGTTTGTTTGTTTGAGTTAAACACAGACAAAAGCAGGGATGACAAATGAGTTTCATGTCTTGGGTTAATTATCATCAGGCAGTAATGGCTGCATCTGGGCCCGGTGAAAAATAGAAATTTAGGTGGCTGGCAGGGCCAGCATGAATGCAGAACAATTCAAGGCTGCTTCCCCTGGCCTTGCTACCCTAGCCCCAAAGTCACAGAACAGTATTAGACTTCAATTTGCATAAAGACTGCCCTTCCTCAGTAGTGAGGCTGGAAAGGCCATGAGGCTGGGCATTTCTAACCAGTTCCCAATGATGGCAACTTGTCCCTAGACCATGGCCACACTGTGATGGGAAGGAGCCAGATTTGATATGTTCATCAATAGATACGTTTTGCCAATTCTGAGAACACTCAAGAGCCTCCAGATGGGCACAGGTAGACCAGATGTCCTAGACATGCTGTAGAAGCACAGCATGCGTGACTCATCACCAGACTGTGGTCCATCAGACAGCAGGTTGGCTGCTGGGCCAGGCTCCTGTCTTAGCTCTCCCACCCTCACGTTAGTGTCCTATTCCAAACACGACTCCTCCTCCAAACAGGTATCCTCCTACCATAGGTGGAATCACATAGGAGAAAACGAGTCTGGGGTACCAGATATGATGGCAAAATGGTCCCATGGAAGACAGGTACTGGAACAGCAAAGTTTGCTGGCTCCGTGGCCTCCCCCATCTCATTTCAGTGATCTCTAGAGTGATACAGAGATGGGGCTTTTCTCTCCTGCCTAGCAAGGACCTCTGGTGCTTAACAAATGTGGAGGGACAGAGGAACAGGGGCAGTGTAACTTTTCTTGTTGCTACAATCTACAAGTGTCTGACAGACACTTGGGTTTAATTTGGTTCACATATTAAGGGCTCAGTCAATCAAGGCAAGGAAGGGTGGCAACAGAAACTTGAGGCAGCTGGTTATGTTGTCCAATCAGGAAGCAGAGGATGAATGCTAGCATTCAGCTAATCCCAAAAATCCTCACAGCCAGGCCCAGATTTGTCTCTAAGGTGATTCTAGATCCCGTCAAATAGACAGTATTAACTGTCACAAGAGAAGAGGGTGAATTCCAGAGTCCACGGTGTTTGCTGGTCTGCCTTCTCCTTCCTCTTGAGTTTGTGTGCACGTCACATTTCCCATGTTGTCCTGGACTTTCTGCTCCACAGACCCATGCCCTCCATCACACAGTGACCTCCTATGCAGAGCAACTACTTCCAAGCCATCCTTGAATTCTGAGTGTCTAACAAGACACGATCTGGGATGAAGGCTCAGTAGGTATTTGCAAATGAAGGAGAAACAAGAGCAAAAGGGGGTGGGGGCCCAGCTATGGAAAACAGGTGTCCCCAACATTTGGGCAGCTCGGATAAATGTGAGCTACCGGGCAGAGCAACAAATACAGTTAGACTGACCCATGAGGCCCTTCTGTGTGCTTGTAGGAAGGCCAAGGGAGGCAGGATCTCAAGACCCTAAGGTTGTAAGCTCTGCTGCTGAGAGTCAAGGTCATGGAAAATGTGCACACCTAACGGTTAATCTAATTATAGACCCATGATAGAGGCTATTGGGCCTGCGGCTGATCAAATGGAGTTAAGGATTTACACCCGCCATGAGCAAAGTATTAACAAGAGAAACAGTTCTTCCTGAAAGAGCATGAACAAGAGGAAAATGGGAGCAGAGAATCTGGGCTTTTGAAGAAATAAATCTGGCAGTCTTCAAAGTCCCCCCCCCCTTGCAAAAAAGGACACAACCAGGTCCATTAAAATGTTCCCAATAATCCGAACTTACTTTTGAGATGACAATTACCAACAACCCCAGGAAGAAGTGTTAAGTCTCCTTCCACGCTATTAGAAAGCCTGCTCAGGAGCAGAGTCGTTGCCATGACAACAACTGCTTGCCAGAGGATAAGGATGGACAAGGGACCCACCAAATGGTATTCTCCACAATGAGCAATTTCCTACAGCCACTTTGTAACGGCTGGGTGAGGCTGCTGCAGCGTGACATCAGAATTTCTTTTCAGCATCCTTGACAGGTGCTACCCGCTGGAGGGCTTACTCCCAGGTTTGGTGATTGAGGACAAAAGGGAAGTGTCAAGATAGGGGAAAGCAGGTAGAGCTCCAGGGCTCACTGGCCAGCCAGACTAGCCCAGAATGAGCTCCAGATTCAGAGGAAAACCCTATCTCAAGAAAGTAAGATGGAAAGCAATCAAGGAGGACACTAGACTCAACCTCTGGCCTCTGCATACACATACATACACAGGTAACTGCACTTTGTGTGTGTGTGTGTGTGTGTAAGAGAGAGAGAGAGAGAGAGAGAGAGAGAGAGAGAGCGCACATAGCACACAGTGGATGGCCTAGTTTCCAAGCCTCAGATACATCACACCACTGGGTTCCAGCTATCCGTGCCAACTAAGAACTTCACAACTGCCACAGCTACTCTAAAGAGAAATAGCACCAAGTCACTCTGTGACCCAAACAGAAGGATGCATAGGAAAGCAATGGAATTGCGTCCCTTTTATCTACATGTGACAGAGCACACATATGTGCACACACGGCAACAGAGACCCAGCAGCACAGACTGTGTGGCATGGCAGTCTGTCAAAGGTGGCGCTTGTGATAACCATTCCGCTTGTGATAACCATTCCGCCTTAAGGAGGGAAAGGTTGCTGGTGAAGCCTTAAAGGCGAGGACATTCCGTTAGTGAAATAAGCTGCTCACCAAGGGACAAATAAATACTACACTGAGTGTGTCCTGCTTATGTGAGACATTCAGACTTGTGAGACCCTCAGAATCACAAAGAACAGTGGCTACCAGGGTGGGATGGCACACCACAATGACAAACTGGGAGCCGAGTTCTGATCCTGCAAGGTGAAAAGTACTGGAGGTGTGTGGCTCACCACCATGAATACACCAAACACTTCTGAGTGGATGCTGAGGAAGAGCAGATATGTAAATTTAGCCATATGCGCATCTGCAATTAAAAATTAAATGTTAAAACTTCCAAGAATCCTAGTGATGTCAACAGCTTTGGTTTCTACTGTGGGGGCAGCTATGAAAGAGAAGTTGAGTGGAGAACAAGAAGGTTCCTCCCTCCCTCCCTCCGTCCCTGGTCAGCCCTGGAACCCAATACTCAGAGCCATAGGAGGATCTACTGACATTGGCCCTTCTCCAGTGTTCCAGATGCTCAGGCAGGCTGGGCCTTTCCACACACATGGCCTCTCGCCCCCCTCTGCCACTAACAGAGGAGACAGCACCTAAGTTCCCATGGTCCTACCCCCCCCCATCATGCCATGGACGCCGGAGGAGGGACACTGGCTCATGCATTGGCTCACCATGCTTCTTGGTGGTGGTGTTTCTGTGGCTGTTGTCAGTCTCCTGTTCCAGGCAGTAAAAACACCCCATCTGCTTCAATTTCCACTGCCAGAGCTCAGCCCACCCATACGTTTCGGTTGATTCTGACATCCTGCCCTTGGCAGGATGATGTGTCCAGACCTCAGCTATCAGTGCCAGCCATGGAAGGGATAGGAGCCAATGTGGCCACCCCTGCCATCGGTCTGCAATCCCGGTCCAAAGGAACATCCTACAACGTCATGGACATCAAGACAGAAGGGGACAGGTGCGGAGGGAGGACCGGATGGTCTGAACTCCCTGCCATGCTTCCACGACGCCCCTCTCTAAGTCCGCAAGGATTTCTGCAGTTAGAACTATCAATAGCATCGGGAATAGCAGTAAGCCCTTCTCCATTCACTCCCTGAACAAGGGTGCACTTAGCTGCTGAAAAAGAAATTTTGATTGTTTTGTCACTTTGAATTCTGAAATCCTTCATGAGAACAGAGGTCAGTGAGCAAACAATCAGATCAACCAACAGAAATCCACACCCAAGGATGAGCACTTCTCTGACCTCTGGTCTAGCAAATCCTAACCTTTCCCAATCGGGATTATGTAAGCAGCCGCTAACCAACAGACGAAAAGTCTTGGGGGGGGGGGCATGGCTGCCTCGGCCTAGAAGAACAGGCCGGGCTCATTCCCGAAATACCAGGGACAGGAAAGTGATCTTCAGGCAGGCTGGCAGCCAGTGAAGGAACCCGGGAGCAGCTTCAAGGGGTGGGGTCTCTGCCCCTGCTCTCCCATCCCACAGGTCAAGTCCCTACTAGTTCCCAGGGGGTTTGCATTCAAACCCTTGGCAAGTCAAAAATCATTCCCTCCTTAAATTCAATAACTTCGTATTTACCAGTCAGTCAATTCAAAAGACATAACAATGCACAGCTCTCTCGGTCCTACAGAGAGTTACGGCAGCTGGGAAAGTTCTAGAAAAGTCATCTGGGGATTGCAGAAGGGGTCTCATTGAAAGCCAGCAATCTAATCAGGTTCTGATCCGAGGCATTCCAGATAGAAAGGAAGGCTCCGCACAGCCTGTGGGACCCCACCCCACCCCAAGGAGTCTATCCAAGGCCCCTGGACACAGACACACCCAACAAAGCCTCTGAATACCCGAGCTGGCAGAGTTAGAAACCCCAAAGGCCTGAAAAAGCCGCGTGGCAACTAGGGAATAACAGCCCAGGACTTAGAGCCCAGACAGGCAGACCGACAGGGAAAGATCTACACAGACGGCAGACATAACAAAGATGGCAGTCTTCAGACTTCTTCACCCTCCTGACCTGAGGACCAAGTCCTTCCATCTTTACCACTATGCTATTCTCATTTTCTTTGCAGCACCTGTGCCAAGAAATCCGGATGCTCTAGTTCATGTGTGTGATAAACCCTATGGCGGACAAATGTTTCCCTTTATAAGACAACCAGGTAGACAGACAGTGTGTGGTCCCTCCCGTGGATCTGTGCAAAGCACACTGTCAAAGTATCCATCTGTACAAACTGGACCTGAACTCCTCCTAAAATGGCATGCTCAACCGTCTCAAACCACCCTAGTCACAGGGCAGCTACCCCGGGGAAGCAGACGGGCTTCTCACAAGTCCTGTTCCCAGAGCCCACGGGTCTGCTCCTGCTGCTTAACTTCAGTCAGTGAAGCTCCGGTTGGACCCACTCTGCAAACAGCAAAATGCCCCTAAACACAGCCCCTTCTCTCGTTACTACGGCCATGCATTCATGCCACGAGTGGACACTAGCCACACGGCCCAACATTATCACACAACCGATTTCCACTGTGCGGTGTTTTCATCA
This sequence comes from Phodopus roborovskii, assembly GCF_943737965.1. Lineage (NCBI taxonomy): Eukaryota > Metazoa > Chordata > Mammalia > Rodentia > Cricetidae > Phodopus > Phodopus roborovskii. Next base: position 12,106,415 of record NW_026126567.1, on the reverse strand, counting down.
CGGGCGGGGAGGTGGCAGGAGACATTAGGTGAGTTGCTCCAAGTCACACTTGCCTTTCCTGCACCGTGGCTGATGGATGGATGATTCAAGAGGACTAAGACCCAAAGCTCTTTCTTTCCATCTAAAAGTGATGCCAAGCCTGGGGCTCTGTACACATACCCCCCCCCGGGGGGGGGCGCAGCTCTCTGTTAACAAAGCTGCCTGCTTGTACACAGCGAGGCAAACACAGGAGGAGCATTTCCAGACATGAGACAAGAAAGAAGACAAACAGTAAGATCATCTGCTAACGAGCTCACTGATATATGGTTCCGAGGAACAAAGGGAGCAGATGCCACACCAGTCAGCCTTAATGATGCTCGCACACACCCTCAGTAATGGCACTCTGCAGTAAGTAACGGCATGTGGCGGTTTAGGGGACGACGGCTTCGAGATCCCGAAGATGAAGCGCTTTGCTCCAAATGACGTAGACAGATGTTTGCTGAGTTTGCTTTTCTCTTTTTCTTTGTACGTGCTTAGCGGGGTTAACACTCATGCAGCGTAGATTTCACCCCAATTTCATGGAGTAGGCATCGACTGAAGTAACAGACAACGCACAGAGCTGGAAAATGCCCTTCTAAACAAAGTGGCATCTGAGTCTTTGAAGGAAATGAGGTTGCCATAAGCTGCCAAGGCGTGCGACAGTACCCTGTCAGTTTCCTAAACCCTCTGTCTCCCTTGGTTGCCTCTACACATCTGGATTAGAGGATGCTGTCTGCTTTGCTGGCTTGCGAGCCCTCCCAGGGGTTTGAGGGGGCGCCACTCAGACAGAGCAGCAGCCCTGAACTCCGCCTGCAGGGTCTGAGCTCCATGTCACCCAAGGGCTGCCCGACCACTGCCATCTTTTCTCTGCTGCTAGCGCGAAGCTTCACGCAGGCGGGGCTCCCTCTCTTTGTACAGCGCCTGGCACGGAACAGCACTCAGAAAATATCTGCTGAGTGTTAGGGAAAAAAAGAAACAAATCACTAGGAAGGATGGCGGGGGAAGGACCCCCGAGGCCAAGGGGGTTGGTTTGTCTTTTTTAGGCTTGCCTTTTGTTTAGTAGCTTTTGATATCACTTACTGGCTGATAGGAACGCCAATTCTGTCCCCCACATCAGAGGTCCCCAGGGTCACGTGGCTTCACAGCCACACCACGCAGGAAACATGTATCTGGTCCGGGACGAGTCATATGCACGTTGACACACTCTGTCATCTGGACAGTTGCTTCCCCGTGAAGGGCCATAAGCTTTGGGCGTGTTTTACAGAAGGACAGCAGTTACGCAGGTGACAGCAGCAGTCTCTCTTCCTGTGGCTTGCTTATGTCCCCCTCCCTCCCACTTTTCAACTCCAACACATACAAAGACACTTAGGGGTGGTGGCCCCTGCCCCAAGGTGGTCCCAGCTGTCTTTGAGTAACGGAAAGCTGCTCCCCTCTAGAAAACCTAGGCTGCTGAGAAAGGTCACTGCATGTGGGGACACAGTGACTCATTCCCAGTCTCTGGCCCCCATAAACCCTACAACGTTTTCAGGTTAGGTCTGCATGTCTGGGTCCCTCAATTCTGCCCTCCTGAAACACAGACCCAGTGTTCTGAGGCGTGCAGACCAGTCACCTAAAAAGCTAGGGGTCAGGATCCATGTACTTCCTAGAGAAATTGTGCAAGACGCCCCAACCGCAGGATGTTAACCGCGCTGTCAGAAAGACCCAAAATTTCAAAAGACCTTTGGTTCTTCCTATGTGAAAATATGAAAATTTAAAGTGAAATAAATACATGAAGCCTTGAAGTTCAAACATGAATAAGTAAAAGCAGAATTCCGAAATCCCATTGTTCCCAGGGGCTCTGAAAGATCAAGGAATCCGGGCTGGAGAGGCCTAAGGAAAGTGAATGGTTCAAGGCACGTGCCAACCAGAGCCCAGCCCTCCCACATACCTTCCAGAGAACCAAGACTGGGACCCCCACCCGCCAGGATTCTCCCACCAGCGAACCCTTCCCACTCCCCACCCAAACCCTCAAAGCAATCAAGTCACAGCCCCCCCCACCCCACCCCCCGGGACTCTGACCTTCAACTGTTTAACTGCGGAGCTACTTAAGAGCTGGATCAAAAGGAAGGTGATGCGTTTCCACCGTGAGTCACAATATCCCCTCGTGGAACAGCTCAATTACGTATCTAATGCCTTGGGTCCCTTTTGAGATCCCATGGAGACAGCCTGAAGTCCCGGCCAGGGTCTTAAGCGAAGGTACAAGAGGGCCCCACCTCTGAAAGGGGAAGGGACAGCATTGGGAGGACAGGGCTCTATGTACCCAGAGGTCAGCCTGATGGAAATGGCAATGGCTCTCCGATCACCTGCACGCTAAGGCCTTGCCTCGTGGACCATTCCGGTCACTTCTCTATGCAAAGTCCTGACTGACCAGACAGAGTCTCGAGGACGTCTGAACTCTGGTAACACGTCTCTCTCAGCTGAGACAACCCTCCACAACCAGTGACGAGTAAACTGGCACCTGTGCACACATAAGTATGGGCGATCCGGGACGGGTTAGCGGGCATGGCTACAGTCATTATCTTATTACATCTAGAAGAGCTTTCGGCTGTGCACTTTAGGTGTGTGTGTGTGTGTTCATAATTATATTTCTGCTTTGTTAGGACAGTGACTCACACTGAAGCCAGAGCTGGTCTTGAACTTGCTTCGACCCTCTTGACTCAATTGGCCCAGTGATGAGATTATTAGGCATGGACTACCACGCCCAGATCACATGAGCTTAGTTTGTTTTTGTTTCTTTCCCTTTTTTTGTTTTTAATCTTTCAAAGGGCAACACTTCTCAACTTGCGGTAGAAAATAAAACAGAGAAAGCCTATAGCAAGGTCAGGGGACTGAGAGCCCCCTCTACATAGGAGTAAAGAGAATTCAGCTTCCTCGGCCTTCACCAGTCCTTCTGGGAGGCTTAAATGAAGCACTGAAGTGGTAGCTAATCCCCAAAATTAGATTATTCAAAACCCTCTGAAAGCCCGAGATAACAATACAAGAATCCCCACACTCCTAAAGTGGCTGTTTCAAAACATGCTCACCCTGCTGCAAATGCTACACTCCAACTTTATTTGTTGTCATGGGAACACCCACTATCGTGCATCTTCTTACAAAGATGCCTTGCGATGCAACAGCGTGTGTCCACTTCCCGGCACACACCTTCCACCCGCCCTACTTCCCCAAATGTTTCCCATTAATGTGCCATGAGGAAAGGCTGGCGTGACTGCAAAATAACCCATTTCCTTCTGTGCCCGGATCTTCCCCCTAAAACCTCTCATCTGCATACTGGACATTTGCTGAATCCCCAAATGGGCTCAAATGATGACATTTAATAGACTCAACCAGCCACACTTGGCTTACAAGGAAACAAATATTCAAAACACCCCCTAAAACAAATGGCCACCTTGCACGTGTGGGCAAAAATGGAAAGGGTGGCGTGTAATCCAGGTTACCAAAGGTGTCACCCGTTGTTTCCTGTGGGCAGAGTGTATTTACTCATGCACAGTCAGGAGCCCACCGTGCATCGGGCGAAAGAAAAAGACAGTCCCTGCCCTCCACAACCAGAGCAGAGTGGGTGAGGTGGTGGGGTGCACACACTACTCTGTCTTCTACTGTGCAAGGGATCTAAACCAAACGCAACATCCAGAGGGCAGAAGAATGCTGTGTTCTTGAACAGGGCATGGGCTTTCCAGAAAATTCTCATTCTCATCCTGGGCTGTGAAAGCAAAAACTGGGGAAGGCATGGATTGGATAAGAACAAGAGGTGACTAGAAGGGGTCTGGACCCAGCTAGAAATGATAAAGAAATGGAGGGGCTGGCTTAGGAGACACCTTGGGTACACTATCTGAGGCAGTGGGGTAGCTGAAGAGTGAAGAAACGGAGTGGGAGGGACGAAGGGCCCACAGAACCTCCACCAGGGAGCTCCCCTGGCCCCCAGCAGATGCCAATACCTGGAGAGGAAGTCTGGGTTGACTGCATCTCAGGTGCCGTGAGGACAGCCAAGGATCCCCCCAACTGTGCCAGCCACATGGACGGCACCAACATAAACCGCTACTCAGATGGATGGAGAGCAATCGGAAAGCGCTGGAAATAGAAGCCTGAGGCTAACGTGAAGAGGTAGATTTCCTGAGAGCAGGGTGCGCGGGCAGGAATGCCAGATCTCTTTACAAAGCTGCTCCTGCACATCCAGGCGGCAGAAGTCTGGCAGGTACCTGACAAAATCTCCTGAAGCTCACTGTAGCTATTTCACAGATAAACGTCCCTCGCCCCACACCTGTATTTTCCCAGCGACAGACAGGCTTTGGCAATTGTAACAACAACATGGCCCTGTGTCTGTCGGGGCCTAGGTGCCTGGATTTCTGATCTAAAAATGCCAATCTGCCCTTTTCAGGGAAATGAGGGCGGAGACAGCATGCAAACAGCCTTCATCTTCATCTGTCAGCATCACTCTGTCACGGCACGTGCCTCAGTGGGCCCATCTGTAAAGGGGAATTCTCAAGCTACTTTGTATACACTACAAGGAAGGAGCAATGAGCTCGGTCACAGTGCTCCATGTCCAATGCAAAGCTGTCCACAAAAGAAATGTGGGAGGTCGGGAGCTGAACCCTTCTCACCCATGCTCTGAACCTACCCCAATCACCCAGGCTCTTGAGGGCAACAGGACAGTCTAGAGAGAGGAGCGCGCAGTTAGGAGCCTAAGGACTGTAAGACTTTAGACAGACAGGGTTCGGGACTGACTTCCGGCTCTCTGGTGTGGGGTGGCGTTTTGGTGAAGTTCAAATGGTGCACACGACCCCACATACTTCGGGCTCTGACAGAAATGGACAGCCAGGACAAGCCCCCACAAACCCGTAGCCCTTGAGGGCCTCTGTGAAGAGACCCTGATGGATGCTGCAGTCTGGGTACAGCTGCACCTTCTCCAGCTAGCTCATTTCCTCCCCCCCAGGCACAGCTGCAGAGCAGTAGTCACACATCTGCCTGAAGAACGGCACCCTCGCCCTCACACATCCATGCTTCCATCCGGAAAATCTCAGCGCTAGAATCAGCAGCCAGGTGACCTTGCATCCTGGGGGGGGGGGGGGGCAACGGCGCTGCTCTCTTTCTTTGGTGAGACATGAGCTACATCTACGTCTACCACATTCTAATTGAACACCACCACCACCAACAACACAATTCCACTGAAGTCTGACGGGGGAGCCAAGGTTGTTTATTGGGCTTACTTACGAAGCATAGGTAGGAGGTTACCTACAGGCAAGTAGGTAACCCCAAAGCAGTCAGGGGTGACTCCCCTATAGCGTACAAAGCACCCCCAATTCCATGAACCCTCCATATACTAGTACTCCACAAGGCCAGGTGTATTGAGTGCAGAACCACACACAGCTGTGTAGGGAGGCACAGGCAGGAGAGGCTGAAATTTTGGGTGGAGATCCAACGACACTCGCTAACTCCTCCTCCACGGGAGGGTCAGCAGTCAGAGCCTGGATCTTGGGGAAGTCCTGCAAGTCAACTCAGAGCCTTCACGATGGCAGCTTTCTGAAGCACCTCCTACCTCACTTCCTGCTTGGTTCTAGGGCCAATCAAGTTCCAAAGCTTCCTTCTACGGCTTCTGCTAGAATCTGCTGGGCACCTACTGTATGCACTGGGAAGCCAGAGTCGGAGGAAAGCAGCAAAGGTGAGGATGAAATTCAGGAAGGAAAGGTGCCAGGGTCAGGTCACTTACCAAAGCCCATGTTGAAAGGGGTGATAATAGTAAAAATGAAGGCAAAAGAGAGGCTACAATGAACAGGGCACCAGGGGTCAGGTATGGGAGTCGGTATTTTTACATTGGGGGGCACAGTGAGTGTGGAGGTCAGAAAACAACTTAAAGGGGCAGGTTTTCTCCTTTCACGCCACATGGGCTTCAAGAATCGAACTCGGGTCATCAGGCTTGGCAGCAAGTGCCTTTAACTCCTGAACTATCTTACCCGCCCCCCGATATTGGAATTACTCGCGATTAAAATTATTTCTCACTACACCAAACCATTCCACAGGCTCTTTAGCTCTTTTAGGAGCTGTTCTATAGAGCACTGGTAAGATTCTACCAGAATGCTGAGCTAAAGAATGATCCCACAGTCAGGGTAGCCCCAGTCCAAAGCATCTTATAAAACAAAGTCTGGAAATGAACGCTCTCCGCCATAGCAGGAGGGGGAAATGGAGCAGGGGACTCTAGCAACACTCCCGTTATCAGGCAGCTTGGAAGGAGGCATTCCACTCCCCTATGGGAGGAGCCAAGGACCCATGAGAGAGGCCTGTGTAAACCCTGTGCAGGGACTCCTGGCTGCAGATGTCACCTCTGGGTGTTACCCTAACCTCTGCAGCAGCAGACAAGAGACGGGAGAGCAAGGCAGAAGGACCACATCTCCATGGTGACGGTCCTAGACTGAGGCACGGTGACCCAGCAAGGTCTCTCTAGACCGCAGGGCGCCACGACTCCTGAGTCAATAGTTTGGTCTGGGCCAGCACAGCCTGCATATGAAGAGATGTGGTATGATATCGCTTCCCTTTGGGGCTCCTTCACACACTGCCATCCCCTAAGCAGCATCCATGTGGCCCATGCCAAGATTCGTGCAGAAAGTAAACCTTTCCAGGCCTAGCAGCGGCTCCGTCCAGTGTAAAGGAGAAAGAGAAGCCATCTTGTCCCCCCCCCCAATGACACTGAACATGAGGCTCTCTCACACAGCTACCTCCAGAGCCCAGTACTGCCCTGCCCGGAGACCTAGAAACAGCATGTGTGATTTAAAATGGCTCAACTATGTTGTCGTTAAAGGATGAGAGTCAGCTGGGAGAACAGGGACGAATCGAATGGAGACATTCACAGACACTTGTTTCCCACGAGGCTGAAAAGCTAAGTGGAGGACAGGTCATCGATGCAAGGTCACAGAAGGAGAATGTCAGGGCTCAAATCGGGGCTGTCAGATTCCAACTCTGTAACACAGAGCCACAGGCAAGGGTCGGAGGTACAGACACCCAGGGAAGTAGATGAGGCCCCCATGAAGCAGTCGGTGAGCGAGCGGGTGTGCGGGTGTGTGTGTGTGTGTGTGTGTGTGTGTGTGTGTGTAGGGGGGAGGGGCTGAGACCAGCAGCTCTCTGGAGTTAGGGTTACTGAGTGAGGTGACCCAAGGGCAGGAAGCGTAGGTATGAGGTGTCTGAACCTCCACAGGCCACTGGGAACACAGCACGTCCTCACTCCCGAAAAAGAGCCACTGCTGTTTCCTGCGATCAACAGAGAAGTAGCCGTGCGGAGACAGGATGGTGTAGACGGTTAGGTGCCGAAGCTGGAACCCAGCGGTGTGTGTGTGTGTGGGGGGGTGCTGCCCATCCTCTGCGAGGCTTGAGTTCCAGGATATCTACCACCCCTGGACTTCTCATTCCACATCAGTCCCCAGGACATAGCATTAATTATCTCTTCCAATTAAACCTCCACTGCAGGATGCTAAATCTGACTGCATACACCAGCAGCGGGAGGCTTCCTGGCTCCAGTTGGCATTTATGGCCTTATTAGCAGGGAGGCGTGTCTCCTGCTCCCCATGGCTCACCTGTGGATGCGGGCCTGAAGTCCCCCAAGCAGGGACTCTGGGAGAAGGCAGGAAGGTAAGAACAGCAGGGCCTGGGGGGACCAGGGTGTGGTATGCTCACCTTCAAGCCTACTATGCTGGATGCCAAAGTCAACAGTATCATGATGACAGGGGCAGCACAGCCATTTTATCTATCAGCTAAGTAACAGGGGCTGCTAAGCACCAAGGCATGTGATGAGGCACACCCTGCAAAAAGCACCGGATGAAATCTCATTTAATCCCCACAGCAACCCTATGTGACAACTGCTGTACCAACTACCAAGACGGAGGAGGAGAGGCTACACTGTAAATGGGTGGGTACAGACTTCAGACCCAATTGCAACTCCCTTGCTATTCCACAACACACTCAGGACATGACACACACAATCCCATATTATCCACAGTAGACAGCGGTTCCTCCCTCCCTCCCTGGTGAGTGGTTTCAGTTATAGAGGCCAACAGGGGCCCCACAGCATTGTTCTAGCGCAGGGACAGAACTTTTATTAAGATGTATTGTATGACGATTATTCTATTTTATTGTTAGTCAGTGAACCCTTACTGTGTTTAATTTGCAAGTTAAACTTTACCACAGGCAGGCATGCATGCATGTATGTATGTATAGGAAGAAATACACAGTTCAGTACTTTTTCATGGGTCTTGTTTCATTCATCAAGAAGGTCATGGGGCAAGGAAGGGAATGAGTTAATAATGAGCTCACATACACAAGCCTGTGCCTCGTGGTGAGATTTTGGCCAAGGGCAGACCAAAGCTATGATGGTGGTCTCATAAAATGTTACCACCCAGAGACACTGCAGCCATCTTAGTTTGTGTAGGTACACCCTAATGTTCACACAGTGACAACCCAACTAACAACTCTTCTGAGTGCACCCATCACACGGCTGTGAATGAAAGAAACAATGAGCACTCAAAGGCCGGGCCCAGGCTGGAACACTGCACACACGGCCACTGGTTTTCACTGCATTAACAGCTGTGTGAGTAGGTACTAGTGTGACTGACACTGTCTACAAATGGAACCCTCGACTCAAGATCACATCACTTAAAACGCACGGATTTTCTATGAAATTATAGGGCTAGAAACTGAGCTCTGTGGGCGCAGAGCAACGCAGCCCAAGCTCTGACCAGTGACCGTAGCTGGGTTTGGTAGATGCCTCCCACCTACTCCAGAGCCAAGTCACCAACTGTGGAGGCAGGCAAGTGTCCCCAAGTACGTGGCTTCTGGGCCTGTGGGAGACTGACTGGGAAGGTACTCAACTCACAGTAGGCCTGCCCTGCCTTCCCTTGGCTAGAAAGCACATTGCTCTCTTCCCCCAGATACCACAGCAGGGCCTCCCCTTGAACTCCCGAAGCAAGGGGCCTTCCCAAAGGAAACCACCTTATCAATTAATACTCATCGTTTTAGCTGCAATCTCTTAAATGCACGCACGAGTCCTAAACAGAGTCTACTGCCTGGGGGGCTGCTGGCTCAGCTGCCAGAGCCAGGAGTCGGGAGCACAGAAGTCGGGAGGCCAAGCTATGTGCACCAGGCTCTGTTCACTCAGTTCCGCCTGAGGCTCACTCGAGGGCTTCATCTGTGCCCTGGAGTAAGAGTCCTCTTTTAAGATTGTTCCAAACTCCTCACATGCATCAATAATTGTCCCAGAAATAATAACTAAGAGGAGGAAGCCACCTTGCACCTCTCCCAAGAGGCCACACTATGTGAGCCCTGCTTCCAAAAGGGCTGTGGGCCCTGCAGACTCCAATCTAATCCACCGGAGGCGGGGGAGTAGGATGAGGGCCACTGTGCTCTTGCTAAGCCACCCATCAGCAACGTCATGAAGAAATGACTTTGGGCCTGGGCTACCCACCCGGCATCAACCATGTAGGAGCAAAGTTGAGGTGGAGTTGGCGAAGAAAATGGCAAAAATTGTAACTCCTGTAGAAAGGGCAGGGAAGGAACAGGACCAGAGGCCACTGGGGTTTTCTCTTTACCCTCACCCATCTTCCCACAGCAGCGACCCTACAGAAGGAAAGCGTGAAGAACAATGATGTCCTTGGTTTGGGGACCTGGAAAGATGGAGCTGGAGGAAGAAAACCATCTGTCAGATGGCTCAAACACCTATCTGCACGTCAGGGCGATGGGACCTGTAGCCAGACCAGGAAGCCCCTCAGACCTGTGCACTGTGGCCTGAGTTCCAACAAGACCCAGTCACTCACTGGAGCTCGGAATGTGACGGGTGCAAACCCAGCCGGTACAGAGTGTACTTGCTATGTGACGCACATAGCCCGCCAGCCCCCACACCCGACCTGTGCAGGTTCCTGCTTACAAGGTGTAGGACATAAGGCAACGTGTTCCCAGCAGGAAACCTGATAGGCAGGAATAGAGCAGGAGACCTGGATGTCCACACTCCAAGCCAAACTCAAACTGCCAATTCATTTCTTTACTCATCCTGGGGACTTTGGCTCCGCTGTTGAACTTGCTTGGTTGTGTTGTAATGCTCACCTGCCCACCAACGTGCTCCTAAACCAATCGGAGCCACTGAGTTCATCTCCTGACCCAGGCCTAGAGCCAGAAGAACCCTTGAGTGAGATTTGGTAATGACTAAGGGCAGAATGTAAATACTTCCCCAGCAGACGCTCCACAGTGTCAGCCACACTCCAAGGTCTTAGCCCTGCTTCTAAACCACACGTGTGTTCACATGCACACTGCACCAGAGTCAGAGGTGGAAGAAAACTCCACAAAAGCCAGGGAAGGGCTTCTGGACAGCCATTCCAGGCAGGCTGTGTCCCTGAGGACAGCTGGCCTCTCCGGGACACAAAATGTCCTTACTTCCAGAGTCAGCAAACACAGCAAGCTGCTTTCCTAATGGCTCGACCAGACCTGAAGAGCATGTACCTAGCCAGGCGTGCAGAAGGCCTGTGCACAGGTCACATCAGGTCTCGCTGGCCCAGCATTACCCTTCTACAAACCTTGCTGTCTCTCTATGTCCCCAGACTTGGATGACAGCCACACTTATCCCAAAGCTGAGTGTAATCTATCAAGTGATTCATAAGCACATTAGAGCCCCGAGAAACACGGTTCCGTGTTCTGATTTTAAAGATTCCTAGGGAATATCTTCTTTTGTGCCCTCTGACACACACACACACACACACACACACACACACACACACACACACACACACACACACACCTTCCTCTCCTCTTCCATAAAAGGCAGAAACACATTCTGGTCCAGCTTTTATGAGAGCCAACAATGAATGCCTAGCCCACCAAAGATGCACACTCCATTTATTTACCCTCCAAAGACCACGCCTTCCTTCCATAAGTAAGCCTGAAAAGATAGAAGGAGAAAGAAAGCTGTGCGAGACAAAAAGAAGAAACAGACAAATAAGGAGGAAACAGGAGATGCCCTGGAAAATAAACTTTTTCTTACATGGAACAGTGTATACACAACCTGCTGGTGTGTCTTTCGGGAGACACTTCAACGTTTGGTCACATAACTATGGCATGGTCACAAACATTTTACAGACTTGGGGTTTCTTTGGCACCAAAGTTGACTATAAGTTATGTGTAAATAATGTTTAAGGTAGCCAGCCACACATACCAATGGTTCTGTTCCTATAAGCCCCTACCCACTCCCTCACCTAGGGCAATGAAAGTTTGGACAGCAGTCATATGCTCTAATTACAGTGGTTATCTCCCAAGCACCACACCAAGTGGCTGGAGGCTGGGGAGCGCTGCTTGTGTCCTGTTCTCCTCGGGGGCTGTGAGAGCTAGCAGACAGAACACTATGACGAGTCCTCCTCAGTTGTTACAGCCTCTGGAGCAACCGATCTGTTTCTACAAGGCCTCAGCCTTCTTTTATGGTCCCTGCCTTGTAATTCCATTAGGTTACTAGCATGCTTCCTAGCCAATGCTAAACCAAACAGTGAGAAAGCTTACCTCTCTCGGGAGTCTTTCCTGGAACAAAGAAAGTGCCCAGCGATAAATAAACACCAAGCATCAGGATGAGTCCGGGTGGTCTCTAGTACCGAGCTAACATTCCATGAGGAAAAGACCAAAAGGAAACTTACCACCCAAACTCGGGCTCAGGGAAGGGGGCAGAACACCGTTGAGGGGTAGTGGCTGGACGCAGGACAGACCGAACCTGGGTAGAAATGCGTATGCCATGTGTATGCAGTATCCCGAGGTGGGAAGAGGGTGTCAGAGTCTATGAAACTATAGTTACAGAAAGTCATCAGCTGCCCAACGTGGGTCCTGGGCAGCGAACCCAGGTCCTCTGGGAGGGTAAGAGGGGCTCTGCAAACAGCCGAGCAATCTTTCCAGCCCCTTAGATTCGCATAGAGATCATGACAGGATCTATCATAGCTGTAACAAATGAGGCTCTGTTTGCCTGGAAGTCTGGCTTGTCCCTTAGCTGTGGTCACTGTGGCCTCATGACTCCACTGAGGAGAACCAGCTGCCCAGTCGGTCTCAGCAGGGCTGACTTCAAAGTCACTGTGTAGGCGGGGATGGACTTGAACTCCCGATTCTCTTGCCTCCGTGAACACAGGTCTTCGAGTCCCCTTTACAAACTTGAGAAAACACCCACAGGCCCATTGCTGTTGGCCAGGGCTGGAGCAGGAGTTATTTTCCTCATCATAACTTTGCACCGTGACCTTAAGTCTCTGCAAGGGAACCAAAGGTCAGCACTGGCCATGAGCAGCAGCCAACAACTGGCTCTTGGATGATAGTGCTTTTCTCTGCCTTTCGGGGTGACTTATGTCGTTTAGACTGCAACAGCGTGAAGCTGAAATAAGCAGGGATCTCCTCCGCATCCAAGGAAAGAGTAGAGGAAGAACTGACTTTCTGGCACTTTCCATGCTCGTGATTCATGCCCCACCCACCCAGGGAGCTGGAGCATCAGGAAATCTGGCCCAGCCTAGGGAGGGGAAGGAAACGGTGGGCTGGGGGCAGCTGTGTTCGACTCTCTTCCAAAGAGACGTCCTGGCCAGCAAATGGGAGGTCCGGGCAAGCCGGTACCACTTTTCAGTGAGCGTGTGTTAATTTAACACCACGCTGAAAGGGAGGGAGATGGAATTGAGGGGCGCTGCTGCAGGGCCACAGAGAACATGCACTCACCCCCCATGTGGAGTGAGGAACTGGACTGAAAAGGCTGAGTAGGAAGGGATGGGGATGAACCCCGAGCTTCTCCAGCGGAGGAGGAGCAAGCACAGCACAGAGGGCCACGGGAGCAGCTGTCGGGGGCTTGGCATCGGCATCTGTCATCGGGACGGCACACCCTTGCAGAAACGCAGGAGGGTGGGCTTGGATCACTTGCAAAGCCTCGGCCTGGGCCCAGCTGCCATGGGAAACAGGTGGCCAGTCACCTCCCCTCACACCCTGGAAGGGATGAGACTGCACGTCACATAGGGGTCTCACAGCGTGCTCCTGCGGGGTCCCCAGAGCTGGCAGGCTGCTTCGCAGCGGTACATGTGGGATGAACACACACTTCGCAGTCTCCCATTCTGTGTAGTCTACAAGCCCAGGCGTGAGAGCTGCCGTGGAACAGGAGAATAATGGAGGCTGAACTCAGGCCTACCCTGAGAGCACACATTCTTGTGGGTGCACCTCCCCAACCTCCTGCCAGGTAAATGAAGGAGGCAGCTGTAGCCTAGCAGTTAGGGGAGGCAGACACAGTCCATCTGGAAGTAGCGGACTAGAGTAGGCCACAACCTCCAGTGCACTGTGAAACTGTCCAGGTAAGGGTCTCTCCCTTTCCAGCAAGTTCTGTAATTCCCAGGTCAACGGCGTTGTCCATAGACAGAGAAAGCAGCATCGGGCAGCAAGTCTAATAAGTGTTTTTGTAGTCACTATCCCTCCACCTACCAGAGAGAACCAAGGATCTCAAAGATGGGTTGTGACCTTGCTACTTGGGTGTCTCTTCTACCAAGAAGATGCCACCAACACCCTACCTCTGAATTAATAATGCTGAGTGGAGCTTCAAGGGAATCCTAGATCATCAAAAAAAATCAGCATGAAATGAGAAAAGTCGCATCTGAAACAGGAAGAGGATACTGTTTCCCAATCTCCCTCCACGATCACATCCACACCCTCAGGTCCCTCAGTGTGTGGGGGGTGGGTAGAAGGGGGCTGGGCGGGGATGAGCCTGCTTCCCTCACAGCTCCGGCCCCTCTGCTCCCTGGAGCTCCAAAAGAACAGGCAGGGGCCACAGAGCTCATTACCGTCATCCAAGCGTGAAGCCAGTGGAGCTTGTCCATGTAGCCCAGTTAATAACCTGCTGGTCCTTTGAGAACTGCCCATCCCGGCCAATGGCTGTGTCACAGGAGGCCACCAGGAATTAGAAGCAGAGAGGGCAAGCAGCTCTCCCTTATCACCAGCCATTATCACTCTAGCATTACAAAGCAAACCAATGGGAGATGTCATTTTGGAAATGCACAGGATTCATTCCCCATGAGGTAAAGAATTTTAATTAACCAGGAAAGTTAATTTGAATTGATCAAAAGGCCAAACTCTCAAGTATTTACTATACTTTTTAATCACACACACACTCCTATCTCTTCTATTTTTTAAGTGCATAAATACTAAGAAGCTAGGTTTAAAGGACAGTCTTGGAACCCTGCTTTAAAGCAGATGTAGCAGAAGAGCATCAACGGACCCCTGGAAAGAGCTCTAGGAACACATGCTGTCAAACACTCTCCAGCATCAATTTGATTATATCCCTTTTTGTGAATATTGTTACATGGGTTACTGCCTGTTCATGCACTTGGATTTTGAAAGTCTAACCCTGTGTGGGTGTATGTGTTTTTGTACATGCACATGTGTACATATTCCAATGCATCCACACATGTGTGAAGGTCAGAAAACACCTTCTGATAATGTGTCTCTCCTTGTATGTGTGTGTGTGTGTGTGTGTGTATAACTTAACTCCGGTCATCAGTCTTGTAGAAAAACCTTAAATGCCTGATTTATTTGTTTATTTGTTTGTTTGCTTACTTATGTACTTACTTACTTTTGCTCTTTCTTGCCCAGAACATGAAAACACATAATAGTGTCGAAGATAAATAATGAATGTAACAAAAGACCAACATGACAAGTCAATGACAACTGGCTGGCATTTACTGGGTATACAACTACAGAAAAGGGTGTTTCCTGGGCTGGGGAGATAACTCAAGCACAGGGACCCAAGTCTGATCCCCCACACCCACGCTTTTTAAAAGCCAGGTGGGGTAGTGCACACTTGCATTATCAGGCTTGGGAAGTAGTGACAGGAAGGAGTCTGGAGCCCCCTGGCCGGCCGGCTTAGTTGAACTGGTGAACCCCACATCTCAGAGACATGCTGTCTCCAAAAAGCAAGGTGGACAACTCCTGAAAAGCAACACCTAAGACTGACTTCCAGCCTCCCCACCCTCGCAAACACCTCCAAATGTAATTTTAAAAGTTTCTGAGATTTTTATTTAACGAATCTACCTGCATGTGTGTCTGCCTGCCTGCTACCTCCATGCAGTACCTGCAGAGGCTGGAAGGGGGTGTCGGGCCCCAGAGACTGGATCACAGATGATTGTTAGCCGCTATGTGAATGCTGGAAATAAACCAGGATCCCCTGCGAGAGCAGTCAGCAGCGATCTGAACAGCTGAGCCATCTCTCCAGCCCAAATAATGGTTGTTTTTGTTTCTTGGTTTGTTTTTTAAAGTCCATTTGCGTGCACTGGGTTACTTGCTGGTGCTGCGGTGCTGGATGGAAGCAGCAATTCCCAGGGGAATCACAGCTGGGAGGCCGTTCAAGTGCAGGCAGAACCTGGCTTGAGCCTCAGCTCACTCTGTCACCCTCCCGCCTATTTCCCGCTCAACAGCTGAGATGAGACTGGGCTCCCTCTAGCTCCAAACCCAAAGCTGGAAGGATTCAAAAGTGGTATCTGTGCGCCCTCAGCAATTTACTTAAATCTTTAACAATTTACCTTAGCGCAAACATTCCTTCCTCAGTAGTGTAAACTAAAGTGTAAGACCTTTCTCTCGAGTACGGTTCTTCTTCTGGCTTAATTTCCTGATCTTTCCGGGCAAAACCAACCCCCACATGGCCAATTTCAAGTTCCTTCTGGGAGGCTCTTTCCAGGTAGTGACCCACCACCTCCCCAGCCGTTTATACAAGCCCACAACAACCAAGGAAGCTCACACATCCAAACAAGCGGCTACAGATGATCAGGAGGCGCCAGAATGCATCTGCCAGAACCGAAGCAGCAGGGGAAGGGGACAGAGAATCATAGCTCCTCCATGCCTCAAGTGGACCTCTTGGGTAGAAAGGCAGTTGCTTTAGTCAGTAGCCCCAGTAGAGGCAATCAAAAGTAATTCATTCTCCTGCCTCTACCTACACACACACACACACACACGCACGCACGCACGCACGCACGCACGCACTTCAGGGAAAGGAGTAGGTTTGTCCACAAGAGAACAAAGCAGTATTAAACAGAACGACAGGACCGAGGTATGACAAACATGACTGAAATCACCACAGCCCTCTCAGGTCCCAAGATACCAATTCTTCTGCCCATAGCACTAAGTTAAAATAGCCAAAGGACCAGATGAAAATGTATGGAAAGTACAGGCCTGGGCCTTCAACGAGCAAGAAGTCTCAGCTGAGTGCAGTGTTATTTCCTCTCCCTTGTTACCATAGAGACATGCAGAAAGCTCGGATGGATGGATGGATGGATGGATGGGTGGGTGGGTGGGTGGGTGGGTGGGTGGGTGGGTGGGTAGGTGAATAATGATGCAGCAGAAATCAACCCTTTAGTCAAGTGACTTATTTGGCTACAATGGCCTCCAGAAATGAGCCAAGGGCCTGTACCCTTAGTCATTTTTCCTCCCCTGAAGATGAATGAATTCTACTTATGTCAAGGAGCACACAGAGACCACAGTGAAGACAAAATGACGGAAGACGAGCAGATGGGACCTTAGCAAGCATCAGTCCTGGGTGTCAAACAGGAATGCCAGCTCCTCTGTAGATAAATCCTTTCCATGTCTCCTTCCAGCCGTGGTCACTGCAAACAAAGACCCAAGTGTGGCCAGCAGGGAGATAAAAACTTTACCTTCAGTTTTCAATACACAAGGTAACAGGAAGAAAACCTCTCCGGGCTGACAGGTGCACATGTGAACTGAGGCAGGTGCAGGACACACACGTGCACACGTGATAGACCTGAAGGCCGAAAGGTAACCCTGGGTTGAGCACACACCTCCTGGCACATCCGGCTACAAGGTACTGAGAGACACACCCAGGTCCAAGCAGCAGACACACTCCACAAAGACAAACTACCACTGTTAAACAGAGGAGCCAGACAGCACATTTCCCCTCATTCCCCATCTCCCCCCCCCAGCCCACCTTCAAATGGTGGATTGAGCCTCCACTCGCCCCCAGGCTGCTGACATACCCCCCACCCTGACAACTTGGAAACATGCATCACTGAAGATAACCTCATTTCTCTCCTGATTTTTTTTTTCTTTTTTTTTTTTTTTTTTTGTTTCTTTGTTTGAGACAGGGTCACAAGAAGCGCAGGTTGGCCTTGAACTCACTGTGTAGCCAGGGCTGGACTTAAACTTACTGATCCTGGGAACCTCAGCTTCAACACTGGGATCTTCTGTGTCCTTTAATAACTGTGTAAAAGCAGTCAGTGAGTTTGCTTTCTCAAAGCCTCAGTTTTGGTATCTGTGAAATGGGAGCATGAGATCCAGTTTCACAGAGTTGCGAGGACCAAAGATATTTAATGGATTTATACATCCCACATAGGATAATTCTCCAACCACAGTAGCTGTTCTTTCCACTCTTCTGCATGAGGCAAAAAAAAAAAAAAAAAAAAAAAAAAAGGGGGGGGTGTGGGGGGAGAGACCTGTATCTCTGATTTATAAAGTTGGCAGAGTGAAAAAGAAATTTTTAACACCTAGTGATAATGAGATACCTCCTCCACTTGGTAGGGTGGTACCTGGTCAGACCTTTCCTGAGAAAACTTGGCCCTAGACAGCAGCAGCCCTTAAAGTGCTGTGTCTCCTACCCAGATGCCACCTGAGGCGTCCGCTATGCCAAGGAACTAAGGGATACAAACAGGGCCCAGGAAAGTCTCCATCAGGGTAATAGTGTAACCCTGGAAACAAGAAACAATCCACGGAGAGGCGGCGGGGGAGGGTATGGCTAAGCAATAGTCACATGTGTATGAGTTAATGTTTCTGCGGCCACAGAAAACCAGTGACTACATGACCATTTAAAACCCCAGCATTAAAGGGGCTAACGCAGGAAAATTGGGAGTTCAAAGCCAGCACAGCCAACTTTCACATGGCAACGTTACAAAAAGCACTTAAAACCTAAACTAT
Source organism: Phodopus roborovskii (assembly GCF_943737965.1). Classification (NCBI taxonomy): domain Eukaryota; kingdom Metazoa; phylum Chordata; class Mammalia; order Rodentia; family Cricetidae; genus Phodopus; species Phodopus roborovskii. The sequence continues at coordinate 12,088,430 of NW_026126567.1, read as the reverse complement.
GGTTTTCAGGTTGCTGCCAATATTCTTAACACTCACACAGCTAAACTGTACATGCTCATATATAAATAAAAGGAAAAACTGAACAAGTCACAGTTGGTACTTCCAGACAGTGAAGCTATAGGTAAGCGCACTGTATTTATTTGTTTGTTTGTTTGTTTGTTTTGCCCATGCCAGAGTAATCTTGGTGCTTTTGGAATTTGGAATGATGAACCTGTTTACTTTGATATCAGAGGAAATATTATTGAAAATTCTGGCTAGACCCTGTGGTGCAGGCTTGTAATTCCAGCTACTGGGAAGGCTGAAGCAGTAGCGCAAGTTCAAGACCAACCTGGGCTGCAGATCAAGTTCGAGGCCAGCCTGCGCAACCCAATGGAGCCATATTTAAAAATGAGAAAAGGGGCGTCCGGTACAGCCTAGTGTGAGTGGAACCCAGACTCAATCTCCAACACTGCAGAAGAGATGTCTGGGGGTGAGCAAGAAGTGGAGCTGGAGACAGAGAATCGGCACAGATGCTTGCTCACAAGTCCATCCATGAAATCCAACAGGGCGCCTCAGCAGGTGCTGCCACATACAAAGGAGGGAAGAACACACTGCCCCCTTTGGCTCACGGTTGGCATTACACTCATCCTGCAGCCAAACCTCAAACCACATTTGAATTAGTGAACAGCATGAGGTCCTGTAGCATCTTCATCTCCCTAGCAACCTTATCTCTGCCTGCTTTCATCTCAGCCCCAGATGAGAGAGTCTAGGTGCTCAAACTCCCTGGAACCAACCGGCAGCTGGAGAGGAGCTGGTAGGAAACCCTGGCCGGAAAGCCTGCTTACTGAGAAACAAGTTCTAGTTAATTTGATCACACCAACTTCATTCCACAGGGGGGTGACCAGGGCAGCATACCAATGTCTTTGCCACTGAAATTCTAACTGTTAGTCTTTCACTTTCCCAAATCTTAATTTTTGCATCATGTAACCATCATTAATCTTTTTCATTGGGTGAAAAGGGGAAAGAAAACTGCAGCTATTTTGCTAACTAGAGTCAGTGTCTAAATATTTACCCGCTCTTCCTATGTCAGGGCCCCCGAACAGCAGCAGGTGGGGTGGGGGATCCAAACCTGAACTGCAAGGGCGAACATCAAGCCACAAAATGACCTTCCAGGGCCAACACTCTGATGCCTGAATGCTACGGGCTGAATATAAACAAACCAGTTGGACAGGGACAGGTAAAGGTGCCTGCTCTTCGAGCCTGGTGAGCCAAGTTTGAATCTCAAAACTCATGTAAAAGTAGAAGTAGAAAAATTACAAAGTTTTTTATTCACTAGTGACCTACACACACACACACACACACACACACACACACACACACACACACACAGTGGCAATATATGCCCATATGTGGGTGCGTGCACACATACTTGTACACAAACACACACTACATTTAAAAGGAAATAAATAGGTTGGGCATGGTGGCAGGTGGACCTGTGTGAGTGTGAGGCTAGCCTGGTCATAGCAGATCCCAGGCAGCCTGTGCTAGCTACATCATGGGCCCTGTTTGAATTGGTAAGTGATTAGCAGACAATGCCCAAGGGGACGCAGAGATTGAAGTCATCCATTCTTGATGCCCAGAAGCACACAGGGACTTGAAACTTTCTGTGGGGCCTGTGTAACTTTTCTAAGAAAATGTCTGACCAGAGGAATAGGATAGCGTTTGCTTGACATGCCCCGCATCTTATCATCATCAAACCACAAACATAATGAGGACTTATTATACACAAACTCGGCAGCGCTGGGCCTAAGAGCTCAAGAGGAACATGATGTTGGCCCAGCTTAATGGGTCCAAACCACAGGTTTCAGTGTCTAGACCTAAGCAGGGAGTTCTGAGGCCCGTCTGGACTACAGCGTGAGTTCCGGGGGCTCTGTCTACAGCTAGTGCATAAATATAAAGACACACAGATACACAGGCAGACAAACATATAGACAGGCTGGCACTACTTGCCTAGCACGAACAAGGCCTTGAGTTTGACTCCAACATCATGGAAGGTAGAAGGGAGGAAGAGAGGGAGGGAGGGAGGAAAGAACGGAAGAGGAAAGAAGGAAGGTGAAGGAAAAGGAAGGGATGCGGGAGAAGGAAGTTAAGTTTCCTTTGTATTTTGTCCTCTTCGTGCCAAAAGGCCAATACCTACCCAGGCCAGGCTTGTTCCTTTAAAGTCCCTGGGTGACTTTTGCCATCTCAGGATGAGTCAATTACCTGTCCTAAGAATACCTTAGCCTTGGCAGCCATGCCTCCTCACCCCCTGTTTCCTCCACCCCACCCCATCTTCCCTGACATTTGCAAACCAAAGTCAAGAGAAGCTTTCCCTCCATGCCTTGACGTTACATTTCCCTGTGTCAAGGCAACTGAAAAGCTAACCATAGGGTGTGGTGCGCAGGGCAGCACTTGGTGCCCTATCCATGGTGGATGAAAGGGCAGCTCAAAGAACAGGCCTGGTCCCTGGGAAAGAGTCAGCACAGACTTATCCACGGGTCCCTACCCATCCCCAAGGGCCAGTGAGGACCCCACGGCTAATACAGGCACAAGGCAACGCCGCTGCACAAACCTGGGTTCAACTCCGCCACTTGTGAGCTGTTGGCCCAAATTCAACCACCTGAAATGGAGATGACAGTGACCTCCATACCAGGGTTGTCACGAAGGCTAAGTAAGTTAGAAGATTTCAGTGCTTGGCACAAAGCAGCTGTTGTTCATCCAGTGCTGGCTTCTGCTCTGTGTGGGTCAAATGTACCTGACTTACCCACCCAGTCTTTGGACCATCTTTATCCTCCTCATCCACACAGTCAACCCACAAACAGACTGCAGCCGCTTTTAAAATCATGACCTAAGAAAGGCCACCTCGTAGGAAGTCAGCATGGGGCCCTGGGCTAGTAACAGCCTTTTTCCAAAGGACACCTGGCTTCAGCTGATAATGCGCCAGGGCAAACTGACAGCGGTCACATGCAGGGGTCTAAAAGGAGAACTTGAGCGGCGCATGCCCACCCGGAGAGTGGCTCTTTCCCATTCCCAGACAGTGCCGCCTGCTCTCCCTTCCCCTGCCTCCAAGCACAGGTCCTGTGGCCGCTTCTGGGAGGGATTTCTGTAACTTGGAGTGTGTTATACTTCAACCTTATCCTCAGAGCCTTGTCATCCAAATAGAAGATGGTAGACGGTTCTAGAATGCAACGAGCCCTTCCCCCAAACCACAAGCAGACAGATAAGGGCTCTGGGAAAAGAGCCCTCATCTCAGCAACTTCAGTCCCTCTGGTCACATAGGCCCAACTGACAATCCGCAGGAAACTCCACCCCTTCCTCAAAAAGGATCCCTAAGACTGGAAAGGGCTGGGCCTAAGTGGCTTAAATTACACCAGAGCTGCCACCCGATGCCCATGAGAGACCTTCCATACCTCCCCTACAGACTTCCAGACTCCCTCAGAAATGCAGAGGCCGGTGGGCACCCATCCATCCAATGTTGTGCTTTCCTTTGTCCTTCAAGGATGTTCAGTCCCCAGGGTGCCATTTTCTGACTAGATTCATCTATTTCAAACAACCCAGGGCTCCCTTCTCCTAACTACTCAGATCACTAAGTCTCTCATAATTAGGTGGGATCCGGTGGCCATCTCCTCAGTTTCATAGTTCATACAGGAATGCATTCTTCACACTGACAATGTCTCGGCAGAAACGCAATGTCGGTGCTGATGAGACACAGTGTAAACCATGCTAGATTTTCAGATTTCTAGTGGACAGTCTTTGTAAAAAGAAACAAGTAAAGGTAATTTGGGGGCTGGGTGTGGCAGAGAATGCCTGTAATCCCAGCACTCAGGAGGTAAAGGCAGGTGGATCTCTCTGTGAGTTTGAGGACAGCCTGGTCTACATAGTGAGTTCCAGGCCAGTCTGGTCAACACAGCAAGTTCCAATCTACACAGAGAAACCCTGTCTGGAAAAATAAAACAAAAGGAAGAAGCTCTGGGAAGAGGTAGCAGAGAAGAGAGCGCGTTCAGAACATACTGTATGAAATCACTGTTTTCAGTAAAGAAAAAGACTGGCCACCCTATTATATAACTTCAATTTCTTAATAAGAAAAATATTTTAGTAATATTTCCACTGCACCTTATGCATGCATAGTACAGTCATGTCAGTGTGAAAGTAGTATGAAATTTAGTAATGAGGTGTCTTCATTTTGTCATTTATGTTGAGTCTGTGGAACCCAATGTCTTCTCCGTGGGAGGAAGACAGATCTTAATTGAGAGCAGTCATATTTTGAACTATGAAGAGCCGTGGCTATAGAACTGGGCAGGTCTTCCATGCTGTGACTAGGACGGTTCTTCCCTACAAAGTCCATAGCTTAGCGTGCACACACAAGACACTGGCTACCAACAGATCAGCACCATCTGTGGGCAGATCTGACCAGACACAACTCCTGTGGACTGAAGCATAGCCCTGCCCCATCCAAATCTCTGAGACCTGGGGGAATTCAGCACAGCCTCCCCCGTACTCCATGTCACATGCCCCATCCCACCCCTCCCGACCCGAGAGAAGAGAACAAGAAGACAGTCAAAGTGTCTGTGGCACCTTCAGATGGAACAAAGCACAATTTCTCATCTTCACAGGATGAGTGGAGAGTCCTGAGCAAAATCTCTGTAAGTATTAACCTCTCTTCACTTCCACCCCCCCACTTCGTGTGTGTGTGTGTGTGTGTGTGTGTGTGTGTGTGTACGCGCGCGCATGCATGTATGTGTGTGAGTGTGTGCTCAGCAAACACAAAGGGAGTGGTGTGTCTGAGAAACAGGACAACAAAGGGCCAGTGGCTGCTGAAACTGAGTAGATGAAGGCTCACCGTAACAGTCTCCTTCTGCGTGCACGTTTAAAACTTTCCATAATCAAGTCTGAAATACTGAATCCACAAAAATGAGAGCGGATATTCCTCCTTCCTCTTAGCACATGTGTTGTTAAAGGCAGCGTCAGCATTAGAGAAAAAGATCCATTACTTAGGCACAGTTGGGCCTGTTGTGGTGGAAGCTGCTTTCGTCTACAAACAGGACACAACGTGGACACCCAGCAGCCACGCTGCACTGAGCACTGGGCAGTCCTGGGCTCATTGCATAACCATCACAAGCAAGGGCAGCTCCACAAAGCGCTTTCCTGAGTTCACGCTGACCTCTCTTAACCAGGCACGATGAGGCTTGCTGCTCGGTTTTCTTGAAAGAACATAATGATTTATTCTTTAAGAATTTCATACACACATGTAACATATTTCAATCACATTCGCCATCACCCTTCATCCCCAATCCTTCCAAATCCTGCACCTAATCCTGCACTCCTTCATGGGTTTTTTGTTGTTTTGTTTTTTTAATAACCCCTAGAGTTCAATTAGCACTGCCCATAGACTCACAGGCAGAGCCATTCACTGTTGTGTGGTCAACCTATCAGAGACCACGCCCCTGAGAAAATGGACACCATCACCTGTCAATGCTCCGCAGCTATGAGCCCCTCTGCATCCATGCTGGAATGTTGACTAGCTTGCTCTTGTTCGGACAACGGTCCTGTCACAGCTCCCACACACATGATGACATGTGAAGACAGTTTTGCCCCAGCCCCCCCCCCTACTGACATCTTCCCACCCTTTCTTCATGGTGTCCCTTGAGCCCAGAGGCAGGGCGTCATGTAAACATCCCACAGCTGGGAACGCCAGACACTTACTCTGTGCACCCGGACCGATTCTGAGTCTCTGCATTAATCATCCACCGCACAGATTCTCGGATGAGGACTCAGGCGGCTCACCTTCCACCCAGCGGGTGACCATTTCAAGTTACTAAAGGACAAGGAGCTTCGAGAGATGGGGGTCCCTCTCCCCAGCTGCTGTGGTCTGGATGTCTGTGTCTCCTTGAAAGCCACCAGTTGAAATTCTAACTTCCAAGGTTAGGGATCTTGAGCTTTAGAGGCCATGTAAGAAAAGGCGCAAAAAAGGTGATCTCTCCCCACCACACGGGGAAACAGCGAAGCCAATGCCGGAAAACCAGGAACTGGCCTTCAGCAGTAAGCATGCTCCCGGCAGCTTCTTCTTAGACTTCCAGAACTTTGAGAAATCATCTTTTTGTTGTCGCGGCTTAAATTAATACAGCCTCTTCACATTATTTCGAATGAATGTGAACAATCCTTGACATTTTGACCTTCGTTAAAACTGACACTAAGATGAGCAATTCGCTTGGCAAGAATTTAACCCCACCGAAGATCTGAGATATATCTGTGACGATATAGGTAATCCACAATGAAAATCCCCTTCCTACCCATTTACAACAGCTCTTTCTGACATTAATCGTAGTTAAAATAATAATAGCTAAATAGTACAAACTATGCCAGTAACAAAGAGTGCAGATTCTGCGCTCAAACGCTTAGAATCGTCCCATGAATTTCACCCCGTGTCCACGGTTTATACCTTGTGGATGGTGTGTGTCCATGTGTATGCACCCGTGGCTTGTGGGTGATGTGTGTACCTGTGTACGTGCCCTGCTCCACAGCATCTGGAAAGTTGCCCTTTGAATAAAATGAAATACTTGGATTGCAACAGGCTTATTCCAGAAAACCGGGGGAGTCGCTTGGCTCTTTCGGAAGTGATGAGGGACTGAAAGCTACAATAGGGTTTACACTGGCAAACAGCTCATCTACTCCGACAGCATCAGCCCCACTGGTTAAATCCCACGGGAATCCTTGGGAGGAAAAAGTCTAAGCTAGGCTGCCATACCATCCACAGCCTCGCCTTCATGCTAGATTCCCCTTCCCTACCTGAGCTGCTCTACCAGGGCAACGTGAAGACAGCAAAGAAAGAAATGGACATCACTATGACCAGCAACAAACTTGGGGCCAGGAAAGCTGCCCTGAGCATAATAAAACAGAGGTCACACAAATCAACGAGTCAGGAAGAGACACACAAACCCAGCTGCAGGGAAAACCCCTCTCCTGTCTCCTACTCCCAAGCAGGTCCTGTGATTCACCTCCAAGGTATCCAAACGAGAACCTCAGTTCCAGAGGTCTCTATCTGCACACACTCCACGGCACCACCCCCAAATCATGGCAGCAGGAGGACTATTCAAAGTCACACAACTGCCCCCAGAACATCAGAAGGCCGCCTCTGGCTCTGAGCTCAGCTGTGGGTGAGGGCACCCTGCAGCCTAGAGTTAGGTTTCAGAACTACACAATCATCTGAGTAACTTGGCATCAGCTGGGCCACAAAAACAAGAGCCCAGAAAAGGAAGCATTTTAACCACCCCCCAAAAAAGTAAACAAAGAGATCAGGGAACCATTGACACATGGCATAATATATATTTATCTAGGTTTAAGAAAGATACGTGCAGTCATATGTGTGTGTGTGCGCACACACGTGGGCACCCGTGTACACACACACACACACACACACACACACACACACACACACACACACACCCTCCAGTGGGCCAGGTAAAAGCAAACCCAAAGCAGTATATCAGCCAAGCCTCTTCCACAATAGCACACTCACCCACGACTCCAAAAGGAAGCCGAAAAGGATGTTGTTGGGTTGTAGCTAAAACTCTTCCTCCCACTTACCTCCCATCCAGTGCTAAATTTAAGTCTCTGGCTTAGAGAAGGAACCAGGGCAGCCACAATAGCTCTACGAAGTATGCACAGAAAGCCTACGTACGATATGGATGTTAGGATTCGGAACGTGGGACGGCTCTGTCTGTACTCGCTCAGCAGAGTCTCCCCCTCCCCACTTCCCGTCCCTCCTTCCCGCTCGCTGGATGTCTCCTGTGATAGGCAGGGTCCCCGGCTGGCATTTAGGGGCTTTCTGCTGCGGTGTCCTCACTGAAGCAATAGCATTGCCAAAGGGGCACTGGTTTCATGAAGGAGTAGTATTCTCTCTCTCTCTCCCTCCCCCTCTCTTATCCCCCCCACCCCACCCCTACAAACCCCACATCTGGATCACTCTCAGACTTCTGGACCTTAGGCCATTTTCAATTCTACAGAAACAAACAGAATATCCAGTAAACAGTGAAGCCCATACCAGCTGGCAGCCGGAGGGCATCAGGAGGTGCCTGGCCGTTCTAGAGCTTACCTCTCTGAACCTTCACATCCCTTAAGGGGTTCAGTACGAGAAATTTACCAACCTTTCAGGTTTAAAAAAAAAAAATCATCTTTTTCTAAAATACAAGGGTCATTCAGAAAAATAAGAAGCCTAGGAAACCAACATCTATAAAACCTGCTATCCAGAAACATCACCAAAAAATTGTTGCTGCTTTATAACTGTAAATACCGGACATGCAGATGGTGTTAGGCGACCGCTCTGATAGGGCTGTTCAACACACACACACACACACACACACACACACACACACACACAGAGTCACAATCCAGATTGAGAATCACTGATCTAGGCAAAAAAGCAAGAGTCCTGATCCATGTTTCCCATCAAGGCACTGGCTCTTAGAAACAGACACTCAGGCTAATATCAACAGAAACCACGGCTGGGACTGGATGGATTGGATTATCAGGAAACAGGGTCCTCACAAAGCCAGGACACACAGATCAGGGCCCCCTCACCTCTGTGAGAACAGCTAGGCTACCTTCCTAGACCCTTAGGGAGGCCAGGCCAGGGAGAAACCAGGGAAACAGAATCAGCAACACTGCACTTACTGGGCACAGAGCCCTTCACAGGCTGCTTAGCACACAGACTGCTGGCCTCTGCCGCTTGTAGACTTCCTGATCTGTAACGGGGAGCCCTGTCCATTCATCTCTATGTCTGTGTTAGCATACAGTAGGTGCTCAAGAAATGGCTGGGCTGATGGGCTAGCCTTTACGCATTAGGAGGAAAAGGCAGCCACCTGGCCTGTCTATACTCTCCTCCTGAGTGGGAAAGTCAGGACAAAGGCAGGGTGGTGGACCTGTATATAGCTTGCTCGGGCTGTTACAGTATTCCAAGGATTTGGCAAGCCACGTTCAGTCTGGAAAGGGGATGGGGTCGATGCTTACCTGGTCTGAATGCACATTCCCACACTTCAGAGCCACTGCCCAGGCAGCTTGTGAAAGCTGCTTAGTTAAAAGGGGGGGGGGGGGGAGGGGACAAGGCAGGTCACGCTTTTTAGCCACGAGCATGGGTGCTCCCTTCTCACCTCAGCTTCCCTAAACTGAACGGCGCACTCGAGTGAAGCCAAATGCAGGTGAAAAGTCTCTCAGGCAACTCCTAACGGTCCAAGGGACTGAGATGTGTAGCCATGAGCCACGTCCAAACATTTCATTCAAGAAGTCACGAGCCTGCTGCTCTCCTGTGGCTACACAATGCCGTGACGCTGGGTGTCAGGGCCCAGGGTTCCTCCTCGGCTCCACACCCCTCAGGGACATGCTGTCTGCACAAATCACAGCCATGTCCCACCTGCATCTAAAGCCTGCACAAATGTCTAGAGACGGGACCCACTCAGGGTGGCCAGAAAGCCTCTTCTGGAAGATGAGGTAAGCTTCTACACTTCGGTTGCCTGCTAGCCTCACTGAGAAAGCCCACAGCCTCAAGCCCAGGAGGGTTCCCTCGGGGGCCTTGGTAAAGCCTACGAGTGAAGTCAAGCCACTTGGAGCTGAGGGAAACCCCGGGCCCTGTGCTCGCTAAGAACTTCCAGGTCTTTCTCTTTGTGCTAAAACCTTCTGAGAGCTGCATGAGGGACTCGGGGTGAGTTAGGAACCCCAAGGCATCAGTACACCATCAGCCCAGAATCAGCCACCCCACTTCCTCCACACTCAGTTTGTCTGTTGTAGACCTAGCTGGCCTGGAGTCTGCTGTGTAGCCCTATGTAGCTCACAGGGAACACCCCCTGCCTTAGGCTCCTGGTTATTAGTTACAGCTAAGCCCCACCACCCCTAGCCTTCCTAGACTCAACCCAGTAAATGCTACAAGTGCTTTACCCTTCCTCGGCTTCCCTGCGTGTGTGGCTGGCTTCTCACATCCCCCTACAGCAAAGGCTTCGAGAACGTCTCGTTTGGGTGCTTTGACCCCTTGTCGTTTCTGTGCACTCTTACAAGCGGGCAGGTACAGGCAACGCTCAACGGATGCTGAGATCCTGTTTCTCAAGAAGGACAAAGGCACCCACAGAGCAGACACAGCCCTGGGGTATCGTAGAGCAGGGGAATGAGGGGAGAGCCTGGGAGGCCTTCTTAGGAGCCGGGGCCTGGACCTACTGTGTACGTGGGTATGTACACACCGTGTACTGGTGTGTACATACAGATGCCTCTGTGTCTCCGCTGAGAAGTACAGGCCCACAGGTACCAGGAGCTGGTGCGGTGGGAGAGCATCGTACGCCTCACTGTGCTGAGCGGGCGCAGAGCATGTGGGGGCCTCCAGAGAGGCCCGCTGAACTGCAAAGCAAGGAGTAGCACCTGAGGGGGCCAAGCCCTCTGGAGTCTCTGGTGCCACCCACAGCCCCGCTGAGCTTTTCCCAGGAATGGTTTCATGAGTTACAAGCCACAGGCACAGGCTCCACCCGTCACAGCCCGGCCACCAAGTCACTGGCCCTAAATTAGGATCGAGGCGTGTCTGCCTCCTTCCAGCAAGGCCGGCCTCTAGATAAAGGCTCCTCTACCACAAGTGCCAGGGGCGGGGCCCTCCAAGTAGCTCTCCAGTGGCCTTTAATTTGGTGGTACCCGCACAGTCTCCTCTGAACCCAGCCATTTAAGATTGCCAAACCTCTCTCTAATCGTTGGGAATGCACAGATCGGGATTGAGAAAAACACAGGATTAGAGGCTGCACTTGACAAACGAGCCCATCGTTTCCCCTCAGGTTTGGAAAAGGCTTATGACCACTAGGTTGTGTTCTGACTGGAAGCATACACACTCACAACCCCCAGGGCTCCCAGGAATTACAGGCCACCAGGGGCGTGGCTTGTCAGGAGACCCATCTCCTCTGGGAAACCTGGAGTGAGCACTCTTTGCAACTTTACAGCCATTAGTCACTGAGCTCCAAGGGCTGCTCCCCTCCCTAAATAAACACCCCACCCTCGAGAATCCAGAGTGGCTGTCATGTGCTGCTCCTCACCGCCCTGTGAAGCGGGGTCGTTCCTGAGAACCCTACAAATCCCTCACACATACCAGAATCAAGTCCAGTCCACCCTTCTCTGCCCAATGCACACATCGCTGAGACGCATCCTCATTTAGGTGACAGGATTTTCATCTTTAATGCCAACGGTGACGGGAGTGGGGGGGGGTCCTTATGCATCTCAGTTGTGTCTAGGGAGCAGAGGTGGCTTCCAACATCATGAGCAGAAATTAGATCAGGAGCGTCTAAGGCATCTTTGTCTCTGGGACTCTCCAAAGATTTCTCTACTCAATTCAAAGACCTCTATAGCAGCTAATTCTATCCCCGCCCCTACCCAAAACTCACTCAGCCCACCGAACCCTGGCCGGTGCTTATTTCATGCCTGCTCCCATTCCCCACCTCCTCCAGGAAGTCGCCTGTGGTTGCCTCCTGTCTACCGCCTGTCCCTCTCTTTTCCCTCTGTGTCCCAGAGGGCCCCAGCTTTGTGTGGCTGATGCTACAAAGGATGGCCGGGATGCCAGTGAAAACACAGGCTGCGCAGGCCCTCTGCAGAGACGCTCTGCCCTCCTCTACCACACATCAGCCCTGTGGTTTGAAGGAGCCGTACTGCGCCTCTGCGGGCTTCTGCTATTTCATCCGTCAAATATGAAAGCCTACTTCCAGCAGCTTTTGTGAGACCTTAGAGATGACACATTGGCACCTAGCACACATACATAAATGTTCAATAAACATAAGCTACTATTACGTTCCCACTGTACTTTAACAGCCTGTTTGTATGTAATCGTCCTCCGCTCCACTCGGACACTGGATCATATTCCCTGGGATATCATCTGAGCCAAGCACTACAGCTACCTCACCAGAGCTAAAAGAATAAGGACGATGATGAAGATGATGTCTAAGCAGATGAAGAAGACGACGATGTGGGGTGAACCGATAAGTGAATTTGCGAGCATATTCATCACCCACGGGAAGCATCCCACCCTGGGACTCCACGCTACTCTACTACAAACACTGAAGAGATGTTCTCATAATGTGCCGTACAAATGCAACCAGAGGGAAGGGCACTGAGGATGAATAGAAGAAGAGGAACAAAAACGGAGGCAGGAAAACGGCACAAGCAAACCCACGTGTGATTAAAGCACACAGCCATCCTGGGACTAATTACCCACGGGATCAGTGGTCTACATGGGAGGAACAGTCTAGTGTGGGGAGGAGCGGTCTAGAATAGAAGGAACAATCTAGAATGGGAAGAATGGTCTAAGGTATGGTCTAGTGGGGAAGGAATGAACATAGAAGGAATCGTCAAGCTTACGAATGATCTAGCATGAGCAAGAATGGTCTGCAAACCTGTTCTCACTCTTACCGCCACAGCCACCTAGAAACATACAAAGTAGGTATTTTGACCTATGAGGTCAACACCACATACACCCTGACAATGTCTAATAGCACGCTAGGCGCTATGATAAGAGAATGGAGAAATCAATACCACTGGATGTGACCGGGAAACAAATGAAAAAGTCTAAGCGGTCAGTCATGCGAAAATGGAGGTCTCAGTGCATCTGGCCACCAGCCAAAGCAGACTGCCATTCCAAAACAACCTTCTCCTCCATTCTCAGCTCTCTCTGGAGGGTCTCACCCAACACAAGCAAATTCCACAAAGCTTATCTACGGGGGTTTGACTCACTCCATTCCTGAGATGTGAAAGGAACCACGTTTTTGACACACAGGCCCTTTCCCACACATCTATGTGCCTTCCATGATGAATGCACACTGATCTCCGGATTTAGATATTTTGATTGTGCCTGGCTTTGGAAACCTTGTTGCTAAGTGAGTTTCCCCGCCAGTGGATTTCTTTTTGTTCTGTTTGAAATGTTAGCTTGGGGGGAGGAGGGGCTAGCTCAGTAAACAGCAACAGGAAAATAAGACCGGCCGCCCCCACACACCAAAAGTGCTGTCCTCGGCAGATCAGGATCGTGCGCCACACAATTAGAGGAGGTTTCTTCCCCACAGCTTTGGGTTCTACTTTCTCTATAAATACTTACTCATTTTCTAATTAAACAATAAGTAGAAAGCGGGGCCTGAGAAACTGCGTAGGTGTCACCCTCTTGCTAAGGAAAGTATTAAAGCAAATGAGGCCGAGCAAGGAGTAAACAGTGCACAAACTGCGGGTTCCATACAGCCTGGCGCCTAGAAGACCTCTGCCTCCCACCCTGAAATGCGCGCTCCTAAGCGCTGGCTCTGGAAGGCAGTCAAGGTGGTTCGGTTTTTAATTTACTCGCTTTACGAGGACTTCGAAACAATAAGCTGCGTGTCTTGGTTGGTTTCCAGTAGGGCTCAGCATCTTTGTCAACAGCATATGCAAAGACTCAAGAGACACAAAGCAAGCAGTGACCCTCATAGATCACGAGCTCCTGACTCCGTATGACTAAACAAAGTTAGTGTTTACTCTTCAGGGCTTAGAAGTGGTAAAAGAAAAGGAATAGCTGTAACACGACAGACTCCTCCCAGTGTCTTGCTCCAAGTACTTGTGGAAGAACGCTTCTGTAGACATGGGCTATGTTTAAATTCACTGACTGTGATGGTTCCAATGAGAAATGTCCTCCACAGCCTCAGATATTTCAACACTTGACCCCAGTTGTTAGCACTGTTTGAGGACATTATGGCACTAATAACCCTGCTGGAGGAAGTACATCACTAGAGGGTGGGCTTTAAGAGCACAGGGCCCCGCCCCATTTCTGGCTGGCTCTCTGCTTTCTGTGTTCCGCTGAGACATTATGGCTCAGCTGCCTGCTCCTGCCACCCATCTCCAGTTTGATGTACTGTTCTCCCTGGGGGATCTTAAGCCACAGTAAGTGCTTTTATCTTTAAGTTGCCTTTGGTCGAGGTATTGTATCACAGCAATAGAAATACAACTGATACACTAATTTACAACTTGCTCTGGCTCATTCATTCACTCAGTGATTATTTACTGAGCATCAGTTACCATGGAGATAAATAAGACAAAGTCTGCCCTCCTGGAGCTTCCAAGCCACAGGGAGAAAGAGGCCATGAAGATAAAAGTACAACTACAACAGAGAAAGAGAGAGGGACAGGGACGCAGAGGGGTAAGGACAGGGGTGCCCTGGGTGGGGCTGCTGGAGAAGGGCTCCCCAAGCTGGGGCTGGAACCACCCGGAGGTCTGGAGACTCCTTGAGTCTCCATCAGAATCAGCTCAAATGGAACATCAGATGGAGGCTCATTTGTCCTTGGGAGTCTCTTAGATGCGAAATCCTGTTCCAGCTGTAGTAAGCTCAGTGGGCATGGATGCCTCCTGGTCCATCATCACTGGATGAGGCTCCTCCCCACATATCATGTCTAACCTGCAAAATTCTCTCCAGAACCAAACATTCGCCTAATCTGACCATGGCCTGCATATGCACCAGGTCCCCTCCCCTCCACTCCTCAGATCTCACTTAACCAGAGCCAACCCTGCCACCCACCCACTGTACCTTAAAGACCTTCCACTGGGCTTTCCTGTCTCTTTCTAACCAATTCCGTGTGGTCCTCGGGTGACAGAAAACACCTTGTTTCTTCCCCCAGACCTCTGCTCCCCAGGTGCAGACCTGCTCCATTACCTTTTCTCCTCAGGCTCACATACCTGGACAGCTGGCGTTCCACAGAGGAAGGTCACTCTACAGAAGAGGACCAGAGTGAGAACAGGGTTCTAACACTTGCTCACTCTAACCAGATAGATGGCTCAGACTTTATAGAAAGATTCGATGCAACGTATCAGTTTGAGTACAGGCCCCGTAGGGGGGAAATCGAATCCCCTCCTGCCCATTTCCCTTGCAAACGGACCAACCAGCTCTGGAAGAGAATGGGATCTTCGGAAGCACGGATGAGAGCCTCAAAAACCTGCTGTGACCAGTACTACTACGTAAGGCAACGGAAGGGCAAACAAGCTCAGGTCTTCCTGTGGTGGACAAGGGGAAGTCCCAACCGGTGCACATGTTTCCAGACACCGGAGGCCATACTCTGTAGGGAAATCATGAAGCTGCCATCTTTGGAGACTCATCTGGAACACACACATAGTCCACTCCAAGGACAGCAATGACCTTGGGAGTGTCCCCTCCTGCAGCAAGTGTGGGGTGAAATAGAAAGGCAATCTACCTGTAAATACAGAGCAGGAAGAGGGGTGCTATGGAGGACATCGCCTTCACTTCCTGCCAGGAGAGACAGCAGGGCTGGCTGCCTTCTACTTCCTTTCCTATGCAACTAAACGCCCAGAGTAAAACTGGAGCAGCTGGCTCCGTGCCAAGCAGCGAGGCTTTCTTCGGGGTTACCTCACGCTTGGACTGGAAGTCTCTGCGCGCTCTATCCAGGGGTCTGGCCTCAGCAAGGTGAGCTGTGTGTAAAGTGGCCCTGGAACACAGGACAGGATAGGGGAGACAAAGACAGGAAACCCACAGAAAATGAAATGACGAGCCCACACACGCATCCGCAGTGACCCTTCTTCTGGAAAAGGATCACTCAGCTGGGCACATGCACCGCCCAGATGTGGGCCCACCACGGAAACCCGACGCCCAGGCCAAGGTCCCAAAATCCTCCGTGACAGTCCCCAGGGGATGAGGGAGGAGGACTGATCCAGTCTCTGTGCTATTTTAAGCACTATGACTTCATCCCGTTTGCTGAGGCAGACAGATGGGCCCCATCAATTCGTTTCACTACACGGGAGGCAGACCCAGACTGGGAGCCACACATTTGCCCTGTCTCCTGTTAGGGCATCTGAAGCTGGGCCCTGGCATCGGGACAGGAAGCACTGTTTCTTTCTTTCTTTTAATTTCTTGTATTCCCCGCACACCCTACCCCCAAACCTAAGGGTATTTGACAAGCACCATATTTCATGGAAGCAACCACCAGACAGGACAATGGCCCCAGGGAAGCTGCCGCAGAGCCGGGAAGCGTTTCTGCTGTGATCAGCACCACCCATGGCCTCCCATCCTCTCCAAACACAGAGGAGTGGGAGAAATAACACTAAGGATAGACTGAGGCTCCTGAACCACAAGCCCGCCCCCCCCCCCAGCAAGCCACAGTAGGGCAAGGGCTTCCTCCCGCCACCTTTCAGAGAACCCAACAGTGCAAGGGACAGGCAGAGGACTATGTATGTGTATGTAGTAAACCTCCCCCAGGCACTTCCCAATCTTATTAAAAACTCCCAACCATCCTATGAGGTAAGATGTCTACCATTCTTGTTTCTATTCCCAATAGAGTGAAGCAAGTCGGAGAGCTGGGACAAAAGCCATGCGAAGACAATGCTGGCGAGACTCAAAGCCAGCTAGCCCTCCACCGTGACAGGAGTGCTTTGCTCTTCTCTGAAGGGAAGGTGTGAGGCGTATAGAAGACACTGATCCCCCGTCTGTCTACACGGCACGACATTAGCAAGTATCATGAGGGAGGAATGAATGAATCTGCAAAGATATCCCAGGAACCAGGCCGGGACTGCCTCTCCCTCTCAGCTTCATCACCTGGGGTACATTCCATAACTCTTGAGCTGTGTACAACTGTGTCTGGTTCTCTTTCCCCTCCTGGGATGAAGACAAACTATGTCAAAGACTGACAGATCCCGCAGGTGTATGGGGTCGCCGAGGCAGGCTGCAAGCACACAGAACAGTCGAATCGACCTGTCAGGTGAATAGGTCCATGTCACCAAGGATACCCATGGTGCAGCTCAAGGATCACCTCTAAATGACCCCAAGACAGCCTGACTCAAGCAAGCCCCCAGATTCATTCTGCAGCGAGTCTGCCTCCATTTTGCCCTCCCCCAGGCAAACCTCTCCATTTCCCATCACTATTAAAAAAAAAAAAAAAAAAAAAAAAAAAGAACCCTAGATAACCGTATCCTAAAACACCAGCATCAGTAACTTAGAGCAGGGCTGCACACACGACACCCCGTCAAATCGGCTTGCTGTTGCACCCCATCAAATCGGCTTGCTGTTTGCCGCGGGCTGAGAAAGGTTTCCAGATAGTTGGAGAGGAAACAGTGAATCTTCCTAGCTCTCTTTCCCCCCATTTCACATAAGGGAACTGTGTGACAAGTGTGTTGAGTTGAAGAGCTTTTTGAGATTGGTTCCTTTTAAACTTGGATACATTCTTATCTAGATATTACCATCATCCTCTCCTGAATGCAGCCCACGGTGGCGGGCAGGCTGGCTGGCTTCCATCTTCTCACTATTAGCACTGCTGGGAGCGTTTGCGTAGCGGGCCGTGACTTTTCAAGCACATGTACATTTGGTTCTAACAGGCACATAAGCCCGGCACTGGGGATGGTACTCAGGGCGTGCGGCCTTCCTCATTAACCTATCATGTTCCAATCCTCCCGCCCTTTTTACTAAAAAGACCGCAAGGAGCTTCCACGGCAGAGTCAGACACAAGGGGATGGAAAGGTGACTGCCAATGACTAGATTTTTAAGAATGACTCATAACAGAATGTGTGGCGGCAGGGCTTTCATGAAGCTGGGCATTAATGATTCCAGGAATGCATGGAAAATGCAAAGACGGCGTGAAAGGTTAAACTTAAAAAACAAAAGATGCTGCAGGAATGTGGAGGTGGCAGGAACGAAACAGGAGAGGTAGGACAAGGTTGTCATCTCTGGCACTTTCTTTCACGGCTGACCCAAGTCAGGGACCGCAGAAGACCCTGCTGATCTTACATTCCACTGTCACCCACACAGGACCTCAAGACCCGGCATGCAGACACTCCGCAAAACTCTGCTACAACCCTAAGCATCTGGGTAAATGTGCGAAGGATTCAATATCAAACCCCCACCCACGGAAAAGGCTGATATTCTCATTAACATCATGAGAGTTTGGCTTCCAAGACCATTCCTCACCAAAACAAAGAGAGGGAAGCAATCCCCTCTACACGTGGAGAGGCTTAAGTCGTCACAAAAAATGTCCCAGTTCCCTCAGATCCTTGTCCACTCTAAAATCTGGGTTTCAGATTTGGTATAAAGTGAATTCAATCACAATGGGTGTGTCAACGGGGCAAAAGGCAACCTCACTCTGGGAAAGGAGCCTTCAGGGACTCAGCCCCTGGGCGTCTGCCAGCACAGCGCCAAATGCATGCTGATTAAAGAAGGAGGCGCAGCATGTCACTTCAAATACATACACCATACACATAATAGAGTAGGGCAGATGAACATTCCCATACCGTGCTCCCTACAGTGCAGAAGCAAAACCCCGACTACTGGAAACTGTGAAGATAGACAAGGGGTGCAGAGAGCAGAGAGAGGAGAGAGACTGAAAGAGGGGAGGGGGAGGAGGGAGGGAGGAGGGGGGAGGGGAGGGGAGGGGAGGGGGAGAGGGAGGGAGCGCATCCCGGCTCTAAGCAACAACATGAAGTCTACTCCATAAGTCACCGTGAACATCTGTTGTTAATTTTGTTCTTTTGTTTTCTCCAATCACGGCTCTCAGTTTAGGAATAAACACACAGGGAGAGGGGGCTACTTAAAAGACAGATTCACTCCACACATTTCAATTTAACACAGGGAGAGAAATGACTTACGTTCCATCTCTGCGTCCACCCCCACCCACCCCCACCCACCCTAAGGTACTCTGCTGTAAATGCAATCAGGAGAATTTTTCCAGAAAAGGTCACTGAGTCTCTGCCAGAACAACTTGTCAGGGAACAGCGGGCACCACAGACAAGCCCCGGGCGAACCAGCCAGGTACATTCCCAGAAATGGGCACATATTTCGATTTAAATCCCACGTCATTTCTGGCCATCACAGAGGATCACAGTTCCCACTCCTACCACCCGGAAGCCTTTCTCAGCTCGTGGGCCAGCAGCAGGCTGATTTGATGGGGTGTCCTCTGCGCAGCCATGCTTTAAATCACTGGTGTTGTTTTAGGATACGGTTTACCCAGGGTTCCTCTTGTTTGAAGGGGAGGGAAATTTAGAGGCGTGCATAAACCAAAGAGAACCAGGTCAGAGCAAACCAACATCCCAGCAGAGACGAAGAGCTCACACTCTTACACGGATCCCAGGAATGTTCAGAGGGCCCTTTTAATCACCCCTTTCTAGAAGACCACAGGTTCGAAGACAGGCCGACTTAACGCTAAAAGTGAAAAGACCGTTACCTGGGCAATGTGGTGAGTGGGCGCCCTCTCATACCTCATGTGTTAAGTACCCGTCATGTTGCCAAATAATAGAAGTCAAAATGCATCTTGTCCCACAAACCTAAAAACACTGTTCCCAAACAACCCCAATACACCAATTTCCTTATCAGCCCCTGTGCTACATACACCACCACAGAGCTCACAGGCCAGATCACTGGCTTTTCTACTAAAAACACATGTTCCCAGCATACTCCTTGTGCTATTAATAACACTATCTCCCCTGATTTTCATTACTCTTAAATCCACCTGTATGAAAATCTGAGATGGTGGCAGCCTCAGGACCTCACAAATCCACCTCAACTCACAGTAGATACCAATGTTGTACTAGCATCTGGCTTTAAGAGTCTCTTGGGCTGGCCAGACACTGGTAGAATGAATGTCTTTGACCCCAGCACTTGGGAGGCAGAGGCAGGCAGATCTCTGAGTTAAAACAAAACAAATGAGAAAAGAAAAATTCCTTGGGCATTTAAAGGTTTAACCTCTTCTGACTGACTTGTTCATAGGAAATTCTATAGTCCATGGTAAGTACTAACTCGTGATTGCCAACACAAGGCATGACTCTGTAGTCCATTTAGGAAAGCAAGACTTTTATCGAGAAATTCGGGAATTGTGTCTAATCTGTGACCGGACATAAATGAAAAACTACCCACCATGGGTCTTCATCACATGAACCTTATAGAGACAGCCTGTGTACACATACACACACACATACACACACACACACACACTCCACATGCCTGATCTCAACTCAGATTTGTTCTTCGGTGGCAGATACTATCACCCTTACTGACACGTACAGAACTGTCCACGCTAATGACTTCTGGCAACACTAAGATTTGACATAGGAGTCCCAGATCAGCAAGTATGAGAAGACCCATATGCCCTATCTGGGTTGCTTCCTCTGCCAGCAAAGCCTGCAGGGCACAGGGGAATAGAAACGCCAGGCACTACCTTGCACTCAGCTGAGAGCTGAGTGGCACACTCAGGGCCAGATACTGGACCAAAGCCCTGAGGCGCTGGAGCCCATGCTCAGTGCATCAGCCCCTGTGGTAACCACAGACTACTATGGGCACGCTGTGTGGCCAGGCCCGGGAGTGCTCAGCACTTAGTGGGGACTGCCATTACTCCCAACCCGTCACCAAGCCAAAGGTGAGCTCAAGGTCTCTGGAGAGCCAAAAGGTGGTGCAGAGCCTTGGGGTTCTTGCATAGATGGATGTGGGCACTGGTTTGCAGCCTGCCCCAAACGTGAGGACCACAAATGCATCTCATGAATGGAAACAGAGGAGGGGGATAAAAGGCAAAACTTTGCTGTTGCTTCCTTTCTCTACAGAAACCGATGGTAAACTATCTGCATTCTCTTTAGCATCCTATCTTTTTAGAATCTGATACCATCCATGGCCGCAAAAAAAAAATAATCACTAAAACGCCTCTGTGGAGCAACAGAATGAGACAGCTGGTTGCTGGCAGGAGGAAATGTTCAATCTTGTCACTTCCAAAAGGAATTCATATTCATCATTAGTGATGCTTTTGTCCACGCCAGAAGGAAAACTTAGAGGCGCAACTATGCTTAAGTAAACTCTCCTCAAGCCAACTGCAATACAATTTTATAAATTATAGAGCAGGGGGAAAGAGCAGCATCTTGTCAGCTGTGAACGAGACAAAAAGAGCGGAAAAAACACTGATGAACAAAGCCGTCATGTTTCAGGAACAAAACTGGGCTGGAAACATTAATTTCTGCTGGACTTTCATTCTTCCCATGAAATAGACACTAATAAAAAGCTACCACCCTGGAGGAGTTGTGTGAACACCACGACAGCACCTCGAAGATTCAATTCTTTATGTTTAAGTGTGCCAGGCAGAAGCATCAGAGGACGACCCTCGCTTGATTCCCGCCACCAACACTGTGGCTCACAATCCAGTTCCAGGGAGATCCAACACCCTCTTCTGATTCCCCGAGGCACCAATTAACACGTGGTGGACACAGACACAGACAGACAGACACACACACTTCATGCAGATATCAGGTTTGTTTTTTGTTTTGTTTTTGTTGTTTGGTTTTTTTTTTAATTGTTAAAAAACAAAATTCATGGGGCTGAAAAGATGGCTTGGCAGTTAAGAACATGGGCACTGGCTGCCCTTCAAGAGGAGCCAGGTCTGATTCCCAGCACCCACATGGCAGTTCAGGAACCAGTCATACATGCAGAACACAGACATCATACATACAGGCAAAACACCCATACACACACACACACACACACACACACACACACACACACACACACACAATAACAATAACAATAATAAAAAATACACTTTGATATCAGAGTAATTCTATGGAGCTTTGGAAACAAAATTCTTAGATAACTTTTAAATAGGCCAGATGTCAGCTGCTACACGCCTTTAATCCCAGCACTGAAGAGACAGAGGCAGGTGGATCTATGAGACACCTGATACTGGTACAGACCTTTTTGTATTTATCAACCTGAAGGGAGAACTGGAGATACTGTTGAGCATCCTGTGAAACAGGGGCAGTCTCTTCTGAAGTAACCGGTGCTGAAGTTGAGAACCCCCAATCTAAATCCTAATGAAGTGGTTTGTCCATGGGTGGGAAGAACACAGGGCCATGATACCCCGCTACCCAGACACGGGGCCACGACACCCCGCTACCCAGACACTCCAAGCTGTGTGGCTTCACCACTGTGTGGCCATGTTGTCTGAGTGCCACCAAGCCAGTTTCCTCATGTACAAACAGATGCTCCTGCCACCTAAGCTGGAGTCAGTGGATATACAAAGGCACCTGGAACTCAGGGTCACAATCGTCTTCCATACAGACAACCCCCCCCAAACCCATCTGGATCCAGTGTCCAGTAGAACCACCTACCACCTGGAGGTCAGGGATTATGTTTACACAGCCCATTATCCCTCCAATTCCAGTACAAGCAGGCACGTTGCCCTTGGGTTGAAATCATATCCGAATGAAGTGTGGCTCTCATAATTAGCATCCACCTCTCCACAGCACAGATGGCCATCACGTGATAAGATCACAAACCAAGGGTGGAGACCCTGGTACTCAGATCCTGGTACAAGAGCCCGGGCTCTTGATCTGGTTCTGAGAGCTTGGGGGTGGGGGTCAGGAAACTGGGGGTGGCTACATCTTTTGTCTGTCACCAAGCCCTTCTGGCACAGAGTGAGGCGGAACCAGCTGGAGTCAGCAGGGTCAATGCCTGCTGCTGAGTCCTCCTGTAAGAGAGGACAGGGAGAAGGATCATCATGGTCCCGTTGCTGGCAAACTGCCCCACCCCACTTCAAAGGATCACAACAACAAACAGGGTGTGGGTTAAGGGTTTCTTCCAGCCTTAGCAGATTGGTGGGTTTCTGTTTGGATTTGGGTGTGTGTGTGTGTGTGTGTGTGTGTGTGTGTGTGTGTGTCTTTTTTTGTAACCTCCATCCTCTCCCTTCCCTTGTTTTATAGAAGAAGAAGCACCATTGTAGCGAACTGTGAAATGCACTTCAATGCTGCTCTGAAGGGAAGTGCCATCCACTGGCTGGATATTAGTTTCCATGGTAACCTAGGTCCCTGGGCCTTGGAACACAGCAGGAAATGCTGCAGATTTCCAGAACTGTGTCTTTTACTAGAATGAAGAGTTCTGCGGTGAGTGTAAACATTTGGGGAAATCAATCTCTCTCTCTCTCACCACCCTCCGCCCCAGTGTGTTCATTCTACTAAAACAATGTAAACTTAAAAGCCAAAGCTCGTCTCACTGATAATAAGTTTATGTAAAATAGAATAACTAAATAATAGGTAAGCAAAAATAGTCTTCCCCCACCCCAGAAAAGCTAAAAGAAAACAAGGAATCGATTGGAAGCAGAGAGCTGCTTCACAGCACCAGAAGGAGGCTGGAGAGATGGCTCAGCGGTTAAGAGCACTGACTGCTCTTCCAGAGGACCTGAGTTCGATTCCCAGCACCCACAAGGCAGCTCACAGCTCCAGTTCCAGTGCACATAGCACAGATGACCAGGAGTTCCCTATCAACAGTGAGGGGAGTTCCTCGGTAACAGCCACTGGAAAGCAGGAGACATCTTTCCAGAGCCCTGTCACTTCATCCTTGCGCGCCCTCACCATGAAACCAACCAACCAGGCAAACCAACAAACCAAACAGCTACTTAGTGAGACCGGCAGTGAAGAGAGGCCAAGAGCTGCAGCCCCTACTTCTACAAGAGCCCCGTGGCCCAGGGCAGGTGCCTGGACCTGTCCTGTAAAAGCATGTACTGCATATTACACACAGTAGGGAGTGGAGAGAGGGGTGGTAGCTAGCTTGCCTAGCATGCATAACACCCTGGGTTCCATCCCTCGCAGTGTATAAAATAGCACTCAGGAGCTAGAGGCAGAAAGATTAGGAGTTCAAGGTCATCCTTGGCTGCAAGGTGAGTCTGACAGCCTGGGATCTACATGAGACCCTATCAAGGGAGGGAAGGAGGGAAGGAGGGAAGGAGGGAAGGAGGGAAGGAGGGAAGGAGGGAAGGAGGGAAGGAGGGAAGGAGGGAAGGAGGGAAGGAGGGAAGGAGGGAGGGAGGGGGAGGGAGGGAGTAGAGGGAAAGAGGAAGGGACCAGGAGGGAAGGGGGAAGGGGAGGGGAAAGGGGGAAGGGGAGGGGGGAGGGGAGGGAACACTACCTTCTAAATGGAAGAGGAAACAGGTTTTAAACAATCGAACAAAAGCAACCTCTTCAGATAAGTTTTAAGCTACCAAAAATTAGTACACTAAAATAAAATTTCTATTAAAGAAAGATCAGAAGGGTATTATAAGGCCCTGGGTTCAATAAAAATAAAAAATAAAAACAAAAAAAACCTATGGGAGCCTGGGAAGAGATCTCTGTGTTTAAAATCACTCATTGCTCTTGCAGAGGACTTGGGAGCTTTTGAATATTCATTATCTATTTCATGAATTATTTCCCAATAGTATATCTTCTCCTACAGTAAAAGGCCATGCAAGCATTAAGTGACTATGACATAGAGGTTTCTACATCTATGTATTTCTTTGGGCTGGAACTTCAGACAGGAAGGGGCATCTACGAATTGTGACAGAACGGATTCATACTAGACAGATGCTAGTGTGACACGACTCTCTTCTGGGTCACACCTACTTGAGATGGGCAGGGCAGACCAAATCAAGCTCACACCTCTGTGACAAATGACTTTTCAGAAGAGAGAGTGTCCACAGAAGATGCCTTGCCTCATCTACAGCAAGCACATTCCTCCATGAGCGTGTTTAGGCAACAGTGGCTACAGGTTCAAGGATGTGGACTGGCAGGGGAGTGTGGGGCAGGAGGAGAGGCAGGGGTCTCTGTTGAGAACGGAGCTCCTGGCAGCTGGGGGATCTGAAAGCTAGAGGAGGTCGCCAGCTGGGTAAACTAGGTGGTTATGTAAACTGCCTACCGCAGATGACCACAAGGCACAGACCCCGCATTCATTCAGACCGCCTCCTCCCCCCCCAAGACAGCTGAGACTGACGCCCTAATTCACCAAGCCCCCACGATGACCAAAGTCAGAGAGTTCAGCCCACATCCTAACAGGTGTCACCCGGATCAACACCCTGCTGGCAGGATGAGAACACAAACTCAGCTGCCATGCAGCATTCGAGGTTAAGGTTCCAGGGAGATCTCAATGAGTTCCTTCCACTGCTCTTTTGGGAAGACAGCTTAAAGCCAAACGCCAACCAAGCAGAGACACTGGTTAACCACTCTGAACACTGTGTCTCTGGCAACCGTTACTTCCCAACCAAGGATCAATAACAGAGGCCACGTGTGGAACACGACCAGGTGCTGTGCTCAGCCACCCGTTCAGTTTGAGGGGGAAGGTCAGAGGGGGAGCAGAGGAACTATGCCACATGACCATCTGAAGTCACTGCTTTCTAGAAGACACACAGCTGCCCTTCAGAATAATCAAACACCAAACTAACAACCACCTCTGAACTCATCAGCCACAAACAGCTGAACAAAACCTGAGAGAGAGAGAGAGAGAATGTGTGTGTGTGTGTGTGCCTGCACGTGCATGTTAGAGCGTTAATAAAGCAATGCTCATATTTCTAGTCTGTATAATGATTAATGGGAATGCCAAAATTCACATGTCATCTCCTGTCCAGACTCAACACCAACTCTGAATTTCATAGAACATATGCCAAAAGAAAAGAAAGAAGGAAAAAAAGATAGCTTTCCAGTCACAGGCCATGTTTTAAAAGCCGTGGGTCCTAAGCCACATGCATGACTTAATGTAGTGAGCACATGAGTCATTATGGCTCCAGGACTCCTGGGAAAGCATCAAAGCCATGGGTCACAACAGGGGACTCACCGATAGGGACGACACTGGGTCTGATACCATGGACTCCTGTAGCTCAGCTCTCAAGTCCTCGGGAGCTGGGGGCTGACCTTGAATTTATGTTTACAATATCAATGGCCATAGGTTTTGGCTATTATTATAAATAGCACAAGATTTTTATCTGTCCTTTAAATAGAGACATTCCTTACTTGCACTTTTTATGGCAGAAATGCCTAATATAAAGACATATGTACACGAATGTACATTAATACACACATGTATGTGTATGTAAACGCACACATACAATAAGGACAGTGTGAAGGTCAGACAGGAGTCCATGAAGCCACTGGAACTCTTTCCCACGCCGTGATGACATCTGGCCCTCAGCAAAGTGGCTGCACAGGAAAAGACTGACTGCCTGGGAATGAAAGCTGGTTAGACAAGACGCTAAGTGGGAAGCTCCCTCCTTTCATCTACCAATCAACAACAGATCGCATTAGAGGAGTTATAGCTACTGTTTGCTATGACCCAACACTGATGTCACTCTCCATGTGGTCGTTGTAAGTGGCCGATGCACACAGATGTGAAGGCATGCCTGTCTCTCATCCAGCTGCCACTCAGAGAAGGCGACTGCAGGGCATTCCTACAGAGCTCAGCGACGTGGGTGCACACTGCCAACTTCCTTACTAGATGGAGCCATCTCACAGAAACCTCTCCTGCGGGCGGGCGGGCGGGCCATGGGCAGTCTCTTCAGGGACTTCCTCTCTACTGCATCTGCAAGCATCTGGGGCACGCCTTTCCCTAAATGTCACCTGCACAATTATGTGTATATATGTGTGTGTCTGCATGTAGGTATACATGTGTTTGCCCAACACTGTATGCCTGTCCCATCTGCAGTGACTGAATGGAATACATGGGGACGGAAGTGCTCAGGGTTGCTGGTTTACCCACCAGACTTTCAGAGAGAGCATCTGCATGTACCTTAGGACCGCAAATCTAAACACGAAATCCCTTCATTTCATAGATTACATATATATACATATATATATATATATACACATATATCGTCTGAAGGCAATCATATACTTTATTTCTAATAATCTTAAACATGAAACAAATTTTTGTGGTGTGGAACTTCCCACTGCAGTATCATATTTACTCAAAAAAGGTTTTTAGAGCATTTTGAATTTCAGATTCACAAAGTAGAGATGCCCAGCCTGTATTTTAACAGAGTAAAACTGTAACCCTCAACACGCAAGTGAACATACTTTAAAAAGAAGGGTGGTGTGTGCCTGTAATCCCCGCAAGCAGAGGCAGGGAAGGCAAGGCAAGGCTGGTCTACATAGTCCTTGGCCAGCTGAGGTTAGACAGCATAGTAAGGCCTCTCTGCTTCATAAAGCCAGAGAGACAGATAAACAGAGACAGAGAGGTGGAGTACATTAGGAACACTGTCTACATGAACCTCTCTCCCTAACCCCCACTGGCCAGCCTCAGGCTTGTCCAAATCCATCACGCACTAACTCACTGAAGGCCTGAGAAACAAAGGCTCTAACTGACCATAGCATTCCAACAGCTTGGCTGCATAGTAAACTCCCGACAAATCTGATGAAAATGGCATCCATCAGATGGCCAGAGACACACACACAGGTACCATGACAACCAACGAGGCCTCTCCTGTGGGCACTGCTGTACCGTCACAACCTCCACGGCATAATTGGAGCTGCTAGTTCACATGCTGTGTAAAGTTCACCAGAGTTTTATATTGCATTTGTTTGTTTGTTTGTTTGTTTATTGGGGGTACGGGCCGTAAGCACCAGTGTGGAAGCCAGTGAACAACCTGAAGCCATCAATTCCCTCCAGCTCCCATGTGAATCACAGGAATGGAACTCAGAAACTCAGTCTTGGTAGATAATGCCCTCACTGAAAATTCAATTGCTGAGCCAGCTCTGGGGAAGCTGAGACAGGAATCATGAGGTTAACGTCAGCACGGATTAGGAAACTATCTCAAAAGCAAAAGCAAATACCAGGCATTGCAGTTGGAGTTCAAGGCTAGCCTGGTCTACAGAGTGGGTTCCAGGACAGCCAGGGCTACAAGTCTCAAAGGGAAAAAAATAAAAAACAAACAAAATTAGTTCTTCAGGCACGCTGACTTACATGCAGTGACTACCATACTGAACCGTGTCTCACACACACACACTCATACACTGACCATACTAAAACATGTGTCACACACATACTCATACACACACTGACCATACTGAACCATGTGTCTCACACACACTCATACACACACTGACCATTTCCCCCTTAAAAGAAATCACACAGCACAGGATGAACCTGCCTGGCCTATGCCAGCTACTGTGGTGACATAGGCCCATCAATCCTAACGGGAGACAGCAATTTAAAGCAAACAAACAAAAGGACAAGAGAAAAAGAAGGTAACTGTTTTGACTTCGCCCAGCCCATTTCCTCTTTCACTACAGACTGCATGAAAATCCTTATTTTTATAGCTTTGTTCTTCCGCCTCACACCCACGTACAACCCTGTGAGGAAACATTTCAAAGCCAAGCTACGAGAGCAAGGCATGTTCAAGGCTTCCTGAGTGCAACTCCCGTGAATCAAAATTGAGGTCAAGCTTAAAGCAGCAAAACCAAACTCAGTGGTGTTTTCCAAAACATCTTGAGTCTAGTGTCCTACACGCGTGCATGCAGGCACGCACATGCACACCACACACCCCACAGACGCACATGTGCATCCTCCCTCTCCCTCTCATTAGAGGCTGCAGGCACTGGCCTGGCCCACCCCTCCATGAGCAAATGTGAAGTGCGCCACGTCACGACTGTTTCAGCAATCAACAATCACTCCCTAGACTCCTGTGATGTCCCCACATTCTAAGAACCAGAGTTCCAGAACCCACAACAGACACATCAGAGACTCCACGGAAAACCAGCCGTCTTTCCTCAACTCCAACGGTTTACTTTCAATCCCTCTTCCTTGTATTTTCATGCTGCATCTTAAGCCCTGGCTGAAACACGATCATCAGAAAAATCAATATGCCAGCCTTCAGTTTGCTGTCCCGTTTAGTTTGTCTCCTAAAGAGAAATTATGATTGAACCTGTTTCTCAAATACGAGAAAATGAAAATAATGACCAGGA
This sequence comes from Phodopus roborovskii, assembly GCF_943737965.1. Classification (NCBI taxonomy): domain Eukaryota; kingdom Metazoa; phylum Chordata; class Mammalia; order Rodentia; family Cricetidae; genus Phodopus; species Phodopus roborovskii. Next base: position 12,059,732 of record NW_026126567.1, on the reverse strand, counting down.
CACAGAAGTGGTCCAAAGAACAAAACCAGTTCCCAGCGGTGACCACAGGCTAACAGAAGGCAGTTTTAAACCTGTTGTGTTTCATCTAATTGTATCCCTTTAAGGTAGCATTTTACTTTTTGTTATTGGTTTCTTTTTTTAATTCAGCTCTGAGACTCCAAGAAAAACCTTTTTTTGTTTTCTAATTAAAATTTTTTTTTTCAGTTTGAGGTGAAGTGCTTTGCAGGTAGTAGTCATTATGGGCTCTAATTACATAAAAGAAAGTTCTAGAGCCAAACACTAAAGTCAATTCACAGGTTAAAGGTTACTGACACCTCAATCAAACAATCTGGTTAAAGTAAAACTCTGGGGCAAACAAGAACAGCTTGGCTAGAGCTTGTAAATTTCCTGGCACCATCTGCCCACTGAGGAAAGATACCCTCCCTTCCCCAAGGCAGCCAAGTGCAGGTGGCCATCGTTCCCTGACTATGACCTCTTCATGCAGGCAGGGGACGTCCAGCTGCCGTAAAATTTGAAGACACACAGGAACCCTCAGACAGGGGTCACCAAAGTTCTAATTCTGAACTCTCAAGTGCAGTCTGTCCAGATGTCCATTCCAGTAGGCTCTGGCGCCCAGAAGATCCCAGCCTCCTCACCAGCATCCACCAAGGCCAGTGAGTGGGCGGGCTGTTGTCCACAGTCACGCATTTGATCAACCATGTCAGCAGCTCATAAATGATCATTTGGGACACATCGATCCCCAAAAGAACAGCATGGCTCTCTCTGTCTCTCTCTCTAAATAAAACAGGGTTTCTCTGTGGCTTTGGAGCCTGTCCTGGAACTAGATCTTGTAGACCAGGCTGATCTCAAACTTACAGAGATCCACCTGCCTCTGCCTCCCAAGCGCTGAGATTAAAGGCGTGCGCCACCACTGCCCACCCGGCAAAGGGTCTCAAGCTGGAGCTTTTACAGTCTGTGGGAACAACGGGGACAGCAAGGCCCCAAAAGCAAAATGTACCCTTGAGGCCCTCCGAGTTCCTGACTGGAGATGAAGATTCCCAGGCAGTAGTAGCAGACCCTGAGCCCCGGGGCAGCCTGAAAGAACGCAGGTACCCAGGCAGAGGGGCCAAAGGGCGTGACAGTCTAGGGAAAGGGCTGTGGGTAGAGATGCCACAGAAGGGCCTGGGCAGATGGTAAGAGGCCTCAGGTGACAGCATAAATGAATACGAAGTCTCCTGGGAAGGTTTAAACAGGTTCCAGGGTCCCATCGGATTGTCCTGCCACCGCCCTGGAGACTGCACCTGAACACAAGCATGCTCAGTGATGACAAATCACTCCCATGCATGCACATTTCAGTCATGACACTTCTAGAGGCGAGAGCTTGCATTACCAAACAAGGCCACAAAGACTTTCCTCTCCTGCCGCCGGGGGGGTGGGGGGGGGGTGGGGGGGGTAGGCTCACGATTAAAGCCCCCACGGTCCCAGCGTCACCTGTCCCCACCTCACACAGCCCCAATTGCAAGCGGATTCCCACAGCTCCAAGCAGCCCATCCCTGGCATCCACTTTCCTTGCCCTAGCCCTTCATTTTCTTCTCACTAACGCGGCTTCCTCTATTCCTTTCTCCCCATCCCCATCCCCATCCCGAGTGAAAGAAGTTACAGAGATAAATTAGAAAAGGAAATTTACACCATCCAATGTCATCCATATTTAACCAACTTAGCAAGACTTATGCATTTAAAATCGTGGGTTATGAGAGAAAGAAGGTTCAATGACCTGATCTTGGGACCCCACCCCCAGTTCTTTTCATAGTAAGGAAATTAAAACTTAGGGTCACACAGCTGGAACAGCCAGACATCTAACCCAGGCATCTTAGCTGGCAACCAGGGTGCTACTCGCTTTTGTAGGGATTGGGAGTCTTAAGGTCTTGGGGACGAAGTCACTTTAAAACCAAATATAAGCAAATGCAAAAGGCAAGCGTTCCTTAAGGAATCCTAACTTACTGGTTCATTCAAGGCCAGGCTCTGGGAGGGACTCCAGTTCACATGACCTTCGTCAGTGGCCTTACACTCCCTGTCTTGAGGCCATCCCAGAAATCTACCTCATGGAAAGGCAACACCCTGGGACCTCTTACCCAGTTTTACTTATTATCCACTCAACCATGATCCAAAAACATTAAATGCAAAATCCTAGAAATAAACAATTTATAGCTTTTATTAAAGTATATCATTGTAATTATTCTCATTATTAGATGTTAATCTCACTGTGCCTGATTTACACAGTAAACTTTATCCCAATATGCATGTATATGTGTACGTGCATGTGTGTATGTATGTGTGCATGTATGTGTATATGCATGTGTAATATATGTGGGTATATATGTGTATGTATGTGTGTGTGCACGTATATGTGCATGCATGTATGTGTATGTACGCGAGTGTGTGTGTTACATGAGAAAGCATACATACCAGGCATCCAATGTGGGTCTTAGAAAGGATCCCCAATGACAACGAAGGGAATGTATGTATGTATGTATGTATGTATGTATGTATGTATGTATGTATGCATGCATGCATGCATGGTGTAAGGAGACCATCAACAGAAGAATAAAGAAAACACTGTACAGATATTCAGTGGAAATCCTATTGCCTGTAAGGAAAAAAAAAAGGCAACTCTGGTTTTGACCACAATATGGATGGAACTGGAAATCACTGTGTAAGTGAAATAATCAGGAACATATGAGCTTACTCCTGTGGAATCTAAAAAGTTGGTCTTGGAGAATCTGAACACAGAGTGGTGGTTACCCGAAACTGGAGTAGGTAGAGAGGAAGGCAGAGGAGCTAATGGGCTAAGTTACAGTCAGACAGGAGTAAGACTTGTTATTGCACAGGACGATGCTGGATGATGGCATAGACTCTGCATCTCAAAAAGCTAAAGAGGAAAAGAAGGGGGGAGGAGAAGACATGGGAGGAGGAGGTTAGACAGGGGGTAAAGGAGGAGAGAGGAGGGGAGGGCAGAGGGGAACAGGAGTAATTCGCTTTTACCAACTAGGGAGATTTTAAAACACTACATTTAAGACCTCCAAGCAAAAACCTATTGAGGATTCTCTTTCAGCAGAATAAATAGCACCGAACCCCCCCCCCAACCCACCAGTCAACAACCTTCTGCAGACCCTTCCCTTGGTGATGCACACACCACTGAGAACAGGCCACTCAGCTAAGTGCTGCTGCACAGACGCCAGGACCCGAGCTGGGGTCCCAGCAGCCACGTAAAGCTGAGTGCAATGGCAGGGTCCTGCAACCCCAGAGCCAGAGACAGGCAGAGACAGGCAGATCTCTGAAGCCCGTGGGCCACAAGGGCAGGCTAAAAAGATGAGATCTGGGCTCAGTGAGAGACCCTCAGAACACAAGGTGGAGGGGGGTAGAGGAAGACACACACACACACACACACACACACACACACACACACACACACACGCACGCACGCACGCACGCACACACACACATTGATAGACGATCAGGCATTAACTGCAGCACAGCCTAAATTGGCAAATACCTGAGGGAGACCGATCCATCCACAGACCGATAATTAGAACTCACTCTATCCTGGCACTGGAATTTCGTGCGTCTGCTAGAAAGAACATGGTGGGTCTACAGGTGCTGGAAAGGAAAGGTAACGAACGGTACCACAGTGTGGAGTAAGAGCATGGGACCAGCGTTTCCCTCATGCAAGCCACAGACTGATCTGCAGCTAGCTTTTTCCCTCCCCAGAGTGGGTAGGGAAATGTTTATAAAAGACTAAAGGAGACTAAATCTAATCTCTTAGAAGGGAGTGGCTAAATTCAGTTTTTAGGATTTTTTTTTTTTATTTTTGTAAAAAGTATGTTCTGCAAGTTTTCCTTTTTTTTTTTTAAACTAAAAATTAATTTGTTGACATAAGCCAAACGATTCGAAGTTACTTTTATCATCACCATGGAAATAGCTGTCAGCCATATATTCCTTATGGCATATGGGTATCCACGGCCAAAGAAAGAAAAGTAGCCGTGCATTGGATTCTAAGCATACTGTGCTGCCACAATGACGTGAAACTAAACGGCTTAAAGATATGTCACACGGAGTCTGTTCATGGTGGCATACAGGTCTGCAGCCATAGATACCGCCCCAAAGCCTGGCTCTACACCCATCACCTCTACAAAGAGCCTCTTCCTGTCTCTTTTCCAACAAACACTTGCTGTTTTCCCTCCCCTGGAAGCAGAATTCCCAGGCCCTCCAATTTCCCACCAAGATACACCCTGGGGCAGCCTCTTCAAAAACCCCAGGAAATCCCAGACAATCAGGCAGTCTTTGCTCCTTTATGACCCATCCAGTAATTTAAACATCCAAAAACATACCCTGAATCCTAACACCCCACCCCAACCCCGGAAATGCAACCCATGCACTTGGGAGGTAGAAGCAAGAGGATCAGGAGTTCAAGGTCATCCTCGGCTACATGATGGATTCAAGGGCAACCTTTGTTACCTAAGACCAGGTCTCAAAAAGAGGGGGTTCGGCGGGTAACAGCACTTGCTGTCAAGCCTGGAGACCTGGGTTTGATCCCTGAACCCACACGCCAGAAACAGAGAACCAGCTCCCACATACAAGCTGTCTTCTGACCTGCACATACATCCCTCAGCACATACGCAAGATAATGTACATATGACTGACAGTTAAAGCTGTGGCAATGACTGCTGACATTCCAGGCGTGGCTGAGGGGAGGGCATACACGCAGATGGGTAGTCACATTTCACAGTGGCAAACACTGGCTGGCCTGTTAAAGTTCTTTACGGTAACATTTCCCCAAGTGTCTACAAGAGGCACAAATAAGTTAGGTCATAATTTTAAAGGGATTAAAAAATTATACAGGTTAAGACCCCTGCCACAAACCAGGTTAAAGAGTCTCAGTGCTGACGTCACTGCCACAGTTCTGGGGGGCTTTTTGCAATATTGTTGGCATGTCATAAAGGAGAAAGAATACCTCCCCTGGGAAAAGGTCCCTGACTCCCCGAGCTGGGCTAATTGCTCACTTCCCTCTATTCCCCTGGCACTTTGCTTCAGCTATTACTCTGCCACACATGTTAGCTCTGCATTAGAATCTTTATTTACACATCTCAGTCTCCCTAGTCAAACTACGGGCTCTTTGGGGACAAGGGGGAAACATACTGATCCTTGTGGTCTCACGACAGCCCTGCAATAAAAGGGTTTGGAGTTCCAATCTATTTGAATATTTAATTAATTAAATGCCTATGGTCAATGGCTTTGGAGCACGGGAGGTCCTGGGAACAATCCCAATGTCACGATGAATATGAGCAAGCAGGTACCCATGCAACAAGGGAGCCCAGAACAAGCAGGCCAGGGAGAGGCAGAAGAGATCATAGGGACAGAAAGGAACACACCTGCAGGAAGGCAGGCCTATCCACTGTCCCCTGGCGCCTCTCACTTATGAACACTCCTGGTACTCTCTGAAACCAATAGATCTTTTCAAAGACTGTGGTCACTGCTTTCACAAGCCCGCATTAACTATCTCGGTTAGGTTCTGGACACTGTCTTGAGGGGTACCATCAGGACTGTCAGTCTCTCGGTCATGGGGTCTGCAGCCTCATGATGCTAGAGACACAAAGACGGATCTGGCACAAGGGACGCTGTGCCTATTATATAAGGATTCCCTGTCTGCCAAGGACCCAAGACGGAAGTCAGGCAATCACCTCTAGGACTTCCCATTTCACAAGGGAACAAGGGAAACCTCTGCTGGACAGGGCGCGCAGCCCAAAGGTGTCACTGAGTACATCATGCCAGCAACCACGCCCACAGCAGGCCACTCCCGTAGGAGCACTGGCTCCTTTGCTTTCTTGTCTAGTTGTCACATGTTGCTTCACTATCTGGGACACTAGTTACAACTTCCAGTGTGTGCAAGCCCCCAGCGTTAAAAATACGTGAAAACTGTGAGTCAGCCCAGCTCTGATAACTCAAGCCGTATCTTCTCGAGAAGCCACCCAGAGGGAGAGCCCACGTGCTGGATTCAGTCAGTGCTGGAAGGCAGCCTCCCATCTGCTCACCACGTGTGTTGGTGGCCATGTCAGCCACTTTCTGAAAGGCGTCCAAGAAGGCAGCTGCTGCTACTACTGTTGTCCTAAAATGCAAACAGATAACAAAAGCATGAGGAATGTCTCACACTGGCAAATTCACCACGGCTCTTGGGCTAAATCCTCTGCTACAGAGTGCGCAGAACCTTCCAGAGAAACCACCCAGCAGTAGGTGGTGTTTTGTTTTGGGTTTTCCCAATAATGGCTTCACTGTATAAAACTACCAAGAAAAATCTTGCAAAGGGATAAAAGGGAAGTACTTCTACCCCAGAGAGGAAAGAACCCTTGAAAGTATGGACATAGGAAAGTAATATATGCATACATGAACCAGCAGGGAACCAAATCTTGGAGAGCAGAAAGTTCAACAATTCATTGCCCAAATAATGAAAGTACACGTTGAAAGACATTTTAGACATCACTAGATCATACCAGGACGCCTGATGCCCGGGCACTGTGACTCAACCCTCTGCAGCACGGAGTGGAAGCTGGGTACAGCTTTACTCCCTAAATCCTAACTACCATGAGACTAAGATACTGGTTTGGATGCCATTTGTTTTGTTTTGTTTTGTTGTTCAGCTCAGGATGCTCTCTCAACTGTATCTTCTGAAGTCCTAAAAGCAACAACGGTTAGAATTAAGACTCATTTCATGCCCTGGGAATTTTTTAAAGCTAACGCATTCCCTTAAGCGCTAGGGATGGATGCACTGGGCACGCTGTGGCCTGCTGGTTCCTAGCACCCAGCCTACACCATTGTGAACCACGAGCCATGAACGGCCAGCATCCAGGCTGCTCCGTGACAAACCAGCAAGGCCTGCCCCCATCACACAAATCTTTCAGGTGTTTGTTCTGTGACTCCAGTCTCTACTGAGGCCCCTCCCACAGGAAGGCAAAGTCACTAAAAAAAGAATAAGACTGGAAAATAAAAAAGGAAATGGTCTGTCTTAACTGTGTTAACTGTAGCAACAATGTCTAGGGAACAAAGGGTTTCTGAAAAGTTTTGGATACGGTCCCAGTAATGGCACATTTCAAAATGAGGAGGCCTGATACGTCTAATACATCAAGACTATTTCTGATGAAGGCAGATATGATGGCACACACCTTCAATCCCAGCACTCGGGAGGCAGAGGCAGGTGGATCTCTGAGTTCAAGGCCAGCCTGGTCTACAGAGTGAGTTCCAGGACAGCCAAAGATACACAGAGAAATTCAATCTCAAAAAACCAAAATAGGGGGAAAAAAAAAAATTGTATCTGCTCAATTCTAAACAATAGCCCTCCCTCCACTAACATACACACTCTCTCTCTCCTCTCTCTCTCCCTCTCTCTCTCCAAAGCATATTTTTAAGTTGTTGGTATCAAATGCAAACACTGGAAAAGTTATCTTATCACACATCCTGAGACTTATTATAAATAGCTCATTCTGACTTACGATTAATATCTGACAAGCCAGCTTGATTTATTCTCATCCAACTCAGTGCCAATCAACTACACTTTACGAGCCAGCTGTAGACAAGCCTTGTCCATGATAGTCACTGGAACGCCACTGCCAATTAGGAAGCCGGTCAATACTGAGGAATTCAGAGCTTTCTGACATCACCGCAGGACGTCCTGGGCCCTCACTGTGCACCCACAGCAAATATGAAACCACCAAGAGCTAAAGGAAAGGTCCAGCTTAAACATCGGGGACAGACTTCTGCAGCCTTTCTCCTGAACAAAAAATTAACCCTCAGGAAGGTGCTAGTAGTTTGATAAACTGATAAAGAAATGTCCCTGACCTCGTGAGGGAAAGGGGGGGGGGGGCGCTGAGACGTCTTCCTTGAGTTTTACTTTCTCAAGACAGCAGTGAGTTCATTATTTCACACTCTACCACCCTCACCAGCAGAAGGGAAAGAGAGTGAGTTAAGGAAAAATCTCCAGGCCGATACCGAAAGCCCGCCCAACCATCAGAGGGAGGAACAAACGGGCCCCGGAATGCTTTAGCTCAGGAGGAGACCTAACGATGGGAAATAAACCAGAGCAGTGGGTAAACCCCACAAGGGAAGGTAGCCCCATGAGGGGTGGCTGGTGAGGACCTCAGAAACCCAGAAGGCCCAGCAAGTCAGAGGGCAGGGAGATGGTCTAGGACCCAACAACTGGAGAAGGCACCTATTCAGAGTCCAGTGTCGACTTGGGGTCACATACAAGGCTGCAGAGATCCCCCACAACTGAAGCTGAAGGAAAGCCATGCACTCCTGCCTCGTTCTTCGGTGCCACGGGGAGCCGTGTGCAGCAGCTCTGAGCAGCAGCCGCTGCTATGCACCGGCAGAGATTCAGGAATGTCCCACCCGTCCACCACCCATGTGGCTTCTTCCTAGAGCACCCTAACTACTGCTCTGCCCTCTCTTCCATTCGCATCCATCTCAAACCCCAGACTTCGCCAGTGAGGACTACCCAAACAGTCCATTCCAAGTGTCCCACGCTTCTTGGAGTGCCCTCTTCCAACTTGGACTTCCAAGGGTCGCAGCTGCACATGTATCCTAGCAAATGAAAATGGACCGGGCACACTCGGCAATACGGGCTTCTTAGAGGCTAGTCAGCAACAGCAAGTCGTGTTTAAACGGCCTGGGGCATAACTTTCCCTTTTTTTTGTTTTTTTGAGACCGAGTTTCTCTGTGAAGCCTTGGCTGCCCTGGAACTCACTCTGTAGACTAGGCTGGCCTCAGAGATCCGCCTGCCTCTGCCCCCTAAGGGCTGGGATCAAAAGGCCAGCGAGGCATAACTTTCATACCATAAAATTTACTTCTTCTAAGTGTCTAAGGGCTTATCTCGGTGGCTTTTAGTAAAGGCAGAGCTGTGCAGGGAGCCACACTCCACCATCTCATCTCATCAAGACCCCTCTCACCCATTTGTAACTACGTAACTAACTCTGAAAATCCCTGTGGCAGGAGGCAGAGGAGAAAATGAGAGCCCAATGTCACACATGGGACGGGGGGGGGGGTAGGGGCGGGGGAAGCAGGGTAATATGAACTGACGGACACTACTCCCAGCTTCTCTATCTGAGGCACATCTAAATGTAGCCCAGATGTGTGTGCTGACCCCTCCTCCCTGTCTTAAGGATGTCGCCCGCCCATGTACAAAGCACGTGTCTACTTACCGCAGCTGGGATTGCAGCTTTCCGGCTTTGTTTATGAAATCTTCCCAGACTGGATAGCTCCCCTAGGACCAAACAAAGCCAGCAATCAGTTACAGTGCGATGAGCCAAACACCCAATTGCAACCACGCAAGGAGCCAGGGGCAGACGTGACCCTCTTGACACAGGCAATGTCTCAGGAGCCGTTTAGGATGTACCCTATCCAGATAGTCTTGCCAAAAGCCACAGACACCAAATGGGAACTAGTTTCACAAACTCTAACATCTACACCTTAGAGTCTGTCTATGTACACGGTGGGTCCAAACTTTAAAAATACAGGACATCTGAGGCTCTCTCCTGGGTCACCTGTGCCTGCAATCTGGCTCTGCCCATGCTCACCTTTGTCCCACACAGCTGGAGGATGGAGCTGGGTGACTGAAACGCCTCCCTAGGACAGGTGGCTATCGGCAAACAGTATCAGCCTATCAGAATCCCAAGGCTAGAAAACAACCTAAATATAGCCACCCAGCCAATGTTTAACATCTATGTTCACTATGGCAACAGGCGGTTCCCCAGCAAACCTCAGACAGCACGGGACCCATCCCATCCCTGGGCTGCCTGTATCAAGCCACCTGTCCTTCATGTTCGCACGGCTCTGGAGTCAACCTTCCAGAAGCCCTCAGACTCAACACTGATCATCTTTCCTCCCTACTGACTATCTGAAGTCCAATCCACTTCTCTCGAAGAGAGTCCTGGCACATCCCCAGGTGTCCCTCAGCAGCGCGAGGGGTCTCCTCCTCCTGAGTACAGGGCTAAGACACAAAGGCAAATGAGTAGGTGTGGTCCTAACCAATGCAGTCTGCCACCTCCCATACACATTACACATATATCGAGCTGAAGCGGCAATCCACCCAGAGGGTGGTTTACCTCTACTCCAGTCAAACCCAGTAAAGGTAAAATATTGGGGGGGGGGTATGCTGTATGGCACCAAATCATTCACCTCATGGTCACAGGGCAGAACAGAATACAAACCTTGACAAGGTAAAAACATGCCACCTCTTGTTTTTGTTGCTAAGAGGAGAAAGGAGTAACTTGAATTAACCGTGGCATCTTTCATTACAGATGTCAAACCAAAACTGTGTAAAGCTGCAGCTGGGCAAGGCCTTGCTGTGACCCTCCAGATGGCTGCCAGGGATCACTTCTCCCACATTTTCTGCTCTTTCTCGGCCCTGATACTCCCTCCCACCACAGCATCGGGGTGTGGCTGTCCACCATGCTGTTTCATATACACCACAGCACAGTGAACGACAGTCACTCTGGCCTCTGCCGGCTACAGGCATGCTAGGAGCCCCCAACGCCTCCTTACGACAAACGAAATTACCTCCAGACACCACCACATGTCCCCAATCAGAACAGTGTCTTAGAGGGACACCTGAAAACCTTCCTCCTGGTAAAGAAAGCCATCAGAGAGTCAGCCATTTGCCCAGGGTTACTTCGGTGGTCACTTCCTTCCAACACACGAAAGGAAAATGGTTGTGTTTGTTTGGGCTCCTTGGTTTTTCAAGACAGGGTTTCTCTGTATTGCTTTGTAAAAAACCTGTCCTGGAACTCGCTCTGTAGACCAGGCTGGCTTCAAACTCAGAGATCCGCCTGCCTCTGCCTCCCAGGTGCTGGGATTAAAGGTGTTAGCCGCCACCACTCGGTGAAAGAAAAATGTTTTATTTTAAAACTTATGCATAAGAGTTAACACCTTGTTTAAAACCATCAGTTCTGTCTGAAAATGTGCACACAGGTTACACGGAATTCTGTCTTTTGATTAAAATGGGTTACTTCTGGGAGCTAAGACTTGGACAAACATATTGCTTTCTTCTTTGTACTTTCCTCTATGGCATGTTGTTTTGTTTTTATAAGGGCCATGTATCATTTTAATGAAAACAATAAAGCCATTACATTAAAGAAAAATTTAAGACCAAATTAGAGGCTCTGGCAACAATTACACCATGAATTTCCTACCAGGCCAAGCCCTGCAGTCTGCTTTGCATATGCCACCAGCTCACACCCAGCTGCTCAGCAATGGTGCATCTGGGTCCTGCTTGGTCTCATCTCTGCCCTTTGCTCACACAGAATGCTAAGCTGCACCAGGGTCCATGGTAGAGGCCCTTTGGCAGCTACATCTGAGTCACGCCAACAGCTACACATGTTTTGACTCACTCATGGTCCTTATTACTCTGTGTCTATCCCCTGGGGATGTATTAACAGATGAGCCTGTCATAGTAGTATACAACTATAATCCCAGCACTTGGGATTTCAAGGCCAGCCTTGGTTACTTACAAAGTTCAAGGCCAGCCTGCACTATAAAAGATGATGTCTCAAGAAAAGCAAAGGCTGAGGGGACTGGACCTAGTTGGGTCCCCAGAACTCACATAAAATTCAGGGTGTGGTAGCATGTGCTTATAATACCAGCACTGAGGAGGAAGAAACAGCCCGATCCCCGGGGCTTGCTGGCCAGCTTCCTAGCCTAACTGGTGAGTGCCCAACCAATGAGAGACCCTGTCTCCAGCAGGGCAGAGAGCATTCCTGAGGATGCTATCTTAAGACAGTGTTTCTCCACCTGTGGGTTTCCATCCCTTTGGGGTGGGAAAACCCCTTTCACAGGAGCTGCATATCAGACATATTTACATTACTATTCATAACAGTAGCAAAACTGCAGTTATGAGGTAGCAATTAAATAATTTTACGGTTGTGGGTCACCACAGCATGAGGACCACAGCATTAGGACCTCAGGATGCTCACACAGGAGGGAGGAAGAAAGAAAAGGAGGGAGGATGGGCGGGCATTCAGACAGTACTGCAGAACTGCGGGCCCATCAAGATACCATACAGATCTACTGACTTCCCACGTCCTCTAGTCTACATAGGAATCATTCTTCCCAGGGTAACTCGGAGCCCTGCGGCTGTGGCTTCTACCCCGACGGGGTAAGTTCGAAGACTGCTGAGGATCGAGGCTCATTATTGTCTGTCTAGCCAGACCTCCTTCCTGTCCACAAGGCCTGATAGGAAGATTCTAGAGAAACCTGGGCAGTTAGAGGAGTGCGGGCTGCTTCCAGCCGGAGGTGCCACCGTCACCTAGGAAATGGAACAGATGTGGGAGTAGCCCTTCTCCATGCAAGCTCCTAGCTGGTCAAGATTTACCACATGGAGTCAGGCCAGGTGTGGCTGGTTTTGCCTATAACCCCAGCAGTGGAAAGCAGTCAAGGAGAGCTTCCACGCTGTGACTTCCAGGTCACCCTGGGCTACAGAGATGCTCTCTACAAAAATAAAAAAATTAAAAACAAAGATTTTGGCGCATATTAAGTGACAACATGCAACACACTGGATTAGCCAGAGGCCAAGGCACACACCTAACAGCCAGGCCAGCAATTTACTGGGGGAAATCACTGGGCCCTTCAGGGTCCGTTTCCCTACAATGATAATAATTAAACCAACTCGGTCTCATCATTGCCTTTTGGTTAAGATCAGCAGTGGGACAATTACACCACCCTTAGGAGTTGCACCACCCATTAACACCAAAGACTGTGGGAAAGAACAGGGAAGAGGAAGCTGGGAACGGCCTCAATTGAACCTACTAGTTATGCCATCTGCTGTGTGTGACATCAGAGTCACTGCGCCTCTGCATCAAGACACCATGGACTCATAGGGTCGCTCTGGGGAGCAGAGGAGACCAGGGAGACATTCACACTCCTGTGTTTACTGCAGTACTACTCACAATGGCTAACATCAAGCTGCGGGTCATCCGCTGATGGTGGGCTACAGAAAATGTCTATCTGCACCACGGAAAGCTGCTCATCTTATCACTGCAACAACCCCGATGAAGCTACGGAGTGCAGGACTAAAGGAAATAAGCGAGACACAGAAGGACAAACCCTATGTGTTCTCACCAGTATGGACCCTAAGGCGTCTGATCCGGTGGGGAGGGGGGAGCAGGGTGTGAGTGGGGCTGGTCAAGGATTTAATTACACAGCAGGGAAACAGCTAGAAGGCAGTTATGGGCCTGCCTAGAGCTGTGGGGAGTGCAGCGCTGGGGGCAGAAATAAAAAAGGAATGGCAGCTAACAGAAATTTCTCTCTTGGGTGATGAAAGCTCCCCAAAAAGGTGTGGTAATGTTGTGTGAGTCTTAGAACACACTAAAACCAATGGTCTGTCGGCTTTCAATGGGCACGCTGTAGGATACGTGTGTGATATCTCAGAAAAGCTGTACAAATAAATGAGGTCACACCTAAAGGGGGTAAACTCAGTGTGTGCACACAGAAACGGCCGTGTTTGAGGCAATGGAACCTGCCATTTGCAGGTTCCGAGAGAGCTCCTCCCTTCAGGATGCTCAGGGGAAGCCACAAGGCAAACAGGCTGTGCTGGCTGGGATCCCTCATCCCTAGTCCCGACTGCAGAATCAGGCAGGGTAGGAGGCGAAAGGTGGCTCGAGACACCCTACTTGAGAAGGACAGACTGAGGCAGCTAGTGTCAGCAGACTGTCCCTGGCCCTAAACAATGAGGAACTTGCCAGCAAGTCAGATTGGTGTGCCGTGCCTGAGGACCACATCAGCCTGCCTGAGGACCACAGCTCAAACCAGGACAAAACTCACCTGGGTGTGTGTGTGTGTGTGTGTGTGTGTGTGTGTGTGTGTGTGAGTGTGTGTGTGTGTGTGTGTGATGGTGGGGAATGCTTCAGCATAGTGGTAGAGAGTACACCTAGTGTGTGGGAGGCCCTAGGTTTAATTCCCAAGGATGGGGGATGGGAGACTTTATCTGGCCCTACCTGGAGCCTCACTTCAACCGTTCCCAAATTAGAAAAAAAAAAAAAGAAAGGAGGAGGATCCCCTTTCTCATCAACCGGCTCCCACCCACGAACGCCCACCCAGCCTCAAGAAGGCTGCCAAAAGCAGTACTCTCCTGTCTCCTGACTGAATGCTATTTGAGGATCTATCAGAGTGTCAAACCCACCTGTTTTAGGCATTCTATAATTTAATGGAGTCTTGAAAAAAGAAAACAGAGGGGGAAAAAAACTTCTAAGAACAGAAAACAAAAACCTGACTGTTGGGAAATGAAGAAAAAAAAAAGAAAAGAAAAAAAGATGTAAATGTTATTAAAACTTGAAAGCAAGGTGACACCAGGTTGTACCAGATTTTTTATGTCTCTTTCAAGGAAAAAGGTTCCTACCCACCAGAAAGGAATCTTACTACAAAAAGCCAAAGCCTTGGAGGACTTGTGCAACTGTAGCAAGACTGGAAGGCAGTTTCTGGAAAGCCCTGGGTGTTAACTGCTGGAAGATTCTATGAAGGCCGGTGCTGCTCAGGTTTCAGATGCCCTGGATGCACTCAGAACCCTGTGGGGAGCGAGGCCCAGCAAGCCTGCATGTCCTGGTCTACACCAAGTAGAAGAAAGTAATACTGGGTTTCAGGTGTTTCCATTAGTGTCTGGGCACAGTGGAAAGAAAGCCTGGGGAATGCCTGCCTCCCGGGGCTGCGGGAAGGACGGACACGGACACACATACACATACACACACCCCACAATCAAATAAAAAAAAAAAAACTTCACCCAACACCGTTTCTCCATCCAGTCACAGGCAAAAACCTTCCCCTCCCCAGCAGGCACCTGAGGCCTGAGAGGGCAGAGGGAGGCTTTGGAAGCCCTGCACACTGAACTCAGATCACACCAGGTGAGAAAGACGAAAGCACCCTGCTTATGCAAAGGAGAGAAAACCTGGTTATTAATCAAAATACACCAGACAGGAGACTGGGTCTTTTGTGATCACATGACTTCACGCAGCCATCTAATGAGGTTCCCATGATGCTCCACAAACACTACCCAATGGCTGTCTTCTCTTCAAAACTCCCTCCCCAACACAAATGCTGTTTCTTCCAGAACATTCTGTGCCATAGCTCCTCATCACCTACCCTACAAGATTAGCCATGCCCATTCCCTCGGCTTAGTGCAACATATGAGCCGTGAGCCAGGGTCTGTCTCTCCCTTGTAAACCATGAGACAAGACAGAGAAAAGGCTCATGGAAGGAGAGGTCTGACAGGTTGGATAGAGGCTTTGCTGGTACAGTGGCGAGCACCGTGAGGACGCAGCTGGCAGAGGACAAGGCACCCAAGGGACACTGGCAAGCTACAATTTTGCTGAGTAGGAGCAAACCTGGGCAGGGTGGACAGGGTTGCTGAGGACAGCCTTCAAGGGCAGAGTCCAGGGCTGAACCCCAAATGGGACGGCAGAGGGAGCCAGGGTGGCCTTCACGGTGATGACAGGCGGTATCAGTTCTGAGCTGGCCAGGTAATATGCAAACCTGACTCGTGGGCCACATACCTGGGAGCAGCCTGGTCCCGTTGGGAAAGGAAAGAATAAAGTCATATTCTCTCTTTTTTAGGGGGAGAGCTTCTTAAATCTCCTTCCCCTTCAAATCTGTGGTGGCCCCTAGCCAGTCTGAAAACTGCCTTCTCCACGTCCACCCTTAAGGCAGAGTCTCTCTCCTTCCCTTCCCTCCCTCCTCTACCTCCACTTGTCCCGAGCCAGGAGCTAAGAATCCATTCACCCAGTGCAGGAGCAGGACACAGACGTCAGCCACAGACACTATGGTTTGGGTGGCCTACTTGATAGTGTTCTCTATATTAAACAGGGGACGCACGGCACCCCACACTCAGTGTCGGACAAACTGTGTAATTCCTCAGCATGGCTGGTTACCCGTGCTCCATAAATAATGTACCAACTGCTTCTCCCACACTGGCCTCACTGTGACAGCCGAGATCAAGGGACAGCTGAAGGAATTCGATAGCACATCACCATTCAAGGGGAACGGAAAGGCAGGGGCTCTGGCTAGAAAACCAACAACATGAGAGGAACGAACCAGGAGAGCTGGGAGGGATCTCATGAGAAGGAAGAGGAGGGTCAGTTCAATAGCAGGGACAGGCGACCGGAAAGTGGGTTCCAACTCAAAAACCTTTGTCCTGCCCAGAAGGGGCCAGACAGAGGCTGGCTGTCCAGCAGTCACAGCTCAAACAATGCAAGGCAGGTAGGACCAGATAGGTCCCGTGTTCCTTTGGAGGAGACAGCTGCATCAAACATCAGCACTTTCTAAACAGTTGCTAGGCACCAGGCATCTATCTGCATCTGCACTTTCCGAGCAGTATCTGACGTGCACCTGACCCTGGAGATTTGGCAAAAATGCAGCGTTTGCTCCCCTTGCTCTGAGGGGGGGACCCTGGGCGGTGGAATGTATAACCTGAGTTGATCCGTGCTGACTGCCATGGAATATTTGCTGAGGAGTTCAGCCTAGAACACAGTGGCACGGCATTGCACGTATGTAACAAAGCCCGTGAATACTATTATTGTGCGTATGAGGAAACTAAGGCCCAGAATCACAGAGAAAAGTAAAAACTATCTGACAGACAGCAGATCTTTCTAACTGCATAAGTGTCCCTGAGTCAAGGCAGCCTGAGGAACAGACCCAGCCTCAGGTCCCAGGCCAGTGTGACAAAGTGACACAGCTAGCCATTAGGCCCTGCTTTTGATGTGTGTCCTTCAGGAGCCAAGGCAGAACAGAGACAACGCTCCAGAAACACAGCGACACCTGCACAGAACTGTGTGTCTGTCACTCTAGACATGCCATGGAAAAGCAAGCACAAAACAAAGAAACCCCCTTTGTATAGAGAAAAGCCTGAACCACACTGGGACACACTGTCACTTGTATGAAGGGGAGTGACTTTTTCTCATCCTCAGATTTTCTGTGGGCACTGGGATGGCTCTCTGTAGCATCTCTAGGCTAGTCATCACCCGTGCATCATTCCCAAGTCCTGTGGGTGAGCTCAGCCTCCAGGGAGATAAAAAGCAAAGAAGCATGGAAATGGATCTGGCCTTCCTGACCCAAGCTAGGCATCTCTAGAGTCAGGAATGCATTCAGCTTCCAGAAGTGGGTGTGCATAGTTAGGGCCAGGACCCAGGAATGCCCGCCAGAGCTCTGTCCTCCAATCCAAACTTCCCCACCTTGGCCTGCATGAAAGATACAGGGCTCCCAAGAGCCTCAGATGAAAGGCACCTGGGGAACCCATCCATCATAAACACCAGCCCTGAGCTTTTATTTTCTGATTGCGACTTGCCTAATCCACTAATTATCCCTGTCCATCAGGTGGATGACAGCCTGGGGATAATCAATGGTTGTTGCTTCCTTGCCCAAGTACACCAGCAATAAATACGCCTGTGAAGAGGAAGGCACACCCACAAAAGGTGGCCCCCGTCCAGCGGCCCCTCACAGACTGCTGCCTCTCAAGCTCTTCCTCTCTAATTAAAGCAAGGGCACCTAGCTTTCCTTTCACCCACATTGCCAGGCCAGATGCTCAGGATGTTTCTGCACATGTGGGTATGTCTCCACTTAACAACTAGGAAAGCTAAACAAATATGCCAACTGTATCTTCAAATTTGCTTTGGCTTTTAGGTACTTTCCCAGAAAGCAAGCAAGCCGTCTGTCTGTCTGTCGTGAACTATCCAACAGGACTGCCAGTAGGGACTGTGAGTTATTTAAATTTAAATTACAAGGAAATAAAAGGTACCATGTCCACACACTGGAAAGATCTACAGCTGTGCAAACTTCTATAGGACAGCCTTGGCCAGACCAGGACTCTGCACTGTGCTCCACAACTACAAATATCAGTTGTGTTTGTCTGTTTTCCTTCTGAGACAAGGGTTCACTCTGTAGCCCAGGCTGGCCCGGAACTTGTGTGTAAGACTAGGCTGGCGAACCTGTGATGCTCTTGCCTTTACCTCTTGAGGGATGGGGTTACAGGGGACTGCACTGTGTGCCTTGTCTTTTCTACCCTTTGTAGCATATGTATTCCCACACTCCAGATTTCTCTCTAAACAGAGCTCCTCTTTCTCTCCTTTGGGATTCTCCAAGTCACCTGTACACACACACACACACACACACATCTAGATTTTTTAGATTTTCACTCCTCTGCTATTTTTCAGTGATTATTTACGACAGTACCTCCCACCAGAGGGCAAGTAAGTGGCTGTCAGTGTACTTCACAGTGCCTGAGAGAGTTTTCAAAGGGGCCACCCACCCAGCCACCCTGGTGTGTGGAGACAGTACCAAGAACTCCACAGCAACCGTAGGGAGGCACGTGCTGGGCATGTTCTCATCATGTCCTTCCTATAAGATGCAGAAAGAGCGCTTGTGCAAAGTCAGAGGGTCAGCCCTGAGAACCCGGAACGTTGGCCACGCCTTCTGGGCGTGGTTACAGGTGAGCACATGACCCATTTAAGGTAGAGGATCAAGGGACGGGAGCCCTTTGGGAGAGGCAGTGTCTGCATCCTTTGAGCAGTTACCTGTGTTAAGTCCAACCCCAACAAAACACCATTTATGGTTTATACTGGGTCTGGTGAGTTTATAGTTTCCCGCCCTCACTGCCCTCACTCCCACTTCATTGTATGAATTGCTGCTACATTTGTCAGCTCCTCAGACTGGTGGAAACTGGTTCATCAGCTCACCTGGCTGACTCTCCGATTGAGACAAAACGAGAAATCATCATTACAGCACCCAACACAGGGTTTCAGTGCTGGTACCTAGAGCCCCTGTGAAACGTCTGTGCACCATGGAGCCTTCCCCAGTTAATGCCTGCCCGCCTCGTGGAACCCTCACTGCACATTCCAGAGCTGCTGCTCCATTCACTTATTCCTGCCTGTCAACATCCAACGAGATGACAAGCAAAACACACCACAACTCAAGTGTCCCACAGGACACACACACACACACAAACGCACGCGCGCGCGAGCGCTCATCCACTTTTCTGCACGCACCAACCGACTCCTAAATGACTTTGATCTTTGCCACCTGCTCCCCCTCACTAGTTAACGGCTGTTTCCCAACTGTCGCAGAACCCTCCCAGAGGCAGGCACAGGGACTAGCCTTGGCCACACTGTGTGCTGAATCCAGTTCCATTTGGGGCAGACTGCACCTCATCCATCACCCAACTCCTACCCCAAGCTTCCAGAAAAGATGCCCCGGGTGGACTAGAAAAGGTGTTGTGCTTCTTTTTACAATACTTGTGTGTGTGTGTGTGTGTGTGTGTGTGTGTGCACGCACACGTGTGTACATGTGCTTTCACTGGCTATCATCCATGAAGGGTCAGAGGGCCTGGACAGACAAACACATTCAAGAGTCTGAGCATGACTAGAGTCAGCTGGCCCAGCTTCAGATCTGTTCAGAGAGACCCCAGAGGCTGTGATTTCAACACCTGGTACCACTTGGCCTCCATCTATAAAAGATGCTAATGGCAAGTTCCTGCCCCACAGGATGGTTAGGAAGCTTGAAGGGGTGAGTAGCTCCAAGAGCTCAGCTTTAGTGAGTCAGCATAAGATGGCCCTTCCTGACTGAACAGGTCTTTAAATGAGCACCTACTATGTGCAGGCACTTAGAGCCGACAAAACGCTAAAATGCTGGGTCTAGGAAAGCTGAAGTGATAACCACTGATCCCGAGGCCTCGGAACCTCAGTGTTCTCCGAGTTGGAAAGACTGGCGAGCAGCTGGTGGGAGTTCCCCAAATGGGGTAATGCCTCACCAGGCTCTAGAAGGGGAAGAAGAAACTTTTCCAGCAAAAGGGGAAAGAAAGCAGAAAAACGGGAAGCACTTCCCCAAAGTCGTGGCTATCGTGACTCGGTATGTCCACCTGGGATATATTCCAGATATATCCATAGTGGAATGAAACAGAGAACCTCTTGCTTCATGAACTACAGAGGAAGCCTCTGGAGGCCCAGGGCGACCTGAGCGCCTCTCCTACTGACCCCTACAGCGATCCCTACAAAACATAGAGAGAATGGGCAAGAGTTTGCTAAAAGGGCAAATTCCTGAGCCCCACCCCAGATCAACAAAGAATTTAAGGGTGGGCCTTGGAATCTGCAGGAGAAGACACTCTTGCTTTCTCAAAACAGCAGGCCTGGAGGACCACAGCAGGAGATAAGATGGCAAGTCCTCCCTCTAAGCCAGCGGAAACTAGGACTCAGCAACATCCTGGCACTTAATGTCCACATGCAACATCTTTCGAAATACTCCAGAAGCTGAGCGCTAACACGAAGGAATGTAAGCAGAGACGTGCTCTGTGAGACATTGGGTTCCAGAAGCTTCGAGAAGCACATTCCTTCAGGCCGCAGATAAATCCTTCAAGATCTCAAAGCTGCAGAAATGGGCTTCAATCAGTGAACAACTGGCCCAGCCCACAAGCAGGTAAGAGGCTAGCTCACCCCAGGGCTTCCACAGAAAACAGTTGTCACTCATGTCCCCTCCCATGAGACTGTCCCTTACCACTCTAAGACATGCTGTTCTGATGTGCCACTGCATGAATTCCTTTCAGCATTGAGGCTAGAGGGGTGGCGCAATGGTTAGAGGCACTTGTTGCCCTTATAGAAGACGGTTTCAATTTCCAGCACCCACGTGGGGCCTCACCACCGTCTATAACTCCGGTCCCGTGGGATCCAATACCCTCTTCCCAGGGTACCAGGCATGCAAAACACCCATACACATAAAGCAAACAATAAAAATAATTCTGTTTTGAGGACTGATTGTTGCCACTTACCGACCCCTAATCTGTCACCCACTCCATTAGACAGTAGGTTCCAAGGGCAGCAATCTGTGTCCATTTTGTTTGCTGTTCTATGTACCTAGCAGTTCAAGGTGGCCCTGGCACACAGTAGGTGTTCAAGTATGTGTCCCCAGTGGAATTTACTACAGACATACAAAACGAAGCCACACGACCGTCATGGAAACTGGCATAGCTTATGTAACTCCACACATGGGAAAAGCAAGACAGGATGAAAAGGAGGTTTCACGGCCCCTTTGATTGTCTGGGCTTTTGTGAGCCTGAGTACATAACCCACTTTGTAATTGGTGCTTATGGGTGACTTGACTTAATTGAAGTTTCTAGGTTTTCTCCCATTAATTTTATATAACTTATACAATCTTTCAGAAGTAATCCCTCAAGAAATGTTCTCAAAACATTTGCTTTTTTTTTTTTTTTTTAAGGGGAAAAACTGCCTCCTCTTTCTTAATTAGGGTATTTCTAATTAGGGCCAGCACAACATCAAACGGCCAAGCTCCCCAGGGACCAGGTTCCAAGGGACTACAGGTCTCCTGCTTGCAGAATGACCCCAGTCCTCCCCGCAATGGCTCCTGCTCAGCGCTCACTCTGCCATGGGCTGCTCCTGGCCAGCCTCCTCACTACCTGCTTCCTATTGGGGTGTCTGATGCAATTATTCAGGCTCCATATCACATCCTGCTGTGGCACTGGCTTTGAAGGTTCAGTAAACAGTCACTTCAAAACAAAGACTGACCATTAAACCCAACTCAAAGACTTCCTTAATGGCAGCAGGCTCCGCTGCAAGGACCCTGGCTTCAGAATGCAATTTTCATGCCCCTGGAAACTAATCCACCGCATTGCCAAGGGTCTCCCTGTTCCTGGCTGGCATTCAGTCTCCTGGAGTGGGTTCAAGCAGAGCACCTGTGCTGACGTGGGCCACACTAGACTCCATCACTCCCCCACACACACACCCTTCTCTGTCTGCTGATAAGGTAGAGGCACCAAAGATAGGTAACTGTTCAATTTCAGGCCAATCACTGGGTCCTGTCCCTCCCTTGAAAGCCCCCAAAGCTTGTGCGTATAGGATGCTGGACACGTATGCATGCGGGTACACACGTCATGAACACAAACAGGCCAGAGGGAGATTTGGGGTGTCTGACTCTCTCTGCCTCCAATAGTTCTGGGGTTACAGGAGTGAGCAGTGTTTTATGTGAGTGCAAGACCTCGAACCGCCACCCCACCCCATAAAGCCTCTTGAAGCAGCACAGGGGCAAATCTAGATTCTGTGTGTGATAGATCCAGAATCGTGGCGGCATCGTTGAAACCATCAAAGACGATGGAATGTGCTCACCACAGACTACGAAAGGAGTTCTGAAATGCCACACTGTGAGAGACAGCCTAGAGTAGCCAGCCCAAAGAGCAGTCAGTCCTGGAGCTGACATCACATGGCCTGGGCCTAACTTTGTGCTCTACCTCCTTCACCTGTTACACAGATAGCTAAACCCCTCTGTGCATCTGCTCCCGTCCTCTGTAAAATGGGAAGGACAGCAGTGTGTCTACCCGACGGCGCTGTGGAGAAATTAAATCAGTTTTCAAGTGTCAAACACTCAGTGCCTGGTAATTCTGGCCACAGAGATGTTTACTGCACAAGTAAAATGGTGTCAGGCGGGTGTCACCCAGACCAAAGGCATTCTGTGAATGTCTTCCCACCCCAAGTGGACATCAGAGGCCCCTCAAGGCCCCTGTGACTCTCCTGCTGACAGAGTCTTGACAGGAACTCTTCAACAGACTTGTTAATGGGTCCATCTCTCCCAGCCCGCCATCATATCTCTCTCATCTCTCTCTCTCTCTCTCTCTCTCTCTCTCTCTCTCTCTCTCTCTCTCTCTCACAGACACACACACACACACACACACACACACTGCTCTTCAAAGTCATTTGCATATTTAAAGTGGGAGAGCAGACATGGATTGCAGTATCAAACTGTACCTTGAGACCAGGCTTGTTTCCAAATGTCAGAGTTTTAGTTTAAATTTGCTTAAATTCCCAAATCTGAAAGTCTCAAGTCTAAACTGTCCGGAAATCTGGAGTTTTGGGGCGTGCCGTGCCAATACAGTTTCAGGTTTTGGACTTGCAGACTGCAGACCCTTGAAACGGCCTATGGGAGCTCTGACAGACACCAAGGGCATTCATTTGCCAGGGTTCACACCACACCATTTACATCCTCTCCCTCCCCTCTGTTAATCCTTGTATCATCCCCTTGCCCAGTTATGTAGATTGGGGGGAAAAAAAAAAAAAGATCAAGGCTCAGGAAAAGTAATTTGCCCAGAATAACAAGGCCAAGAAATGACAGAACCAGGCTTTAATTTTTCAAATGAAAACCACCCACTTTTGTTGAAGCTATAGTAACTATTAGACTATGAAGGGTGCCCTCACAGAACCGCTCTTAGGAGGGAGGGGTGGCCTGAGAAGAGAATGATTTCCACAGGCAGAGATGGGGCAGGGAAGTGAGGAGCCATGGTGTGAGGGACACACACGGGCCAATCAGCTGGAGCCAAGTGTAGGGGCCTAGCTGCCAACCAAGCTCAGGCCAGAGGGCAGCTTTGGGCAGGCAGGCAGGGAGGGAGGACCCAATAGGACCAGGTCTCGGGAGGGGGCAGAGGCGCCATGTGTACACGATACTGCTGACAGGCAAGGCCAGAGGCCAGGAGAGACAGGTGGTGTTCACTCGGATGGCCCAGCAACACAAGTCCTCCCCCCCCCCATGTTCTCGGGAGCTCTGAGAGACTTCTTCTCCCAGCCCATCCTCCCCTTCCGAATGGTTGGTGGGGTTTGCAAGTGGAGAAATGGGCTACAAGCAGACCCTGCCCGGCTAGAGGGCCATGATGAACTCAGGGTTACTTTATCCGGCAAGAAAGAAAAACCAAAAACCCTTATCTTCTCGTTTCCAGAAGCTCCACCACAGCCTCTACTATGGCTCCCAAAAGGGTGAGACCGTGTTTGCCTGAAGCAGCAGAGAGAAGCCTACCTAGATCTTCATTCCCTTCCCAAGCTACAGAAGGGAACAGTTAACACCTGGGCACATGCGCACAGGACACACCTCGCTTCAGAACCAGAACGGTTATGAGGAACCTACGAGGCAGGCATATGATCACACCCACTTCACAGAAAAGAAAACTGAGACTCCAGGAGACTGAGAAGTTTGGCCTCGGGGTGTCCCCGTCAACAGGGCTGCAGACAAGGGTCATATCCAGACCAGAAAGGGGCAGGTGAGCAGGAAGGGGTCCTGTCCGGGCGATCACTGCTGGCCGGTGATGTAGCCACTAGCCACCCCTGGCTATTTTAACTCACACAACCAAGACTGTAAATTTGTTTTTTTTTTTTTTTTTTTTTTTTTTTTTTTTTGTTTTTTGGGTTTTTTTTTTTTTTTTTTTTTGTGTGTTCTTTACTTTTATTTGTGGGGTTGGTCTTTGTTTTGTGAGAAGGAGCCTCATCTCACTCAGGCAGACCACAAAGTAGTAAGAATAAAGTTCTGGCCTCCTCCTCCACTTCCCAGATACCAGGATTACAGTAGTGGGCCACCCTTACTTGGCTAAAAGTACGTACAACTGAAAACTCAGTTCCTTAGCCATACTAACAATTTTCACACTCCAGAAGAACATACTAGATGGGCCTATTAAAGCACAGTAAAAAATCTTCCAGGGAATCCAGTCATGCTCGTATTGACTTTTATTGGAATTATTTAGCATTTCCCTGTATTTTTGTAATTTTAACTTTTAACACGGATGAAAACATTGACAGCAAAACATACCGTTTTGACTATCCTGATAACTAACTAGGTGATGCCAGATTATTCACATCCTAGTGTAAGGATCTAAGTGGGTTCTCCTTGTGCTTGGGTGACATCAAGAACACACTGTATATAGGCTAGGCAGTGGTGGCGCACGCTTTTAATCCCAGCACTGGGGAGGCAGAGGCAGGCGGATAGATCTCAGCAAGTTCGAGGCCAGACTGGTCTGCAAGAGCTAGTTCCAGGACAGGCTCCAAAGCCACAGAAAAACCCTGTCTTGGAAAAACAAAAAAAAGAAAGAAAAAGAAAAGGCCACACTATGACTGAGCTATAACTCTAACTCCGTGAGGGGAAGCCCAAAAGCTCCTGATGCTCAACCCTGGTGACCCAGTAATTTCAAATCCTAACAACTAGGATTCTGGCACAGCACTGACTCAGACACTGTGGGAGCAGGGCCCAGGCAGCAAGTCTCCCAGGGCATTCAGTGGCATTTACAGCACTCGGTGGCCTTTACTGTAGCCATCACACCCCCCCACGGGCGCGGGCACACCCACCCTCCTACTCTGCACAGACCCTGCCGAGCCCCGTCATGTGGCGGTTGACAGGAAACGTCACAGACAGTGTCTGCTCCCAGTGCCCAGGCACCCTTGACACTGAGCAAGCCAGCATTTCCACTCCTGTCCCTTCTCTGAGGCAAAGGAATCAAAGAAAAAGACACACAGCTTTTTCCCCCCACTTAAACAAGACAGGAAAAGAAAATCCCCCTTAGACTCTGACCAAAGTCATGAATGCCAAGAACTGGAGCACGGAGGTGATTTTCTGGAGACCCTATCTAAATGCTTTCAAGGGCTCTCCCAGCTCAGCCCCAACTGGAGGGCTACCAGGACGTAATTAAACAGGAAAGCTCTGTTACGGGCATGTTCCAGGGCTGGACACAAATGGAGCTTGAGGTAAGGAGTTCGCTCCCTCTGAGGAGTCATGTGAACTTTGGGTGAACCTGACTAATTCATACTTGTAAAGAGTGCAGCCCAGCCTCAGACACCTTGACTGCAGCCCAGTGTGGAGATCCCAAGCGGTCTGTACCTGGATACGGACATGTGCCGAGAGAGGCGTCCAAGAGCCTGGCCCCCAAGGCTTCTCCACTCTGCATGCGCCCACAGAAAGGGGCCTGACTGATGGGGGGGTGAGCCACAACCTCTCCATATTCCATAAATTAAACACTTCCCCCAGAGGTAACAGGGGCATTAGAGGCATTCACCCCACAGCATCTTGGCTCAGATGCACTCCTCCAGGTTCAGAGAAGGTCCTGGTTCTGCCGGTGACCCTCTCCCTCCGGTGGGCTCAGGCAAGTGTGCTATCTTCTAGAAATACACCCACGCCACCTCCCTACAGCCTCCTCAAGCCTAGGTTCCTCATCTGCAGTGTGGATGGTGAGCGTAGAGATGGAGCGTAGAGATGGACGGCACTTCATACACGCAGTATGTCCATCGCAAGTGCCTCCCTGCCCGCTGTGCACCACAGGCTGTGAATGATGAACCTACTATGTGCCAGGTGGCATTCCACAGCATCTCATTCAATCTTAAACCTCACACCTGCACAATGGGGGAAACAGCCATTTCTAATCACACTGGGCTGAGGTAAAGAAGACTGAGCCACCCTAAGGGGCCTGGGGAGGGGGGCTCGAGGCTTTGGGATAGAGTCTGTGCTGCAGCTGGCAGGGCGTGGGGGGGGGGGTTGTGTTTTTGTGGCACATGCTCAAATGAAACCTGAAGTCTGAGTCTACTGAGGAAAAGCCACAGCACTCAACAGGCTTCCTGAATGCTCCGCCAATTAATTTACTGTTTGTTTCTCCGTCTACTATTTAATAAGGCCGTATCAGCAATACAATCTGCAAATCTGAATTAAACTGCTTAAGGCATCAGCCAGTTCCAGTTAAGGGCCCAAGGATGTCCTTCCAGTGTTCTAAATGGCTGAATCCAAAACCTGTCCTTTGGCTTCCCTTTGTTCTGGGGAAAAGGCATTTCTTTATTTTCGCAGAGGTGTGCGTTTGGTGGGAAAGTGTCCTGAAGGCGATTTCAAGAAGTAATGGGGAACTCAAAATGAGCTCATCTTTCCATTTCCCAATGGAAGCCTCTAAACGCTCTCATCACAGAAGGAACCCTGCCAGCTCTCACCCAACCCTGCAAAGATGGAAACAGCTCAGATACAGACGATAAAGCGTCTAATGGATCAATAGTTTCAACCCTTTCACCTTCCAAGCATTTTAGAAACCAAACTGATGGGTATTAATTTTGCTTTTTCCATTTCTTCTTTACAGCCCTAGATAAGATAGAAGAGGTCAAAGGGCAAGAAGGCAGTCAGTCAGCTGGGGAGATGGGGCCTGTGGAAGGCACACCCTGCCTCTACTGGAAGTGTCAACTGCTCATGTGGGGTACAAACAGACCGGATGAGGCTGTGTTTGGCGGTCCGACACAGCTGATGAGGAGACACCACATTAGAGAATACAGCCATTGCTGAACCAAGCCAGAGCTGAATTCAGCCTTCCTTCCATGCAAGCTAGGACCTAGAAATAGCCTCCTCCTGTACTTGGGCATGTATGAATTACGGAACTCCAAGCACAAAGGTTTCAGGAGATCAAGCAACAAGTGGTAAGCAATTATATCGAATAGAATACATAAGGGGTTTTCCCACAGAAATCCTAAGGTAAGCCCCACACATTTCCAAAGGAAGACAAGATGCACATCCCCAGAACTCCCAGAAGACTGCTCCCCATAGAAGAGACCCTAAGCTCCAAAAGGAGGCACCCTCTCTGGGCAGCTCCCTCTGCCAGTTTTATGACAACTTTACCTTCTTCTCCCACAGGCCCCAAACGAGGAAGCTGCATAAAACCCTGGCCAAACAACCATTTGCCAAGAGAAAAGCCAACATGGGGCCCGTCTGTCCTCTACAGGGCTCTGTTCATCCTGCCTTTGTACAGCTGTCAGCCTCCAGCTACTCAGAGTGTCCACTCCCCTCCCCAGGACCTGGTTGCCTGGCTGGGTTTCTCGTCATCTGATTACAGAAAAGCATTTTATTCTGCAGTAGAGAAAGTCCAAAAAGGCCCTGGCCCTGACCAAACTGCAGACCGTCCTCGTCCTCGTGGCCATACTCAATCGGCAGAAGGAGCAAGGGCCTAGAAAAAGGCCTTCTACAGAGGAGGCCTCAATGAAGACCTAGGAAGTGAACCCCTCTTACTACAGGAACCCCCAGCAGCTAAAGGGGCCACCTGAAGTCTCCGCTGAGCACACTGTCACCACCCTGAGTGAGGACAAATATCCCCATGTGCCTCGGAACCACAGAAAGATCCCCTGGAATTCAAGATGTCCCCTTAGCAGCTCTAATTTTAGACAGGACCTCAGACAGAGGCTTCTGGTGGCAAGCGGAGGTGGGGGCAGTCGGGAGGAACGGAACAAGGCCGCTATTCTGCTCAGCACAGGTGTCTGTAACAGGACACCCCTGTCTAAATCCACACGTGGAAGGGCGCACTCAGGTGCAGTTGGGTGGGTTTTTTTTTTTTTTTTTTTAAAGCCCAGCCATATTACATAACCCTGAACCCAGGGCAAAGGTCTCCCGGCAACAGGGCCAACTCAGCTTCTAGAATCCGGATGCTTGAGCAACAAGGACAAGGAAATATTTGCTTCTAGCATCCAACTTTTTTAAAAAAATAAAAGTTAATTATTAAAAGAAGACCGCTATCCCCGGGGTGAGATACTCTTAAATTTGACTAGCAAAGTCTCTGGGACTTAGCAACTACAGCAACACGGTCAAATTCTGGTTTAATGATTCAAAACAAACAACACTAATTTGTTTCTCCTACTGAGAGCCAATTCTGCCCAGATCTTGGATAGAAATTAAAAAAAAAAAAAAAAAAAAAAAAGGTTCTGGGACCTCCTTGACAGTCAGTAGTCACATAACCCAACCTCAGCCCCTAGAAGCTCAGTCCCCTTTCCTTTTGGGACTAAGGCACACCAGGCAGCTTTTGGGGTGATTTATGCAGATTCCAGGGAAGACAGCCTGTAAGTGATTTTGCACACCGCCATTCATTAGTGGCCACCACCGCAGCGGGTAGAAGGAAAGGAAAAACAGAAGCTTCCTCTCATCAAGGGATTGATAAGTTTTTTAGCAGCTGCTGCCTGCTTTCCCTGGAGCCTGATCCCAATGGAAGCGAAGTGAGGATTCTCTTCTTCGCCCTGGACCCTGGAAAAGGATAAACAGGATTCCTCGCAGCCCAGGACTCAGTCCAGTGGAGAATCTCAGCAGACTGCAGGGAACCCGCCCTGGCTTTTCTGTGTCTTGAGGCTCTTCACTCTCAGATGGGTGGTGGCGGCAGCGGGCTCGGGAATCACCCCACTTTGTTATCCTTTTATTCCCTCTGAAGAGGAAACTGACTCCCTTCCTGAGCTGCTGTACATTGTGAAATCCCAAATGCTTTCAGAAAACCACATTCTTGGCCCTTTTCTCATCCCAGTTCAACATCCCTTAACAACTAAAAATGGTACCAAGAAGACAATCCAAATGGCTTCTCTCGGACAGCAAACAAAAAGGGCCCACACATGGGATGAGCTGGTCATGACTTTAAAGATGAGAAGAGACAAGGTCGTTGGGACAGGATGCCAGCTGACACTAAAAGCCGACTTCCTTGCTGACAACACCACACGTCCATATATCACATGCTGCTTAACCTATAGAGCCCAACTTAATCTTGTCACTTTTGAAGAGCCATTGCTGCCCAACCCATAAAGTAGTCTCCTAAAGAACGCTCAATGAGAATATGTAGCAGTTCCCTTACACACAAACAACCTCAGGAAGAAATCAGACAACCTGCACGCCATTACCGACCCCTCTATGCCCCCCAGAGCCTAAAATCCTTCAGAACCCAAAGCACAATGTACTCTCCCACTGTATCTGGATTTAAAATGCTATGGTGGGGAAAAAATGAATGTTTACCCATAGGATAGCGAACAAATCTATCAAACACCAAGAGAAAGAAACCAGAGTCACTCAGGAAGCAGAGCATAAGAGGTTTATCCACTGAAGTCTCGGGGAAGCCACCTTAAGCACCTACAAATGTCTAGGCAGAGCCCACTCCCGGCAGCCAGATGGCAGGTGGAAGGTGGCAGACTCATCCTTGGGGAAGGAGTACCTTCTGAAGGGCTTTAGGTTCAAAACACCTAGTGGAAAAAACTGAACCCTGAGTCTAGGTTTAAAAAAAAAAAGACAGAGACAACAACCCCAGGTGTGATTACTCAGGGACTGAAGTCGGTAATCAGTTTAGATCCCTGGATTCCTTGTTTCTATTCAGGGACTGGAAACATCATTATCTCCTCCAAAAACACACAAGCAGCTTTACCAGCCCTTCTCAAATACCTCCTCCTCACAACTGTGTGTGTGTCTCAAACCAAATCTTGTTTTGCCGGTAGTAAGGTGGGTGGGATTGAAGTCATCAATAAATACCAGCGTTCCAGGAGGGGCACCAATCCCTGTCCAAAGGAACACTTCAATAATTCAGTGTGGATTGAGGGCAAAAGAATGAAAAGGCTGCCTTTGAAAAGACTGATCCACCTAATTCCAAGCGACTGGATTAGAGGCATTCCTGGGCGAGCGGGCTCTGGCTACAGATTAGGCTCCACGGATTT
Source organism: Phodopus roborovskii (assembly GCF_943737965.1). Lineage (NCBI taxonomy): Eukaryota > Metazoa > Chordata > Mammalia > Rodentia > Cricetidae > Phodopus > Phodopus roborovskii. The sequence continues at coordinate 12,029,454 of NW_026126567.1, read as the reverse complement.
CTGACAAAAGGCACGAGCTTGGTAGGCTTGCAAAACAGACGACATGAGCAAGACAGGCACCTTGGCAAAGTTCACCCTGGGTGAGGTGGCAGTTGGTTCTAAAAGGAGGAGGAAGGCATGACAGCTGAGCATTCCTACCCAAAGTCCATGTCGGAGGCCCAAGGCCTCTCCAAACCTTACACTTCATCAGACAAAAGCTTCCCCAGGCGCCAGGCAGCGGCTGAAGAGGGGCTGTCCACACCCACTCGCCAGCACAGCTTTCCAAACCTGCCCACTCTTTTGGAAGCCGAGCTTTTAATTAAACACCACCTCCCCGGATCTGTTGAGGCAGACTGGGGCTGGCCTAGAGCCAAAGAGAAGCTCCCTAAATATACTTGGAAAAAAAAATGCCCCTATTGCCCCCAATTCCCACCTCCCGGAGCAGGCTCTATTTATTATTGTGAGTAACCCAAGTCCTCGGTGCACCAGAAAACCCACATTCGAGGATCGGGTTATCTCCGGTCCCACCCTTTGCAGGAAAAAAGCAAGGGTGTTGTTCCCCGCCCCCAACACACTCGCGCACGCACACACAATCCTGCCCAGAGAAGAGTGGGGTGTGGGTGTGTGTTTGAGGGAGCCGGGTGTAGTTGTTTGGGAAACCTCAGCCTTGCCTTCCCGCTGTGAGCCTCTCAGCTTCGGGGTCCCTCAAACACTGCCCTGGGAACTTCTGCACCATGGCCCGGGGGAGGGTGCGGGGAAGGCACGGCACACCCTCGGCAGCTCTGCAACAGACTAATTAATAACTAATTTGTTCAGATTCCCCTACTCCAGGTAGACCTGAAAGCCAAGCTTGTAAGGAGCCTGCCACCCAATCTCCCAGGCCAGGAGACTCCTTCCTGCAGCCAGGCAGCCCCCCCCCACTCCCGATCCACCACCGCGCCAAGCACCCCACCCCGAAGCCTGGGAGTCAGGTGTCCGCCCGGGCGTCCAGCCTCCACGGGTCGCAGACACTCAGTCCAGGGGCAGACAATGGGAAACTTGGAATTAGGGCCCTGGGCTCCCAAAGGAACAAGATGGTGTCGCCCCCTGGGATAATGAACGCAGGCAGGGGTGGGCAAGGGGCATCAGACTCCCCCACCCTCCGACCCCAGCCCCCGGGAAGTCGCCTGCCCAGAGACCCAGCACAGCCGGAGCAGCGCGGCGGGGAAGCAGGTGACACCGGGTTGCCCAAGCTCCCGCAGGTGGCCGGCGGCCACGGTGCAGGCATGGGCCAGGCGGTGGAGGGGAAGCCCCGCGGCGAGGTTAGAGCAGCCGCTCCCCCCGGCGTCCTACCTTCATGTCGCTGATGATGGTCTGGAAGAGGCCTCCAAGCGCGCTGCATTCCTTCTCGATCACAGCCTCCATTTTCCCGGCGCGGCGGGGACAGGACAGGCTCTCGGGGCCGCTGCACTGCGCACGGGGCCGGGCTCGCACAGCCCGGGAGTGGTTTCACCCTGGGAGCGACCCGCCTCCGGCTCGCCGCCGGCTTTGCAGGGAGCACGCGGTGCTCGCGATCCACACTGCGCTCTGGCCCCCAAGTCCCAATCCGAAACGCCCAGCCGCTCCGGAGAGCGAGTCGCCTACGTGCAGCGCTCGGCTCCTGGCCTCAAAAATGCCCGGAGAAGACTGACAATCAAGCCACCACGGGTGCCCACCACGGAGACGGCAAAGCCCATCTTGGTGCAAAGAAAACGGCCCGCTGACTCCGGGCCAGCGCCATTTAAAAAAAAAAAAAATTCCAAATGTAATTTGTTTCCGAAATTCAAAAATAAAGAAAAGAGAAAACGAAATGGGCCAGCTGCAGACGAGGTCAGCTCGTGACGCCCGGATCTGTTGCTCGCAGACGCGGCCGCCGCCTCCTTTTCACTCCTGCGCGCCCGGCCCCGCGCTCGCTCTGGCGGAGCTCCCGGGGACGTTCGCGGGGCGCACGCGCGCTCGCAGCCGCCAGTCGAGCGCGGCGGAGGCGCGTGCCCGAGGCCCGTGCGTGCGCCGCCCGAGGGCGGAGCTGGGAGCGCGCGCCGGCCGGGAGCCGTGTGGGGCGCCTGCTGCAGGGAGGAGCTGGCCGGAGGGTGGGCGAGCCCGGTGTGCGTCTCCCGGACGCTCCGAGCGCCTCGGGTTGGGATCTCAGCGTGGGGAGGGCGAGTCAGCGCCCATCCGCCCACAATGGCTGCTAGGGAGCCGGGAAGCAGGCCCCGCCCCTCGGAGAACCTGCAAGGTCGGCACTTTGAGTCCCGAGTCCCGCACCTGGTGCGCCCAGCGGGGCGGGAAATCTGCTGCTGCCGCCTTAGGAGGAGAGGCCTCTTCGGTGATGTCAGGACTGCAACGCCGAGTCACGGTTGCAGGAAGCCAGCCACTAAAATAAGGAGAGTTCGTTCGGGGAGAGTATCCTGCAGTGGGATGCCCAGTTCGATAAAGTTGCAGGCTGCTGGATTGATCTGCTGTGGCAGAATAAATGCAAAGTGCATCAGGGTTCCTTCCTATCGCCTCCTGATCTGTCTGTCTGCACACATCGCTGGCTGTGTGTGGCTTGAATGTTGATGGTTTTCAAGCCAATGTTGCCATAACTGCAGAAAGCCCCCCTTGAGAGGTTTAATGCAGGGTGCCGAAGACTGAGGTGGTTGGGGCCTGGTGATTGGGTCCCTAGCTCCACTTCCAGGAGCACCCGCTCTGAGGTCCCCAGAGTCTCAAATGAGCAACTTGCATGTGAACTTAGGCACCTAACTGAACTTTGACCCTGAAGCGTTTGAAGAACGAGTAAATTGAGCCTGTGTCGAGCTTGGCCGAAAGACTCTTGAGTCAAATGCTGTGATCCCGTTGATTGTTTAGTAAGTCCTAATTTAACTCTGCCCGATTAGAAGGACATAGGGAACTCTCTCTCCTAACCAAAACCGTTGACGTTTTCATTTCCCTTCAGGCCACTCTGCTCAACTCAGCTGCCTTACCCAATGTCCCCGACTTCAGGAGAGGGCAACCCTGTCGCATCCGGTCCCCAAGGACATTCAGTTGTAAATATCTCATCCTCACCTTGCCCGCATTAGTGTGGTCACGTGGCTGGTTCTCCTGAATTGCCACTATTATGATGTTAATATTACCGGTATTGTAATGATCCAGATGCCTGGAGAGCCTGACTGCCTGGTTCAAGCTCCAGTTTACAACTTGGGAACCCTGTGGCCTTGAGTAAGGTACCTAAGCCCTCCGGGCTCAGTTTCCTCATCGGTAACCAGAACCGATGAGCTATCCTAAGCCTTAAAGTATTATCTAATATATGGGAAGTGAACGCTCAGAAAACCTTCAATAAAAGGAGGAGCCCGGCCAAGGCTCACGGTCGGTCTGGCTCTGGAGCACCCATTGCCTGCAGGGTTGGCATGCTGCTCCACTGACTGCTACCTTGTGTGTTCTGCACTTTAGGCAGTACATCTCATTGAAGGCCACTTGTTTTACTGATGGAAGCAGTCTAACCTGGCTTTCTGACAAACCCCAATGGTTAAAGGCCCCTGCCTTAACCCAAACAAAACCCCTCAACTGCCCCCACCCACCCACCTTGGTCCAACCTTGAAGTGTTTGCTGTTGCTGTATGTGGCCTCCTTTTCCCCTAGACTTCAGCCAGGTTGAGTACTAACTTAGCTGTCCTGTCTTGAGCGCAATGCACCAGGAAGCTCTTTGAAAGATCTCTGCTGAAACTGTCCCAGATGGGATTACATATTCGCACCTCCACCGCACAATCGTCAGTTTTATGGACTGCTGGGGGTGGGGGCAGGCTTCGCAACCATGGAACTAGGCAAACACTGTATGGACTGAGAGTTACACCCCCAGCCCCACGTTTTATGTTTGTTGTTTGAGATAGGATTTCACTCTGAACTTCAGAGTCTAAAGCCCACACTAGTCTAGAACTCTCGACAATTCACCCGCCTCTGCCTCCCAAGTGCTGGGATTGCAGACACACACTACCTCACCTAGCCGTTGGCGGTTTTACATTGGAATCCAGCTGCCCTAGGTTGGAGAGGTGTTGGAGATGGGGAAATGATCAGGCTACACTGTGAGCATCTGTCTAACTCCCCCACCCCTCAAGCCCTGAATGGACAGATGGAGTCTGCTCCTTTGGTGGTGGCGATGGTGGTGGTGGTGTGTTGTGCGTGCACAGGTGACTTTGGAGAATGGGAAAGGACATGGACAGCAGAGGGCAACCTCAGGTACCATTCTTCAGGCCATATACTTTCTTTTAAACATGCTGTCTCACAGGCCTCAGATTCTCTGAGTACACTAAGCAGGCTAGCCTGTCTGCCTGTCTGTCCCTCCTGGGTGCTGGGACTCCAAACCCATCAATAACACTTTAACACTTTCCTTGTGTGTTCTAAGGATCTGACTGCAAGGTAAAAGCTTTACTGACAACACTTTGTTGGTTTTTGGTTTTTTGTTTTGTTTTGTTTTTGTTTTTTCAGTGCTAGGAATTGAACCCAGGCCCTTGTACGGAATGACCCCTTAGAGAAGGAACTAGTCTGAGGAATTGCAACCCTTTCTCTGCTCTGGAGTAAACATGTTTCAGAATGTGATGCCCCTTCTAACTCTTGACCTCTGGCCATTAGGGTATTTGATCTGTAGGGCCAGCCTGTTTCCTTGGAGTCTGCTCACCAGCTATTCCAAGGACTGGCATGGGCATCTATGCCTAATACTTAACCCTGCGACATGCGTGGGTTTGCTTCCCAGGGGAGATCCTCGGCACTGGCCCTCCAGAAAGGTCGGCCCAGCTGATCCCCCAACTGCTTTATATCGAAAGCTACTGAGGGCATTTGAAGCCACCCAAGACCATGCTAGGAGTCTGATTTAATTGGTCTGGGCCGTGGCTGTGGCCTGTTCTTAGGACTTTTCAAAACCTCCCAGGTTATTCTTCCCCAACTCCCACCCTTCCATTCCCACCCCCACCCCAAGACAGGGTTTCTCTGTGTAGCTATGCAGCTCTGGCTGTCCTGGAACTCGCTCTACTGTAGACCAGGCTGGCCTCGAACTCACAGAGATCCACCTGCCTCTGCCTCCCAAGTGCTGGGATTAAAGGCCTGACCCCCACCACCCAGCCCAGGCTATTCTAATATGTGGTAAAGTTAAGAAACCTGATCTGGGGAAACCTTAAAAGTGCCTAAACCAGGCTGTGGTGGCATACACCTTTAATTCTAGCACTTAGGAGACAGAAGCAGACAGATCTCTGAGTTCAAAGCCAGTCAGGTCTACAGAGCAAGTTCCAGGACTGGCTTCAAAGTTAGAGATAGGTCTTAGGGAGGAAAAAAAAAAAAAAAAGGAAGTACCTATACCCATGCCTTCCTCAAAGCTGTTCGGGAACTAGGAACTAAGCTCTGGATTTTTTTTTTTTTTTTTTTTTTACTTTTCACGAACATTTCATTCTGCCCTCATAATGATATACAAAAGGGGTGGATTTTGTCATTGTTTATTCCACAAAAAATAGGAAGGCATTAAACACATTGCCCTGGGTCTTGCTACCAACATTCTGCAGAAACCCTTGTAGGTTGGTATTCTAACCTACTCTTCCTGCACCTCTTTCTGTGCGGGGACCATCCTCAGTCCTTCTCAGTTTTCACTCTGACATAATTCCAGGCTCACAGGAACGCTGCAAAAATGGTGTAAAGATGATCCGTTTACATGGTGTAAAGATATTCCATTTACACTTGATTAGATTCGCCTAAGGCTAGGCTACTCCGCTGGGGTCCTTACTTCATGCTTGGGGATGCTTTAAACGCCCTAGAGTGGCATTAAGCTACTTCAGGTTGTCGTCTTTTGAGGCCTCCTAGATTGCCTTGGGACTCAAGGCAGAGCGCAAACCGCTGTGGAGCGACTTTGCATTAGACGCAGTTGTGTGAGCTGGTAAAGACAGTAGGTGTAAAAGTGACACACAGTTGGGTTGGAGTTTGGCTCTGTCACTTCACAGCTCACTCCCCTGTGCTGGCTTTTGCACTACCCCCCCACACACACACACCTGTTGTGTGTATGTAGGTGCCAGCTGTGCACATGCTTGTGGGGGCCCGCAGATAACCTCAGGTGTGGTCCCCAGGTACCATCCATCTTGAGTTATCTGAAGTTGTTTTAAGAGTGTCAACATTTGCCTGCATATGTGTCTATGTGACACAACTTTTCCAAGACGGACACAGTACACACATGTCTACACTCACCCCAAATAAGGATCCTGTGACAAACCTAAATCCAGTTTGGTAAGCCCGTGAGTTTTATTGGGGTTACTTACAGGAATACTCGTGAGGGGTTAGTTACAGGAGCAGAGATGGCTCAAAGGCAGCTGCATCACCAAAGCCTACCCAGCAAGGGTGAGGGCTCACAAAGCTGGGAATACGCACAGCCAGCAGGCAGCCCTGCACTTGGAGAGCATCCTTCCCACATACCTCAGTTGGTCTGAGCCTCTTCAGGCTGCTCAGCTGGCTTCTGCTTCCTCAGGCCAGCTGGTCTTCTCTTAGAATCCTCTCTGCAGCTTGTCTTGTCTGAGAGGTTTCTTTACAGTTTAGCTCTTTTGGTCTGCAATAGTTATTCTGGCCCAGCATTGGTGGCTCACGCCTTTAATCCCATCACTCGGGAGGCAAGGGCAGATCTCTGAGTTTGAGGCCAGCCTGGTCTACAGAGAGTTCTAGGACAACCTCCAAAGCAATACAGAGTAACCCCGTCTCAAAAAGAGAGAGAAAGAGTTATTCATAGCTATTGTTGTTTGCTCTGCCTAGGAGGAGTCTAGTGATTCTTGTCAGTTTCTGGGACTTCCTGAAGCCATTTGGAGTTGTTTATCTTCCTGTTTTAAGGAGCTTCCCTGACTGTTCCAATCCTGGAAATTTACTTAGCAGCGGGCCACGAGCTCCTGGTACCCTTGAAATTAGGAAGAGAACACGGGGCCCCTCTGGAACTGGAGTTATAGAAACTGCAGACTTCGCAGGGCAGTGGTGGCACATGCCTTTGATCCCAGCACTCCGGTTAAAGTTAGGGTTAGGGTTACGGAGACAGAGGCAGGCAGATCTCTGTGAGTTTGAGGCCAGCCTGAGTTGTAGTGAGATATCCACCCCTTCCACACCTGTTGCACTGACTGCCCATTGGGGGTGTGGGGACAGGTATGGGCGTGACCTGGGGGGACTAGGGCTGGGATTCCTGATTCCAGCTCTCTCTCTTACTTCCTGATTGAAGACAGAGAGTGTCTGGAGGCATCCACGGGACAGGAACCTGAGGCAGTCATCTGTTTCTGGTATAAGTGATTTCTCCCCAAATAAACATCCATCCCACATTCTTATTGACCACGATTTACTGATCTACAGAGCAAGTTCTTCGACAGGCTCCAAAGCTACATAGAGAAGCCCTGTCTGAAAAAAACAAACAAAAAGTTGCAAACTGCCATGTGGGTGCTGGTAACTAAATTTGGGTCCTCTGCAAGCGCTCTTAATTATGCTGTCTTTCCGGCCCCATAACTCCTTTTTTGACTCAGGGCCTTTCATTGGCCTGGCACTCACCAAGTAGGTCCATCTAGCTGGGCTGTAAGCCCCAGGGATCCACCTCCCCCTGCCTTCCCAGCACTGGGCTTAAAAGCTTGTTCCACCTGAGAACTTTCTCAAGGGTTCCGACAACCAAACTTGGGCTTGGTCTACGTAGTGAGTTCCAGGACAGCCATATCTATTAGTAAGTCCCAGTCTCAGAAAGATACAAGTAAAATAAAGATAAGAGAAATATTGGGTGAGCACTGAATGGAATGCCTTGGACTAGTACTTGACAGAGTGGCTACTCACTAAAGATTAGATTGATGGGTTGGCAAAGTAATTCAGTGGGTCAAGTCACTTGCTGCTAAGCCTAGATCCAACATAGTGGAAGAGAAAACCAACTCCTAGACATTGCCACACACACAAACACACACTCACACACAACAAATAAATAAAAACAAAGATTACATAGTTAGTCACTGTGGCTCACGTATAAGTTGACCTAAGCTTATCTTGATAACCTACAAGCAGAATTCTTTATAAACCAACAGCCATAAAATCCCTTAGATAACTGGAGCATCCCCAGTATGTAAGAGGTTTGAGTTAGAAACAGACCCGTTTTGAAAATGAAATGATCAAAAACCTGCTCAAAATATCTCTCATAATGACTCACCCCGAGAGATGTTTTGCATGTGTTTTGTGGATGGTGGCCTAGGAAATGCCCCATTCTAACGTGTTTAACCTGGCATGTGTCACTGAGGCAGAAAGCTAACAGAAACGATCAGTGTCAGGCTGAAGAATCATGAACACCTACAGGCCCACAAGCCCATGCTCTGTTACCCACAGCAATAGAAACCCAAACTAAGACAAAAGGCATTCAAAAAAAAAAAAAAAAAAAAAAAAAAAAAAAAAAAGAAAGAAAGAAAGAAAGAAAAAGAAAGAAAAGAAAAGAAAATGAAGAAACAAAGAAAAAAGAAAGAAAGAAAAGGCATTCACTCTCATTCAAGTCCTCCTAAGAGTTTTGCAGCAAAACCCTCTGAAATGAGTTCACAATTAAAAATGATTAAACACAGAAGCAAAAAGTAAGCCCTTGGGACCTGGAAATAGAGGAACAATTTGAAAGACGGAGGTTTAAAGTGGTTCCCCTGGGCTGGTGAGACGGCTTATCCGTCCTATAAAGGCATTTGTCAGCAGGCCTGGCAACCTGAGTTCAGTTCCCAGGGCCCACACAGGCAAGGACCAAGTCCTAAAAGTGACAGATACATGCAATGAAATGTGGTTCACCTGCTAAGGAAGCAAAAGTTTAAGATACTATGAGAAAGAGACACGCATTACGTCTTAGGGTCTCTGCTGCTGTGAAGAAACCGTATGGCCATGGCAACTCTCATAAGTAAACTGTTTAATGTGGTGTCTTACAGTTCAGAGATTTAGTCCATCATCATCATGGGGGGACATGGTGGGGTGCAGGCAGGCAAGTGCTGGAGTCCTGCATCTTGATTGACAGGCTACAGGAAGAGAACTAAGACACTGGGTGTGGCTTGTGCATATGTGAGATCTCAAAGCTTGTCCCCACAGGGACCCACTTCCTCCAACCAAGCCACACCTCTAATACTGCCACTCCCTTTTTTCTTTTAGGTTTTTGTTTTGTTTTGTTTTCTTTCTTTTTTTTTTTTTTTTTTTTTTTTCCCTAAGACAGAGTGTCTCTGTGGCTTTGGAGGCTGTCCTGGAAGTAACTCTTGTAGACAAGGCTGGTCTCGAACTCACAGAGATCCGCCTGCCTCTGCCTCCCGAGTGCTGGGACTAAAGGCATGCGCCACCACCACCCAGCTTGCCACTCCCTTTGGGGACCATTTTCTTTCAAGCCACCACACATTATGAAAAAGGAATCAACCAGAAAGTTTAGAAATAAAGAATGCAAACATCGAGCTTAGCATATACACTGAATTGTAAGACAGAGCTAAAAAGAGAACTTTTTCTACTAGAAAGAAAGCATTCAGAAGTAAATAGAAAACAGGAGACTTAAGACATAATAGTAGTGAATATTCTAATAAAATTTGACTGGGAATTTTCCAGAGATGAGGAAGTACGTGACTCGTGAGTTTCTGGGGGTACAGCTGATTCTGAACAAGGAAACCCAAATGAATATGTTTCCGCATACTGAAGGTTATAAATTGCACTGCATGACCAAAGTAGGAGCAGAACATTTACAATGACAAAATGAAAAGTGTGCATGCTACCCGGGGCTCCGCAGTCTTGCTCCTAGCTTGAGGTTAACGTGAAGAAGGTCCCCCGAGACCATGTGGAACACTTTGTCATCAGGACTTGGTGTAACTGACACCAGGGCCAGCTGGTGCAATGGCTCTTCGGAAGGGATCTAGCTGTGTCACTGTGTGACTGCACCCTTCCTTCCAAAGTGTCTCTCGGGATGCTTATTTGAAGTTCGGTGTCAGGATGGTACCGACAGGAAACAGATGGCTGACCCAAACAGGGTCATGGAGGAAGTTTAAGAAATAGACAACTTCAAAGACTCTGAGCAGGTTTAAGGAAGCCAAGGGACCATGCTGTCCCAGGGGCCATCTGTGAAAGGAAGCCCCCGCCATGCTAGGCCTGCAAAGCAAGGGGGCAGGAGGCATGGAACCCGAAGGTGGCTACCTGAGCTGCAGCCTTCCCCAGAACCGCAGCACCGGCCTCACAGCCCTACAACAGCCAAACCCTAAGGTATTTGCCCAAGCTTTTCCCCACCTCGCCTTCTCAAATGCATTCCAGTTTGCACAGTAAATGGTTTAATCACTTGGGCATCTGATGCTGTGGTCCAGAAGGAAGAATTTCCTGAGAAATGAAGCTATGCAAAGAAAATGTAATACAGCAATGCAATAAGCTGTCTGAGTAACTCCTATTCTGTATAAATTAATTTTTCTTTTGTGTAAGTTTTATAATTCACATCCTATAAAATCCACCCTTTTAGATTCCAATATTCAACTTTTTTTTTTCATATTCACGGCATTGTATAACCACAGCATTACCAACTTTAGAACATGTTCATAACTCTCCTTCCTGATCCTCTCTGCCTAGTTAGTAATCACATCCCAGCCAACTCCCCAACCCTAGACCCAAGCAACCATGACTCTACTTTCTGTCTCTGTGATCCCCTATTCAGACACTAGATAGATGTATCATACACTGTGTGGCTGCGTTCACTTAGCACAATGCTTTCAGAGTTCATCCGTGCTATAGTAACGGATGTATACTTTATTCTTATTTATCTGTGTGTATGTTTGCCTGCCTGCCTATGTACAGCATGCATGCAAATGCCCACAAGGCCAGAAGAGGTCACTGGGACCCCTGGAACCAAGGCTACAGATGATGTCGGTGCTGGGAATCCAAACCTGGGTCTTCTGCAAGAGCAGCTAGTGCTGTTAATTGTGGAGTCGACTCTCCAGCCCCTCATACATAGCCTTTCATGTGGATGTGCTTCGTGTGTGTGTGTGTGTGTGTGTGTGTGTGTGTGTGTGTGTATGTGTGTAGAATATATGTGTGCATGTGAGTGTATGTGCACATGTATACATGTACATGTGGAGACCTCAGTATGATGTTGGGTGACATCCCTAAATGACTTTCCACCTCATCTTTTGAACACATCCTTCATGGAACCCAGTGCTCACAAACTGGATAGCCTGGGTGACAGGCAGGCAAGGCTCTAGGAATCCATCCGTCTCTGAACTAAGAGTTCACAGACAGAGTCGTCTACATTTTTCTGTGAGTGCTGGGATGTGAACTTGGATCCATGAGGATCCAGCATGGGAAAGTGCATGGCAGGCCCTTTACCAACTGGACCATCGCTGCAGAACCTAGAGATGTGTGTTTTCAATTCTCTCGGATCTGTGTCTATAGCGGAGTTGTTGAGTCAAATAGGAAAATCTATGTGTAACCTTCTGGAGAATGGCCAGGCTATTTTTTAGTATTTTTTTTTTTTATTGCATATAATTCACAAGGCTTTTGTACTGTGAAATTACTATGGAAGCCATTGTCAAACAAGGTGTGACAGTTGACTCCAGTCCTATCAAGAGATCTCTCTGCCCTCTTAGCCCCTACTAGTCACTGGAGGTACAGTAACATTGGCATTTCCACTCATACCAAATTATTAATTGATTTTTTTCAACAGCCTGATAATTTTGTTGCAGGGTTGGTACTAGGGAAGGAATCGGAAGCCTCTTCCGTGCTTAGGTGAGCTGCTGAACTAGCTATATCCCAAGCCTGGCTTGTAAATTTTGTTTTGTTTTTATTTTGAGACAGTCTCACTAAGTTGACCAGTTTGGCCTTGAACTCACACTGGAGCTGAAGCTGGCCTTGTATTTACAGTCTTCCTGGTTCAGCCTCCCATACAGCTGGCATTACAGGGAGATGTCACAGGCCCAGCCAAATATCACCATTAAAAAAAATGGTTTAATGTATTTTAGAATGTGCCCCTGAAAGGTATTTCTAGCTTTAAGACTCCCAAGTAAGTAAAATTCTACAGTAACCATCTATGCTCAGACTGTTTGTCACTGTCTTAGAAGTCTGTCTTCAGTCATCCAGGCTCTGACTGTTCATCACTCTCTTGGAAGTCTGGCTTCAGTCACTCATGTTCGGGCAACACAGCAGCCCCTGGCTGTAAACTTCACCTACGTTACACGTTTAAGTTAACAGAACGGTATGGGTGTTTGGGGTTTTTTTTTGTTTGTTTGTTTGTTTGTTTTGTTTGTTTGTTTGTTTTCTTGACCCCCTGAACCCTAGCAGAATGATTACAATTTCAAGAGACTTTACCTAGACTAAGGGCAGGCTATTTTCCCCTGGCTCTTTAGTTTTCCTTTGAAATTAACAATAGAAATAAGGGCATTTGAGGCCAGTGTTAATGACAGCCGCATGCTAAAGTGGAATAGGTGTAGGTTTAGGAGTTGAACAGACTTGAGTTCAAATTCTGGTGGTTACATGTTTCACCCCAGGCCCTGAGTAAATGACTTGCCCAGCCGGTGACGCCACTAGGAAGTAGGACACAGCTTGGTCACTTGGGGGAAGGTATCTTTTATCTAGGGTGGTGCGGTTGTTTGGGACAGCAGGGTAAATTTAGGACCCTGAGCCAGGAGAGATTTTGTTAATTGTTTCAAAGCAACCCCGCCCTGTTTGCTTTTAATAATGGGCTTGTTTGCTTTTAATAAGGAGAAGCAGATCTGCTCTCCTATTTGGTCCTGGGGTGGGTGGGGCAAACAGATGCTTATGAGCGTAATAATCTTTGTACAGCCGGTGGCCATGGGCAACAAATGCAAACAGGTGTGGGTGGGACCCATTTCATCTGCAGACATTATGATGCCTGCCTGAGATCCTACCTAGCAGCTTTGGAGGCAGTAGCAACCATGACTCAGCTAAGGGGACACCAAGCTCTGGCTCCTTGGCCCCAAGGCAGGAAGGAGCAATGGTGGCCAGTTATCTCCTGGGGGAAGGGATGAGCTGCCCACTGTAGTGGCAAGGGAGCCAGTGACAGGGTTGGTGCCTGCCAGGTGACATCGCAGGTATCTTCCGTACTTTGCTGGCCTCCAAGAGGTTTTCAGGTCCTCTGCATTGTCTATGTTAGACATGCAAATGTACACATCTGTCCATCTGCCTCAGTCTGTCTGTCTGTCTATGTGTGTATCCATTTCTGTGTGTGTCTGTCTCTGTGTGCCTGTGTCTCCATGTCTCCATCTATCTGTTTGTCTCTTGGTCTTGTCTTAGTGTGTGTGTGTGTGTGTGTGTGTGTGTGTGTGTGTGTGTGTGTGTGTTGACGAAGTTTCAGAGGCAGCTGGAAATGGAAGTCAGGGAAGACATAAGGCTGCTTGCTCCAGACAGTGAGCAAAAGGAAGTCTCGACACCAAGCACTGTAGCATATCTTCTAGCCTTGACCTTGACGGATGTGCAAAGACAAAGAGCTTAGAATAGCCCCAACACTGACCTTGGCCCATCCATCTTTTCTAACTTCATTTCCTACTGGACACTTTACCCCTAAAGCTAATTTAGCCTAGCCCTGTTGAAGGAGGAATAGTCTCCTCCAATATCATACCCCTATAGACAGAACTGTCTTTTACAATAAATTCATACCTGGTTTGAAAATGAAATATTTCCACAAAGTACGTCCCTAATCTAAGTTATTCTGAAGAGGAGCCTATAACTCTACATGGAAACTGCTTTACTACCCACACTGGCCAGAACTAGATACTTGAAATTCACTCTCTATCCAGAGTTGAAATCTTCCTTCCCTTGGTAAAGTGAATTTTATGTAAGACCTGTGCTATGCCACCCTGGGCTGAAAATAGATATATGACAGGGGATGTCCTTCCGTACATATGTTTCTCTTATTGGTTGATGACTAAAACAGTTTGGCAAATAGAGGCAGGAAGTTAGGCGTGGTGTGGAAAAGAGAATTCTGGGAAAGGTAGGCAGAGGAAGAGTCTGCCAAAAGGGTCACCATGTAGAGACCAAGAGGAAAGGATGGCCAGGCATCTCTGGTAAGATGAGGCCATGTAGAAATACATAAATTAGTAGTTATGGGTTAAAAATTAAGACAGAGCTAGCCAATGAGAAGCCCTAGTCATCGGCCAACAGTTTAATAATCAATATAGCGTCTGTGTGTTCATTGGGTCTGCAGTGGCAGGACCTGGCGAGACTGAACCCGCCAGCAACATATATACATGTATATAAACAACCAACAAGTGGGCCCATATTGAATATACACAGGCCTTTTCCCTTGTCATTATGTCCCAACTAATACAGCATAATAACTGTTTCCATAGCACGCACTTTGTAAGTTACCCATTCGTACTTTAAGTCTGCAGAAACAAGTATAGGTTACACACAAACAGTGGGCTGGTTTGTATAGCAGGCTAAAGCAACCTTGGGTTTGGATAGCAAGGTAAGACTGTACCTTTTTATTGCTGGGTCTTTATGACCACCGTCATGGAAGCTATCCTTAATTATAAAAATTTAAATTTTGAAAGAGCAGCTCTATTAAGGGGACCCATTCATGAAAATGGAAGGATCTTTTATCAAGTAATTTCCCTCAGGGCCTTTTAAATGGCCATCTCCCTGTTTTGATTCAATTTGTGGGAGGCCCGTGTAGCCGCGCGACTGGCCCACCTCATTGTGTAAGGGAAAGGAACTGTGGTGTGTAGCTGGATAACCATTGCCACGCTCATCTCCTGACTTCCTACTAATTCATTTTGCCATTAATCTCACTTTCCCCCGGAGGCCATTTGATCTGTGTGTGTGTGTGTGTGTGTGTGTGTGTGTGTGTGTGTGTTAGGGGTGCTCAGGGCAACTCCTCTGGATGATGGCTTTCAATAAGCTTGCAATCCAAAAGGGACATTGTCCTTATGACAGAGGTGATTAATTGAATAACTCACTTGAGGACCCTGTGCCTCTTTAAAGTCTTGGTAGCTGATCCAGGAAGACTCCCCTGCTGTAGCCTGGCTGAGAACAATGTCATCGATGGGGGGAGGGGGAAGGATGGCGGGAGGGGGAGGGGTGGAATTAACGTGCACCCCATGAATGGGTCCCTTAAAATGCTGGACTCCAGGCAATAACAGGTCTGTACTCCCAATAACACCCTTGTTTGCATAATGCTGCCGCAGGTCCCATAGTGATCCATGAGACTGGCTGGGAAAGTGCTGTCTAGGATTCATGTTCTGGAAGGAGCTTGGAGTATGCAGAGACAGAAATGGTATCACAAGTCAACTTCAAATCCACCCCCCCCCTTTCCCTCCCTACTCCCTTCTCTTTCTCACCCTCTTTTCTGTAGCCCGGGCTATTTCAAACTTTCTCTGTAGCTGAAAAGGAAAAGCTTGTACTTGGGATCCCCCTGCCTTTACCCACCCAGTGCTAGAACTACACCCCTGTACATCATATCCTACCCAGTCAGTACCCAGACTGGAACCCAGGGTTTTGTACACAGTAGGTAAGCACCCTGCCAAGTGAGTGATGGCTCCAACCTCAAATGTTTATTTTAGGTTTTTTTTTTTTTTTTTTTTTTTTTTTTTTTTTTGAGTCAGGGTTTCTTTGTGTCTAGCCCTGGCAATCCTGGAGCTCACTTTGCAGACCAGCAGACCAAGCTGGCCTTGAACTCACAGAGATCCTCCTGCCTTTGCCTCCTGAGCACTGGGACTAAAGGCGTGGGCCACCGCTTCCCAGCTCAGATCTCTTTCTTGTTTTGTTTTGTTTTGTTTTTGAGACAAGGTTTCTTTGTGTGGCTTTGGAGCCTTTTCTGGCACTCTATATACCAGGCTGGCCTCGAACTCACACAGATCTGGCTGTCTCTGCCTCTTGATCGCTGGGATTAAAGGCTCGCACCACCACAGGCACCACCACAGCCCGGCCTAAATCTCTTTCTTAACAATACCCATGCCCGCTCCCAGAACACTACACTAAAGCCACCTTCATGACTCTCGTTTTACCCCTGAATGCACCACCTGAGGACTCTTGCCCACCTGGCAAAATATGGGAAACTAAGGTCAAAAGCATTCAGCACAGACTCCAGCTACAAAAGTCATCTAAGTCCCCGGATTCAGGGCAGCATGTATGGCGGCACTACCACCATGTTACAGAGAATTCCAGTAGTGAAGACTTCACGAAGACTTCACGGCTTGTCCCCCATACTGGGGTGGGCTTTTCAATGAAGCAGCAATAGGAGTCACTGCCTGCTGTAAACAACCCCAGGGAACATACTGCTTTACCAAGCTAGACTTGGATGGACTCACTGTGGGGTCTGTCACTGCCTCTACATCTGGGGTGAATAGAAACAGCTCCGCAGGAAAAGTAGTGAGACATCACCAAAGCCCTGTGAAACTTCCTTCCCACCACGAGGCATCAAGAAGGCAGCCGCTTGCTTAATCCATTACTTACGGAGGTGGGACCTTCTAGCAGTGTTCTAGCAGGGGTTCAATGTATTGTAGACACAAAGGGGGGGACTGTGATTCAAGGAACGGTGGCTTTCTCGGAAAAGGAGAAGTCTGAGCAAGGATGTCCCCTCTGTCTGTGTGATGTCCTGTGTCACCTTTGGACTCTGCAGCGTCTTCAGGTGCAGACACTTGACCTTGAACCTCCAGAACTGTGCATTGAATGGGCCAGCATTTATAAATTCTCCAGCCCGGAATAGTCATTCACCCATGGCAACAAAATTGGCTTAAGGTCCTTCCTATATTCAATATAAAAATAATGATGGGCAGACCACATGTAAATGGATTCATCACCCTCCCCTGCAGCAACCTGCCCAGGGACAACATGCCATTATCTGTAATTGTCACTTTCTGAGGATCAATCTGCTGCCATTCAGACCTACATCTCTTATGACAGCCCAGGTAATGAAACAATAGCATTTGCTGTAACAGCCCCATGTGTCCAGGACTTAATAACTGTTAGTTTCAGGGCTAGAGAGATGGCTTAGTGGTTAAGAGCAATGGTTGCTCATTCAGAGGTCCTGGGTTCAATTCCCAGCACCCACATGGCAGCTCACAACTGTCTGTAACTCCAAGATCTCATACCTTTGCACATAGAGTCAGGAAAAAATACCAATGTAATTAAAAAATAAAAAATAAAAAAACTGATGGCTTCTCTAACTTTTGCCCTCACTTCCAACATAACACAAAGCAGATAAAGCCAGATATACATCTTTACCAATCTGATAGGTGTCCGGCTTCTCTTTTGCTACATAGTTCCCAAGGCCAGCAGCTCCGGATTAATTATGGAACTCAGCCTCTCTATCTATGATGAATCTTTCCTTTGCCTCCATTTAAGGCTCTGCCAGAGAACACGTATTTGTGGCTAACTCCCTTGGTCTGACATATTTTTTTTTTTAAAGTGGTTTTGCATCTTGTCATTTGGATAGTCTTTATTTCTACAGTATAAATCAGAGAAGCCCTACTGACTACTCTTTTCAAGTATTTGTAGCTACCGTTGTGATGGGAAAAGCACATTCATTTAGAATACACAAGGCCAGTGTGTTTGTGTGTGTGTGTGTGTGTGTGTGTATGTGTGTGTGTGTGGTCTCAGATTGTAAAGAGCTCAGTCATTGGGACTTCAGTTTGATGCCCAAAACCCACATTTAAAAAAGCTGGGTGTGCTAGCATACACTTGTCATGTAAGAGCCTGAGGGGATGTGGACCTCATCAACCAGATACCCTGGCCTACTTGCCAATCCCCAGGTCAGTGAGAGACCTTGTCTCAAAAAGGATGGAGCAGGGCCAGGGAGAGAGCTCAGTGAGCAGTAAAGCGCCTCCTGTGCAAACACAAGGACTTGAGTTCAAATCTCCAGAACTCTTCTAAAATCGGGACATGGTGGCATGTACCTAGCACCCAAGTGCTGGCTGGGATGGGGGTGGTAGGGACAGGGGGATCCCCGAAACTCATCAGCCAGCTAGCCTAGTCAAATCTATGAGCTTCAGGTACGGTAAGAGGCGCTGCCACAAAAGCCAAACTGTTTGAGAAAAGAATGGCAGTCTGTTGCCGCTAGTCTCCACACACGTGTGCCATGCATGTGGGAAAACCTCCTGCACACACACACACACACACACACCTAAAAGTACATACCACACACACAAACAAAAAGGTAGATAGTATCTGAGGAGTGGCATCTGAGGTTGTTTTCTCACCTCCACCCCTACGCATCATATACACTTGCATGCATACATATCTGGGCACACACATGTACCTGCAGTAACATGAATGCACATACACGTGTGCACACACATTAAAGAATGCACAACGCCTGTTATGTGGGGCTTTTGGTGTCTCTTGCAGTGTGTACAATAACCCCCACTTTATTCACAACGTGCACCAGTAAAGGATAGTTTAAGACAACATGAAACGTAAAAGCTAGTTGCAGAGTAGTATGCATATCACCACCTCCAGATTTCAGACATAGTGTTAAGTATGGGGGTGGCAGACAGAGTGAACTCTGGGGACCATCTGCTGAGAGTTGGACCCTGTCCCGCCTCCTGTTGATTTGGTCCTTGAGTAAGTTTGTCCTACTGCTCACTGAGCCTCAGTTTCCTCTGCTGCCAAAAGGAATCTACGAACCTACATCAGGATTGTTGTGGCCATTACATTAGATAATGCCGTAAATGTAAACTGCTGAAGTGATCCTAACACTGGGAAAGCTGCTGTTATCGTGTGTGTGTGTGTGTGTATGACACGTATGTAGAGAACAAGCCAGGAGAGCTCACAAAAGGAACCTTCTCTGTGACACTTTCATACATTAATTCAATTAATATTATTTTGTTGTTGTTGTTGTTTGAGACAGGGCTTCTCTGTGTAGCCTTGGCTGTCTTGGAACTCACTCTGTAGACCGGGCTGGACTCAAACTTACAAAGATCTGCCTGCCTGCCTCTGCCTCGATTAAACTCATGCACCACCACCACCTGGCTTAATTCAATTACTCTTACAAGTATATGTTAGCGTTCTGTCAGATGAACAAAAATGTAAGCGGAGAAAGCCCCTTGCATAGGCCAAGCACAGCGAACACTGCTACCATAGCGTTACATTGCAAAGGGCACACTGTGTGGTAGGAATTCTACAAAAGGAGCAATCTGGTTGAGCTCAGCTTGGAATCAAGCTGGAGACGTTAGGGAAGACCAAAGGAGTGACTGTTCAAGGGAACTGGACCCAGGCTCCATATTGTCTAGAAGGTTCCTGCTCTTATCGCTACAGCCCCTCAGCCACCAGGCCCTCCGGCCCCTGCAGCCTGTGTCCTCTGGAGGTCTGGGGATAGAAGCAGACTTCACAGGAGATAAGAGGCTTGCACTGGCTTGCACTCCCTCTCTCATTCCATTCCCACTGCCTGGCATGTCTCTGTGAGGATGTACTCTTTCAAGTGAGCCTTCCCAGGCAGAGAAAAGATGCTTGGAAAGTTGTTCCCCACACCCCACCCTGCCTTCCTGCCGACACAGAGAAGCAGCCGGGAATTCCTAAATGGTATGCTAAAAATTTCTCTTAATCCCATGTCTTTAGGCTTACTGGCTGTACACAGGACAAACAGTTCTGACCCCCTAGTGTTCCCAGTAAGATGCTAGGGTCCCACACAAAAGCTCCTACAGATACATGGTAGGGACCTTGGAAACACTCAGAAGCAAACCAAGGGCCAGGCTGGGGGGCACTCAGCTGCTGAGTCCAGTTGCTGTAAGAGTCTCAGGTCTGGTCCTGGCTTTCAAAGGACATCTAGACTTGAGGTGGGGACCTCTGGGAAAGGTAACAGGGATGGGGGTGTGGAGGACATTGAGGAACAGAGACACTCGTCAAATTCCGACCGTTTGAAATCTGCCTGTCGAACCGGAGTTAGTGGTCTTTGTGACACAAACCCCCTTTTTCTCTTCACTTTATTTTAGTTTGTAAGCAACAGGCTTAGAGGGTGTGGTTCAGAAGCAGGCCAGCCTCTCAGGAAAATGATATGAAACCTGGGATTCATTCAGGAATTGGGACAGTCAGTTTTCTATAGAGAGTTTGAGGGTAATGTTGATGTTGCACAAAGGCTGTCCTCCAGCGTCTGGGTTGGCCTCACCTTTGAAGACTTGAAGGCTAATGGTCTCTTGGGTAGAGAAGCAAAGTAACCATGTCCATGACATCGAGTCTCTTGGGTCTCTAGCTTGCCACCCACACACCAAGTTTAGACATGGGAACCTCTAGCTTCTAGAATTACATACGTCCATTCCTCTCAGGAAATAATTCTGTAAATTTCATTTGTCTGGATTTTATATGTATGTATGTATGTATGTATGTATGTATGTATGTATACACACACACACACACACACACACACACACATTCTGTCTGCCCTCTTTAACCCAACATATCTCCATCTGGAATTCTGAAAAGCCCTGACAAATAAGCTTTCCATCCCTCTAACTTGCTAAATATAGTTCTAGTATTTAACGATAGAGGAAGCCAGGAATCCAGTAGTTTAGCGCATTATTCTCTTTCCACTATGGGACCTATGAGGCGAGCAAATAATAATTATGAAGGCTATGTGGAAACAGCAGGGTGTTTTAAAGTTTGATCATGCGGGGGGGGGGGGGGGCTGCACGTGTACCACAGCTCTCACTGTGTGAGATGTGTGTGCCATAGCTGATCTATAGAGCATGGAGAGGAAATGGAAACATGCCGTGATGACGAAAGTACGTCTTCCTTCCTGTCACATTTGCACCCTGAGTGTCTCTACCGTGTGCCAGGCACAGTTCCAATCACCGCAAAGATACACTTGTCATATTAGGTTTTCTTTTCATAGACCGGCTGGCTCCCCACCAGGGTAGCTCTGATCAAGAAGACAGGCAAAAATCAATATTGACAAGAACGTAAGAAGCCTGAATGTGCATGTGTTGGGTGGTAGGAACAAAAAAAAAACCATCACAGTCTTTGGCAAATGGCTTGGCTACACACAGAGTGACTACATGATTTCCTGGAGTACCGTGGGCTCAGCTCATTGTGGTAATAGCTAGTGACACCAGCATTAAGGTAAGGTATGCACCAAATCATTTGGAAGAATTCACAAGATCAATTACCACTGACATCCCAAGAGGCGGCATAAGCCGTCTCAATGTTTCGTCTAAGCCCCAAAGAACTGGACACATGGAAAATCACACATGAATCAGTGCTATTTGTAATAGCCAGAAAAGTCCATCAGTTGACATATGAATAAACACTATTAGTTGCCTACAGTAAAATATAATTCAGCCATTAATTAGGCTAAGCATTAGTCCATGCCACTACCTACATCAACCCTGAAAATATTCTACTACAGAAAAGGAGCCAAGCCGGGCCATGGTCGCACACACCCTTAATCCCAGCACTTGGGATACAAAGGTAGGCAGATCTCTGTGAGTTCAAAGGCAGCCAGGTCTACAAAGCTACACAGGGAAACCCTCTCTCGAAAAACCAAAAAAAAAAAAAAAAAAAAAAAAAAAAAAAAAAAAAAAAAAAGAAAAGAAAGAAAGAAAGAAAGGAAAGGAGCCAAACACAAAATGCCGGGTTATCATTCTCTTTATACAAACTGCCCAGAAAAGGCAAATGTAGAGACAGAAAATAGCTTTGTAATTGTTTGGAGCGGGAAAGAAGGGGGGGGGTGAGAGTTGGGGAGCAGATAGGAAATGGCTGCCGATGGACACTCTTCTTGGGGAAGTAGGAAATGCTCTGAGTTTGATGGACCCAATGACTACAACCCACTGAGCTGTCTCTGTAGAAGGGTGAATTTTATGGTGGTAAATTACATGGCAATAAAGTGGTGATGAAGCATTACCTAAAGCTGTTGTCATGTTGCTTTTGTAAATAAAATGTGTGATTAATGTTTTCTTTTCTGAGCAGTCCTCCCTTTTGTTAAGAGGGTCACGTCTGGCTCCTTAAAGACAGCACCATGCCTTCAGTTTGCTTCAAGAAGATTCTGAGGAGGATGTCCTGGCAGCTGCTTGGTGCAGACAAGAGACACAGCAAAAGGAGACCCCAGCCACCTCACCCAAGCCTGGCTGTAAGACCACAGTGAGCCGTGCCGGACTTCAGTCAACCCCGACCAGGCCTGTGAGAAAGTAAGCATCTGGAAGTGAGGAATTCCTCTGAGGTAGATCTTCACCACAGAACAGCTGAAGCAGCAACTTAAAAGGAAGACTGACTTTGGCTCTTAGTTTCAGAGATCTCAGTCTATTTCCTGTGGTAAGGTAAAAACATCAAGGCTGTGTCAAATCATCTCCTGGTGTAGCGAGTAGCCAGGAGAGGGGCATAGCCCCCCCAGAGTGCCACACACCACTGGCGTGCAACCTGCAGTAAGGTTGTACCAGAGAAGACTAGTCAGATACCGGCTTAAGCCAATAGAACGTCTTTATTGGCTGGCCCAGTGACTACATTGGGTGTTTGGGGATCCCAGTGTAAAGACTTTCTTAGGGTGAGCTTTTAAGCACAAAAACCATATGCTGGGTTGACATACTTCAGTTAGTGGAAGAGTTAGCCAGAAACAGAACTACCTGAGCCAAAACAAAGGCCAGTACACTTAGAGACTTTCTTGGAACTATGGACTTTGACACATTAGTTTTTTGTTTTCATTTTGGCAGCGATGCTGTCTACCTGCTGAGTTTTACGGCCTGAATGGTACTTCCATCATGGACTCAGTTGTGTTAAGGTCTGGGGCCGGTTACAAGCGCCTCCTCCAGCTTTCTGCTGCCTCCCAAAAGTGCCATCAGATTGTGACTCCTTCAGTGTCATGACCCATCGATGCCAGAGTCCTCACGGTCAAAATCACTCCCAAAGTCTGGACTCGACATTGGGAACTCTTACCCTGTGAGCCTTTTGGAGAGGCATTGTATACCCAATCCGTAACAGCTAGTGAATGACCACAGTAAACTGGGCATGAGATTAAGGAAGAATAACCACAGGGATGGCTATTTGTTTTCAAACATCCTGTCTTCACAAGAAGCCTGAGATGGGTCTTTATCATTCAGTTCTTTTTGACAAGTTGAGAGAAGCCCAGTCATTTGCTGAAGCTATGGAGGCAGGTACCTGTGTGCTCCATGGGGGATCTTGGTGACCTGTTGCCTCTGCTAGCCCTGTTCTGCTTGGCTGAGTAAAAGGCTCTGATGTGGATGAGAGTGGAGCCTTGCTTTTTATTTGGGTTTGTGCCCCCAAGGCATTGTTTCAGGCAGATTCCAATGGGTGCAAGGAAAAAAGGCTAGATCCGAACCTAGGAGCCTGGGTCCAAGTCTGGATCTCCCCAAAGGCTGCACAGTGTGTCTGTTAGCAGCCCCGCCCTTCCCAGTTCCCTGGGCTCTTGCCATTACTAGCTCAGGGCTGGCCTGCACTAAAAGAAAACCACCACCACGAGGACAGAAACTCAGCAGATGACCTCCATTCTGGTCAGATGCCATCAGTCCCCATTTCTGTAGATGAGGAAACTGGAACTGTGAGTCACTTGTCCAACCTAATCATGGTGTGGTGGACCCAGGACTCTACAGTGGCCCCTTCACTAGAGAGCCTGCCGCAGATTAAGGCCAACGGTGTCGTTTGTGTAGGGACACAGGCATGGGCACTTCTCTGCAGTGAGTCTTGTAGCTCGCCAAGATGCTTATTTATAGTATCATCCAACAGGCTCACAGTGACTGTCCCCTGAGTGAACTGGAAGCTTCTGTCGACCCATGCAGGCTCTGCTGTCGACTCCCAAACACCTGGAAAGCTACTTCCATTCTGTCTCCCTGGTTGAGTTCAGCCGGGGTCACGGGCTGAGAAATGCCATGCACAACACAAGGCTATCGTTTACTCTGCTCCACCTGGCTTTTGCTCATTTTTGCCCCATGCCTAACAGTGGCTTTTAGTGGTGAAAAGGAAGCTTTTGTTTCACTGGGTTCTAGGGAAAAGGGTCGGTGTGGTATTTGCTTCTTGTCTCTTCTTATACTTCATGCAGGCTGTTTTTACTGATTACCCTCACAAAGGTCCCTCCCCACGAAGGCTTCCCAACAGCCATCACATTTATGTCCTCTTCGCTTTGCCCTCTCTCTAGAGGTCACCCATTTCTCCCTGACACCGTTTGCAGCTCTATGAAACCTAGTTCACACCCTGGGTGCCGTGGGATCCAGTTTAACTGCTGCCGGTTGATTTTTGGGTCGTTCATTTTCCTGCTTGGCACTAATAGCTTTCGCAGAGCTCTCCTGGGATCTGGACTATTTTGTGTTTGTAACCCATCTTCCCAGAAAAAGATAATCGGATTCCACGTACTCTGTGACTACTTGTTCTTTTAAGACAACTGACCAGTTCTAGGCTTCATCCACTAGAAAGTGTGGCCAGTAGTATGACCTTGAGAATGTCCTTGAGAATGACTGTGAAACGATGTGGCATTTGCAGGGGTGGGGGGTGGGGGCTGACTGATTCTAGGGATTGGTCTACCATCATTTAAAAGTAGGATGGAGTAAGAAAGTGTCATTGTGCAGGGGAGCAGGCTAAGAAGAGGGAAGGAAACATTCAGGCTAAAGGGGAGAAGATTTTGCTCTCTCACGGATTTGCTGGGCATCTACCCAAAGCCCAGGAGGTCATTCTGCCACATCATGGCCCTGATTGCAGCATTGGCAGGCAGAGAGAAGTTTCTGGAAATATAACTTGAGCTCCTACTTTGTTAACAGGTAATCTTCCACTATTTATCTCTATTTCAGGAATTTATCTGGGGGAGTTTATTCCTCTTTACCCCATGTCCTAGCTTGTTGTAATAAAACGCCATGACCAAAGCAACCTGGGGAGAAAAGGGTTTGTTTGGCTTGCATGCCCCAGGTCAGAGTTCAACACTGATGGAAGTCAGTCAGGGCAGGAACCTGACAACAGCAACTAAAGCAAACTCTATAGAAGGAAAGCTGCTTACTGGCCTGCTCGCCACAGCTTGTTCAATGGGCTTTTTTTTTTTTTTTTTTTTTTTTCCTCTTTTCTTTTCTGGTTTTGGAGACAGGGCTTCTCTATGTAGCCCTGACAAGCCTATACTCATTCTGTAGACCAGACTGGCCTCAAACTAATAGACATCTGCCTGCCTCTGCCTCCCCAGCACTGGGATTAAAGGCGTGGGCCATCACTGCCTGGCCAAACTGATTTTTTTTTTTTTAATACAACCTGGAATCACCCACTCAGGGCAGTACTGCTCACTGTGGGCTGGGTCCTCCCAGCCATTCATTAGTGAAGAAAATGCTCCACAGACATTTTCTCAACTGGAGTTCCCTTTTCCCAGGTGACCGGGGCTTGAGTCAAGTTGTTAAACCCAGATCAAAATACCCTCCCCTCCCAAAAAAAGTTTCTACTCCAATCAACTTTGCTGAAGCAATGAGTTTTGGAGGCTACTTAGGAGGAATGTGAGGGACTTAAAAGCAGATCCATCAAAATCTCATGAATGGTGACACTCTGGAGTTCCCGATTCCACACCTGGCAGGATCCCATGTCAATGAGTTGGGGAAGGAAGCAGAGAGAGGCTGAAATTTGGGGACAGGGAGCAGGGACCTTTCCCCTACTACAAGGGGATGTTAATAAGCCTGATCCTGTGAGAGTCTCACACATGTAATCACAGCACCTCTATGTCAAGATGGTATCAACCGTGTCAGCCCAGAGACCACAACGGTGGTCCAGAAGGCGGCTACAGAAAGTTATTACTGATTTACTTTGTACCTTTGTACCAACCCCATGACCCAGATGACTTGACCTGGCACACTCCTAAATGACATTATTCAGTTCCAAGGTTATCAGCCAAAGCCGCCTCTTGGTCTATCTACCTGCAGGCTGACAAGGCATGAAGGTCAGAGAGCCAAGCCATGGAGGGAGACCCCATGCATTCCAAGCTGCTTGGCCAGCTGCTTGCTGGTGCTTGTTGTTGCTTCTGGGACTTTCTCAGCTCCCACCTCTGCGTGTCTAGTCACTGAAGCCCTTTCAAATGACAATGTGGCACCCATCCTGGGAAGATGGAGTCTCCACGGCAGATCTTGATGAGGAAGAAGGCCTCAGAAGGAAGGAGAGCAGACGGTGGACACAAGAAAGAAAGGGCACAGGAGACGTGAGTCATCCTGGGTGCTTAACCACGAAGTACCCGAGGAGGCTGTGGTGTTTGTTTGTTTCCATGGCTCCTCGCCCACCGGTGGTGTTCATTTCCTCTGTGGTACCATACACTCTGGCCATTCCTTTCAAATATTTGCTGAGTGTTTCCATGGGCTGATGGACAGTTAAGATTAGGCTCATCCAAACAGAATGATGTAAACACACCCTGGGGGCAAAGACGAGATTTCACTTTTCTCTTACGTAAACGTTTTTTTTAGGTGGCCACCACGTGGGAGACACACATCGGCTCCGCTGTGTAGTCGGGGACTCTGGCTCCTGAACACTTCCTTCTAGCTGTGGCTTGTTTTCTTCAAGTCCCCTTGTGGTCTGTGGTGACTACGAAAGGCCTTAGAGGAGGACAGAAAATGGGATGAGGGACGGGGCTTTTCCCAGCTAATAGCTTCTTTCATGCAGACTTCTGAGTAACTCTGGGTAACTCTGCCACCTGCTCCTCATTGCTGTCATTCATTCATGTGCCCATATTTAGCCACAGAGGATCCTGGGAGTGGTGTTTTGAATGAGAAACGTCCCCTGCAGACTCACATATTTGAGCACTTGATCCCCAGTTGGCATACTGTATGGGGGAGGCCAAGGAATGCTCAGGATGTGGATACTTCACTGTGGGGGTATTAAAGCGTTGAGAGTTTACAGCCTCCTCCACTCCCATTTAATTTTGCTTCTTACGTGTGGGTGGAGAAGTGACTGGTCAGTTTCCTCTCTTGCTACCTGTGACCATGCCCCTCCCAGCATTACGGATTATCCCCCAGGAACCAAAAGCCCAAATAACTCTTCTTTCTCTAAGTTGTTTTTGGTCATGGCATTTTCTCCCCAACGCCAGGAAAGTATCTAATACATTAGGAAATATAGCTGTGTTTAGGAGATTGTTTGACAACAAACCAAAGTTCAGTGATGGAGGAATGTTTATGTTAATAGCAAACTATGGTCCATAGGCCAAATGGGGTCTGCTAGACCGATGGCTTGTCAAAAAAGTTTTATAGGTTCAAAGCTAAGCTCAGTCATTTATATATCATCTATGGCCTTTTTTTTTTTTTTTTAGTATAAAAATGATATTTGGTCTATGAAGCCTAAACAACTTACTTATTGTCTGACCCAGCAAAGGTGTACTAACTTCTGGAACAGGCAAGCAGCAAATTATAACTTGTGTGCATAACCCATTGCCAGGAATTGAACGTAGCACAAAGGTCTCTCTCCGAGCGTGATTCCCATGATCAAGCAGCTTATAGTGCAAGGGACCTGACCGTCAAGCAATTGCTAATTGTCATACTGCATGATGAGTAGGATCAAAGTGTGTCATTCCAGGTTCTATAAAACCATGTAGGCAGACTGTGGAGAGAGAAATTTCCAGAAGGGCTTAAATGATGAGATGCCTCACCCCTGTATTCATAGCACTTGAGAGACTGAGACACTGCTGTATGCTTGAGGCCAGCCTGGGCTACGAAAGGGAATGCCAGGCTGGACTTGGCTGCAGAATAAGAATGTGTGTCCAAAGAAGCAAAATAAAACAAAGAAAAACAATATCCCAATTTCAGTTTATTATCTGTTCAACGCACTGCTCGTCACAGTCACCCAAAGACCGGGCACTTCGGCCTCCCTCAAATGCCACTCTAGTGAGGGGCATGGCAACTCTGTCTCAAGGCTATCCAAACACAAACACATTATCTGGACCTCTCAGTACCATCTGTGACCCTGATAAAAACCCACTCCTGAGACCCTCAGCCCGCAGAACCAGGACATGGAGTGGGTGGAGTAAGGGCACAGGGCACTGGGGTCTAATTCCAGGCTTCAAAGTCAACAGATACAGCAGGGGCTTGGGTGAACATTCCCACCCGCCCTTTCCTGTCTCTCAGAAGCCTGGCCGCGTTGCATCTTTGGCGAGCTTCCTCTGTGTCCCCTCATCAAAATGAGAAGAGCATCAGAGCATCACCAGCCTGCTCAGGGCACAGTCACCATTCCAGGCTGGGTGACTTCTTTCCTGGGGGTAGGTGGGGCTCCTCTGTGTTCAGCACCTACCTACCTGGTAGATGCCGGAAGCACCGCCATGTCTCCAGACATTTTTAGATGCTCCTGAGAGAACCGCCGAGTCACCTCTGCTTAAGAACCAATGAGCTAGTCAGCAGTAAGGATGAAACGAGGCGCTGTGCGTGTTACTTGTTACATGTTTATTACAAGTATGTGAGCATATTCCTTGTTTATTACATGTTTATTGAGTGCAGTAACGACTGCCACTGTCTTACCTATGCTCTGAAAATATTTATTGAGAGATTCTGTGGACTCCTTGAAGAAGAGAAAGACCTTACAGAAACTCTTTCTGTTTTAGTCTGGCGAACACAGCAAAGGAATTTTCAGTCGCTACAAACAAGCTCTTCTGTGAACCCCACCTGTTGTGAATGCACACAGTGCTAGGAATGTGGCTCCGGACGCTCTCAAGCAAGCTGTGGGGGACATCTGTTGTTTTGCTGCCCACTCCTGTTGCCCAGTTTAGCTCTGGAAGAATTGCCCACCCTGCCTTCAGCATGTGTTTTGCCTAATGCTGACCTCTATGTTGGGTCTAGCAGTGAGTCACAGGGACAATGCCCAAGTCACCTGGGGGAAGGAAGTCCCTGTGTCTGGTGACAGTGGCTAGTTAGGGAATGGCAGCAGCCGGCCCAGAAACCCCCTGGGGTTTTCTTTGGTTAATGCAATGATGGAGTTGTTGGTCCCTCTAGATTTGAATGTGAGGAGTCAAGGATCTGGGCTGACTGAGAAGAGGGGACAGATCTGAGAAGAAGGTCCACGGGAGATGGACCCTGAGCCGAGACAGGACTCTGCTGATTTCTCTGACCTGCAGCTACAGCGGGAAGCTCAACATATTCTCCCACCAATCCCGTTTTTAAGATAATAAATACCATGGTTGACTTACATAATGTGGGGTATGGGCTAGATTTTCTGTTTTACGAAACCAGAGGCTCCCGCCCCTACCCCGATACATACACCTGATCCTAATTGTATCCAGTAAAACACTTATCAAGGTACAGTGGGACACTCCTGTAACCCTAATCTCTGGGAGACAGAAGCAGGAGGATCAAGAATTTGTAGCCACACCCAGGTTCGCAGTCAAGTTCTAGGCCAACCTGGGTGACATGAAACCCTGTTTCAAACAGATGTGATGCTGGTCCGTGTCTAGCTTTATGTGGGTGCTGGGAATCTGAACTCAGGTCTCTGTGTGGCACAGCAAGTGCTTTACTCCCTAAACCATCTCCTCAACCCTCTTCAAGTATTTTAGAAATAGACTTGGGGGACCATGAGATGGATGACTCAGTGGATAAATGCGCTTCTGCCAAGCCCCAGAAATGGATTTGGATGTGCGGAACCCACACGGTTGAAAGACAGACCCAAGTCCCGCAAGTTGTCCCATGACCTGTGTTTATTTGCACAATGGGGCATGCAACTCACTCCTTACTAAATAAACATTAAAAATTAAAATAAAACAAGTGAGGCTGGAGAGATGGCTCAGCGGTTAAAGCACTGGCTGCTCTGGCAGAGTAGCCAGGTTGAAGCCCCAGCACCAACATAGTGACCCCAAATCATCTGTAACCCCAGCTCCAGGATATCTAAAGCTTCCTGGGCACTGCACACACGCAAGGCATAGACATGTAGGCAAAACAACCTGTACACACCAAATACTACATATGCATATATGTAACATAGTATATCTATATGTATGCATATAATATATTACATAATTGTTGAAAGGACTTTAGGTCATGAGATCCTTTGGGTGACAACAGAAAACCCATTCCTAGATGGCTCAAGGGATAAAGGACACTCATCAGCTGTTCTTGAGAATGTTCCAAAGTCACTTGGCTTGAAGCCCGGACCCTGGCTCTGTCTCCCTGTAGTTGTTCTGATCACATTGTCCCCATTACTGTAGTTCACCCTTACAGTGGCTTTCCTGGTAGCCAAGCCATGGCGGAGGTTCAGTCGTCGTGACAGGTGGCACCTCGGGAAGATAATTAGAAAGCACTGGACTGGAGTCCTGGCCTTTACCATGGTTAGACCAGTGCAGATCACATACATGGTACGAGGAAAATCTCTCTGACACACAACCAAAGCCAGAGTCTGGACCTGGGCTTGAGTCTGTGACAGTCAGAGCTCCAAGCTGGGACACAGAGGGGCAGATGCATTCCAACATGCTGGAAGACCTCCCCCCACCTCCGTAAAACACAATAATGTTAAATATCAACAAGGCATGTGTCACCATCTAGGGACACCTTTTGCTTTCTTCCATTGGATTTCGGAGGTCCTTTTGTGTCCTTTGGGGTTTTGCTCATGTGTGTCTTAGCAGCCATGTTGCTGCTGTTACAATGGCTTCCTTGGCAACCAGTTTCCTTCCCAGATAACAAGAGCATATAGCAAATCTAGTATCTTTAATCTCCATTAATGTAGACTTACATTTAGGAGGACTCTGATTGTTGTCTAATTGGTTTGAGAGTGTATCACATAGCTCCGGCTGGCCTTGAACTTGCTGTGCAGACAAGGATGGCCTTGAACTCTTGCTCTTCCTGACTCAACCTCGGGTGCTGTGCCAGGATTAGTATATTTTGCTAAGTCCAGTTTTTTTTTTTTCCCAGTCCAGTTACATTTGAATTCTCACAGAGGACAAAGGGAAAATTTTCTGGATTGCAGTTTCCCTACTAGGCATGAACAGGACAAACGATTACCTCTGCAAATTACCTCTCCAATTCCTTGCCTGTAAAATGGAGGCCATGTGATTACCCACTAATGTGGGCCACTGTTCTCCATGCTTGGCAAGCCATTAGTGCCTTAATCAGAACATGTGTGAATCCCTCAGAAGACCCTCTGGACCTGGTTTATTGACAGTCCTTCGTAGAAGGAGGGGAGTGGAGAGCCATCAGACATTCACCTGAGGCTCTACTGACTCTTTCCTCTACTTTCCTCCTAGATGTAGTTAACTCTGCCCCGGCCGCACATAGTCTCAGCAGTGCCCAAGCACCCAGAGCACTGGTCCTCAACGAGATGATGGGACAGACAGTAGACTTCCTAGAGAAGACCCTACCCTCTCCGAGGAGCAGGTGGGAGGGGGGCTGCAGGGGTGTGGGGGGATGGGGAGGAGGGGAGGGAGGGGAGTCCGGGATTGGAATGTAAAAAATAAATTGACAACAACAAAAAAGATAGCAATGCCTCCTATCCATCGCTGTCTACAGCAATGCCTCCTATCCATCACTGTCTACAGCAATGCCTCCTATCCATCGCTGTCTACAGCAATGCCCTCTATCCATCGCTGTCTACAGCAATGCCCTCTATCCATGCTGTCTATAGCAATGCCTCCTATCCATGCTGTCTACAGCAATGCCTCCTATCCATGCTGTCTATAGCAATGCCTCCTATCCATGCTGTCTATAGCAATGCCCTCTATACATGCTGTCTACAGCAATGCCTCCTATCCATGCTGTCTACAGCAATGCCTCCTATCCATGCTGTCTACAGCAAGGCCTCCTATCCATCACTGTCTACAGCAATGCCTCCTATCCATGCTGTCTATAGCAATGCCCTCTATACATGCTGTCTACAGCAATGCCTCCTATCCATGCTGTCTACAGCAATGCCTCCTATCCATGCTGTCTATAGCAATGCCTCCTATCCATCACTGTCTACAGCAATGCCTCCTATCCATGCTGTCTATAGCAATGCCCTCTATACATGCTGTCTACAGCAATGCCTCCTATCCATGCTGTCTATAGCAATGCCTCCTATCCATCGCTGTCTACAGCAATGCCTCCTATCCATGCTGTCTATAGCAATGCCTCCTATCCATCGCTGTCTACAGCAATGCCTCCTATCCATGCTGTCTACAGCAATGCCTCCTAT
This sequence comes from Phodopus roborovskii, assembly GCF_943737965.1. Lineage (NCBI taxonomy): Eukaryota > Metazoa > Chordata > Mammalia > Rodentia > Cricetidae > Phodopus > Phodopus roborovskii. The sequence continues at coordinate 11,997,493 of NW_026126567.1, read as the reverse complement.
CCATCGCTGTCTACAGCAATGCCTCCTATCCATCGCTGTCTACAGCAATGCCTCCTATCCATGCTGTCTATAGCAATGCCTCCTATCCATCGCTGTCTATAGCAATGCCTCCTATCCATGCTGTCTACAGCAATGCCTCCTATCCATCGCTGTCTATAGCAATGCCTCCTATCCATCGCTGTCTATAGCAATGCCCTCTATCCATGCTGTCTATAGCAATGCCCTCTATCCATGCTGTCTATAGCAATGCCTCCTATCCATCGCTGTCTACAGCAATGCCTCCTATCCATCGCTGTCTACAGCAATGCCCTCTATCCATGCTGTCTATAGCAATGCCCTCTATCCATGCTGTCTATAGCAATGCCTCCTATCCATGCTGTCTATAGCAATGCCTCCTATCCATGCTGTCTATAGCAATGCTTCCTATCCATGCTGTCTACAGCAATGCCTCCTATCCATCGCTGTCTACAGCAATGCCCTCTATCCATGCTGTCTATAGCAATGCCCTCTATCCATGCTGTCTATAGCAATGCCCTCTATCCATGCTGTCTACAGCAATGCCTCCTATCCATCACTGTCTACAGCAATGCCTCCTATCCATGCTGTCTATAGCAATGCCCTCTATCCATGCTGTCTACAGCAATGCCTCCTATCCATCGCTGTCTACAGCAATGCCTCCTATCCATCGCTGTCTACAGCAATGCCTCCTATCCATCGCTGTCTACAGCAATGCCCTCTATCCATCGCTGTCTACAGCAATGCCTCCTATCCATGCTGTCTACAGCAATGCCTCCTATCCATCACTGTCTACAGCAATGCCTCCTATCCATGCTGTCTATAGCAATGCCCTCTATCCATGCTGTCTACAGCAATGCCTCCTATCCATCGCTGTCTACAGCAATGCCTCCTATCCATCGCTGTCTACAGCAATGCCTCCTATCCATCGCTGTCTACAGCAATGCCCTCTATCCATCGCTGTCTACAGCAATGCCTCCTATCCATGCTGTCTATAGCAATGCCCTCTATCCATGCTGTCTACAGCAATGCCCTCTATCCATGCTGTCTACAGCAATGCCTCCTATCCATGCTGTCTATAGCAATGCCTCCTATCCATGCTGTCTACAGCAATGCCTCCTATCCATGCTGTCTACAGCAATGCCTCCTATCCATGCTGTCTACAGCAATGCCCTCTATCCATCGCTGTCTATAGCAATGCCTCCTATCCATCGCTGTCTACAGCAATGCCTCCTATCCATGCTGTCTATAGCAATGCCCTCTATCCATGCTGTCTATAGCAATGCCCTCTATCCATGCTGTCTATAGCAATGCCCTCTATCCATCGCTGTCTACAGCAATGCCTCCTATCCATCGCTGTCTACAGCAATGCCTCCTATCCATGCTGTCTATAGCAATGCCTCCTATCCATCGCTGTCTATAGCAATGCCTCCTATCCATCGCTGTCTACAGCAATGCCTCCTATCCATGCTGTCTATAGCAATGCCCTCTATCCATGCTGTCTATAGCAATGCCTCCTATCCATGCTGTCTACAGCAATGCCCTCTATCCATGCTGTCTACAGCAATGCCTCCTATCCATCGCTGTCTACAGCAATGCCTCCTATCCATCGCTGTCTACAGCAATGCCTCCTATCCATCGCTGTCTACAGCAATGCCTCCTATGCATGCTGTCTACAGCAATGCCTCCTATCCATCGCTGTCTATAGCAATGCCCTCTATCCATCGCTGTCTACAGCAATGCCTCCTATCCATGCTGTCTACAGCAATGCCTCCTATGCATGCTGTCTATAGCAATGCCTCCTATGCATCGCTGTCTATCTCACTGTTAACCTTGCCACATTCACTTGTACCAACCCGGTGTTTCACCGGCCTGTAGAACTAGGCTAAGAGCTGCTGTCCCGGAATCACCTCGTCCCTGAGTAACAGGAACACGCAAAGGTGCCCGGCAGTTCTCATTTCGTTTTCTCCAGAGAATTCTCCAAAATAGATCCTCTAAGTGTCTCACTCTAAAAACTTCCATCATGTCCTTTCAGCCCAGAAACGAACCCCAAATCTAAACAGTCCCCAGGAGCCACCCCAAAGATTTCCCCCACCAAGGTGCAGCTGGGCCTGCCGCCAGTCTCTTCCGTGTACCAGCCACTTGCTAAGTAACCGTTGTTTCCATCCACTCTCTTGGGGGTTTCCCCTCCTTGTCTGTCATGTTCTTTTCTGGATCATGTGTAGAACCCCAGAACAGAGTCATCCCTTGTTCTCCAGTCACATTCACTGACTGACCAACCCTCTCATCGGTATGTGCCCGTGTCAGCCAGGAACTCTGTTGGGGAATAGAACATGGAAAATCACTTGGAATATGGACCCTGTCCTTGGGAAGCATGAAGCATACCTTCCCATGTTGCTTTTGGTAGCTGTTTCCAAGCTTGTTGTTTTAACCCTGTTGTGGAATGGAAGGGGGAGTTTAAAGAGACACAGAGGAGATGAATCTTTGGAGCCCCTTTTCCATGGCAGGTCCTCTAGTGATCATTTAAGATGAGTCATCTCATTCCTCCACTGGAGATGGTGGCTTCAACAGGTAAGAGAAATATATGTACAGAAGGAATCCCCCATCACTTCACAACCTCACACAGTATTATCTCCATTTCATGATACAAAAATATAGGCCCAGGGAGGGTGAGTGATTTTTCTGAGGGTTAAGCTCTGGTCTAGGCTGATGTTAGTGCTGGCCTGGAGTATGGCTTTGGAGGAGGCCCGTTTATCCTCTTTGGATCTTTCAAATCTTCTAACAAGAAGGGCCAGAAGTGCAGGAAAATGAACTGCAAGGGAAGAAGAAAAATTGAGAAGCAAGAGTCTAGGGAGCATGTAATTTTGTCTTCGTTGGCTCTGGACATAGAGTATTTGAGAATATGTCTTTTATAAAAGTGTGGTCCTCGCTAGTGGGGCTTTCCTACCGAAAAGATGGCATTTCCCCACAGAGCCTTAAGCTCTCAGGGTTGGGAGGGATCCTGGCACGCTATAATCCATTCCAAGATGAGAATGTGTGGATATGTGGTCACGATGGCTGTGAGTCCATATGTAGAACTGTCCTGTGGTGTCTGGAAACAACAGTTTTGTCGTGTTCTGTCACCATCCACTGCCTCTGACACTCTTTCCGAACCCTCTTGTGTCTCATTACCACATGTTCAACTGCCCTGGCACATCTGTAAGGACTTCTGAGATAGCTTACTGTTAACAAATGTAGAGATCTAGATTTTGCTTGACCAATGTCCCTTCTTTAGGCAGCAACATCCTAAGTGTTCTTGGGGAAACTATCTGCCCCTGTTTTACTGAGAAAATTAGCCACAATTCCCATTTGTCCAATTAGTCTGTGTCTCTTGGGGACCTAAGTCGAGAGCCAAGTGACCCAGAATAGGAAAAGCAGAGCCAAGTTGTAGCAAAAACAGGCTATTAGGCCATCAGGCAGTTCAGGGACCCCTGTGGCCTTGCTCAGCCACGCCTCAGTTCTGAGAAAAACCACATTCTCCGGTACAAATCCTTCATGATTTGTTATGTTTGTTAACCGGGGTTGCCACTGAATACTACCCCACCAATTCCCGTTGGTTTTGTTTCTCTATCGTAGAAGGGATTTATACTCGTGGCTTAAAAATATTTTCAAGTGACACACAAGGGTAATTTCCCATGGTGACTTCTCAGGCGGAGTCATTGCCCTGTGCTTCTCAGAGCTGTTGAGAAACTTCTTTGCCATTTACGAAGAGCCCTGACCATTCGGTAATTCTCTCTTAGCCACAGTTGAAATCTGACATGTAGTTTCCATCATTGTGCCTGTTTGGAGTTTGGCAATCACTGAATGCATGTCAACAGATAACCTAGTATGAGTTGAAGTAGTCTTACCACATCTCTTGGTCTTCTTTCTACTCACTCTTGGTCTGTCCGTCATCATGCACAGGGCACACTTAGGAGGCCTCCCCACAACAGCCCTGCCCTCCCAATACTCTCCAACTGACCGTATCCCCCCCAGGTGGGGATGGTGGAGACTGAACGAAGTCTCTCACCGTGATCTGAGTCAGGCCAAGTGTCTACTGCTCCCACTGTCCTGTCTCCTGCGAACCGTAACCTGGGATTCTCTGAGCGACTCATATGCAGCCTCCTAACACTAGTGACCTTCTCCACTAATGCAAAGTTACCCTGTAGCTAACATCTACAGTTGTCTTGACCCAAGTGTAGAACCCGTACGTGTTCATTCCACGTCACCTGAGCAGGAGTATAGCACTTTGTCCCTTACTCATCTGTAATACTCATAGGACTTCTGAAGGGGACATTCTCCTTTTGAACAGCAGAATCCCTGCCCGCATAAATACGGCACCAAGTTTTTACATACTCTGAAGTGTACAGATTCTATTTCTAGGATATTCTTTGAAACATGGTTCAATATAACCCATAACTGGAAAGAACTTAGGACCCAACCAGCAAGGACTTGGGTAACTAAGTTGATGAACAGACATCTGATACAACACTATATGGTTACTAAAGTCATCCTACAGAGGATATGTTATTTCTCTTTGTGTAGATATGACCAAAATACCCGTGAAAATAAAGGGGGAATGGTTTATTGTACCTCACAGTTTTGGAGGAGTCTATCCATCTTTCTTGGCCCCATGTATCTGGGAAGAACTCTACTACGTGATGGAGGGATTCTTTAGCTCAGTGTGGATAGGAAGCAGAAATCCTGGAAGGGAGCTCAAACATTATTTTTGTAATGAAGTATTTTTGTTGTTGTTTTGAGACAAGGTTTCTCTGTGTATCCCTGCCTGGCCTGGAACTCGATCTGTAGACCAGGCACAGAGATCGGCCTGCCTCTGCCTCCAGACTGCTGGGATTAAAGGTGTGCACCATTAGCTGCTTTTACGATGACACTTTTTAAAAGCAAAAAATAAATACATCATTGACATCTCATGGAATTATCTAGAGTACAAAGCTGGAATTAAAGAATTTTCTAAAAGTCAAAGGTCAAGCTTGTAGGCAGGATCTGAGTAAGCCATACAGCATGGTAACTCAATTAATAACTGACATTTGCTGAGAAGAGATCTTCTGAAAAAGAATACTGTTAACTATTCATAGAAGCCAGCTGGTGGAGGCGCACACCTTTAACCCAGCACTCTGGAGGCAGAAGCAGGAGGATCTCTGTGAATTTGAGGCCAGCCTGGTCTACAAAGTTACACAGAGAAACCCTGTCACGAGAGAGAAAGAGACAGAGAAAGAGAGAGAGAGAATTCTAGAAAATTTCATGCAATGCATTTTTATATTGATCTCTTTCCCAACTCCTTCCAGATCCATCATCACCTTCCTACTCTCCTTTTTTTATGCTCGATTTCTTTTTTTTTTTAATGATTTATTTATTTGTATTTTATTTACACTGGTAGTTTGCCTTCATGTACATCTGTGTGAAATTGTCAGATCCCCTGGAACTGGAGTTACAGACAGCTGTGAGCTGCCATGTGGGGGCTGGGAATTGAACCTGGGTCCTCTGGATGAGCAGTCAGTGCTCTTAACCACTGAGCCATCTCTACAGCCCTCTCTATTTCTTTTAAAATACAGAGTCCAGTTTGTGCTGTCCAACTACTCTCCAATGTGAAGCTGCCCTGGAGTGAGACTGACCTACCAAAGGTCACACCCTTAAAGGACACTGACTCCCTTGTGCACCATGGCTGTCATTGCCAATAGCTCCTTAGATAAGGGTGGGGCTTTGTGTCCATCTTTGTGGCTCACGCTAAAACTCCATGCTGGGGTTTCGTATGGCTTCTCTTGTGAAGGTCTTGGTCTTGAGTATGCTGTCACAATGTCTGTGAGTCCTTCCGTGAACTTCTCTGTTGTGTCTAAGAAAAAAAGAGTTTTGTCATAGTCTGTCGTCATCCACTGCCTCTCACACCCTTCCTGGGCCCTGTTCTGTGATGACCCCTGAACCATGGGTAGAGGGGTGAGATATAATGTCCCACTCACGATGGAGCATTCCACAGCCCCTTATTTTCTGTACCTTGACCAGTTTCAGTCTTTGCGTTAGTCACCAACTACTACACAAAGAAGGCTTCCCCGATGAGGGTCGAGAGACCTGCCACCTATGGCAGCAACAAGTCATTGGAGTGGGTTTAATACTATGTCCATTTAGCAGAGCAAGGGGAGTAGGTGAGGTGATCCGAGGGAGGTGATATCATGGTCATTAATCTGATTATGATAATCATTTCACAACAAAAACAGGAGTCAAAACTTCCTGCTAGACACTTGAATATATGCCGTTTTTACAGTCAATTATGCCTCATAAAGCAGAAGAACATTACAGTACCTGGGAACTGGAATGATTATCTGTCCATTCCTAAGTCATAGTAATGCCCATTGCCAAGTCAAATTCATTTGTGTGTCAGTCAAATCATTTTTTTTTTAAAGGGGGAATACTGTGAACTATCTTGTTCCCTATGCATACAGAGCTGAGCATCTGCCTCAAGGTTGAAAACCCCAGAGCCTTGGGCTCAGGTAAGTTACATGAGTAAAGATAGTGAATTTACTGCACCTTTCCAAAGCCTGTTATTGCCACGTGCCATGCAGGCTTCCTTGGCCAAACCATCCCATGTTCAAGAGAAGCCGGAAATTTAGATTTCTTTTAAAAAATTATATTTTAAAAAATCTATTTTCATTTTTAATTATTTGTAGGCCTTCATATCTGGGTGTGGGTGAGTTGCCCAAGAAGGCCATCAGGATCAGACACTGGAGATACAGGTGCTTGTGAATCAAATTCAGACCACCTGGGGGAGTTGTCCGTGTCCTTAGCCACCGAGACATCACTCCAGTCCCAACTTTCCTAGGTTTTAAAGATGAAAATGAATTCAAAATTTCTGAATTAGAATCTAGGGTGAACGCCACGATGTGGGTTGTACTGTCCAGTTTTGTACTCTTATTTCTGGTGTCTTGAGGCTCCTGGGAAGCCTTGAAGAAGACTGTAGGAGGTCTCTTCATTAGGATTCATTTGGCTTCCAAATGTAGTCCATCATTGAAAGAAGTCAGTCAGTACAGGAACTGGGAGGCAGGAGCCGAGGTCACAAAAGACCTGTCTTCCTGGCTTGCTCCCCATGGCTTGCTCAGCCTGCTTTCTTAATAGAACTCAGGACCAACAGCCAAGGGATGGCCCCACCCACAGTGGGTTGGGCCCTCCCACATCAATCACTAATTCAGAAAATGCCTTACAGGCTGTCCTATAACCCAATCTTATGGAGGCATTTTCTCAGTTGAGGTTCCCACCTCCTAGATGACTCTAGGTTGTGTCAAGTTGACTGGAAACTAGCCAGCAAATGAGGCAAACAAGCAGAATGAGAAACGCTATTGCCAGGCAGTGGTGATGCACCCCTTTAGTCCCAGCACTTGGGAGACAGAGGCAAGTAGATCTCTGTGAGTTTGAGGCACGCCGGGTCTACAGAGTGAGTTCCATGACAGGCTCCAAAGCTACACAGAGAAACCCTGTCTCAACTCCTGCCTAAAAATATTTTCCCTGAAAAAATTTTATTTATAAAAGACCCCCCACTGAGAAGGGTTTTACATTGTCCTCTTTTTTGTCCCCCCCCAAGTGTGTGTTGTGTGTGTGTGTCTGTGCGTGCGTGCGTGCATGTGTGTTGTGTGTGTGTGTTGTGTTTTAGTTTGAATCCTTTAAATAAACCTTGAAAATATAAAAGGAATCTATCTAGAGATGTCTTTCACCCAATAATAATCTCTGCATACCCTATCTACAAGGAGCAGCTCACATGTGGCTTTATTGTGTACAAAGTTGCCAACACACATTTAATGATGCTGCAGAAATGCTCCCTGGTCTCTTAACGGCAGTGGGCATGGGCTCCTTACCCAGCTCCGTCATGCCCAGGCTGTGTGACCTTGAACAATGACTTTACCTTAAGAGGTTTCACTTAACAGTCTTTATTTGTAAAATGAGAGCGTCTTGAAGATTGTCAGGAATGAAAAGAGAAGAGAAGGTGCTTTTTAAGCTCAGGCTTCATTACTTTCAGGGCTGCAGATGAAGCCTGACTGTGGCCCAAGGGAGCCGTCCTAGTCCACGCTGCCGCTGAAGGAAACTCATGGTAGCGGATGCTCTGGGGTGGATAATGGCCCCAACAAGCTCTGAGGAAGGAACACACGTGGTACATTCGTTTCTCTAGCAAAACGTACTTTATTGAGATGGGGTTAAGAGACTTAACTAGCCAGAGCTTCCACAGAAATACTCCTCAGACAGTCGGTGGTTCAGCCTGAATCTTTTCTCTGGTCTCCTAGGCCTTGTCTCCCCTTTTGGGGAAGAGTCATATTTCCAAAGTCAAGCAAACAGACTGCTCTAATGAAAACAGAGTTGACAACCTGGTGCCCACAGAAACATGAGGATGCAATTTCAAATCATGTGTCCTACTTATCTTTCTAGGTATGGAGCTGCAGTAGTGTGTACAGGAGCTTGTCGGCACCTGATGTGTGGTAGTGAGAAGGGACTCCGTGGATGCTATTTTGATGAAGGAATGCACATGTGTAGTAGATGGATGAACCCTCCAATAGGTTAGTGAACTATGATTGGGTAATGGGATGGATCCATAAATGTGACTAGGGAAGAAAAATGAAAGAGTAAATAATGAAACAGTGAATGGATGAACCAATGAATAGACACATGAATGTAGGCAATAAATTCCTGGTTAGAATAAAGGCCAGATTCGGCTGCCAGAAAGGAAAACAGATGTAAGACGGCAGACAATTAAGACCAGGGCTGAGCGCTGCTGGCTATCTCTGCTTCCCTGCAGGAACCAGAATGACTGCCGCCTTCTCCTGTATGCGTCTTCTTCTCCTCTTCCTCCTTTTTTTTGGCCTAGGTGATTATGATAGCTAATCTTGACTGTCATTTTGATGGGATCTGGAACTGCCAAGCAGACACCCGGGGTGTGTCTGTGAGGGTTTCCAGAGAGGTTTAACTCCAAAGGGAAAGCCACCCGTTCAACGTGGGCAGGCAGCATAGGTCTTGGGTTGAATGAAGAGCAGAAAACAAAGCGCTGATATTCACCCCTTTCTCTGCTTCCTGACTGCGCTCCCTCCCGACACCACCAGAAGCCTGAGTCTTCTGCAGCCAGGGCTTCTCCAACACAACGGCCTGTTCCTCCAGCTGTGACCCAGGATAAACCCCTTCCCGCTTAAGATGCTGGCTGCTGGAGTGTTTGTGTGAATATCTACCTCCCCGCTGGCTGACAGATGCACAAGTCACCTCCCCTCCTTTCCCCTCCCCCCTCCCTCCACCTGTCAGTACAGAGCCCATTGCTTTGCAAATCTGCAGAATGACTATTGGGTTTTGCCGAGTACCAGCATTACACGGGGGATTTTCTGTGAACAAGGGCGGTTTGTTCGAGGGTTTTTATTGTGCTCACTTGATAGGTTGCATCACATGCTTCCTGCCCTTGTAAAGTTTTACAGCATGCAAGCCAGAGCTAATAGCTTTAATTACTTAACTAAAGGCTTCAAGTCTTCCTCATAAAGGATCCAGGACTTCTAGATCTTACAGCTTCCATACACTTTGTTTACCTACAGAAGTCAGAGTCTGGGCTGACATCACACTCCAGCAGACTACAAACATTGGAGCCTGACAGCCAGGTAGTCCCTCTCTACCCATTGATTGACAGATAGATGGCTGTGGTGGTTTGAGTGGCAATGCCTCCCATAAGTTCACACATTTGAACACCTGATCCCCAATCGGTGGGCTGTTTGGGAAGGATGGGAGGTGTAGGCGTGCTGGAGGGGACGCAGCATTGGAGGAGGGCAAAGCCCACGCCATTCCCAGCGTCTCAAGATGTTAAGCTCTCAGCTACTGCCCCAGCACCATGCCTGACTACCTGCCATGTTACCCAGCATGGTAGTCATGGATTCTAACCCTGTGAAACCATAATCCCCAAAGAAACCCTTTCTCCTATAAATTGCCTTAGCGATCTTATCACAGCAATAGAAAAAAATAACTAATCCAGTGGCTGAACCTCAGTTTTCTCCTCTGTGAAACGGGAGGAAGAATTAAGCGACAAGATACAATTCGAGTGGTGACGCTGACACATATAAAGGGGATTAAGATTTCTAACAACGGAGCAAGAAAGTAGATTTCAGAGACTCAGCTCTTTCATTGTGCTTTTAGAGATGCAATGACGGCGCTTGGGGGAAGGCAGAGGGCTCAGAGCTGTAGCCCATCACTTCCAATGGACATCTAAGTCATTCATAGTATTTTTGCAATAAGTTGATTCATCTGGTGCCAGGTAAATGGAGTTATAAATATCCATGGCAAAACCAAAAGAAAGCCTAGGTGGGAACTTTGGAAATAAAGTTTCATAACTGTGTTCTGGGTCAAGCATCACTTTAAGGGGAGGGGGAGGGATGATGACTGTTTTAGGCCCCACAAGCCTAGTCTTCTCTGATACACGATCATATGAGAACTAGTTGGTTGTGTTCCAGGAAAACGTCCGTAATAACAAATTGCAGTTTAGGTTTGGCCTGTGATCATAGTTTTCCAGTCCCTGTTTGAGATGAACCCAATCTCCTGATACTGGTTCGGGGCAAACAAACTGTGCACGGTCGCCTCTGTGTTCAGCTAGATGGAAGGAGAAAGGATTAGCATTTACCAGGTACTGCCTAGACACAAGGCTGCATATGTACTCCGTGTGGAGTGCTACTTAGTCCTGTGAAGGAAGCACTTGTCAGATCTCCGACGCACACTTGACAAAACATGTATGACCAAGCTGGCAACCATGGGTAGGCCAGACTTACTTTAATCCCAAACTCTTTCCACTTCACATTATATCATAGGTAAACCGACCCTTATTTATTTGTATTTCATGTGCATTGGTAAAACTGTATGTGTGTGTGCTTGTGTGCACATGTCTGTGTTCATGTATGTGTGTAGTGTAGGCATGCTTGTGTCACAGCATGTGTGTGGAGTCTAGAAGACAGCCTTGGGTGTTGGTCCTTGCCTTCCACTTTGAGACGGGGCTCTTATGCTGTTGTCTGCCTCTGCTTACACCAGGCTGGCGGACCTGTGAGCATCCATGGACTCTCTTGTCTCTACCTCCCACCTCTCTAGAAACCCTGGGATTTCAGGTACACATTGTTATCTTAGGCTTCACATGGGTTCTGGAGATCGAAACTCAGGTCCTCACACCACGTAGGAAGCTCTTTGCTCTCGGAGCTGTCTATCCAATCCTGGGTTGACTTTTTTAGCATTATGTTCAGCCCATTGATCTGTTGTATAATTATTGACACAATTGCAAAGTGAGACCTACTATCTTAATACAATCATATATAACGATGGGTCGATCAAAGGTCAACCACATGTACCAAATTGGTCCCATAACATTCTGTTGCCTAGCGATGCTATGGCTGTCTAAGTTTGTGTAGGCACTCTGATGTTCAGATACCAGTGAAACTACCTAATGGCGTGTCTCTCAGATGTGTCCCTAACCACACACTTCTCAGAATGTGTCTGTTGCTTAGCAACATATGAATTGTCTTCTGTATTTCTCATCCTTAAATTAATTAATTTATTGTTCCTAGGTTCTTTCATTTTGTTTTCTTTTGGTCAAATTCAATATTCCTCACCTCACCCCATTACCACCCCCTTGCCCTTGACCTTAGATAATTAGATCAATTGTCACCCTCCTAAGGAGGTATTCAGATATTTCCCCCAATTTTAAGTTTCAGTGCCACACATACACGGAGCATGTGTTTGTGCACTGTGTATGATAAATACTTCAGACATCGAGTTGTCATTACTGGGACTGATGGCACAGTTATCTAGCAGGGGGCTGAGGAAGAAGGATTGCAGGCTCAAGTTTGTTTCAGTCACACAAGGGGTTCAAGGCCAACTTAAGCAATTTTGAGAGAAAAGTCAGACAGAAAGAAAGCAAGGAAGGGATGGATGGATGGAGGGAGGAGGGAAAGAGGGAGCGGGAGAAAAAACAAGGACTGAAAATGTTCCTCTGTGGTAGAGCACTCACCCATCATGCATTAGGCTCCATATTCAAAGCCCAGTACCATTAAAAAAAGAAAAGCACTAAGATTATTTTACTATGAAAGTTATGCCTCTCCCTGGCATTTTGTTGGATGCTCTAAGTATAAACTATAAATTCTTAACTTTTCCTGGTACATTCAGTGTCATATCATTTCATGCACAATGCAGGAAATTCATGTTTATATAAATCAGTTTCCACACACTCACATCCTCTGCTCTCATTTGTAATATATAAGCCATAAGTCTATAATGTTACATTTTTTTATTAAGTTAGCACTTGTATTTTAAAGAAATTAACAGAAAAAGATATCCATTTATATGTACCAATTTTTAATTTCTGCTCTTATTTTTATTCCTTCCTATTTTGTAAGTTTTTATATATTTTTATTTGATGCGCATTGGTGTTGACAGACAGTTCTGAGCTACCACTTGGGTGTTGGGAATTGAACCCAGGTCCTCTAGAAGAGCAGTCAGTGCTCTTAAACACTGAGCCATCCCTCCAGCCCATGTTTTGTACCTTTTTATTCAATGCAATGTGGGTCTCTTGACAACAAATCGCTTAAGGGAAATTTTCAACTGGATGTGTTACCCTGGACTGGCAGGATTTCCTTTCTTCCCTTACAGCACTTTCAAGATGTTATTCTACTTTGCAGTTTATTTTTATTTTTTTTTAATGAAAATACAGGCATTATTCAAGTTATAAAAAGTTATCAGTTTTCTTAGTAGAAACTTTTCCATAAAAATTTAAGATTTTGTTTTGATTTTAGTTTTCAGCAGTCTGGAAGATTTCACTGCTTTGCAATTTTCTTGGGTGGTATTTGTAGAGTTCCTAGGATCTGTGAATTATGCCTTCTAGCAAATTGCAGACCGCTTGGTAGGGTATTCCTTTTCTCTCTTACTTTCTCTCTCTGGGGTTCCCACTCTACACACTCAAGGTTGATAGAGATCTCTGTTCACTCATGCTTCTTCAACATTTTTTCTCTTCTTCAGACTGGATATTTTTATCAACGTATTTTCAATTCATCCAATTCGTTTTTACATTTTGGGCATCTTATTTTTGCAGAATAATTGGTTACTTTTGTTGTTTTTATTTGTCTTCTGAGAGCTCCTGTCTTCAGTCATTGCAAGTATGCTTCTCTTACATCTTTGAACATGGTTTCCTTAAAAATCTTTGCTAGCTTCAACGCTGGTCTCTCTCCATATACTCTTCCCCCATCAACTTTCCATGGGGTGACTGCCTTATAGCTAGTGTTCTGGGCCTTTGGAATGGAATGCCGTAGAAGTCAACATCCTAAAGCAGGCATGTGACTACTGGACTCCACTAAAAACTCTGCCTTCCAGGTGGTCAGCGGGGGCTCAGATGTCTTTCAGTCGTAGCTGGGCTATTTGGATCCTTCTCTGTACATGAGCTATGGTTATCTGTCTTTGATTATTTAAGTCACAAACACTCGAGGTGTCTAATAGATTTAGCTGCTTTGTATGGATGGCTCAGATTGGGACTTACTTGTGAGACAGCTGATGTCACCTGAAAGGCAGAACCTCAATTCAGAAAGGCCTCTCCGTACTGGCTGGCTTCGTCTGTCAACTTGACACAAGCTAGAGTCATCGGAGGAAGGAGCCTCAGCTGAGGAAATGCCTCCATGCGATCCAGCTGTAAGGCATTTTCTCTTTTAGTGATCAGTAGGGGAGCGCCCAGCTCATGGTGGGCGGTGCCATCCCTGGGCTGATGGCCCTGGGTTCTACAAGAAAACAGGATGATTAAGCCAGGGGAAGCAAGCCAGTAAGCAGCTCCCTTCCATGGCCTCTGCATCAGCTGCGGCCTCTGGGATCCTGCCCTATTTCAGTTCCTGCCCTGACTTCCTTCAGCGATGAACAACCATGTTAAAGTGTAGACAAATAAGCACTCCCTCCCCAACTTGCTTTTTGGTCACGGTGCTCCCAGTCAGAGCCGTAGAAATCCTAACTAAGACCTCCTCCATAAGATTGGGTTATAGGCAAGCCTGTGGAGCATTTTCTTAATTAGTGACTGACGAGGGAGGGCACAGCCCGTAGTGGGTGGTTCTATCGCTGGGCTGGTGGTCCTGGCTTCTATAAGAAAGCAGGTTGAGAAAGTCATGGTGAACAAGCCAGTAAGCAGCTTCCTTCATGGCTTCTGCATTAGCTCAGGTTCCTTCCACATCTGAGTTCCTGTCCTGACTTTCTTCAGTGATGAGCAGTGATTTGAAAGCTTAAGCCAAATAAACTGCTTCCTCTCCACTTTACTGTGGTTATGGCGTTTCATCACAGCAATAGAAACCCTAACTAGACAATAGCCACAGTGTTTGCTTCTTCTGAGCGTTAGATCCTTCTAGTAATACTTGCTGTCCTTCACTCGGCAGCCTCCATGAAGTGTGTGTGTGTAGTTACAGGTGCTTTTTAAACCACTTTTTCTGTGGTTACAGCCTGTGGTGTGTGTGTGCACCGTGTGCCTGCCTGGTTGGAGGAAGCCAGAGAAGAGAGTTGGATCCCTCTGGAACTGGAATACCAGGTGTGAGCCACCATGTGGGTGCTGGGAACTGGAACCAGGTCTTCTGCAGGGGCAGCAAGTATCTCTCCAGCCCCTTATCACCCTGAGTAGAAAGCACAAGTTCAAGTTGGTGAGATAGCACAGTGGCAAACGCACTTGCTTCCAAACCTGAGGGCCTGAGTTTGATTCCTGAGAGCCACATGGCAGAAGGAGAGAACCAATTTGAAAAGTGTCCTCTGTCTTTCAAGCATGTGCCCATACACATACATACACATATGCCCACACACATACACATGTGCCCATGGCAGGAATGTGCCCATACACATACATACACATACACGCATGGCAGGAATGTGTTCATACACATGCAAATACGTACACATGTGCCCATGGCAGGAATGTGCCCGTACACATGTATTCAAGCACACAC